>NC_140590.1:1119066680-1119703347 GCF_964204655.1 Triturus cristatus
AAACTACAGAGCCCTGAAGAGTGTCCTGGTTGATGGGTTAGGCTTAACCACTGAACAGTACAGGTTAATGTTCAGAGATACCCAGAAGGCACAGACTCAGGACTGGTCTGAATATGTTGAATGTGCCACTAAGGCTTTGGAGGGTTGGTTGCTGGGAAGTAAGGTTTCAGATTATACAGGATTGTACAATTTGATGATGAGAGAACAGATTTTAAGTAACTGTCAAAACCAGCTTCTCCATCAACACCTGGTAGACTCAGATTTGACCTCTCCACAAGAATTGGGAAAGAGGGCAGATAAATGGGTCAGGACCAGGATCAGGCCTAAAAATCAGGGTGGTGACCAAAAGAAAGATACCACCAAACCTCAAGAGAAGGGTGGGGATAAAACAAAAGAGAAATCTTCCTCAGGGCCCAAAAACTCCACACAGGGTGGTGGGTACCAAACTCCCTCCTCTACCACAGGTAAAAAACCTTACTGCCATGAATGTAAAATTCCTGGGCATTGGAAAACTGACAGCAGTTAACCAAAGGCTAAAAACAAAACGATTCCTCCAATTACTCCTGTCACACCACCTATTACTGTCAGCAGTAATCCCTCAGGTGGTGGGAGTGCCCCCAGAAATTTGGGTGGGTTTACTTGGGGAACACAGGGGGACCCTGGCTTAGCCAATTCCCCTACAGCAACTACTCTTGTCTGTGATGGTGGCATGGGGTTTGCCAACTTCACTGCCTGTCCCAACACTTTGGGTAGGTACAGACAGGAGCCCTACATCAATGGTAGAAAAGCTGAGGCCTACAGAGACACTGGAGCTAGCATCACTATGGTGGCCCATAGGCTAGTTCCCTCTGAGCAGCTTTTTCCTGGTTTCTCCTACCAGGTAACTAACATTGATGGCAAACAGAACAGTCATCCCATGGCAGAGGTATGTCTCAGCTGGGGAGGTGTCACTGGCCCTAAAAGGGTGGCAGTGTCCCCAACCTTGCCTGTAGACTGCTTACTGGGGAATGACTTAGAACTCTCAGCTTGGGCTGGAGTTGAACAAGACACCCATTCTAAAATGGTAGGCCTTTCACAAAAGGGTCAGCCACAACCCCTGTCCAAATAGATTTCCTCCCTGAAAAGGTTGGACGGGCAGTGGTAGCCACAGCCCAGGCAAAGACAGACTTCCCTGTAGAGACTGGCAGAGCTGTGACAGTCACAGCTCAAACCCAAACTGAGTGGCCCCCTGAAAAGGTTGGCAGGACTGTAATGTTCTCAGTCCATACTCAGACTGGCATAGGTGTAGTGAAGCCTGAAACTATGGATCACTCCACACAAACAGAGAGTAGTGGGGGGGAAGAAAAGTCTCCCTCCCCCCAGACATTAGGAAAAGGTCAGTCTCCCCAGGGATCTGACCCCACCCCTTGTGAAGGAACTGCCCCAGAGGTAGCCAGGCCTGGCCTGGCAGAGCCTCTGATGTCAGTGGACCTTTCCAAGGTGGGACCCAGTCTGGTGCAGGTAGCCTGCCTCTCTCTACCCTGCCTCAGTCAGCACAGGGCTGCAGAGGTCAGGGAGGCCAGTGGCCCCCAAGAGGGCCCCTGTCCACAAGAACTCCCCCATCAAAAGAATGAGGATTGCCTGGCTAGTAGCCCTAACCAGGTGATGGTTAAACACATTCCTGAGGGATCCCCTTTACAGGTAGTTAGGGACCTCCCCCAGAGGGATTCTGTTGGGCACAGGCAAACCTGGGACCTTAGGGCCCCAAACCTGACCTGTCCCTCCAGTAAGCCCACAAAAGGGACCCAGCCTCCAGCTTTAGGTAGCCAGAGGCTGACCCTGAGAGCACAGTGCAACTCAGTTAAGGAAAGAAAGGCATCCAGGGTGGAAGATGATTGGAGGAAGCGGAGGCCTCACTTTGAGGACACTCACTTCAGTACTCCATCTCAACACCAGCCTTTTACTTTGCAAAGACACACCCAAGGTAGAGATTCCCTATGGTGGAGACCCTATGATACCTTTAGGGTGAGGGATTGCTTAGTGGACCATGAGAGAGGGGGTAACCATGCCAGTGCTGGTTCTTCCTTATATGGCCACTTAGGCAATATAGGCTTACCTGGGCAAGGTCAGCCTTATCTCCCTTCGTTTGGGGGGGTTGTGTAGGAAGGTGGATATCTGACTATGGTTACCCCCAACTTTTCGCCTAGTGTCTAGCTGGTTTTTCGACTTAGTTGGCCTGAGATCCTGCCATTCAGGATCTCAGCCTATCTGCTCTCTCTTTAAAATGGACTCCATGTACCCTAGGTGCATAACCCATTGGAACTGGATCACCCTGTGAGCCCCTGTACCAGTGTACACTAGGTACCCAGGGCATTGGTGTATCCAAGGCCTACCAGGGGCTGAAGCATGTATTGTGCCACCCCTGGCCTGGCCTAGCAATTTGACACAACTGGCTGATCACTCAGCTGGGGTAAGTTGGGGTAACCACCTCTTACTTAGGTGTAGTATACCTATACCTAACCTTAAATGGGACACATGTTAACCTATAAGTTACTCCTATGGCAGGCCTTAACAATCCTGAAGGCAGAGTGCTTCGTTTCATGTGAGATGGTGCTCTGGCATGAGCTGAGCCTGTCTACAGTGGCCGGAACAACTTCCTTCTACCGTTTCCAGATATCGCCATACCATATACTCTTAAGTGCATTATGAACCTCGCGGTTAAATGCTATCTTTGGTTTGGCTTTATCAAAACATGTCGAGTAAGGTGTCATACGAATTGGAATACTAACCCCTCACCAGTTCTGGCGACGGGGTTAGCATACCACCCTTCTAGAGGGACACGACATGTCCAGAACCTGAAACCCGGGAAAAATCCGACATAGCCTCAGCTCCACAAAATGGATGCTGCCACCACAGTCTGCCCTCCTGCTGCTGGGAGTCCTTCCAGCTTGGGAGACGTGGACAAAGGGTTTCCTGCCAGGGGAGGTGCGAGCCCCACCCCAGACAGGATTTTGTGTATTGGTCAGGTAGGGCTTGAATAGAATCAGACATGCCTGAGGCTCACAAGGAGCCTCAGTGCATATGCCAGTTCAAACCGGTCCTGGGGCACACCAGCCCCGGACCTGGGGCGAGCTGGACAAAGGATTGGGGGTGTAACCACCCCCCTTCCTGGTCCCACCCTTAGGGAGGGACCTAGCAGGTAGTCCGGCCCCTAGGATCCGCTTAAAGGTAGGAGCTGTGTCCTAAGACTTCAGACATCCTGGAATCAACTTAACAATAAGAAGAAGACGGGAACTTCGACGTTCTGCTGCACAGAAGACTGAAGGAAATCTCCCCTATGGTCAGGGAGTGACCATCTTGCTAACGCAAGCACCATCCAGCAACTCGACGTCTGCTTTGCCGTCGCCTCCCGCCGGCGCCCGAGCCCAGAGACCAACAAGACCTGGACCTCCAGACCTCTCACAGCCCGATCCACAGTCCCTGCAAAGAAGGAACCCGTGGAGGTACCGAGACACGTGGAGCCAGCCATCTTGGAAAGACACTCAACAAGCTGCAAGCATGACAACAGAGGCTTCCTCTGAGTTGTGCTTTGGGTCCTGAGAAGCCCAACATCCGAGCAGCAATTGCATCAAAGGTGAGCCCTCCAGCATCTCCACGATCTGCGTGGGGCCCCTCTGCACTTTGCAACTCAACGTGCCTGCCCGGTCCCTGGCCTGTTGGCTAGTGGCCATTTTGGCGACCTTATTTGAAAACTACGATGCTGGTCTGGTTGCTCCAGACTGGCCCCTGCTTCCCTCCAAAGGGACAGCCCCTCAGACCTTGCTGGTCAGAGTTAGAAGCTTTCTTCAATTCCTGCAACTCCTGCTTTTACCAAGGCTTGTTTGCTTCCTTTGAGTTGCCAACACCGCCGACGGTGAGAGCCTTTGTGGTACAGCTTGTAAACCGACTCCTGGACGTCGTTGACCTTCAGGGACCACGTGGCTGCAGAGACAAGCTACACCTCTTCACCTGTTTGCACCCGACATTGCCTGGTACCTACCTGGTGCCATGCCAGTCACTGGCTAGTGACTGTGAACACTGTCCCCTCTGATTTTAGGTCTTCTACAACTTCAATCCACCCTTGGATCCACCGCATCTCTTCTGGACCGACCGCCTGCAGCATCTTTGTCATCAGGCTCCATTGAACAGATAGACGAAACCCGACGCACTTCGAGACCCATGCACCCGCTTCATGTGGGTGAGGTAAAGCTGGCACTCCGGTGCCCAAGTGTAGAGTAACATCTCTAGTTTCTGTGTTTTAAGTCTTAAGTTCGTAGTCCATCCAGAAGACCCTTCTAGCAGTAACATTTGAACTTTTACGCACCCATTGAAAACCACACTGGACATGCAACCCGTGGACCTCCTGGTCACTAACTGAAGTTAGCTCCTTGTAGGCCCAGCTATTCTAGAGGCCCTAGGCCTTTTCCCTTTCCTGTTCGTGGTACTTATACCACTATTTTAGTATATGGTTTGATCGGCCACCAGGGCCTATCCATATAAAGTGCAACTTCTGTATATTGTAATACTTTCTTGTTTAACGATTTGTGCTCCTGTGCTCATAAAGAGTCTAGGAGATACTTTGAGTAATAAATACATATATATTTTGAATATATATCTGTGTGGTGTCCTTTCATTGGTATAAAGGGGGGTTACATATGGTAAAACAGCTTGCTTCACATGCCTAAACGAGTTTAGCCTGAAAGACTGCTTAGCCTACGCTACCACTAGGGCAGCTGGTCCGAAAAGGTTGACTTACAACCACACCACAAGGGTTGCTTGGCATGGTACAAGGTGGTCACTTTAACTAGTGAACATCATATACCAGGCCAACTTCTCACAATATTGCATCACCCTTTTTTGTGCCCTGGCTGATTTCAGTCAAAGTACGTCACAGTCTTATTTGGATCCCAATATTTACCTTGATACCCCTTTACTTTGGACAGGGAAAGGTCTTGAACTCACCATCCTGAGTAGTCTGTTGGGGGCCTTTAAAGAACTCACTCACTCAGTGCTCACCTCCTTCTCCTTTTGCAAAGTCTGTGTACCCTTCTTGGGGTCACTATCACCTAGGGTCTTTTTCTGGGATACATTGGATCTGACCCATTTATCTGTCTTCCTCCCCAGCTCTCTGGGACCTAACCTGGGATCTCTGGGACAACTCAGAATCTTCTAGATGCTGTTGCAATAGCTCTGTGGTACAATTAGTCAGGTTGTGCTCTTTCATCAACAGATTATACAGCCCATCATGTGTCTACCTATTTCTTTTAAACCAGCCTTCTAGTGCCTTGACTGGGGCGTCAACAAAGTCTACCCAAGTTTAGTTTTCGTCTTTTTGGATTTCCCTAAACTTGAATTTGTACTCCTCCATGGTAAGTCTAAACCCTTCTATGAGGATCTCCTTCATATGATAATAAGACATCCTCATTAAGGGTCAGAGTCTATCTCTACCCTTCACTGAGAATTACTCCCAAAGTAGAGAGCCCCAGTGTTGGTGACCTACTGTCCTCATTTTGTAAGCCCTCTGAAAAGCTGCAAACCATTTATCAATGTCATCTCCATCACTGTACTTGGGGCCTCTTTTTCCCTATTTGAATTTCTGCCACAATCTTTGGGAACTAGGCCCAACTTAACCTTCTTTCCTCAAATGCTAGTCTCCTCTCCTCTAGTTCAAGCTTTCTTTCCTCTAGGGAGATTTCAGCAAGCTTATCCTCAAGAGTTTCTACCACCTTACCAGTGGGGGGAACACTTCTTGGGAAGGGAGCAGAGTCATGGTTCACACTCCCTTCCCAGTTATCAGTTTGAAACAGGAGGTCACCTTCATCCTCATCAGGATCACCTTCAGAGCTGTGAGTATCCTTATCCTGTTCTTCCTCAATGCTCCTTCTCAAGATCTTCTCATTTGTCTGTATCTCAAAAGCTAATGACCCTACACTTGCGCAACATTCTTAGATCATTCATCTTAAGAGTAGGGAGGGCCTGCATATCGAGATTTGGACCATTCTCCATTGTGTACTACTTTATCTGAAAGTTGGGACCTTATTACATTTTTACTGTAAACTTTTAAACCTAACTTTCTACTATACATGAGATGTTCTTGTGGTATTGGAATAGGGGTTTACACACGGCCTTAGCAATTCCAATTAAAACATGTTAATCTGTTTTGTAAACATTTGTGTAAAGACAATGGAGGATTGTTTCGTGCAAAATAAATATACATATGCATATAGCCATGTGGTAATTCGAAACACAAGTTTTAGGTCTCACTGCAGTAACAAATACAAAGAGATGATGGACGGAGCGCTGAAACTTTTCAGACACTCACTGAACTGGAAACAAGCATCCTGGGAGCGGTTTTGTGGTAACACCCCTCATTGGCCAGGCTAGCTTGAATCCAGTGGCAAAGTGGGCAAGGGACCCACGTCAGGGCATACCCTGCCAACTTAGGACTAACAAAGCAAACACAAAGAGGTGATGTACGGAGCGCTGAAACTTTTCAGACATTCACCCCCGGTCACAGATCTGGGTTGAATCCATCACTGTTGTTTAGCTCACTTCGCCACCTCAGTTCAGACCCAGCTATACGCAAATCAGTCTTGACCCTGTCCCTCATGGAAACAGTCCAGCCCAAACTGCCAAGCCAGGTCTTCCCTGAACCGTAAACAAGCATCCTGGGACCGGTTTCATTCATCTTAAGAGTCGGCATATCGAGAATTGGACCATTCTCCATTGTGTACTACTTTATCTGAAAGTTGGGACCCTATTAAAATTTTACTGTAAACTTTTAAACCTACATTTCTAGAACACATGAGCTTTTCTTGTGGTATTGGAATGGGGGTTTAAACAGAGCCCTGGCAATTCCAATTAAAACTTGATATTAAAAAAAAAATATGTTTTTTAAACTTTTGTCTAAAGACAATTGAGGATTTGTTTGTGCAAAATAAATATACCTATGACCATGTGGTAATGCGTCACACAAGTTTTAGGTCTCACTGCGGTAACAACAATGTAGCAAGGTAGACGTATTATGTGGTATTGCTGGGGGGACGTTGCCATGTAATATTAACACAATACCCAAAGATGGACCTCTGATTCACTTTAGTAATCCCTCGCTCAGTCCTGGTAGAGTGGCAAAGAGTAGTCAGGCTTATTAAGATGAACATGTGTTAAGTATTTCAGAGTACTAACATGGACAATAAGTAATTGAAATGACTCAAAAGAAATCTGATACAAATTTAAAACAATATAGCTTATTTTTTATATACATTTAGACTCCAAAACAAAGTCAATACAGTTTGTATAACTGGAGTTATAGATTTTAAAGTGCAAATTAAATCAATACTTTGCAGAGCTGTCAAACTTTACCATTTCCGTCAATGTGGAAAACACTATGTGACACTCGGTCACTTGCGGGGTGAGTTCAATGGAACCCACTTGGAGTTAATGTCTTGCGGGTCCTCAGACCAAGCTTTGACAGTCAGAATAATGTTACCTTGCCCAGATGTCTGGGTACAGAGGGACTTGGCTGTCCTTTGTGCTGAAAAGCGGGAACCGTGGTCGCTGAAAAAGAAGTACACTCGGTCACTTGCAGGTTGAGTTCAGAGAAACCCCTTGGTTGTAAAGCTTAGAGAACCCCTGGACCAGCAATCACTCGGCAGAACACCTCTACCTAGCTCGGGATTCTCTGGTGCAGAGATGTACCTGGCTTTCAATGGTGTCAAAGGGGGCTGGGAGGCTACTTAATTTACCAGGCATGCCAATGCTGGTTAAAAGGGGATGCAAACATTTGACAACTGTGCCACAGAGGTAAAGAGTTAAAGTTACAGGATGATTCTTTCTTCTTGGAGCATTGAGTAAAGCAGTAAGTAGTTTGTCGGACCGCCACAGAAAATGCAGCGATTTGGGAAATCTTTTTCCAGAAGTCCTGGGAACACTGTGGAGGGCTGAGACTCTCTGAGGTTCAGGATTATGCTTCCCAAAAGGCACCTTGCCAGTCACTTTCAGGATGGTCCTCTACCGAGCCTGGCATACTGTCCTTCTTTGTCTTGGAAGTGCGGTTTGTGCCTGTCGAATGCAGGGGACCTCTAGCCCTAGGGTGTTCTGGTGATGCCTTTCGATTGCAGAGGGGTTCACCTTCCTTTTGGAACCTGTCTATGGTCTGGGATGAGTCCAAGCTCAGTGGGTGCGGGGGGCTGCCACAGGTGCAATACTTCACGCCTTGTTTTTGTGGAGTCCTGCCTTGTGCAGATACAGGTCTCTTCTTTGTCCTTTTCTGCTTCAAAGCAGATCTGGAGTTCTGGTGTCAGGGTTTACCTTAAATCCTGGACTTAGGGTACGTTTAGGGGTGTGAGGGTCAATAGCCAATGGGCTCATGGTCCTATGTCTAATTTAACCCTGAGGTGACCACATCCGGGGGTGGATGTTACCTTGCTACCCAGAACGCACTATTCCTGGGAATTTTCAAGATGACACAACACATATTAGGCTGTATAATCCAGGCAGCCCATTCAAGAGGTTTGGCTAGCCTTTTTGGTGTGTAGGTCTCCTGATTGGCTAATTTCCCACCTGCTTGCAAATACAAGTGCCTGGGGGCAGAAGGAGTCTTTGTTTCCACTGGGTAACAAGTCATTTGCATATCAGAGGCAACATGACATTTGAGGCACACCGCCCTGATGTGCCATTCAGTAGCCATCCTGGGAGGACGAAAGAGTGACCTCATTCCTGCTTAGGCCTTTATGTCTTCATCCTCTAGGAGAGTTAGCACCTCCTAGTAGGAGGTAAGACTTCTGTCTTGGAGCAACTGCCTCGGAAAGCCACAAAGGCATAGGGAGACGGAGGCAGCTCAGTGGCAACCTCTAAGGATCCCACCAGAATACATGCCAGCTCACTCTCGACACATGAATCATGTCAGGGGTAAAAAAGTACGGTGTTTGATACTAAACACAGCTGAATTTGGCCGTACCAGAATGGAGCTAGCAAACTCGGGTTCACCCTGTAACCAGTCCATGTTAACCTATTAACCGTCCTTTACTTATAGTAATCTTGAATGCCAAGGTTATTGTAGAGATATTTATGTTTGCACATATATGTCTGTACCGTTAATATAATGCACCCTGCCTCCTGAACTATAGAACACCTATTTTAGGGGTGACTTACCTATTTTAAGGGCAGTGAGGGGACCTTGTCACACATGTCTGTGCAGAGTCAATCCCGAGCAGGGAAGCTGCTCATATAGGCTGCGATGGCAGACCTGCAGACTTTACTTTTACTCGGGTTCTTAGGTTGGTACAAATAGTGCTGCAGGCCTGGGACACCCTTGCCCTGGGGACTACTAGTACCACAGGGATGTATAAGGGGGGTTTAAAGCATCTTGTCACGTGAGTGTATCATTCATTTCACATTACCTTTGAGGGAAAGAGCACTCACACCGGGGGCCTGGATAGCAGGGTCCAGTACACTTTCAGATCAATTACCACATCATCTAGAGCAAAATTTGGGGAGGTGATAATCCATACAGTATATATAAAGAAGAGTAAAGAACAAGGGTTCAAAGTTGTAGGAGAGAAGATTTGAGGAAATTAAAGTTTTTCCTTATCCTTCAAGAATTTGCAACATCTAAATGCATAGTGAGTATGCTGCAGCATGGAATCCAAAATCCTCCCTTCGTTACAGACCGAAATTCTCACTAACGCATTCAATCAATACATTCACTGGTGGGGCCCATAACACCAACATTCATACATCATTGGTCCGTTTTTTCCGAGAGATGATTGTTCCAAACGCTGACATGAAAGGAATACCTTATAACCTAAAGAAAGGTATATTTACATATCTATTCACATAATATATATGATCCAACACATCCCATACCTAACTTTCTAGATATCCCTTCCACGTAATTCGATGGATCTAATTTAGTTGTTTGGTAAAATGAATCTTCAAATCTTCTAATTTACATTTTAGATTTAAACATTCTCTATGAATAAACAACTCAACTCATTTGTCAGCAATCATTAACAAGCTTTATCTTAATTAGTGCAAATTAAAATGGACTGTTATTCAAACCACAGATCACCATATTTACCTATTCTGGCTAATTGTCGTCCTCTAGGTCAATCAAATCGTCCCGCAACACGCTACAGTCCCATAGATTGGGTCGAGAACATAAGCGCGTACCAGTCAATCTCTGCCCATTAGATCAAAGAATTTTCAGTTCATCAGGAAATTGGGCAGCAATTCAGTCCGTCAAAGATTCAGGGAAACAGCTGTCCTGCAGTGTCACCGTCCTCTCCATCAGCAAAAGAAAAAGAAAATGAGTGCGCAACTCACTATTCTATCGGATTTTTATACTAGAATCAATGTAAAATTGTAACAAATATCAATTTTAGACGATTCTCATTGGTGGACTTGGGGTCGGTCGGTGAAGTTCTCACATAGTCCATTAAGTTAGATCATCGCACTTGCTGGTTCCGGTTTTAAAGACAGTCCATTGTTTATTTTCTTTGGCACTTCTCCCAGTATGTCCTTGATTGGAACAGCCTGGCTGGGATCAGGACGAGGCCACTGCTGTCCTTTGTCACGGAGGCGCATTTCACCAAAAACCTCGTGGAGTGTTGTCAGTCGTGTCGAGTCAAAGGAGCGGCCATCTTAGCGAAGGCCCAAATGGTCAACTTAAGTACAACAAACACAAAACATAATTGAAACATGGAACTGGCTAATAAAATGTTAAACCCTCACTAATTCCCCTATGTGTATGTAATTATCTAGCATAATAGCAACATTCAAAGCGTTTATACTCACCCAGCGATGTCATCTGGTGCAACTTACAATTACGGCACAAAAGCAACTCATAACATGCAATATTCTAATTTTCTAATATTAGTATGCGTACATATTTTAGTTTACGAATTATTTTGGCCATGCAAATGCAAACCCCACGTATAATTCATATATTAATCGGATTGATTAGTATTACACTTCAAACACTTAATATAGTTATAATTAATTGATTATTCAAATTAGTATGCACATGCAAATTGGGGGGGTATACAAAATTTTGCATTACCCGCTCCAGCAATCCCCTCTTTGGTTATTTTATCACCACACCATCAAAATTTTGTATTACGGAATTTTAAAATGATTTCTTGCTCTTATTCATAATTCAGTTTCCACTAATTCTTCTCTTTTTGCCGATTCGTACATGCTTTCTTTAAGCTCTTCTAATTCTATCTCATCAAATTCCCGTTTTTGTTTCTTGTCTTTTCTCCTCAATTTTTCTCTTTTTAACTTTTTCTGATTTTTATTGTTTTTACAACAGATACAACCTAATCTTATCACTAATATTATGAAAATTACACATGTTAATGGAAATAATATTTTACCTAAAAACGTACTACCTAATTTTACCATGAAATCCTTAATAGCTGATATTTTCTTTCCGATCTTTTCCCAAACACCTTCAACCTCCAGTGGTGCAATTTCGTCATGCAATTCTGTAATATTTTTAATATAAATTTTAAGATCTTTACTTTCATCAGGAAAGTAAGTACAACAGTGTTGAACTTTCAGCATTCCACAGACTCCACCCTCTTTTGCCAATAATATATCAAGGGCAAGTCGATTTTGCATTACCATAGCACGCATGGCAACCATTTCAATGTTTACTAATAAAAATCCTCCAGCGGTGCTTGTTGACAAGCGATCCACTACAGGTGATAATTTTCTAATTTTGTTTGCATTCAGCGATATTCCCACTGCTGGTATCCATGCTCCAAAAATGTCACCCACAATTTCTGTCCAAGATAGGGGTGGGCGGAATTTGCGGAATTAACCTTCGCAAATTATCGCGAGAATGTTTAAAATTATCGCAAACAAGCAGAAATATCGCGAAGATGCGGAAGTTTTTTTCCGGCATGTTCGCGAGATTTTCTGCATGGTTGCGGGTCGCCAACTTACCCATGTGGTTGCTTGCGGGCGCGGCCATCTTGTTTTGAGTTGTTCTCGCGGTGCATGATCGCGAGAAGAAAGACGTGATCGCGCGACGCATGATGTCACTGCGGGCGCGAACTGTCGCGAGACAGCGCAAATGGCTAAAAACAATACAACATCTCATGGAGAACGCGACCGGATCAAGAAAACTTGTCGGCGAACGCAGGGATTCAGGTAAGGCGATCGCGCGCGCGCAAGAATGTATCATTTTACAGCGCGAGCAAGAAACAAATTATCGCCAAGCTGCGGAAACCGGAATTTTTGACATTTTCGCGCTCTCCGCGGAACGCAAAAATGTCAAATTATCGCAATTTCCGTGAACGGAACGAAATTTTTGCCCAGGCCTAGTCCAAGATTCTCTCTTACTACGTGCTAAATAACTACCTAATCTATGTACACCATTTTCTCCTCTGTCCATATGAAAGATCTTTGGAAAAACCAGGCCTACGTAACATGTGCCATACCAATTGTCTGGCAAACGATAATATGCCCTGTTCCCACAAATAAAATATAATCCAGGGAAAACTGGATCTTTTCCACCTTTAAATCCCCATCCACCCATGATTCGGCACTCACTATTACCTAAAAAATAGTTGTCATATGCAGTTTGATTTCTTCTAATACACAATTTCCCTTTCTGAGGCCAATCTAAAGCCATAGTTGGACTAGCTTCAACTTTTAAGTGTTTTTCCATTTCTACATCCCAGATTGTCTTCTCCACCTTTCCTTCAGATGCCTTTCTTTGCATTTTCAGTCTCCTTTCTTCAACCATAACTAAAAAAGTATTTTCTTCTTTCTTTAAACTACAAGTCAGATTATTTATAAATATGTATTCTAATGTCAGATCTTTCGTTTCTAAAAAGAATTCAACTAACACTTTAGCAGGTTTTACCTTGTTTAGTTTGTTAATTGAAGGTACTTGTGCGAAAATGATATCTGCATCTGAAAAATAGTATTCTAATTTTCCGGTTTGATAAAATAAACTAGCTATTACACTACATGTTATTCCATAGGTTACTGGAAGGTGATGATAAGTCACTCCTTCTGAAACAGAGGCAGGTAACTGCATACAGACGTAGCAGTCCCTTACATCCGTTGTCTTTACATATTCATACAATAATTTTGAAAACACATTGTTAGAAAAATCTGTTATAGACCTATCTTTATGTAAATAGTTTTTATCTACTTCATTCGGTACTACCCTTTGAATTTTCCCTATATTAGTTTTGTTCTCACTATGTCCTTCTAGTGTATCTATAGTAACTTTAAAAGAGATCAAAAGAGCAAGTATGCTCCACAGAAGCATTAGTAATCCTGTACAACAGCAACACATTTTACACCATCTTCTCAAAAATGTACATCTACCTTTGCTACTTTCTATGTTTGCCATCTTTGCTAAAACGGACCGTGTCTTTTGACTTATCCTCTTCTACTTCACAACTAGTTTTCTAACCCAAGGCTCTAAGCACCTACTTGGTTCTACCAGTTTTTATCTTTTTGTCTTATTTTATGGTTTCTTCATCAGCAGCTCTCTTGGTTTATTTAGTTTGGCATCTCATCGTCTTTCACTTTCCTCTCGTGATCCAAATACAGAATTTCCTGAACTTCCGTTTCTTCTTCCCCAATGTCGGACAAGAGAACTCTCAGGATTTCTGATTATTCCTCTTCCTCAACCACTTTCAATACAGTCTCCTCTGGATTTCTTTGACTATCTGCCTCTTCTCCTCTATCAGGCAGAGCCACAAACGTCCATTCCGGCGACTTATACTTCTGGTTAGGTTTCCTTGTTCTTTTGCTTTCTTTAATTACAATTGTCTCTTCTTCTTTTGATTTCTCCTGACTCATCACTTCATTCACCTGTTCACCCCTTGGTGAGTTTACTCGTGTCAGTCGATATCTCAATTTCTTTATTTTATTCGGCCAAACGCCGTCTTTTGCAGCTCTTTTCAATTTACTTCCTTTATCGTTCTTTTCAGTTCTCCAAGCTCTCTTTCTTAGAACTAGACCTTCAGGTATTTCATCTTCGCTTTCTTCAGACTCTGTCTCAACTTGCTTTTTACTTTCAACAATTTCCTTTTCCACCACTTGTTTTGTTTTCCCTACTTCTGTCCCTCCTCGAATCTCCGACATGCAATCTTCCTGCTGACTACTTATCCCTTCACCTAACTGGATGTTGCAGTTCCCTACGCCTCCTCGGGGGTCTTCCGAAGTAACCTGTCCCTCTCTCTCTGTACCTGTCCCTTGTTCACATAAGTTTGTTATTTCAAGTGGAATTTCTCTCAATCTTTCATCTGGTATTTTCTTTTCACTAATTTCTTTTATTGTCTCTTCACTGTCTTTTTCTCTGTTCTTTCCTTGTTCTTTTCTGGAACATTGCGTTCCTTGTTCGTTTTCGGAATCTGAACTGGTATCAGAAATCTGCAATCTTCTTCTCAGAGAGCTACTTCTGGGGACAAACGTTAGACTTTGTTCTGCTTCCCCCCTTTCAGAGTTTTCTCTTGTTTTTGACTCTCCGTCATCTGACTCAGTACTGGATTCTGATTCATCAAAATATTCTTTTTCTGTGCTGTCCACTGGATTTGGAATTCTCAATGTATGACTTGCATGGATACAGTTTTTCAGTCCAGCACACTTTACAGCTGTTGTCGTGGTCAGAATGACTTGTCTTGGTTTTCCCCACCTTGGAACAAACAGTTTCTTCATCTGTGGACCTTTATCCTTACCCAGTCCCCTGGGCTCAGATCATGGGCTGGCTTCTTTTCAAGGGTGGTGGTATCCGCGCCAACCTGATGAAACACAGAATGAACTGCGTCAGCCAGGCTTTTACAGTACTCCAACACCATGTCATCAGTTATAGTCATCAGCTTGTTGACTGGTATAAACACGTGCCGCATGGCGCGTCCCATGATGATTTCATGGGGGCTTAACCCTGTAGTTCTGTCTGGAATTGATCTAATAGTCATGAGTACCAGAGGCAAGACATCAGGCCATTTCATACCTGTGGCTAAACACATTTTTCCTATTCTATTTTTGATAGTATCATTCATTTGTTCAACCACACCAGAAGCCTCTGTTCGGTAGGCACAATGTAATTTCTGTTGTACATTTAATGCTTCACAAATCAATTTTATGATCTCATTATGGAAATGTCCTCCTCGGTCTGATTCAATTGTCACTGGGAACCCAAATCTAGGGATGAATTCTCTCAAAAGTAGCTTTGCCACTGTCACCCCACAATTTCTTCTTGTTGGAAATGCTTCCACCCATCTGGAGAATAGGCAGACCACAACCAAAACATACCTCAATCTGTTACAGGGAGGCATCTCAGTGAAATCCACTTGCATTCTGGTAAAAGGCCCTCCTTCTCGGCCTATTGTTCCTAGACTCACTACTGTCTTTCTCCCAGGATTGTATTGCTGACATATTAGGCATCTTTGACACAGACTTTCTGCTACAAGTCTGAACTTTGCATTGTACCAGGTCTGTTTAAATGACCAGATCATAGCGTCTCTCCCTATGTGTCCTTGACCATGATACATCTGTGCCATGGCAGACATCATGCTATCAGGCATAACTGGTCTTCCATCTCGATAAACCCACACATGATCCTTCTCTCTTGGTGCACATCCTGCTTTTATCCACTGCTTCATTTCCTCATCTCCTGACTCTTACTGCAATTGTCTTACTTCTTCCCATGTTCCCACAATGTTAGTAAACATCAAGGAGCAAGAATTAATTTCCCTTTCCTTAGCCCGATTGATGGAATTCTGATTACGTGCACAGTACTGTGCCATGTCGTTTGCATACTTGTTTCCTGTGGCGATATAATCACCACTGTGACTATGGGCAGCACATTTCACAACAGCCAATTGCCTAGGCAGCTGTATCGCCTCAAGCAGCTTTCCAACCACTTCAGCATTCTTAATGGGAGTCCCACTTGAGGTTAAGAAACCTCTCTGCAGCCATAGTTGGCCAAAATCATGGACGACTCCAAAGCCGTACTGCCTGTCTGTTATCACAGTATAGAGAAACTGGTCCCAGCACAAAAACAAATCATACAAAATAAACATCAGAAAACATTTAGACCAAACAACTGAAAAGAGTTCAAGTGTCATTTAATCACATTGAACTAAAGTAAACATATACTTAAATTGGCGATTCAGGCAACATCTTTTCAACAAATAATGAAAGTGCCCAGAGAAAAGGAAGGGGGGGGGGGGGTTGGTGATTGAGTGTGGAATTTAGAGGGAAGTGAAAACAATGATAAATCCACTAGAACACAATCAAATTGATCGGCATTATTAAATCATTGCCGCATATTATATACAGATCCAATCGTAAATTACAGTATAAACAATTCTGAAGAATGCCATATATACAGAAGATCACAGTGCATCATGTACTGGTGATAATATTGGCAATGATGTTATGTCGACGTTTCGACCCCTTGTTTTGTGTAGGTATTCGATAGGACCTTACAGGGTGGGGTCTTCCTCAGGACTGGGGTGCGTGTGGAGAAGAGGAGGCTACCTATAAAAAAACCCAAAAGAGCGAGTATAAGACTAATCGGTCTCAAATCATGGGGGGAAGAACAAGTAAATTGTGATCTCCAAAGGATTACCGTGTCTGTCAAAGGACAGGGTTCTAAGATGCCAAATGTTCGTCAGAGATGGAGGGGTATCAAAACCTCCTCAATGGTACGGGCGGAGAGAGTGATGGCCACCTAAAGTAATTAGGGTAATTTTTAAACAAAAGAAAAAACAATCTCCCAAATCTAAGAGATCGATCCTGTCTAAATACTTGACAATAACTTACTCTGCCGCAGAGAGAGAAATCCCCTGTCGTATTTGATCCTAGAACTGTCGGAGATCATCCTAGACGAAGCCGTGGTCAGTATTAATCATGACGGGATAAAAAACGGGGCTGGGCCTCCGCTGCTTCCCCGTCGGGGAATGAATCTAGACATAGGAGAGGAGGATTGGCAATCAGTGATGTGGACCCTGCAACAATTTAAAAACTCGAAGTTGAGTGTGGTAAAATCTCACTTTGTGCTCAATTGGTCTCCCCCAAGGAACAGCCAAATCTATGTTCAAGACAAACATGCAAGTGTTGCGCCGTGGTACGGGTAGACCGCTGGCTCTCCCCAGGAGGGACCCTGCAAGATGCTACTAAAAGCGTTCGGAGTCTGGGTGTGCTGCGCGATAGGACTAAATAAATTAATCGGGATGCGGTGAAGGCCTAATGGAGATTCCCTTCGTAAGCCCTAATGGCATAACATGTGAAACTTCAAAGGAGCAGCGCTTACCCTCGTTCTCTACTACCGCTTCTCAAATGGAAAGGGAAGCGCGCAAGCTCACCGTAACCTTTTGACGGGAGACGCGAGGTAAACACGTGACCCCCGTTACCGTGCTGTCGCTAGATGCCGGTTTAGGTGGAGAAATGAAAGAAAGACTGTGAAGTCGAGTTAGACGTTAGTAAGAGTGTATTACTTGAGAGGAAATTCTGTATGGAACCCGCAATAGTCTCAACACCTAATGATTCTATTTGACAGTGCATGTTGGTAACTGAACAGTCACATGTAAAGTGCCAGTGCCCAGCGTATACATAACAATTGCATTTAGAACGAATAATCAAATACTACAATGTATCCCGGATGATCACTCACTAACGCTAAACATACGAAGTTGATTCGTTGGAATACAGATTACCAATACTTCGCCCTACAAATGGGGAGGAAAAAATGTTGATGATTCATTTCTGGGACTTCGTATGTTCCTATCATTACAATTGGTCATATTGATCAGATATCATAGGTCAAAAATAAAACACAGTTTGACAATTGCATTGGATTCGAGAATAAAGCACAGTTTGACACTTGCATTAGAGAGAGACATGATTTGACAACATGGCATGAGATTTATACCTATATGTGTAAACCATCGAGATGTCACAAAATGACATTGGAGTCAGTATACATTGATGTACATTAATAATCCAACCATTACAGAAGTGCCAAAGCCTCCGACACTAGAGTTAGAAAAGGTTGGAAGGAAAAGCAAGAAGGAAATAAATCCTGTACCAAGAAATGTATAAAGGTTAGGTTCGGAGAACCGCTAATTGTGCGTTGCTACCATCGAATTCATTTAACCCATTTGCTACAGTGTCCAAGCGTATCATCCATTTGGATTCTCTCACATTTAGAATGGCAGACAGATTACCACCTCTGGGTCCCACCCTAACTTTTTCAAGTACCAGCCATTTTAAGTCTTCAGGCTTATGATTCTTCAAACTACAGTGTTCAACCAGGGGGGCCCCAACTACAGTACACCGGATCCTGCTGTGGTGTTGCAGAATTCTAGACTTGACTTTCTGTTGTGTTTGCCCAATGTAGAGTAGCCCGCAGGGGCAGATAATGCCATAGATCACATTGACCGAGTTACAGTTGGTAAGTGAATTGAGAGTGATCGAGTGTACTTTATAGACAAACATTTTCGTCGTATCAGTTGTTTCGCAGACCTTACAATGTCCACACTTGAAATGTCCAATTGCTGGTGGGAGATTCCAAAGTTCTTGGATAGTGGGTGTTGTTGCCATTTCCAGGAAGGAGTGGACTACATGATCCTTCACGCTCCTGGCTTTCCTGAAGGAGTGCATTGGTGGATTCGGTTGGTCAGTCATTAATCTTTTATTCGGATATTAAAACATCCAAGCAAGAACATAACAATTACAAATTCCAGCAATACATTAATATAACAAAATATCCTTAAAATATTTAAAATATGACAGTTCATCAGGGTTTATCCAAGACCTTAATAGCTAAATACCTCTGGCAAAGCAACAAAACACAGTATTTATAAAGTGCAGAGTTTTAACAGATTCAATGCAGGCGGCACTAACAACATAAGATTTTAAGAATGCATAATCATAACCAAATTAAGACAATGATGTAAACTATATCATTTTAAAACATCATAACGCTTCCCAAGTTCAATAAACCGTTCATTTCGTAATTAGATTGGGACCTTAGCTGAGTCTGCAATAGGGACCAAAATATACATGAGAGCTTTTAAGAAAACAACTTTAATCATAATACCCGACCCTCTCTACCCTAGAGCAAAGTTGTTTACACCTCGCATCTAGTCTTCCTTAATTTTGCAGCTAGTCTTAAAAAATTCACTGTGCAGAACAACGTGAGGGGATCCGAAGAAAGTTTCAGGTATAAGAGTGCCACCCTTACCTGGGTAAATTTATTCTTTCTTAGAATAGTTTTAAAAAAACTGCCCTTGGGTACTCATATAATGGACAAAAAAAAACAAAATGAAGGGTATCCTGCAGAGATCCCAGATCGCAGCCGCACGGACCCTTTGACACAACATCTTTTGTGTACCCTGCGGGGACGGCTAAAATATGGTGTAAAAGATCTAGTCTAAATCTGATCATTAAAAATCTGTCATTTTTGTTATATATATACGCCAGGTAGGGTTCTAAGCCTGCTACAGATTTTGTTAAAATGTGGGCTCTCACTGAACCTTTCAATATTTCACTGTCTTCTCGTGCGCAAACTAGGCGCCTAAGGTGTTCAGCTTTTATGGTAGCTTTTACCTGGGGCATCAAGGTCGTGGGCTCATCAAAGTAGTTTGCAAATCCCAGCCACTTCAAAGTGTCCTTCACATATTTAAGCCAGGGTATCCGGAGTCCTTTGTCCCTGTTAATGCAGTCCTTTATTATTTGTCTACTTAGACTAGCCTCAGGGTTGGTCCAGATTTTGATCCAACACATTATTGGTTTAGTGCTTATCCTGTCACTAATGTAAGGAATCCCTAGCTCCTCATGGACAATGTGGGCAGGTATACTTTGAGGAACTTGCAAAATCCTTCTAAGGAACTTATTTTCCTCCAGTTGTATCAAGTAAGTATTTCGGAATCCCCATACCTCGCTCCCATACATGGTTTTAGAGTAACAAATTGAATTATATAAATGCAGTATTTAATTTGGTGACCAACGGCCTAATCTCGAGGCTCGATTCATAATTGAGCCCATTGTGCTCGTTTGTTGCTTACATTTCTCTGAGATTAGTGAATTAAAATTGAGGTGTTTGTCGAATAATATCCCTAAATAATTAAAGACCTCGACCTTCTCTAATTTGTGTCCCCCAATTTTAAAGATAAAATTCTTCGTTGGTCTTTTTCCTGCTTCCATTATGTAGGATTTTGTGAGATTAGGAGATAAATCTAGATTTGCCATAAACCTACTAAAGCCGTCGATGAGAGACTGAAGTCCCCTACCTGTACGGGATAAGAGGACTGCGTCGTCCGCGTATAAAAGGACAGGTATACTTCTTTTGCCAACTCTTGGACAGTCAACCCCCAAGTCGACAAGTGCTTTATCCAGACCATTTATGTATAACGTAAATAAAAAGGGCGCCAAAATGCAACCTTGTCTCACGCCTCTAGTACATGAGAAATGTTCGGTAAGGTTCCCCTCATTACTATATCTGACCTGAGCTGTTGTATTTAGGTGTAGTGTTTTAAGGATGTATATCAGTCCTGAATCGACCCCCAGCAGCTCAAGAATCGCCCACAACTTCTCGCGATTCACCCGGTCAAAAGCTGCTGTCAGGTCCATAAAGGCCAAAAAGACCGTCCCCTCGCCTGCCACGGTGTACTTTGCCACCAAGTTATACAGGTTAAGGCACTGGTCCGTGGTAGAACGTCCAGTTCTAAAACCATACTGAACGTCAGTAATGATCTCGTTTTCCTCTGCCCAGTCCGTCAGACGGTTCAGGATAACCTTCCCTAGTATTTTTACGGTCACATCTATTAATGAGATCGGACGATAACATTTGGGGTCACACTTATTGCTCTTTTTAAATAGGTGTACAATGCTAGCCGTTGACCATGACCTGGGCATTCCCATTTCCACTGCCGTATTAAAAACTTGCGTGAGTATAGGCGCCCAAAGATCAACCTGTGACAAAAATCAGTTGGGGGGAATCCCATCCGGGCCTGGGGCCTTATTGCGTGTTAGGGCATATATTCCTTCTTTAATCTCGCCCACCTCAAAGTGCGACAATGAACCCGGTGGAGAGCCAACAACTGCGATTTGTCGAGCAGTAGGGCTACCATGATTATACAGATTCTTAAAGTGGGATACCCATGCTTCAGGCAAGACATGACAAGCCATCTTCTCATTGTTCGGTGCCTGAAAACTGGGATCATTGATCACCTTCCAAAATCTCGTCATGTCTCTATTATCGGCTGCCTCCCTCAAGTTCTCCCAAGCGTCACATTGGATGGTATGTTTTCTCTTTTTTATGGCCGATTGTTATTGAGCCCTACATTCCATTATCCTACTCCTATCCTTGGGAACCATTTTGAGTGCGAACTTCAGCTCTTTTTGAGCTCTAGAGCAGGCTTTATCGAACCATTTTGGTGCAAGATTGAACATGGGCGCTGATTTTGCCCTCAATAACCTTTCAATGTCCCTTGCCGTACTTTCAAAAGCACTTATCAATTCTCTACCCTCGACTTCCTGGTCTAAGCACTTCCATATTCCGCTTTCCGGGGGGGTAATAAGCTTTTTATAGAATGCTTCCCCATCTATGTTAGTCCATCTTATGCGCCTACCCTGGTCAACTGCTTTCAATGTTCCCCTCGTCATCAAATTCCTTGGCTGGGTAAATAAATCTGTATCCCTCATGGACAATACCAAAGGGTTATGATCGCTAAAAATGCTGATTTCTATACTAAAATCTATAATCCTGCATTTAAAAACATGTGAGACAAAAATAAAATCGTTAATTGTATCCCTGCCCCTGCCTTTAAAGGAGGGGTTAATAATGTTAGAGTTCCTGGTCCTGATTACATCCATCGTGGGGGCTAGATCGTACATACCCAGGATCTTACTTAACTCGCCACCTTCCCTTGTATGCTCTAAGTGCCAGTCTGTTGTGACAGGACAGGAATCCCATTTTCCCCCTCCCCATTTCAAATATGGGCATTGGTGACAGTTAAAGTCGCCCAATAAAATCAGATTGGGGTGACTGTCTTCCCTATCATATAGGCCTGCCAGTCTTTCATTGAGCTCGTTCAACCTCTGCATTGATTGGCCCGTATTGTAAAAATTTATCAAAACAAATTTTAGGCCCTTCTTGCAATAACCAATACCTTGGATGTCATCCGAGCTCCAGCCCAGGACCTCCCAAGACCCTTGTAGGGCCAGAGACACATACGTTATCAAACCCCCCCCTTGCTCGACCCATTACAGAATTTTGGGCAGGAACAAAAAACATTTTATATCCCTCCAGATGTGGGGCACTACTATCAGTTTCCCACGTTTCCTGCAGGCAGATAATGTGAAACTGTCGACTAAAGTCTAGCCATTCCTTATTTTTTTATTTTGGATGAAATCCCTCCAATATTCCACGAAACCACCCTGAGTTCTTCGGCCACTTGTATTATCACTCTCCTGGCTGGGTTAACCTGCCCTTTCGGAGAGGATCTGGCTACACTACTCGATGTTAATCCAATACACTTTCCTAGAGGGTTGTGTAAAGCCTCATTATGGGGGATTGCAGGTAGAGGTGACTTTCCCACAGGACCGGCAATGTCCCTTGACACTGAGCTAACAGGAACAGAGACAATCTTCTTGTTTACACCTTGGGCCAGTCAATCCAGTTCATCCATTACTGCCGCCTCAGACAACAGGGTGAACCTATTTGATGTTAAACCCAGTATATTAGCCCCTCCATGGGTAATTTCCCTTCTCCTGAGTGCCATTTGACCTGACTCTTTTGAGTTATCCCTATAAAAAAAGTTCAGGGGGAGCATTTTTATGTTCGTTCCCCTATCAAAACCCCCATAACTGGAAATAAGCAACTCTTTCACCAACTCAGGGTACCTAAAATTAACAATAACGCAGTCTCCTGCGAACTTTTTCTCAGAGGCTCCAACCCAGGCTACCCTCCTTGCCATGAGAATGTGGCTACTCTGCGAATTAGGCACCTTCATGTTATTAAGAATCCAATATTTAACCTTGTTTAGCAGGGAGCTTGTTGTCTCTTCTCTAACTTGGTTGAGTGCTGGAACCCCCACTAAAACTATCGTGTAGGGACAAGAAGCAGGGGGTAAGTCCAACGTCTGCAGCCCCGGTGTGCAGTGCACCTGCTCATTTGTAATACTATTAGGGACTGCGGCCGTTTTTGAGCAACCTTCCTGTTGTGGCATGTGGGAGACAGGGGCAATATAAGTACCTTTGTCCTTGCCAGTAATGGGATCAACTCCCCTTGTGTTTCCTTCCCTCTTACTGTTGTTTACACAAGCACTACCAGAGCAAGGTACAATCCCTGTCCCTTCCTCTTGCGAGTTTGGTAGAGGCCCAGGAGGTCCTCCATTATTCGATTCTAGAAGCCTGCTAACTTTCTCGTCTACTATCTTAATATATTCCACTAAGGGGCCCAGATGTTTAGAGATGAGTGCTACCAGGTTGGCCTCTAATGTTTTCGTTATCTCCCGGGACCATTCCACCCCATTTCTGGAAGAGCTATTTTTGCAATGTTGACACACTGAACTATTAACCCCATCCTCTACGACTAAGGGTGCTTTTCTCGCCCCTCCTCTTTTGGGTTTGGTATCTGTTCTTTTTTTGCACACCCCGTTGTTATGTGGGTTACCCATAATACTTGTAGCCTCTAAAGCGCCTACCTCTGTGGGAGAAGCTGAGACAAGTAATGATTTTTTGGAACGGGTGACCACCTCCCTGTCCTTTCTCATTGGTGCATTAGGCTCATTCTCCACTCCCAACACGACCCCCCCCCCCTGCTCTCGGTCTCCCTTCGCCCCCTTCCCAGACAAGTCTGCCAACACTTCTACCTCTAATCTCAAAGGGGAATGTTCGGACTGGTGCATGGTCTTTTCAGGCCCCACAGAATTAATTAGCTCCAATTCCAATTCCCCAAACGGAGGCGTGTTAGCATGAACTTGTGCTATAGTGACTCGCTGGGTTGCGGTGTGAGCAGGGGGGTCCTGGTCTACTGGGATAGTTGTACCTGGCGTTACACACTTTGATATTTTCCCCAGTGATGAGCGTTTATGTGCCAGAAGGGAAATGAGAGATAGCCTTCGTTCTGTTAACTGTATTTCGTGCGACAGCAAAGACTCGGCTCTCGTAATAAAAGCATCCAAAGTACCCTTAATTCCGCCTCCTGTCTTAGTAGGGATTTTTTTTTGTTTTACCCATGTTGGGGCTTTAAGGAACAAAGTAATATAATGTAATAATGTATTATGTCTTCCTTAACCCTTCTTTAACAACAAATGACAATTAGGGGAGGCGCACAGAATTTTAACACAAATCACTAACCAATGCTACAAGCCCACCCTAACAAACGTAATAAGAATAACAATACCCCTTAACAAGGCCCGTGGTTAGTCCTTGAGTACCTTTCGAGGGGGCTCTACGTGCAAAGCAATCAGTGGACTGGGAGCACCATCCCTCGCAGAGTCTCTGTAGTCCCACAGTCAATACGATACACTACAGCGACAGGGACAGTATTAAAAAACCAAGAGATACGGCCTCCCTCGGCCACCGACGGCCCGCCCTTTGCCTGGGCTTAGCCCGGCGCTACCCGCGTGCGGGCCCGCGACACGGGGGGTGAGGTTGGATTATAAGCGCCTTCAGGCGTGAAACACAATGGGTTCGCTTCCGGGATGCAAGAGCAAAGGAGCCTGGGCAATGTAGTTCTCCAACTCCCTCCACACGGCGGTCGCGATGCCCAGCGACGGCGGGAGGGAGAGACAGTTGACAGCAGGAAGGGCAGCAACCTCAGTCACCAAAGAAGCACACAGGTAGGCAGATTCCAGTGAGCAGGACGTGTAAGCAACCCCCGCTCTGCCGGGGGTGAGGTTGGATTATAAGCGCCTTCAGGCGCGAAACACAATGGGTCCGCTTCCGGGATGCAAGAGCAAAGGAGCCTGGGCAATGTAGTTCTCCAACTCCCTCCACACGGCGGTCGCGATGACCAGCGACGGCGGGAGGGAGAGACAGTTGACGGCAGGAAGGGCAGCAACCTCAGTCACCAAAGAAGCACACAGGTAGGCAGATTCCAGTGAGCAGGACGTGTAAGCAACCCCCCTAAGCAAATGTTGCTTCCTTTCCGGGCCAGCCTGTGTGCTGCAGCTTCAGGTGTGGCTCAGCATTCTAATGTCTGTTTTGGTTGGTAGAGGTGGTATTTCCTGCTGTGAGTGTTAACAGGTGCCAATACTGCCTGCTTCTTGTTCGGGTCGGCATTTGGTGAATGAGAGTCTGGATTGGATCACAGGGCACCGTAAGGTGGTGGTGTGTTTTTTGTTGTTGTTACGTGGTCTGGCGAGTGGCAGTACCGTTAGGAGTTTGAAGAGTGTGGCGACTTTGCCTCTATTCTGGGTCACAAGCGGTGCTTCCTGTCGGAGTCAATTGGTGGATTCGGTTGGTCAATATCATCCGCTACCAAGTTCCAATGCTTGTTTATCACTTTCTTAATTGCATTACTTCTTGTGGAGAAGGTAGTGACACAGATCATTCTCTCTAATGCCAAGTCTTGTTTATCCTTTGGTGTTAAAAGGGTCTCTCGAGGGTTGAACCATGCCCTTTTTCGTGCTTTCTTCACCAATCTCCTCGGGTATCCCCTTGTTAACAATCTGTTGCTGAGATCCTCAGATTCAGCCATGTAATCCTCCTTTTTGGTACAATTTCTGCGGATCCTCAAAAACTGGCCGAACGGTAGATTGTCTCTCAGACCGCGTGGGTGATGGCTGTTGTAAAGAGTTGCGTTCAGCCGGTTTGCGATACAATGTTGTATGTAATTTGTTGTCCTCACTGTAGATCTTGATGTCCAGGAAAGCAAGTTCTTTATCATCAGAGTGTATTGTAAACTGGATATTGTGATTGCATTGGTTGAGCCACTCATGGAAAGCTGCCAGATCCGTGGAGTCGCCATTCCAAATCAAGAGTATATCATCGATATACCGTTTTCATAGGTTGATCTTGTCGGGAAATGGATTGTTATTGAAAATAAACAGTCGTTCAAAGTGGTCCATATAAATGATTGCCAGATCTGGGGCAATGGTTGCTCCCATGGCTACGCCTTTAGTTTGAACGTAGTAATCTCCTTGGAAGAAAAAAAGTTTTTCTTCATGGCAATCGTCAGTAGCGAAATAATGAATTCTGTAGGTACTCTCATTGGTGATGGTCGTGCATTGAGAACTTCACTCATGACTGTCAAGGCCGGTTCCTGGGGAATGCTGGTGTATGAGGACACGATATCACAGGTCACGAGTAGTTGCCCACTAGGATCAAAAGGTAGTTGGTCAATCAGATTAATCGTTTGCATCGTATCTCTTAGATATGCTTCAGTATTCTCTGCCAGTGGTTTCAGAAAGAAATCCACATATTTGCATAGGGGTTCCAGTAAGGAACCGCACCCTGAGACGATGGGACGTCCAGGTGGTTTGTAAATATCCTTGTGGATTTTGGGTAAAGTGTATATGGTAGGCAATCGGGGATGCTTCTGATTCAAATAATCAAACTCCAATTTGCTGAGAGTCACTCTCACACTTTTCCCAATCTTACATGCTCTCGTTAGGGCCACTAGCTCTGCTACTTGGGCTGATTTTACTCCTTTCAGATAGGATGCTTCCATTACTGCTGCGACTGTGCATACTGCATATGCTCCACTTAACACTCCGTCATCCGTTCTCAAACAAGACCCATCAACAAACATCACAAAATTACTTTCCGGTAAAGGTACATCTTTTATGTCTGGTCGTGGTTTTGTACAAAAATCAAGTACATCCAATCAATTATTTCAGGTGTCAATTTATATTGAGGGACATTTGGATAGCTTACTCCTTCTTTTACTGTTATTTTTACTGGATCTACATTCCTCATTAGTCCAACATCTTCTCCGGGGAAATCCCAAACTTCGGCTTTTACAGACTGTTTCAATTCTTTATGTAATTCATCAGAGTTAAATACAGCATAGGTTTCAATGACCTCATTTTCCCTGTTAGCTATTGTCATTTTATACAGTACATCATCATCTGGGGTTTCAAATGCTATCCGATCCGGGATACAAAATATCTTACAATTCATTTTGCACAACAGATCCCTACCTAATATATTCACAGGACTGGTATCGCACACGACAAAGCGGTGCATTTCCGTAAATTTCCCTATGCTAACTTTCACTGGTTCTGTAAGGTAAGTTTTAATCTGTCTGTTGGATACACCAACTACTTGGATTGTTTCATCCGAGAGAGGAAGATTCTTAACATCAGCTGATCTAACAGTTGATCGAGTAGCACCAGTATCAACTAGGAAAGTAATATTTTCATCATTAACCTTCCCATCTACAAATGGACCTGTCTGGTCTATTTCTAGAGTTGCGCCAAGTACGCACTCTTCTTCCTACCTTCGGCACCGTCAATAACCTTCTTCCGAATCACTCTCATTGCGTCGTAGCCAATACTGTGAGACAGCGCTAGCGCTTGACAGCTTATTTACCTGTTCTTCATCGTAGAATCCAGTTTCACTACTATACTTCTGAGAGTTTCTGCTCTGTGGAAAAGGCTGGGGTGTTACAACCTGCTGCTGTTGCTACAGTTGACCACTCAACTCATTCTGCACCTGTGGATTCAATGATGGATTTCCATTGTTAGTACTTGGGGGAAATTTACACTCGGATTTCCAATGCCCTATTCTACCGCAATTATGGCATGGGAACTTCTTCTTAGCTTCTTCTATATTTCCCTTTCCCTTCCCCTTCCCCTTCCCAGGGCCACATTTTTGTCTTGTTCCTGTATTATTCGCTTGTTCTGCTAATTGAGCTTCCTGCCTTTCTGCTACTTTTACCTGTGTCTACTTAGCCTTTCCTTTCAATTTTCGCTGCTTTGCTTCAATCTTATCACTAAAATATTTAGCATGTCTTAGTACTTCATCTATTTTCTTATTTTGTCAATCGACAGTATGTTGTTTTATCATTTCACTAATTTCTGGACGTAGACCATATACAAATCTGTATACAAAATGACTCAAATCCTTTTGACTCAGATTCTCATCTCTACTAAACTGTTTAAAAGCTAGTATTAGCCTTTCATAATATGCATGCACCGACTCCTTATTTTCTTGATGCGTTCGGTCAATCTTTACCCAATCTGTCTCTTTAGGAGGTACCTTGTTTTTCAGAAATGCAATAACCTGTTCATATTTCTTCATTACCTCGGGTCTGGAGCCCCTGTTTTTGGATCCCTAGGGTATTCCTGAGTTGGCCAATTTATCATGAGCTTGCACTCTGTCCACAAATCTGCTGGTACTATTATGTCAAATAGACTATTCAGATCAATCCATAATACTTTAGACAATTTTACAAATCTATCCACCTGCCTGTACCACTCGACAGGCTTCTCGCGTAGTCGAGGGAAATCATTTGCAAAGGACAAAATGTCCTGTTTCGTCCATGGGACGTGTACGTATCCTCCTCCTGGAATTTCTCTCATAGGGCATTCTGTTACTACCTTTTCCTTTTTTCTTACAGAAAATGCTGCAAATGTTTTCTCTGAAGCATCATCTCGCTTCCTATACCACCTGCTTCTCCATTTTTCCACATCTCCCCATTTTCTCAACAAGACAATTATTTCCTTAATCTGACTTATCCATCCTGTAGTATTCAAATTTTCAATATCCCTTTCAGGGGAAATCAATTCGATATGGTTTTTGCAAAGCCTTCACCTTTTCAATGTCTATTCCCATTTCATTTGCTACTTCTTCTAGTCGCTCATGTAGGTTTTTTGCTCTCCATGTCACACTTTTGCACAAAAATAGTAATTCCTCATCTTGGTAAGTTTTTAATTTCTCTGTTGGGATAGTTCCTACTATTAACTCTTCTAGTACCATTCGTAATTTGGCCACATCTATTGATTGGGATTCTTTATCTTTTCTCTGCAACCTTCTTAACCCTTCACTTAATTCTTCTGTAGATGGTCCTACTGGATTTTCTATACTACCTTGCTCAAAATTTGTTTGTGTTCCCAATATTGGCTCCACTGTCGTTATACTCTTCTCAGTAAAATTCTGGCTTATAAACGGATTTCTTGATACATTTGGTTCAATCATTGGCTGTCTCCATGGATTTTCATTTTGGCTCGGCTTTGACCGTTCATCCTGTTTATGGCTTTTATAAGGGACTGTCAAACAATGTTCACTATCTTTTAGTTTATCGAAAATAGGCATTACTGGACCTATCGTTACTGGAACTGTTACAACTACCAAATTTTTAGTCAGTTCTCTTATTTTCTCTGTTAATTCTAAGGTTGTCTTTGCTAACTTTGCTGAATTTTCACCATTTATTCTACTCTCTGACTTCTTTTCTACCTCTCTAATGGAGTTACTCTTCTCTAACTCTTGCGACATTGGTTCTGTCTTAATAATTCGTAATGTTTCTTTCATTGGGGCACTTGGTGTTAATATTTCTGGTTCTGGTGGATACGGTGGTGGATTTTTATAAAACATGTCATCAAGAACATCATCCTCTGATTCATTCACTCCATACCCTCTCAATCCTACATTATGCCTTTTCTCTGTACATTTTCGTCCTCCATTATCCTCTGCAGTTCTTACAGGAAACAAACCTTCAGTCATACTAGCATTCCACCACCTTCTCATCCGATCATCATGACTTTCATGTCCGTACTGTCTACCAAACATGTACCTATATCTTCCACCAGTCCTCTGTCTCTCTCGTTCATGCATCTCATCTTCCCATTCTGTCAATGCTTCAAATTGTGTCGGTCTAGGTCTTGGTTCTAAATTCATCATTTTCTCTCTTAAATTTCTCAGAACTGCCAAATTAAATGAACCATGTTCTGGAAAAGCCAAAACTCCATCATTTCTAGTGTACTTTACCCAATTGTCTAACCAGATACAAGTGTGATATCCATATTTTGCAACCATAAAGGATGCAGAGGTTTTCGGTGGAGGAAGTAACTGTCCTTCCCTAGCCACAATTGGTTTGTCCTTTTTAAACCATTTCTTGGTTCTCCCAAACCAGGACTTTTTCTCCTTTTCTGGTGGATCGTATTACATCTTTTCTTGTCTTCCGTGTATCACTAGTCTCTCCTTACAACTGTACTGTTACTCTGTCCAATCGTAGCGCGACTCACACTAGCGCCCCAATCCGGAGCGTCTACGTCACCTGTGCAATTTTCCAGTCCCAGCGCGACTCTTACTATTGCACCAATCAAGAGTATCTACGTCACCCTGCAACTCTCCAGTCCTAGCACGGCTTACACTAACACACCAATCAGGAGCGTCTACGTCTCTAGCTAACTGACCAATCTCAGCGCGGTCTCTCTGACGTCAACAGCCGCTGCTCCTACTCCTCCTTCTACTGACCCCTCCTTTACAACATTTTCTCGGTAAGTTTCCAAACTTTTCAAATATACAAATCTGTTAGTAACTACATAAAAAAAACACCACCATTGTCCGCTTCGCTAACCAAAGAATAGTAAAAAGACCTTTTTCACAAGAATTCCATCTTTCCCGAGAACAGCGCTTACCTCTGCCCTACTACAGAATTGTTACTTACGTTGATAAAGTAGCACATCCCTCTACTTCACCCTTCTAACAAGCATTAACTAACCGCTTCTCTAGAATTAAGACACCTAGTTGGAGACCCAATGCTCCTGAGAAATGAAACCAGAGTTTCGCAATTAATCGGAATGCTTTTTCATTCACACGCTTTCACACAGAAAATGTAGCTCATTCACACAGAATCCTGTATTTCCCGAGAACAGCGAACAGTCTGTCCTACTACAGAATTATGACACTCGTTAACAAGGTAGCACTTCCCTCTACCCTGTCCTTCTAGCAAGCTCAGAGAACACCTGCTAACTTTTCAGTGATAAGTAATATCAGAGTACCTTCCGGCCTCCTGGTACCTAAGACCAAAATTTTCACAGGTAACCTTTGCTTCTAATGGCAACACACGACGATGCTACAGAATCGAACCCAGACAATGCGTCGTACAACTCCAATCGTTACACGTTTTCCCTGTGTACCTACAGGGCAACAACAGTTCCGTCTATCCCGAGAGCAGCGCTTACCTCTGCCCTACTACGGAACTGTTACAAAATTCCGACTTCCTACATCCCAGAAGCTGTGCAAACAACATACAAACTCAACATAACTCACATAGAGTGTTAGTTCATAAACCAATACCAATCAATAATCAATAGGCAATGTACAAGCAAATATCACCAAACCAAATCAATAAAAACCATCATCCTGCAACCAGAAAAACTGCTGCAGCGTGGAATCTAAAATCCTCCCTTCGTTACAGACCGAAATTCTCACTAACGCATTCAATCAATACATTCACTGGTGGGGCCCATAACACCAACATTCATACATCATTGGTCTGTTTTTTCCGAGAGATGATTGTTCCAAACGCTGACTTGAAAGGAATACCTTATAACCTAAAGAAAGGTATATTTACATATCTATTCACATAATATATATGATCCAACACATCCCATACCTAACTTTCTAGATATCCCTTCCACGTAATTCGATGGATCTAATTTAGTTGTTTGGTAAGATGAATCTTCAAATCTTCTAATTTACATTTTAGATTTAAACATTCTCTATGAATAAACAACTCAACTCATTTGTCAGTAATCATTAACAAGCTTTATCTTAATCAGTGCAAATTAAAATGGACTGTTATTCAAACCACAGATCACCATATTTACTTATTCTGGCTAATTGTCGTCCTCTAGGTCAATCAAATCGTCCCGCAGCACGCTACAGTCCCATAGAATGGGTCGAGACCATAAGCGCGTACCAGTCAATCTCTGCCCATTAGATCAAAGAATTTTCAGTTCATCAGGAAATTGGGCAGCAATTCAGTCCGTCAAAGATTCAGGGAAACAGCTGTCCTGCAGTGTCACCATCCTCTCCGTCAGCATAATGTCAGGAAAAAGAAAAAGAGCGCGCATCTCACTATTCTATCGGATTTTTATAGTAAAATCGATGTAAAATTGTAACAAATATCAATTTTAGACGATTCTCATTGGTGGACTTGGGGTCGGTGAAGTTCTCACATAATCCATTAAGTTAGATTGGGGAGACGCAGCGCCTGGAGCACCAAAGGCAGGGAGGAGGCGGGAAGAAGTGCGAGAGGCACCAGCGCTACCCGGCCACGCCCCCCTGACACCGGACAATTCAAATTCACCTCGCGCCTCCCGCTTTGCGGGAGACGCAGCGCCTGGAACACCAAAGGCAGGGAGGAGTTGGGAAGAAGCGCGAGAGGCACCAGCGCTACCCGGCCACGCCCCCCTGACACCAGACAATTCAAATTCACCTCGCGCCTCCCGCTTCGCGGGAGACGCAGCGCCTAGAGCACCAAAGGCAGGGAGGAGGCGGGAAGAAGCGCGAGAGGCACCAGCGCTACCCGGCCACGCCCCACTGACACCGGATATTGCCTGCAAAGCGCTTCCGCTCGCGGAACGCGCGCGGGCGGCGCCGGGGGAAGCCCGGGCAAAGGTTCGGGACGTCTACGGCCGTCAGAGGCCGAAAGAGGTCAGGCCGGGCCATCCCCCCAAAACTTCGAAATGGGTAAGTGCAAACAAACAGCTAACATGGAGGTGGAGGGGAAGAAAGCGAAGGTTGACAGAAAATCAGACAGCATTATCTCCTATTTGTCTACTGCAGTGGGGGCTTTATCAAAAGAAATTGCCAATGCAGAGGAGGAACTTGGTCTGGTAACTCCCTCTTTACCCTGTGAACCAACTGACCGCGTGGTAGCGCCTAGTATACCCTTGGTGCATGTGGTGGTTATTTCCAATCCACCCATTATGAGTGCCCCTGCCAACTCTACTCAGATGGGTACTGTTCAATTGGGACAGTATGCTCATGGCAATGTAGGTCCTGTAAGGTGGGGTAAGAAGAAGAGCGTTAAACGGCCCAAATCCCCAAAAGTTCCGCAGATTACTGATGCTTCTATAGGAAATTTTTCGGCGGACTTACTGGGAGACCTAATTGCATCTCGACTAGAACCGTTACTTGTGGGCATTGCTAAAGACATTGTCGAGACTCTGCACGCTTGTGTTGCCGACTTGCTTAGTAAATGTTCCAAGATTGTTGCCTCCATTAAAGATTTTAGTTCACAACAATTGGGGGTTAGTCAAGAGAAGCTTAGCTCACAAAGGGTTGACGGGGGCTTGGGAGTTTCCTATGGGCCAGTGGCCATTCCAAGTGCTTGAGTGAACTGTAGTTCCCCAGGCAGGTTACAGAGTGCGGGACCTCCTCCCACTGTCGTGCAACTGTCTTTAGGCAGGCATTCCCCTGGTAACACGCCACGGGCGGTTAGCCCTGATGCAGTCCAGCCCCCGGGCCGAAGTGTGAAGCAGGTAAGGGGCTGTTCGGTTACCCTTGACCTTCCCCCGGAAGCGGCCCCGTTGGTGGCTGTATTTTTAGGGGTCCCTCCGCTCCGTGTGGGAGAGATTGAATCTACTCATGATTTGTTAAGGGTGACCAGATCTTGGTGCACAGCTTCCAGCTGTGGGGGACTGGACATTTCCTCTAATATCATTATGGCGAGAAGGGTGGGGTGGGTTGGGCGGCGGCCAAAGCGGCTTGTGGGTGATTGTGTTATAGTCAATTTTAATAGTCCTGACATTGCAGATAGACTGTTTTGGGATGGGTCAGAGGTAGCGCTAAGGGGAATTAGACCAGTTCCCCTTGGGTTTTTCTACCCACCACCAGCTAAATTATCAGGCGGCATACACAGTCATTTTGGTGTAGGTCCTGTAGTAAAAAACTCTCTCCTCCTACCCCCAAGGCCATTTTCTACTATTCATCAGCCAACCATAGCGGGGTGTCAAAGCTCTGGGGAGACCCTAGGGCTTGGTGATTGGCAGCTACCCTCTAGTGTCCCTTTGCCCCATCCCCCCAATCTGATCTTGAATAACCGTTTTACCCCACTGTCAAATTTGGAGGCAAATGATTGACTGACAGTGTCTCCTGCAGCTTGTCACCTAAACCCTGTTGCAGGGGTATGTTGTAAACTAATTAGCTGGAATGTTGCTGGGATTAGAGCGAAGAGAGCGGACCCAATCTGGCTCGATTATTTAGGGAATCATGACATTATTGCTATGCAGGAATCATGGGACCCGTCTAGTAACTTCTGTTTGAATGGTTATTCTAGCTTTGCGCTTCCAGCAGTCATGGGTGGGGCGGGACGAGCGAGAGGGGGTTTAATATTTCTTTTTGCATTACATCTGAAGGGCACATTTACACGTTTGTTCTCTGGCTCGAACAATTTTCTTTGTGTTGAATGGTCCATTTCCCACTCTTTGAAAATTTTGCTGATTAACTTTTATAATGCTAGGGACTGTATTGTCTTTAATCAACATGTGGTCGCCTTGCAAAGTTTTATTTTAGAGTATAGCCAAAAACAAAACACTGGTTTCGAGATCGTCCTCATGCGTGATTTTAATGTTCATCCCTGTGATGCTGAGTGTTATGCGTGGGGCCATGAAGCCCATGAGGGGCCATCAGGTGCTGCGACCTCGCATTTTGAGCACACTAAGTATGGGGAGGCCCTAGAGGATTTCCTTGCCACCATTAATATCTTTGAACCCAATTTTGTAGAGGTAGGGGGTAGGGTTACTACATATAAAGGCACCACTGCGGGGTCAGTGATTGATTACATCTTCTTGTCTTCCGGTGCCCTATCCTGGGCAAGAGCCTATAAAGCTGTCCCGTCGGCCTTTAGTGATCACAATCCAGTGTATTTGGAGTTGGAAATCGCCGAGAGCTTGGGTGACGTGCGCCGCGTTCGCCAAATTGACCCTCCCCTGATCACGAAAGATCAGGGCCGTAGGATCAAGTGGGCGAAGGTGGTCCCCGCAACCTTTTTAGAGGCTCTATGTGCAAAAACTGACGGGGCCTGGGCCACTTGCCTTAACGAGAATTCGCCTGCGGTGGAGGTTGTCTGTGCTTTTGAAGCAATTTGCTCGCAGATCTCTAGGGACCTGACTTCCACCAATATTGGAGGATGCAGCAATCCCTTAAGATGGTTTGATGGAAGTTGCTCCAGGGCCCATAGGGCTTTGCATCAGGTGTTAAAAAGTAGCCCTAGAGATAAGGCGGCAATTGCTGTAGCGAGAGGGGCCTATAAGGAGGCCATTGCCAAACGGAAAAAGGTGATAAAAGCGGAGGCCTGGGATAATCTCCTATCCATCGATGTCCTTCGGGACAGTGGAAAGTTTTGGGCTACAATTAATCACCCATTTTTCTCGGGTACTGAGGGCACTAATATGGATTGTGTAATCCCGGACGAGCAGTGGTTTGATCACTTCAGTAATATGTATGGGGCAGGTGGCTCAAGTCACCCAAGCAGCAGCACTTCCTTTGAACCCCACTCTTTGCCTTGCTTATTTTTTGATTTTATGGATCTGGAGAAAGCTATAAAAGAATCCTCTAGCAAGAATGCGCCTGGCCCTGACGGCGTGCCGGCGGACCTATATGGCTCCTCACCTAAAGTATGGGCAAGGATTCTAACAAATGTTTTTAATGCCGTCTCTGGTTATAGGTTCCCTGCTTCGTGGGCTACTGCGGTCATTTTTCCAATCTTTAAAAAGGGTCACCGTGATGACCCCTCTTGCTATAGACCCATTTCCCTGATAGACTCGGCAGTGAAGATATTGGGCAGGGTTTTACTTTCTAAACTCAGGGAAGGCTTAGACAGCCGGGGTGTTCTGTCTAATCTCTAATATGGGTTTAGAGAGAATAGGGGGACCCTGGATCAATGTTTAAATCTTCAGCTTTTAATTAGCAAATACACAGTGGCGAAGGACGGGTCCCTTTTTATGGCCTTCATGGACCTGTCGTCCGCTTTTGATTTAGTTAACCGGGAGAAGTTATGGCTTATTTTGCTGGAATTTGGTATTGATCCCCCTCTAGTGAGTTTTTTAGCAGCACTCCATCAGGACCTTTTTGCCTGAGTAAGGGTCACTCAGGACGGGAAACACACTAAGCACTTTAGGTCAGGGAGGGGGGTGAGGCAAGGGTGTTTCCTGGCCCCACTCCTCTTTACTATCTACATCAACGGCCTGGAAAAGTCCTTGGGGAACTCGAGGGCGGATGTGCCGTGTATAGCGGATTTAGTTATACCGGTTCTCCTATACGCGGACGATGCTGTCCTGTTGGCCTGCACTGCTGTGGGGCTTCAGAGATTGCTGGATGCCTTCGGTGCCTTTATGGCCGCATTAGACCTTAAGGTGAATATAAAGAAATCTCATTTTATGGTAGTGGGGAAACAGGGCAAAAGGCCCAAGCTTAGGTCTTTTTTCTGTAACGGGGAAGTAATTTCCAGAGTGAGGGTTTTTTGTTATCTGGGGGTCCTCTTTGATGAGAGAGGCACTTGGGGCCCGCAAATCAAGCTCAAAAGCAACTCGGTAGCCCGATCTACCTCAGCGCTACTGAGTTTTGCTAGAAGACTGGGGGCACGGCCGATGGAGGCCCTGCTGAAAGTCTATAATTTGAAATGCTTGGCCATCGCCACTTATGGTGCTGCTTTGTGGGGATACGTCGCGCTGGACATTATCCAAGTGGTAGAAAACAGATTTCTGAGACATTTGCTCTCAGTTCCCCAATCTACTCCCACCTTCTCTATTCATTCGGAGGTTGGTTTGGGTTATGTCATGGATAAACTGAAGATGGCCCCATTATTGTGCTGGATGAAAACCTGGTTAAATCAGGAAATTACTCTTAATCACATGATTCTTAGCGATGTCTTAGCTATGGACAATGTTAGGAGAATACCTTGGCTGGAGTACGTTAGAGCGGCGTTCTCCTGTCTCGGGCGTCCTGAGATTTTTTATTCCCCTCACATATCGTTAAGGCAGATGTAGCATGGATTAAGCAGTCTTTCTTAGACAGGGTAAAACTGGATCGTGAAGAGAGGGAACTAAAAAAACCAAGCGTTAGAGCACATTATTTGCTTCTCTTATCCCCCTCTCTGGAACCCTATTTAAGTATTGTTTCTAACCCATTTCATAGATTTTTATTGTTGAGATTCAGATTTAATCTGATTCATTTTTCACTAGGTTTTTATCCGTCCTGGGGCAAACCTGAATGTGGTAGGCCGTGTCCATGTGATAATTTCTCATACCAAGACACATCGCACTTTATCATGTTTTGCGAGTTTTTTTTTGCCAGCCGGAAAAAATATTTGCGCCCAATTCTAAAGGATGCCGGCTTCTTACAAGTTAGACCTGCTTTGTTATTTTTACAGCAGCTGAGCAATACTCGCATTGTATTTAGTGTGCCAAATTTCCTGGTGGCAGCTGTGCGTTGCAAACCAAAAATTCTCCCAAACCTGTGCAATCCTGATTGACTCTTTTTCTTATTTTTTTTTATCGTTTTTAGGCGCTGTTTTTAGGTATGGTATTTTTAAAATGTGGTAATGATGTAAACTTGATGGTGTAGATCATGCTCGTTGATTGTCTCATTTATTGTATGAAATTTGTACTTTTATGATTTTAATTAATCGAATAAAGTCTTTTGACTGACTGACTGACTGAAGTTAGATCATTGCACTTGCTGGTTCCGGTTTTAAAGACAGTCCATTGTTCATTTTCTTTGGCACTTCTCCCAGTATGTCCTTAATTAGAACAGCCTGGCTGGGGTCAGGACGAGGCCACTGCTGTCCTTTGTCGCGCAGGCGCATTTCACCCAAAACCTCGTGGAGTGTTGTCAGTCGCATCGAGTCAAAGGAGCGGCCACCTTAGTGAAGGCCCAAATGGTCAAATTAAGTAAAAAAAACACAAAACATAATTAAAACATGGAAATGGCTAATAAAATGTTAAACCCTCACTAATTCCCCTATGTGTAATTATCTAGCATAATAACAACATTCAAAGCGTTTATACTTACCCAGTGATGTGATCTGGTGCAACTTACAATTACGTCACAAAAGCAACACATAACATGCAATTTTCTAATTTTCTAATATTAGTATGCGTACATATTTTAGTTTACGAATTATTTTGGCCATGCAAATGCAAACCCCACGTATAATTCATACATTAATCGGATTGATTAGTATTCCACTTCAAACACTTAATATGGTTATAATTAATTGATTATTCAAATTAGTATGCACATGCAAATTGGGGGGGTATACAAAATTTTGCATTACCCGCTCCAGCAAGTATTTTGGGGAAATGCCTAAAATGAACATAATTAAGTCTAAATTGGGGGTTTTCATGGCTATCCGTTAAACCAGTAAGCCCTAATCATTGTATGGCTGATTCCTTCCAAGCTGTGCAATATTAAGCATTTCATGTAGTCCGCCCTCACGTCTGACCAATCAGGACTCACATCTGTGACATTATTATTGTGAGGTTGTGATTATTAGATGGTATGAAGCCATGAGAAAAATTATTCATTGAATTTGGATGCCCTGAAATTCTGAGCAGATCACAGACATGACTGCTGCTCATGAGCCTATGCAGACTAGAGAGTCCAGGAATACACTGTCCATTGAGGCAAAGAAGCAATGGTGAAACTCAGGTTTCTGATTTTATTATGAAAAGGTAAAATAAAATTGGAGCTAGCACACATCCTTGTCGTATACTCTGTCCCACTTTGAATTTAGGTGTATATTCGGCCTGAGGGCCAAAATGGACCACACTAGTTAATTTTTCATTTAGACGTGAAAAGAAAGTTGATAATTGTCCGAGGGGCTCCCAGGTCGGTCAAGGTTTGCCATAGTAAATTGTGAGCAACTAAATAAAAAGCACTACTCAAATCGAGAAAGCATAAATAAAGGGGACCCATCTTTGCCTTAGTGTATTTGCGGTTTAGTAGCTCCAAGTTAAGACATTGTTCAATTGTCCCCAAACATTTCCTGAACCCATACCGCATGGGCGTTAAAAATAAATATGATGCTCCTCAACCCATTTCTCCAGCCTTTTAAGTAGGACCCTACTCATGGCTTCTGAAGAGTATCCAGGAGGGAAATCGGGCAGTAGTTTTTTGGGTCACTTTTGTCTCCTTGTTGTATATTGTGACAATAATAGATTCACCCCATGTTTGTGGTGTTTTTTCCATTGTGGCTGAATTAAACACTCTAGTGTTCTCCATAATTCTGGTTCAGATTTATAGACGTCAACTGGGACTCCATCGGGACCTGGTGCCCGCCCCCAGCACTCTCCTAAATTGCCTAGAGAACCTGTGCACATGTGATATCTAGGATGCAGAGCCTCTCTTCGTGGGGTGCCCGATCTAATCCCCCCACTGTCTCCACATTTTTGTGAAAAATTCCAGAGAAATGTGCCACCCATTTTTCTACCGGGATAAGTGAACCACACTCTGGTACATCATCATTAGGCACAAAGTCGCACAATAGCATTCATTTTCTAAGGATTACTCCATTGTCACCTGCACCCCTGAGCGCCACATCCCAACTTGATACACATAAAGCAAACAGCTATATCTGTATGTTGCTGTTGCTCTTTCTTATCCTTGCTCAGTGTACATGAAAATTTATGTTTGGTGTGGTTTTACGAATGGATACACTAAGTTGTTAGTTATTTGTAACTTAATTGACCACATTAAATGACACTGTTTGCACTACTAATTGAACTGCAACAATGCCACGTTTCACTGATGTTCTTCTTGCTTGTTTGCTTTTAGGTGCCCAAGAAAAGAGGCATCACCCACTGCGTGACCACACAATAAGGACAAATCAAATCAAATCAAATCAAGTGAGAGTCTCAAGGTGCTGGGGGTGTGTGGGGGGGTTTGCAGGTTCCAGTCCATCAAGGAGGGGGTCTGTCGAAGAGCCAGTTTTGAGGTTTCTTGCGAAGATGGGGAGCGATGTTATCTGTCTGAGGTGGAGCAGAAGGTCGTTCCAGGGTCTGGCCGCGCAGAAGGAGAAGGAGTGGCCTCCCGGTCTGGTCTTTCTGGTGCGGGGGACCATGGCATAAGAGAGCTGGGCTGATTGTAGGGTCCTTTGGGGTGTGTGGAATTTGAGTCGGCTATTCAGGTATGCTGGTCCGGTGTCGTGGAGGGTCTTGTGAGCGTGGGTTAGCATCTTGAAGGTGACTCTAGCTTCGATGGGGAGCCTGTGAAGGGAAATGTGGCAGTGGCTTGGTAGGTTGAGGACCAGTCTTGCGGCAGCATTTTGGATGTTCTGTAGCTTGCGGGTGAGGTTTTTGTTTATTCCGTCATAGAGTGCGTTGCCTTAGTCGAGTCTGCTGGTGACCAGGGGGTGATTGACGGTCTTTCTGTGTTGGAGGGGGATCCATTTGAAGATCTCACGTAGGAGGTGGAGGGTGTGGAAGCAGGAGGATGAGACGGAGTTGATCCTGCGGTCCATTTTGAGACAGACCTTCTCTAGCTTGTGAAGCTAAGTGCCACTGCCAACTGCCAACTTCAAGATGTCAGCAAAGAAAGGTGCTGCCAAGAAAGTGTCCAGTTGGGAGGAGAATAAGAATTTGATTTCCACAACTGGCATTCTGACCAGGACCTATTTCAGCAAACTTGTGTCTGCCGTGCCGGCCTCAGGGGTGCAAGTTGGGAGCAGCTCTACCACATCAACGGCCATACCTCAAGCTAGGCCCAAGCCTATGACTGACATGAAGGCAGCAACTCTAATTATGGCAACACCGATGAGCAGTGACATTGAATTGGACAGTTGCAACCAACAATAGTTATTCTGTCTGAAATAGAAGCACTTCAGAAGATTGAGCTTCATGCGGAGGAAGTAGAAGAATCCCCTCTTTCAGAAGATCTATTGTCTTCCACTTTTCCATCAAGAACAAGGAGGGGTAGGGGTATCCCCCATCTGATGATCAAGACTCCATACGGATGTTGCTCCACGTAGATGCTGCCTAAGACTGAGACACGGCAGGAGACCCTACTGAAAAGGATGCTTCCTGAAAGCCTTAGAGTTATGGATGAAGAAGAAGAGCATGACGATGAGCTAGTCATCATGGGTGTTAGCCCAGCCCCAGTTGAGACTGACGTTGTCCCAGCTTAACCTGCTCTGAGGGATGAGGCAGAGATACCACCACTGCCAGCTTCCATTTTGCAAGGCCCCAGCAGCGACCTACATCCTCAACCAACTCAGTAGAAGTAGGTACTGCAGAGAGGCAAATGTCAAAATGCCCATCTACCGTCACTTTGACATAGTCACTATTGCCAGAAAGTAGACCTTCCCAGTTTGGGACTTCTTTATGGTTAGCAATAAGGAGCCAAACATTTCCATATGCCCATTTGCGGACCAAGTTTTAGTTGAGGTAAGCTTGGTACAAATATGGGACTGGAGGCTAAACAAACTATTTGAGTAAAGACCACAAAATCCACTGGGAGGCGCACCTTAGCAGCTTAAAAACTGCAACTGGTGCTGGTGATGGGGGTGGGAGCGGAGAATCTGATCTAATCATGTTGGAACGTGAAAGTGAAGAAGAGGGTGCCATTTCTGTTACTCAAATCAGCCCTGTCTCCAGAAGAGCAGTTGTGTTGCCCGCATCAGCAACATCGCAATGGCACAAGACTCAGATCGAGAACCAAGACAAGACCATACAGTGACTGCCCCTCTGTCATGGTTACGGGCTGCGGCTCCAGGCGCACCAACAACAGTTCCTCTGGCAAAGGTGTTGGAGGGGCTGCTCAACAATGTGCCTCCTTTATGCGATGCACACGTCCTGTTTGTGGTAAAATGCATGGCTTCACAGCGCACTACTGGTGGCACTGTAGCCTCTCTCATTGTGATGGTTCGTTGGTTGCTTAATCATAATGAGGAGGTATACACGAATGCTCACGTTCTGCTTGCAGCACACTTTCGACCAAAAGTGACATTTGTTGTTTGCTTCCTTCTTTATTTGCTATCCTTATGTGTCCTTCTATGTTTGCCTCGTTGCTTAGCTCCGCCCCTCAAGAAACGTTACCGAACATAACGGCCATCTTGGATGTGACTCATCTATAAAAGAAGGCTACACCCACTCCTGAACGCTCATAATTCTTTCCGGCTCGGGAGTGCGTGCGAGGACATCCGACGGTGTTTGGCGACTTCAGCTGATCCCGCTGCAGAGAGCTGCTGAGCAGAGGCACAACTTCCAGAGGCCCCACAACTAGTTCCAGCACTCTAGGAAGGGCAGAACTCACACAGCAGAGTTCAGGGGGAAGCTGGGGGTGAAGTCCTTTTGTTCCTGGGACTTCTTAACAGGAGGCCAGCTCTCCTCAGGCCCTTGGAGATCTCTTCAAGCAAGGGGAAACAGCAACAGCAAAGTCCTTCCCCTCTCCTTGGCAGCAAAGCAACTGCAGGTCAGCCCACAAACACACAGCAGGACAGTCCTTCCTCTTCAGTCTTCCAGCTTTCTCCTTGGCAGAGGTTCCTTCTTGATTCCAGGATTATTTAATTTCTTGGGATCAGGGTCCCAATATTTATACCCCCAAATCCTTTGTCCTCTGAGGGCAGAGGGGCCTTTGCCCAGTCCAAACCAGTTCTGGAGCACTCTGTTTACATGACTCCTTCTTTCCTTTCACAGTGCAGGGCAGAGACATCAGACGCACCACAGGGGGTGGAGCCAGCACTGTGGGGGGCAGGCACTGTCCTATTCAGGTCCCAGGTGCAACTCCTCCCACCCATCTACATGGAGAACTCTCTATTCAGCCCTGTGCTGACTCACCCTGTCTCCGGGAATTCCCCAGCCCCTGTCACTCAAACTCCAGACAAGAAATACACAACCTAGCAGAGGCAGGTTTGAATGGTTAGACAAGAAAATACCTACTTTCTGAAAGTGGTATTTTCAAACACAGAATGTTAAAACCAACTTCACTAAAAGATGTATTTTATCATTCTGAGTTCAGGCATACTAAACTCGAATTTCTACCATGTTCCCTGAGTCAGTTAGGATTATAAGATGTAATAATCAAACTGCCCATTCTGGCCTATGGAGAACAGGTAGCCTTGCAATAGTGAAAAATGAAAATGGCTGAAATTCACTATTAGAACATGCCACACATACCAGGGCATGTCCTACATTATCCTTCAAATGCACCCTGCCCTTGGGTCTACCATAGGGGTAAATACACAAAATGGTACCAGTTCCTATGGTGGGCAGTCCCAAAGTGGTGAACTGCTGAGGGGTTGGGAAAATAATGGTGATTGTAAAGGTTCGCGGTGATGTCTAACGTGTAGGCCAGATACTCCTGGGTGGTTTTCCAAGTGCCCTCACACACCCTTGCGGGTGCAAAGCATCATCATCGGGCGTTGCTCCTCGTGGGGGTGGCGCTGCAGTCCCTCACGGGCCCTTCAGGAGGGCTCTCTGTCGGAGATCTTTTTACTGGAGTAGCCGTAGTTGTGCGTGCGGGTGTGTGTGGCTGGTGGGTGATGTGGTGAGGCTAAAAAGACCTGTAGGAACCCCAAACGGTTTATTAATGGGTCCTGCGGGTCTGGTTAAAATCTAACGGGGAGTGGTGCCTAAGTAGCACTCTAAAAAAGTAGGGGAAAGGTAGATAGTTCTGTTACTCTCGACCCGTATGTGATAAAGTTAGAGTGAGAGTGAGAACGTGAGGTGGGTGGTCAACATGTTTCGCGCTTCCCAGCGGTCCCTAACGGATCCGTAGCGCTTCGTCAGGACCAAAAGGAAAGTGGTAACAAAATTTGATATAGGTCAGAATGTATCCTATATATCCATAGTTTAGGGATCACGTTTTATTCGAGTCCCTATGAGCGAACCTAAAAGGAAAGGGAGGAGAAAAAGGGGACAGGGAGACAAAAAAGGGGAGGCAAAATGAAGTGGTCAACAACATCTCCAGGGGGCGTAATACATATCCCTGGTATCAAAACAAGTCGGTGCGGAGAAATACTCGCATAATGGTTGTGCCACATGCCAGGGGAGGGGGGCGGGTGCAAGAAAGACTAGTGGTTCTATCAACTCTGTCGGTATACGGGTCACGCAAGCTAAATCAGTGCGGGACACATGCATTGTAGACAGCTCCACAGTGCAAAGTTCGTGCAGGGTATCAGGGGGAGGCATAACTGCATTTGTTGAGCTGGTGTCTCAAAGTTGACTAGTGACCAGTGAGACTACTTCTTGACGACATGCCTCGTGGTCTGCCCTAGTACATGGTGAGTCATGCAGGGTTTCAGAGGGAGTCATGACTGTTATGATTGGATCGGTATCTGAAAATTGACTTGTGTCGAGTGTGATAGCTTATTAACGACATGTCTAGAGGTCTATCTGGTGAGTGAGGATAACGGAGCCGGTGAAATTATTCAGCAGAATCCCGTGATCACGACTATTCTACGTAGTGGTGGTGTGGCAATATACTGTTTGTAGACAAACTGGTAAACCTACCCAATGTTTAATGGGTCCAGGCTATACCGGATAAGGATCGGCTGGGGCGGAGGGCGCCAGCTAAAAAAGACAACCAGCGTAGTTTTACAATAAACACTTCGAGGGGAGCGGGAAATTGTTAAAAACGCCAGTAAGACTAACTTGGTAGAGTAGAGATAACACAAACAGACAAATTGTAAAACAAGCCAGTAGGGCTAACTGGACAGAGTAAGGATAACTCAAACAGGACTAGTAAAGTGGCTGCAAACAAGTACTTACTCACGCCCCGGGTATTCTGCTCTGAACACCTACGTGCCTCCAGGATCGCTGGTAGTTGACACGGTTTTGGAGGCACTATTTATGTCCAAAGTTGATTGGGTGTTCAACCCGGAACAGTCTACCATAGGGGTGTCTGATATGAAGAAAAGGGAAGGTTTAGGGACTGGCAAGTAGGTGCACTTGCCCAGTCAGCATGACAGTACCAGACTGCATGCAGACTCTGCAATGGCAGACCTTAGACACACTTTTACAGGCTGCTTATGTGGGTGGCACAACCAGTGCTGCAAGCCCACCAGCAGCATTTGGATTACCAGCCCGGGGCACTCCTGGTGCACTGCACTAGGGTCTGACAGGTAACCCAAACCAGACAATCATGGAATCACTACTTCACACATCAATTTATAATAGGGAGCACTGGCACTGTGGCACTGGACAGCAGTGGAACAGTGCCCATAGCATCTAAAACCAGCAAAAGCACATGAGGCAACAGCAAAAAGTGGAAGGGAGACCCACGCCAAGGTGTCAGGTCTAACAAAATCAAAACATTCACCCTCAGCCAAGAGATCTGGGTTAAATCCATCATGATGTGCTGGAATTGATTGGATAAGCTTTGTAGCAGATTGCTGTTCACACTATCCACCTGAAGACAAATGTGGACCAGTTGCCAAGCCAGTGATTTCATGTGCATCACTGCACACTGGAGCTCTTTAGTAGGGGTTACAGAAATGATATTTGCAGGTGTTGACACTTAAGGGCGCTCGGAGGCCTGCAACATTAGCCATGTTCGCCATGGAGAAATGTGATTTTGCTGCAAACATCTTGGATGACTTTAACAACAAGGAAATGAATGGCTGCAACCATTTGGGCGTAACATTGGATTTGTTGCCACAGACAATATTAATAACATAGTTATGTTCATTGCAGATGAAGTGTATTTTAGGGTCTTGTGTTTGGTGCACTGCATCAAATTGATTGTAGAGGACTTTCTCAGAAAAGAAGACTGAGTAAGCAACTCACAGTCCACCTGCAGAAACATATGCACTCATTTCAGCCATTCTTTTAAAGCCCAGAAGCAGCTGGGGATCATTCAGTGTGATAATAGAATGCCAGTTAGAGCACTTACACAGGAGGTGCCAACGTGTTGTAACTCAACTTATTATATGTTGCATTATCTGTTTGAGCAGTACAGACTGAAGTGTCATGCAAAGATGGGTTCCAACAGTTAAAGGCATGATCATTGAGATGAACCAATGGTGCCTAGTCAAATGCCTCACAGAGATGCTGCTTCCTTTTGAGGTTTTCAGATAGGAAGTCAGCATGGAGGACAGTACCATTGGCCAAGCTATCCTGTATTTGCATATGCTACAGAAACAGCTAAAGGAGATGTCTGAAATTAACATAGGTGCGAATCAAAGAAAAGATGTGCATGAGTTGGTGGAGAGCTTAATCCTTTCCTTATCTCTTAATCAAAGGTGCAAAGAGACATTGTGTCTTTAAAAAATTACATGTGTGTAACAATTCTCGATCCACTGTACAAATAATTGCTGGCCACTTTAATTCCCTTTTCAGATAGAGATGTTTCAACCTACAAGGCGTGGCTTGCTGAGCAAGCAAGCTACCTAGAAGAAGAACGGCTGGGAATTAGAGTCCCACTCCAGGATGCAAGTTCTGCAGTGGAGCCTTCAACCTCAGAGCCTGAAAGCACTATTGCTGGCTCACAGCAGCCAAAACCAACAACAAGAACACAAGAAGCAACAGGAACAGGAGTATCAGCCCCAAAATCTGCATTTGATTTGTTTCTAAAGGAAGTGCTTTCGTCCAGTGCAGAGGCTAAGGCAAAATTGTTTGAGCAAGGAGATGCACCAATGACAATTGAGAGAATAGTCCAGGCCTATCTGGATGACCCAACAGAGCTCTATCTTGATCAAAACCCATTAGTGTATTGGTATGGGAATAGGTGCCAATGGCCAGTACTCAGCAGGCTGTCAATAAATTATTGTGCTTGTCCAGTAGTCAGTGTGTCTACTGAGCATGTGTTCAGTGCAGCTGGTGCAGTTGTCAAGGTGAGAAGGACCAGGCTCCCACCCCAAAACGTGGTGGATTTAACCATGATCAAAATGAGTCAGCACTTTATACAACCCAATTACATCATACTTGAAGTACGACAGGAGGAGGATGAGGGTAATTGGTCAGATTCAGGTCATGCTAGTGTGCAAGCTGACCATCTTCTGGGCAAGCACCTGAGTTTGAGGATGAACTAAACCACCCTGACTACTGAGTAAGCCTGGGCCACCATAGAACTTTCTATTGTTGCACTTTGAGAAAAAAAGCAAGAAAAAAGGACATAGCTAGGGGAAAATGAATATTATATTATTTTGCTTGTTTGTGTCTCACTTACTAATGCAGTGCCAACATTGTAGACACATATATGAATGTATGAGCCGATTGCATTTGGACAAGTGTGTAGTGAAGAAGCCTACCCCCTTTCCCTTCAATGGCATTGGAGAGCCAAAGCCTGCCTTCATCCCGTGCCTATTCTTTCTTTAATCCCCTAGCAGGACTGCCCTAGAAGAGTTGATTTACAAGACTGGCCGATGTGCTTTTTGTGAATCAAAGATGATATGCAATGTACCACCATGATTGAACTGCGACAGGTAAGGAATGCATCAATTAATGATATAATATTGTTTGTTAGGGTTAGGATGATTCACTTGGTGGTAGACAGTGAAAGTGAGTGTTTAACAATCCTTTTTAACCCCTTCCATGCTCATGACGGAACGGTTCCGTCATGAGCCACGGTTGAGCTGTGCTCATGACGGAACCGTTCCGTCATGAGCCCGCCCGCGCTCGAACCCTTCAGCACCGCGGCGGAATTCGCCCAGCGCTGAAGGGGTTAAGGTTGATTGTGTTTGTGATGATTTACAATGTTGGTGGCCTAATGCGTGATCTGTTCATTTTTTTCTGAAGATGAATGTTTCCTTTCCCTTAGACACTCAGTGAGATTTGTTTGCCGGGTGCACACTGCTTTATTTTCTGGTTCCCACTCTTTAAAGACCCAATCAGTCTCTTTAGCTAACAAACACAAATCTAGTCTTCACAAAAAAGACTCAATATTTCTCTTTTTTTTATCAATAGCATTGCACTACTGTTCCATCTCTTACACCACATAAACAAGGGACACCATTACCACCCACACACCTGACGTAATGATCATCACTAAAATCTGACTCACCCCCTCATCGGCACCCAACATCACTATTGCGATGCCAGCAGGATACAAGATGATCCACTACGACCGCCCCTGCAAATGCAGTGGAGGCATCGCCATCATCCACAAGGACACCCTCCATTGCTCCACCCAGATGATGACCCTATGCCAATAATGGAACACCTCAACTTTCAGCTTAAATCAGATGCCCAAGAAACCATCAGAGGAACCCTCACCTACACACCTCGAGGACCCTGTTCTAGCTTCAGCAAATCCATCCCTGACTTCATCTACACCCTGGCAATTCACTCCAATAACTATATCTTCCCGGGAGACCGAAACTTCTACCTCAAAGACTCCAACAATGTTGACTCTGCCACCCTCCTGGAGAGCATGAGCAACTTCGGCCTCACACAGCTGGACACCACTCAAATGCACAGCGCAGGACACACACTGGACCCTATCTTCTCCACCAGAGACAGAGTCAAGTTCTACCATGTAACTGAACTGACCTAAATGAACAACAGCATCATCCACTTCACCCTTCATGGCCCACGAGAACTTCTGACCAGATCTCCCACCCACCCTTGCCCAACTGGTACAGAGTCCCAGGACACCTCTAGACCATCACACTCAAAGATACCAGGCTCATCTTCTCTGAAACCATCAAACTCAGTGTCCACAACTTTTCCGATTGGATGTACATAGCTTCCGACACCATTGCCCCCCTGATCAACCCCACCAGCAACAGACCTGCCAAACAAGTCATCTATTCACACCCAAACTACTGACCCTCAAACACCACTGCAAGAGATTAGAAAGACACTGGCACTCTAGCAAGAACCCCACCAACCTCAGCACCCTCAGGGCCACCCTCAACTCCTACTACCATTACTTCAGGGAGACCTAGAAGGACACCCTCGCCAACTGCTTAAAGGCAAAAACCAACCACACCAAGGATCTCTTGAGAATCACCAGGGAATTATCCTGCCCCGTTGCCTCTGAAAACATGATGCGCTCCTTCCAAAACCTCTAAGACTCTCCAGCTGACTGCTTTCACCACAAGATCTCCAACATCTACAGCAAATTGGACTCCTAACCTACTGGCTTCATCCTCTACTGCACTCAAACTGATACTAATCACACCCAGAGGCTCACTGACTGGAATTAGCCCTCAGCCCCATACACCATCAACATCATCCACTCTGGAGCACCCTTGGGCCCCTGCCCCCAACAAATGTACAACCTAGGAAAGAAAGATATCAGCAGCATTCTCACAGAAATTCTCAACACATCCATCACTACAGCCAGCATTCCCAATGCATAAGCGAATTCAAGAACTTCCAGCCCATCTCACTACTTCCTTTCCCTGCCAAGGTCCTGGAAAAAGCCATCAAGCACCAGCTCACAGATTACCTCAAAGAAAACAACATGATCAACACCTCCCAATCAGGCTTTTGGCCCAACCACAGCACAGTGACCACCCTGATCAAAGCAACAGATGATATGAGACACCTCCACCACATAGGTGAAACAGCTGCCCATATCCTTGTCAACCTCTCTGCAGCTTTCAAAATTGTCTCCCACCACACCCTTTTCACCAGACTTTACAACATTGGCATCAAGGCAATGCTCTCAACTGGATCTCCTCCTACCTCTCCTGCCGAACACAAAGGACCCATCCTACACCCTTCTCCTCCGCACCAAAAATCTCATTTGTGGCGTAACCAAGGGCTCCTCCTTTAGCCCCACCCTCTTCAACGCCTACATGTTGGAACTTGCTGACATCGCCCGCACTCATGTAGTCAACATCATGTCATATGCCGGTGATACATAGCTCATACTATCCCTCATAGAAGACACTGACACCACCAGAGGAAACTTGCTAAACACCCTGTCCACCATCACCAACTGGATGAAGTACAACTGCCTAAAGCTCATCTTGAACAAAACAAAGGTACTCATCTTTGGAAACACAACTCCCCCTGGAATGACACCTAATGGCCTACTGCAATCGGGCCTGCACCAACTCCCACTGACCACCCATGCATGCTTGGAATTGTCCTGGATAGCCAACTGACCATGAAGCAACAAATCAATGCCATCTCATCTGCCTGCTTCCATTGTTATATTCCATATAGGTACCCTGATATAGGCCCAGGTAACATTGTGAATCTTTACCTATATTCTTCCCTATATTACACTTATGGCGGTTTGCAGGGACTGACCTTTTACCTAGATATGACACTGCATTCAGAACGCAGATTTTACCTAGTTGAAATCTCAGACATTATGCATGAGGATTCTTGGAAGCGCAGCAGGACTACTTTCTCCTGTATAATATATATGTATAAAGTTCATGCCCAATGCCATCCTAAGTCCGACACAGTAATACAGCGAGTTAGGACCAGTGAGGAGACCTATGGGTATATATACAACATATATTGCTAAGATAGGCGGAGGAGACCAGCACTTCTGAGCCGACATACTGACCAGAAACGCTGAGGTTCCTGCATGCAGACACTACAGCTCGCAGTGGTCTAAACACATTCCTTGCGGGGTGTCCAACTCAAGACCAACATGGGGTCCCACAGTCTCTCACTTCAGGTTATGGGGTTGACTTTATCCTAGTGGGATTCTTGGCTTAACACCTAAACACATGCTAGGTACACTTAGGTACGTCTAGTTAGGGAGGCATCGTAGGAGTATGCATCTTTTTATTGTCATTTATTTTATATACTCTTATGTATCCATGATCATCACAAGATGGTAGAACTTTACCATCCATTTACATTTATAGTACTGCTAATCATTTATATCTTTGACTGTCTAACAGTTGTTGCAGCTCATCTATTTTACACCAGAATAACAACTGTTCAATAAATACTCATTGAAAATGCCCAGCCTGTTTATTCTGTGTATCTCTCTAAGACAGACTAAATAAGCACGAGTGACTGAGCGATAAGTAGTATATTGTTTCCACGGTCCTGAGGGATCAGGGTTGTCATGTTCAATGGTTGCCAAGAACTATTCTCTCCTTGCTAAGAGGTGATTATAGTGGTACTGTTAGACAGCTGATACAAAAGGCCAACATACTCGGTGGAGGTGGTTCTTAATCAGTCTGACACCAATAATACAGTGTATGCTGTCCAAACGCGCAGATCCTATATAGTTTTATAGGAACTACACAACACTACACCCTTCGCATGCTCAGCAAGACCGTTTGATGGAGCCCCATCTCCACCAGGAAGATAGCCTCCCAAGCCCTTGTCTCATCTGCCTTGACTACAGCACCACACGCTATGCAGGGACCACCAAAAAGCTACTAAACTGCCTTTAGATCATCCAGAACTCAGCAGCAAGACCCTTCCTCAACTTCCCCAGAAGAACCAGCATCACCCCTCACATTAAATCTCTCCACTGTCTTACCTTTCAAGAAAGATGCATCTTCAAACTCCTCACGCATGCCTACAAGTCCCTCCACAATCATGGTCCCACCTACATCAACCATTGAATGACATTCCACCAACAAACCAGAGAGCTCAGCTCCTACTCCATTGGCCTGGCTCACTTTCCCTCCATACATCAGAGCCACTGCAGAGGGTGTTCATTCTCCTACGTCACCTCCAAATCCTGTAACAACCTCCTGCTCCACTTATTCACCTCCCCATTATTAGAAGACTCCAGAAAAAAGCTCAAGACTTGTCTCTTCGACCAAGGCTCACAGAAGCCGAGCGCCTGGAAAACCGCCAAGGTGACAAGCAGCGCTCTACAAAAACCCACTGATTAATTGATTGATTTGAGTAGGGACTGGAGTCGTTAAGGAATTGGACATATTCTTGATTCAGGATCAGGAGGATGATGAAAGGACTCAGGGTGTGACTACTTCAACACTGCCAGAAGAAGGAGGTTGTCAACTTCATGGAAACTAGCATGTGGATGACTCTAAGAGGCCTACTTAACTCTGTGGACTGGTGAGAGGTGCGTTGATTACTTGATCTGGGAAATACAATGCTGCTGAGTGTGTTCTGTCTGACTCAAATTTGAAATTATGTGGTGGTTAGGTGGGGGGACGGTTGTTTTAGGTAACTGGAGACAGATACGTGATGATCATCACATTATGCATGGGCTAGGCTACATATTATGAAGATGGCCATGACAGTTGTAAGCTTGATCAGCCCGATACTTGTGGCCACTTGTCTGTTATTGTTGGTTGTTGTAATGCTCCCACCAAATTGATCGCACATCAGTCATAAAATGAATGATTGCAAAGGACTATTCTCTTGCTCTGCCTCTGAGTCTTCTTGGTGAACTCCTCATGAAGTTTACCTTCTGCTCTTGTCCTTGATTCTAATATGTCATTTCTTTTTTACAATCCCCAGGCCTTCTCTCCTCATGCACAAAAGAATAAAGCACTTTAACATTCACACTTACCTTACCGGACCGGTTCACCCAGGTACTCAAGATAGACGGACAATCCAAGATGAATGCAGATGCACCTCTCAATTTGGCAATAGAGTATTTTTTTCCTTTTTAAAATCATTTTTTAGAAATGTGTCATAGTCATTCCTGCATTTCCTTTTCCTCCCACAACAGATTGATGACGGTTTAGAGAAAACCAATAGCCTCCCCGGTTTGTTGCGCCTCTCCCTTTCACTCACTGGATCTGCCTCTCCCATTAACTTGTCCTCTGCTCAAACTCCTTTTACACTTTCCAGATATTCTACACCAACCGAACATGATTATCCTGGGGCGTGCGTTATACTCGTACTGAGAGCCCGTCACACCACGGACCTGAAGACGCTGGGAGACGTATGCGCGGTCACGTCACCTTTCTCCCAATCCTGTTTTGTTCGTAATTCCTGTGTTCGGCAGCCATCGCTGCACTTTCTGAGAGGATCTAGCTGACAAGCTGACAAGCGCTACGGAGCTCAGGAGGGGAGCCGGGGCATCCGCTCCACTAACGAACCCTCCGGTACCGACGACGACTTCCGTGGGCCTTCGGCTGGTTTGGTATTGCCGCAAGTCGTGCAATCAAGGGCGTGGAGTGCCCTGAGACCCCCGCCGCGCTCGGAGATAAGAGCGCGTTGACATCCCTAGTGCCCGCCTGGGCTAAGGTTGAGTACTGTGCCTTTCCCTCAGCGGACCGACACCTACCCCCTCATTTCTGCATTTAACTTGGTACCACGGTGTGCATCTCTTAGCAAGCCTTTGCCTTCCCGCTTTTCTGAACTCACACGGAGTGTAAGACTATGGACCTTTGAGTGCTCACACACAGCTCCGACAAAGAAGCATTCTGTTCTGTTTTGTGTGGACTCCTGGGAAGGGAGTATTGGAGTCCATTTGGTTGTCACACGAGACACTACCCCTCCAGGGGCGTCCTAGACACTCTTTGTGCGTTCAAAGCTGTAATCCTACCTGCCTGGTCACAATCCTCGTGCCTGGTGACCGTCTCCCTCCCGCTGCCGCCACTCCATCGCGGCCGCCGTGAGGAAGAGGAGACTTCATCTCCCAGCATCCCCAGCAGCGGAAGAGGAAGCCGCCCCCTGTACTCTCGCGCCTGGAGGCGCTATAAACTGCACCTGGGCCTCTGGCTGAGCGGGCGTCCTAAACACTCTTCGTGCGTTCAAAGCTGTAATCCTACCTGCCTGCCCTCAGGAGCCAAAGGAGACCGGGCCGGTCCGGGCTCACCCCCTTGACTTTCTCATTCAGCTCGTTCGGACATACGATTACGTGAGCTGGCATTTACTTTCGTTTATTGTCCCCTTTGCTTTTATTTGTTTGCATGTACCTCCCCTAGCGAGCTATTGTACTTAATCTTGCTTAGCTCAACCTAAAAGTCAAAACACAGCGGTATTATTCTACTCATGGCTGGAGTCACTAAGAAGAGGACCCTAGATAGTTACCTAATTTGGGTCAACCCGGGAATAGATAAGGACGTCGCCCTTGCTGAATTAAGGGCAAAGCGTCGTAGCACTATTGAGCGTATCAAAAAGACGCCATTCTGTGCGGTCACTTCGCATTTAGTCACTTCCCCATCTGAGAGTTGCTACTCTCACAATGATTATTTAGTTAACTCTAGTAATGATGATTTCCCAATTCCATCACGAAATTCAACTTTTTTATCAGAGTCAACCGATGTCCAGCCCACTACTGTTTCACCTCTGCTCCCCGACTCAGTTCCCGAGCCAGTGCTCTTAATTGAGTCATCACCCCTGGCTGTTGGGCTCTCACCTCAAAAGGATAAATCATCTGGGCAACCCAAATGGTTAGGTCTTCCACCTAGTAAAAGGAGAAAGAGAGGCAGTGTGTTGCTAAGGAGCAAGAAAAAAATAAGCCATTACACTGACTCGGTTCCAACTGCCAAGGGCAGTGTAACCTGTTCTGACAAAACATCTCTCCCAGTTACTTCCGTCCCTTGCTTTGCAAATGATACATCTATTGCGGAGGTTTTGGGTAATGCAGAACAGCTATTTAGATCACTTATTTTACCTATTGTTGAGAGGCTAAAAACAATAGATAAAAGACTGGATAATATTGAACTGTCAATAGGTAATAACAGGGAACTAATTAAGAATTTCTCAAAGCCAGCATTGGGGTCCCCTACTAATATAGCACCTGTTGTACCATCCCCTATTGCATCATCTTTAAAGCTTATCCCTCAAAACCAGACAAGTGTCAATAATTTAAACAATAAATGCACAGGAAGAACTGTTTCTCCTAAACCACCGCAACATTTTATTTTAAATAAAGACAGAGAGTCTCTGAGGGAAGCTGACATAGTTCAAAAAGGTCCAACACGTGACAAAATAGGTAGAATTCCATCTCCCATTGTAAAGAAATGCAAGGGTCCGCAAATAGAATTGCCACCAGAAGCAGTCCCACTTGTAGTTGTCCTCGCGGGCGTCCCAATATTGAAGGAGGGGACATCTGAAGGCCACTCGCAGCTAAAAAACAAAGTCATACACTGGCTTGGTCAGAATCGCCCTCTTCTTTTGTATATAAATGGTGAAATTCTACATGTATGGCGCCTTTCTTGGCTGGGAAATACTCCTAAGAATATAAACGGGGACATTTTAATAATCAACTTCAGAGATCCCAGAGCCGTTAGCCACATTCTCAACTGGTATACGAATAATGTGAGGTCTCTTATTTCTACCTGGGAACTGACTTATTTTTACCCAAGATCTCAATGAGTCTCTACTGTTAATACAGGGGTTTTATTTTGCAATCAGCCCAATCTTGGAATTTCCCTAGGTAACCGTTATGAGGCCCTAGCATATCTTGAAGATGTGGATATACACAAACATCCCAAGGGTTTAATATTAGACATCCCAGAGCCATCTTCCGATTTGCCTTTCCATCCCAACGAGCCAAGTAATTTACCATCAGATGCAAGTGTTGGTATCTGTATTAATCCTCTTATCTCCCCTGATTGCCCGCCATTAATTAATCTTCCGGACGACACCTGGGGTAATTCAGGGAAGATACCTTCGTGGAACATTGCAGGGTTGCTCTCTAAATTGGTATCCGAGGATTGGCTCTGTTTTATCAATGACTTTGATCTATGTATATTCCAAGAGACCTGGTTATGTGAACCATCCTTTGCTCAGGGATACTTGAATTTCTCTGTGCCTGCACTAAAAGGCCAAAAGGGGAGACCTATGGGTGGACTAACTATTTGGGTCCGACAGAGTTTAAAACTAGTTGTCAAAGTCATTGACACCAGCCATAGAGATATCCAAATAATTAGATTGAACCTAGACAAATTGGGAATGCTTGATATTTACAATGTTTATACTAGGAGTAGCAGGGTTGGGAGATCCGAGGTTCTAGCGGCCTTGGGCTGTCTCCTTGACATCCATTCTTTAAACAATAATATAGCCATTGCGGGTGATTTAAATAGAACATTTGAACCCCTAGTCATTGAAGATGACTTTTTTGGTGACGCAGAAGACCGGCAATGGGGAGTTCCTAAGTTGGAGCTCAAACAGGTTGTGCGCTGGACCGATGATGTGATCAGTTTGAACGCCCTTTGTTATGAAAAGGGCCTAAGAGCTCTAAATGGGAGGACTCGAAGTGACAAAAATGGGACCAGTACTTTTGATAATGGGCGACATAGAAGTAAAATCGACTACGTTATATGTAGCCTTAAACTGTGGCGGTAGATCTGCGACATGGAGGTTGTTTGGAGGAGTGAGAGTGACCACAACCCCCTGTGCGCAGTCCATAAATGGTGGTCTTCTTCCAACTTGACCATAGGCCCTACTGAGCTTGCCCCTCCTCTGATTGTGCCTACTAATGATATGCGCAGATTAAGGTGGGGAAATGTTGCGTCCAACCAACTGGCCATTGCTAATATTAGCGACGAAGTAGATAAAGAAATATTAGCTATTGAGCACATAAATTCATCTAATTCCGGGTTGGGCAGAGTGGTTGACATTCACGATTCCCTTTTCTGTGGAATCAAAAATCACTTCCTCAAACCCGTGAAAAACAAAGGAATCAGAGCTCCAAAGCCCGCAAAGTGGTACAACGACCAATGTAGAAATGCACGATTAGCTTTAGGTACGGCTATTAAGGGAAAGCAATCTCTTGCCATTCGATCTGCTAGAAAGGAATATAAAGCTAGCATATCAAAGCCTAAGAAAGCCTGGGACGAGCACCATTGGTCTGAGCTAAAATCAGCTAGTGATAGGAAAGACTCCCGGTAATTCTGGAGCATTGTTAAGTGGGGTAGTTCTGGTTTTCCCGAGCCCCCAAATTACAATGTTCCGGAAGATGAATGGGTGAAATTTTAAAAAAATCAGTACGCTGAGTCAAATATATCTGTTACTGGGTCAGATATAAATTTAATCCAATTTAGAGATAATTTCTTCAGTATCAAAGAAATTATGATGGCCCTTAGCTCAGTGTCTGGTGGACGTGCCCCAGGACTTGATGGTGTCCCAGCTGATGTATTCATTAATGATAAAGACCGCTGGTGCAAGTACATACATCTCCTTATTAATGCTATTGCCCAGGGTGCAGTAATACCGACATCTTGGAAGGGTGCAGTAATAATACCTGTGTTCAAGAAAGGCGACCGGTCGCAACCGGGTAATTACAGACCGATAAGCCTTATTGACACTATACAAAAGGTTGTGGGGCGTGTGATTGCCAACAGGCTCCTTTATTGGGCCGAGGAGACCAATGCCCTGTCACCCTTCCAGGCAGGATTCCGGCGATCCACAAGCACGGTGGACCAGGTTTTTTGTTTTACCTTGCTGCAGTGGCGGACCGTGGTGCTGGGCGAGGGCAGCTTGTATGCGGCTTTTGTCGATCTGCGGGTTGCCTTCGACCTGGTTCCCCGGTCCAAACTGTGGCTGATTCTCAAGAACCAGGGTCTACCAGGCGAGTTATGATCATTGATAATGAGACTTCACGAAACTAATTTCGCCAAGATTCAGTGGGGTTGACAGGGCTCGGTGACCGCGGACTTCCCAGTTGAACGGGGTGTTCGACAGGGATGCTCAATGGCTCCCGTCCTTTTTACATTGTATATTAATGATGTTGTTGCCCGTATGCTTTCTGCAAAGGTGGACGCTCCCTCTTTAGCCGGCACTAAAATGCCTATTTTAATGTTTGCAGATGATACGCTAATTTTATCTAAGACCCCAAGCGGCTGCAGTGTGCTTTGGCTATTTTTGATCACTTTTGTGGAGAGTATGGTCTAGAGGTTAATACGGCTAAAACTAAACTTATGACTTTTAACCCCCACCGTAGCTTCAAATCACTATGAATGGCCGTCCGCTAGAGGTAGTGAAGACTTTTACTTATCTAGGTCTACACATATCTAGTGATAATAGATGGCGTCAGAATATAGATATTGCTACACTTAGAGATAGGCAATTGTCCGGTGCCATTAGTTCAGAGCACAGAAAATCTCTGACTAAACCAGTAAAACCTGTACTTCAGGTATACGAAGCGAAGGCCCTATGTTCTGCACTTTACGGGGCCGAGCTGTGGGGCTTCGAGAAGGTGGCTGCACTCCAATACTCGGAAAACAAATTTTTTCGGGCAATAACTGGTGTCCCTAAAAGCACCCCGTTGTTACCCCTTAAATATGATCTGGGTAGAAGAGCAGTTACAGATTTGGCCAGGCTCCGTCCGATTTTATATTGGCTAAGGCTTTGGACGACACCAGTGCTCTTCCATTATGCCGAGGGGTTCCTAGACATTATCAAATCAGATGTGTTCCATAAAATTGGGTGGCTTAAATCACTTAAGACAACTCTGACCGAGCTTGGTATGTGCTTGCTTTGGGAAGATCCTGTGGGAGCAACTTTCCCATCCAAAAGTACTCTGAAAGAAATATACTGGGAGATGGTAGTCTCTCGGTATTGGAGTAGTTCTAGTGTTGGGTCTATGGCTGGAGGATTTTTAGAAGCTAAGCTGTATCCTTGCCTGGAACCCTACTGGGATATCATAACTAGACCTGGTGAAAGAAAGCTTTTTTTCCAGCTAAGAGCAGGTGCACTTCCCCTCAGACATTTGGTAGCTAAATGGGAAGGTGGATCCTGTGATAGCTGCCCTGTATGTGTCATTACTAAAGAACTATTAGTCATTTTTTATTTGTTTGTAAAGCCTATTTGGCCCCCAGACGCATTTGGTTATCTCCGATGTGCAAAAATCTGGGGACTACTAGTAGTATTGCTGCCCTGCATATTATACGCACTAGTTCTTTGACGTGGATTTCAATAGCTACTGCAAAATATCTTGGATGGGCGTGGTCGATCAGACAGAGACTGCTAGTCTCTTGACTATTCTCTGTTATGATATTGTGCCTAAAACCTCAAATCAAACCTGTACTTTCCTATTTTAACCAAATATTTTTAACCAAGATAATTTTAAACCTTTTTATCATTTTTAACTCTTCAACTGATACAGTATGTTAGTTTTAAACGAGAATCGTCAACAAAGTTGGAAATTCTAACAAGTATGTCTTGTATTCTGATATCACATAGTTGTTAAATTTAATTCTATTTTAAACTTGAATGAATTCTATCTTTTCTTTTGTTATATGTATTCTGCTTTTATGATGAAACCTCGAATAAAGCATACTTTGACTTGACTTGACTTGACTTGATTATCCTGGTAAGTTGAACTTGACTGGCAGTCCACAACTACCCCCTATCACCTTGATTGTTTACTGAGTGTATTTCCTGCGTAATAGCAATATCGATAATTATGCCCCTGGAATTATCCGCGCTATCACAATGTCCAATTCTGCTTTACTGAGTGTTACTCCTGTATAATAAGCAATATCGTTATTTGTGACCATGTGAACTAACGTGCGCAATCACTTGAATTGCCCGCGCTATCACAATGTCTAATTCTGCTTTACTGAGTGTTACTCCTGTATAACAGCAATATCGCTAATGGTGACCATTTGAACTTACCTATGCAATCACTATGTCCAATACTGCCTTGCCGTATGCGAGACTATACGCTTCTGTTCTCTGGTGCTCTACAGTATATATATATGTTACACAGGCCACTCACTACTGCGTTGATGCTACTGGTGTTTTTGTCCTGTTGAACTCATTCTCTTTCTATGACGTTTATGCAACTTCACCTACCGGTGACAGATTTGACCACACCTTCAATGTGACTCCATTCCTCTGTACCTCATGAATATGATACTTATTTATGCAGATTGTATTATAGATTTGTCATTCTTTTTCATTTTCTTTATTTGTTCGTAGGTACTGTGTTAGGCTTACTTTTATGACCAATATCTAAATGACTGTATTATGACCTTTTGACATTTGGATATTGCTCTGTTCTTCTGTGTCCCAATAATATGGCTTAATATTTTGGCTTATCTAAGGACTAGATCCTTTTCCTGTAACTACTGTGTGCCATTTGATGTATACACTTATGATTTGTGTTGAAATGACTTAATTTTAACATTGGCAGCTTACGGTTTTTGAATTATCACTCACATTGTACCCCTTCTCAGTTTCAACTTACCTTCTCTTCCTTTCTTTCTTTGCTCTTTCGTTATTTGACTCACAATTCCCCTTTCATTTTCAACATTTCCCTATACACTCTGGTCTTTACTATGTGTCACCCACAACCCGCAAACCGCCTCCCTCACTATATAAACCACTTGTCCTGTTCCTGTCCTATCGGTTTTCATTTCTCTCCGTTCGCAACTCATGTCTACCCTTTTTCTCTTTCTCCTCATCCTTTATATTCTTCGCACTTTTTTACCCCCTCTTTTCAACTTCATGACTTTCCAACTGTCCCATTCCCTATCCACCCACCACCTACTTAACATACTTATTTTCCTATAACCTCACTACCCCACCTTCAGCTTTGAGAAAGCCCTTGCTTGTTAGACCTCGGCAGAAACACATGTCGGCTGTCTTTCATGACTTCGAATAAAAAGAAAGGAAAACCAGAGACGAGTACTCATTTTCTCAGCATATATGACGCCGAAAACCTAATTTAGGGATTCAACTACCCCTGAAATCCATATTCAGAAGAGCATAAAACGCATTGCATATTGAACTGACTATGTATTTTTCATTTGTGCTGTATGCTTTCTTTGGAAAATCAATAAAATGGTAATCCCCCAAAAATATTTCCCATGATATTTAGCGCTCAGTGGAATCATATAACAACTCTGCTTCCGCGTTAGCATTAAAACTATAAGTTTGTTGACTTATGTAGTTCATTCTGGCTCCCGTATGGTCATTGGCCCACTGAGATGGGCAGGGCAGGTCATTCTTCGCAAATCAGTAGTATAAACTACTGTACTCCCGAGTTGCTGGTTGTCCTCCCCAGGCACAAACTAGCACCCATGGCATAGCCCGATTAGAAGTAAGCAATAACAGCATTTTCAATCTTGTTCTTTTTTTGCACTTATTCACAACCTTTGTGATACTAATAGTCGTGATGATATATAGCGCCCAACTTTGCCCCCTGCACCACATTCCAAAGCACTTTAATTATCTTTGTTGTATCAAGATTTACTCACTAGTTGCAGCACAGTAAACAGTACCAGCTGTGTAAGGTTTGTTCCGGGCCCTCCTGTTGGGATATATAGTCATTGACTGCCCATGATTTGCTTAACAGCATATGTTTAGTGAGACCAGGGTGACCCCGGTTTCTAGGCTTAACATTTGAGGACAATATTGCCCATAACCTTTTTGATCTGCTTATTATTCAAAAAAGCTACCCATCACCCGATCACTGTTACTACATCAGTGATTAATTTCCTCACAAGGAGTTTTCCCCTCTTAACCTACCAGATCTAACTAGGTTTCTGGTTCATTGAGTTGCTTTTAATCACAAGTCAGCTGCCTTTACAATGTGGATGTCAAATTCATTATGAATGTACCACTGAACTCCCATCTGTCCCTCCTTTTTCTAGGACACAGATGCACCCTCGAGTTTGCACCGAGTTAGAGGTGCTATTGATGACCTTACACAGTGGGTAAGTTATAATTGCATGCACTTTAATACGTTTTTGGGTAGCAGTTATGTATCCTAAGATTTATGTCAATTACATGTTGTATGTGGACCCACAAGACACACAGTGCTGGATGTATATGGCACATCTATCTTTCTTGATGCGTTATCTCTTTACAGGTAACATCATTACCAGTGGGGACTTGTCTTGTCTGAGTGGCGATCCACTCCAACCACTGGTTCAGTATATTTATTTATGGTTGATTCATTGCTACGACACACGCATTCCAACCTATACTTCACTTTGGTCCTGAAGAAAGCTGTCAAACCTCCATGGAGGGTATTAGGCTGAAACATGTCAACCAACACTTCTCTATGATAGGTTACATTTCCTCCTGTCTTAGTATTGTTTATAGCTCTAATATACAAACTACCTAATAAAGTTTGTTTGCGTACTTTAAAGTTAGTTTTTATCACACACACTGATCATCCCTCACAATCTCTCTCACCACACCCTGCTCATTTATAGGTTTTATGAGACCTCACTTGAACACTGAAAACACCCCTGAGCTCCTCCCTCTAAGTGAGGGGGTTGTAGCCCGCACTGCAACTAGGTTTGCAGCACTAGGAGGTTACTCTATGATGAAGCATGCCACCTACGGGTGGGTGAAGGAAACCATCCTATAAGAGGGATACACCTGCGCTCTCCCTCTCTGTTCAGACCCAGGGCCCTTATGTGCTTTTACTTAATAATTGACACCATTCATTGATCACACCCTTGATGGGGAAGATATGGTGAAAGCAACACCAACTCAGTGCAGGATCTTCAGTTCTACTCCTAATAGCCAACAGTGTCCCCATTTCCTCACCAATGCATAAAATATGGTTGATATTTTAGATATAGAAGATCATTCATCAGCATCATCATTCAGGCATTGTGTGTTAAATTACGTAAACGCTTAACCATGTCACTCCAGACTTTGAGTCCTCTTCACAATTGTTTTAATTGAAATATTAGCTCACCATTGCTCTGAATAATTTGTATTGGGTTTTATATTTTCACTATAGGGAATTTTTTGTTGTGTGTTTTGATCTCAACTGTTTGTAAAGCTATGATATAATTATATATAACCCACACTAACCCAGTTAATATTTCAATTTATTTCCCTGTGTAGTATAATCCTTCTGATTCCTTCACTGCACTAGAATGCTACTACTACCACCACCACAATGGCAGCTTGGGAAACCCTGCAGCCCTCACTTCATGTATTCGGTAAGAGAACTATGGAGCATTGTTCTAAAGAGTTGTAGGCAATATAGGCAAAGGCAATCCCCCCTCAGTGGTCAATATAGTTGAAGACTGCAGAGACTGGGAGAGTAGTAGGATATGGGTTCTCACATACTTAATTGTTATCCACTATCAGTAAATTAGTAAAACAGGTTGCACTAAAAGGCAGCAGTGAAAAAAGATTTAAGGCATAAATAGCGTGACATAAATATTTATTACCCGAACAATAAAAACTCACCCCTTCAATCCACCTCAATTGGCCCAACCCTTTCGGCAAGTAAATCTCCTGCCCTAACCATTGTCCCAACAAAATGTCCATCAATTTCCCAAAAAGAAAGTCCAAACTGTCCCTGTCACAACTCCCACATTACTACCCCCCACCCACAACAAGTCCCACCCACCAAAACAAAATAAAAAAGGGGCAGAAGGGCACTACACATGGTGGTCACAGCCCAGAAGCTCTTTTAGATGCCCGTCCAACTGGCTCTGCCAGGCTTCTATCCAGACCAGCCTCAACATGATGCAGGTTTGGAAAGTGTAGTCAGAGGAAGGGAACAGTGAAGAATTGGTAGCGGGTAGCTTCCATCGGACTGCAGTGCCAGCTTGGAAGGGCTGGAGGCACTGGCACTGGGGCCTGGCTGAGGCCCTGGGCAGCTGTCGCCTCCTCCTCCAGGGCCACCAGCCACAGGTACTCAGCCCATATTACCTCACGCTTCTTCTGGTGCAGCTGGGCTGCTATATCCTGGTGAGATTGACGATTCTAGGAGTATCTAGAAAGAAAAAAGACAAATTGTAAACAATGCTCTGAGCAAAAAATATGTTTAAAATGATGTAGTGGGTGGCACAGTAGTAGTACATTGATGGTTACCTCGGACCATTTGATTTGATGTGATTAGAGTCACAGCCATTACAGGGAAACAGCCATTACTGGAACATAATACAGAATGCGGCTGCCAAGCTTCTCCTGTGGATTATTAAATCTCAATCAGTGGGAAAGGACCTTTGGAGTCTGCATTGGCCGTAGGTCAAGAGTCGTATTAAGTTCAAGGCCTTGTGCATTACATATAAGGCATTACAGAGTACCAGTCCTCAGTTTCTGAGGCGTTCACTGCACTGGTACTCACCAAAAAGATGCCTCCGGTCAGAAGGGGTGAAACTTATTCTTTCTCAGAGATTTTTTAAGTCTAACTTGGGCGGCAGAAGTTTCACAGTGGGTGCTATGAAGCTCGGGAACACACTCCCCATTACCATCAGAAAGCTTCCCTCCTTGACATCTTTCAGGAAAGCCATTATGACCTGATTATCTCCAGCTCACTTCTTGACTGTTAGTGCCAAGACACCGTTTGGTATTCGTGTGCTGTATAAATTTATAACATAATACATAACATTCCTCAGATGAAACTAAAGGCAAATGGCAAATGCACTAACTGTCTGAAAGGTATTAAGGCATAATAAACACAGAAGCCCGCCAGTTAAAAAAAAAAAAAATCTTGTGAAGGAATTCCTAGTAAAAAGTACCTAAACAGACACATTGTGTGGAAAAATAAAAATAAATTACCTCTCATAAATGAGGAAGGCACTATGGTGTACAAGTATTCAATTTCTCTCTCTTGTTGTGCCAAATTAATGAAAGTATGCTAGCTTAGCTGGTGCCCTGTAACAGACAACTATCTTATTCTAATGACTCTGCTCTTCTCCAAAATGCCTTTCAATTTTACCCTGACTACAAGGCAGAATAATATTATGAGTGAAACATGTCAAGTATAAAATTAATGTCATGCGGACATCCTGTCTGCCATGAGTACATGGTAGAAAAAGAGATGTTCTGAAGTACTAAGGAACAGGAAATAGCTTTGCCACGTTTGTCAGAGAGTTTCCCATCCACAAAAGTCAAGCAATTATTCATTCTTTATTGCATTGTTTTTCCAGTATTCTTAATCTTCACCCGTGGCTTTGATACACAACATTTACGCTTTACATTCTTTCATCTAGTATTTCACCATAGAAAACCATCCATCCATATATATCCAATCCATCCATCTAAACATTTCTCCCAAAGAATCTTTCACCATCCTCTATTTACCCACCCATGCATCATTTCACCCATTCATCCATCATACATTTTACCCTCCCAAGAACATCCTTTCACCTATACCCTTTCATCCATTCAGACATGAATCCTTTCACCTGTATACCCTTTCATCCATCCTTTACCCACCCATGCTTTTTCCTTTCACCCTTCTATATGCATCATTTTGCACACATATCCTTTCATTCACATTACATATTTTTAGCCCATCCTTTCTCCTTCCATCCTGTTTTCTGTTTCCCATCAACCCATGATTGTTAAAGTTCATTTATGAACCTTTGTCTGCTGAGTTGCAGATAGAAGAGGCCATATTTACTCAACTCCCACTGTATCTGCTAAAGAGTGGCGTGCCCTTGCAGTGACGGTATTACTAATTGTCAAAAAGCAAGCAATGTGACTTACCACTTCCTGTCCCTGCCACTACTGGGACTGACAACTGTGCAGCTAGGAAAAAATATATCACATTTCACATGCCAGAAGTGCCACCCCCTAATATTTAAAAAAGAAAATACAACCACAAAACACCACTACAGTTTGCTTACAAAATCTTCTATCAAAATATCAGGTTAGACATTTTGTTGGTTAGCAATGTTTCAAAAGCCAGGTAGTCAAGCCAACCAAAAAACAATTTGTAATGGAGGGGCAGAGCTATCATGAATCTGAGTTATTAAAGAGCAAAGAAGGGGTGAAATAATGGTCAATAAAGGACATATGGCCTTGGGTGGCAAATGCAATGGGGCTGTCCTCCCCATATTTGCAGCCATGCTGCACTGTCATCAACTGCTGGTATACTATGATAATGATACATACACAATATTGGGGAGTCCACCATGACCATGGCCACTCTCTCGTTTTACAATTTAAACAAGAAAAATAAAGCCTTCTCAGCAAACATGTTACTTGTGCATGCAATCTGCACAGTGGAGTACCTGACCTAAAATGGGTTCTCTGAATCTTCGTGTACCACCTGTCCACAAGATATATAAGAGGAGAAGGAAAACTCACTAAAAGAGCAGAAGAAAGAAAGCTACAAACAGACAAGCACCGAGAGTTTGAAGTCAAGTACAGGAAAATTAAAATATCTCATTTTAGTAGATAGGATAATGCAGGAAAAAGGAGAATTTATGGAAAAAGATAGATGAAGAGGATTTGGAAAAATAATAGGAGGCAGGAACAGTATAAAGGAAAAATAATTCTAAATATAGAGCAGTAAAAGTTAGGGAAATAAGATTACCAACAGAGGGACTTACTCACCTCCAGCTCCCTCACCCGACTCAGTGGTATTCCTCTTGCCCCTGTATGCTAATGTAAGAAATAAATAAAAAAAAAAAAGATCAGCGGTGCAGTTAATAATTTCCCCAAAAATATTTTGACTTGGAAAGGTAGACGCAGTATCATTGAACTGTTCTAAATCAGATCTGCCATCAGTATCTTGGACCTATTCCTAATTTCCGAAACATAACTCTATTCAAAATTTCCTAAACTACATTTTGGAACTGCTAATAAATTGAAATGAATGATCTCTTTTCTTCTCATTTCTCATTCTCAATCTCTCAGGGCCAGATGTATGACCTGCAAAATAACGCATCGCAAATTGCGAGTCATTTGCGACTCACAATTTGCAAGGTGCTATTTTGCATGTACAACAGTGTGTTTAAAACTGTGTGCAATTCCAAATGGGGTCGCAAATTGCGAGGCTCATGAATATTAATGAGCCTCTCACAATTTGCGAGCCCATTAGGAATGATAGGCCGTCCGAGGGATGGTGGCCTGCTGGGCTCAGCAGACCACCATGCCTGGGACTGCTTTTTGAATAAAGCAGTTTTTTTTTAAAATGCAGCACGTTTTCCTTAAAGGAAAATTTTATGCATCTAAAAATGAAAAACTAAACTTTTCAGTTTCATTTTTTTAAGGGCAGGCAGTGGTCTCTGGGACCACTGCCTGCTCTTAAAAAATATTTTCCAACATACTCACTAAGGGACCCCTTCCCCTTTGCGAGTGGTTTACCACCTACTTGAAGTAGGTGGTAAACTGCGAGTGTTTTGCGGCTGCAAATGCAGTCGCACAACACTAGTACATAGGATGTTGACTCACTATCAGGAAGGGATGCCCCTTCCTAATAGCGAGAGTCGCAAATGCTATTTTGCAAGCCAGTGGCTCGCAAAATAGCATTTGTACATGCTATTAACCTTTTTTGCATCCGCAAACAGGAGGTTCTCCCATTTGCAGCCACAAAAAAGGGTCGTACATCTGGCCCTCAGTCTCAACCCCTGTTGATGCGCCAACTCATAGATGCATGTATAATTGCATACTACATATCACTGGGAAATTGCCTGGTATTGGGATTGTACAAGCTATGATAAAGAAAGGTGCAAAGAAGTGAGAGAACGCTAAGTCACTAACACCAATAACTACCATATCTTAGTGACAGGACAGAGGAGTCTCTGCATGACTTCTTCAAAAATCAGCCTAAGCGATCGACACTGAGTAGGATTAGGTAGCAACGTCGAGCACCTGTCTAGATGATGTTCACATAATATTTGTAACATAAACTTCACTTACCCGAGCATAAGAATACAGCATGCTTGCTATTCAGGAAAAAAATATTAGCATAGAACGCAACAAATAAATAATTATTACTCACCATGCCCCGCAACCTCCAAGTCGAGCAGGATGAGAAGGTCCTGGTCCCTATCCAGGATGTCAGTCCAGTGGTGTGTAAGATGTTGTCGGGTGCGCAGGGCCACAGAGCTGCGGCGCATAGCCCGGCACACACTCTCCAAGCACTGCTGACGCCCCTTGAGGCCTTATCTGCTGCTAGGCTGCCACCTGCTACCAGGGTGGAGGGGAGTTGGCCCTGCATATAAAAAACATTTGCAGCCTCCTTTCATTTCAGAAAAAATGGTACGGGCTGTACCCCTTTGCGGCGCTACTGATCGCAAGGTAGGTGACTGGTGCTACCGGTGGTTTGGGGGACCTGACACTGCTGCTTCCCTACACTGCCATGTTGCTGGGTCGGAGAAGAGAGTGAAAAAGGAATGAAAAATAAAAAGAAAGAAAGAAGGAAAAAAGTAAGTAAAGAAAAAATATAAAAAAGAACAAAAGTCTCTCAAAAACACACAAACGTTAGAAAAAATGAAAAATACACAAACACAAAGACACATGGTAAGATAAGAAATAAAAATGAAGGGTAGATAAGTTTCAGAGGGGTAGGATTATTAGATTAGGAAGGGATTCAAAAAGTAGGCCCCAGCACCATGGACAAAACAGACACAAGTTGGCCATGCCCATGACAACCACCTAATGCCACTCGCGTGTGAGTTCTGCCGCAAGAACGCCCTTTGCATTACATATGATGAAAAACATCATATGAGCGGGTGCAACAAGCAAGTCCGCCCACTCACGGAACTCCGATTAGCACTGAAGCGTTTTTTTCCCACTTCGCCGTGCTCCGTGCAGCACGACTATACAAACTCCGCCCAGTACTACTCCAGATAGACTTCCCTTTCTGGTCAGACATAGACCTGGTGGTCACGGGACCCACTCAGGCAACATCAACATTTCCAAGTGTGACCTGAGATCCATTTCCTTCCAGGCAGCATTCTTCATATTATTCCCTAACAGAGAGTCAACAGGCATGCCTGGGCTCACAGTAACTTCCAAAAGATCGGAAACTCCCCAACCTAAATGGAATCAGAGGCCCAGCATAGTGGCTCTCCAAGTTGTCTGCTACTACAATCTGTTGGTATGTGTTCCATATCACCTGTTCTGAGTAGTCATACTGGCTACTGTGTCCTTCACAGTCTCCACCCTTTGCCCAATGATCGTGACCCACTGCCTCTACTTTGAAGTATTTGAAGGCATGGGGGACATGTTTAAAGAGCTACTCAACTGGGTGGCACAACAGGTGCTACAGGCCCACGATTAGCATTTTTTACAGGCTCTGATTATATGGCATACCACTTTACAAATTAAATGTGCTCATCAGGTGTGAACCAATTTAACCATGTATACGGGAATGTCCACAAGCACTTTAAATCTGATTAGCAGTGGTAAAGTGTGCAGAATCCTAGGGACAACAAAAACAAATTCCATCAAAAATGAAGGGAAACAGAGCAATATTTGTGGAGAACATAGCAGCCAGTTAAGTAGCAGGTTGCGGCTGCGTTCAGTCGGGATTCAGAATTAGCTCTTACTGTTATTAAGTGTGGCTGTCCAGAGGTTTATTCTAACAAACAGGATTCTGGGGTGGCCAATCTCCCCTGCAGAACCCTCAGGCAAACACGACATGTGCGGCTGTTTCAGGCAAAGTTGATGTAGGTCAGTGGCTGAGGGATGCTCATGAATTGAGGACGGCACATAGAGTTACAACAAGGAGCTCACTGCAGGGAAGGACAGCAGTGGCAAAAGCAGCACATACATATTGGCTGTTCAGCAACCAGGTGCGGAAGAAGAATTTAGCATCTCCGATGTTACAGTGGGGCTGAGATTGGGCAGAAAGCTGTGTCGCGTGCAGACACACAGAAAAACAAAGGGGGCCCAGCATCAGAGGAGTTGTGCAATGTATCCCACATGAAGTCCCAGAGAAAGGTAGGCTGAATGAGGGGTAAATTGACGGATGGACAGAGACATGCAAGCAGGATAAAAGAGACAGATACGTTTTGAAGAGCACAGTAAGGGACCTTCACACAGATTGGCAGAGAGCGCCTGCAGGGAAAGGCAGAATCATTGCACGCCCAGAGGCTGTAGACCAAAGACTTATGGCACATATCAATTTGCACACTTTACGCCCCTTTTTGAGATGGAACCATCTTTTCTCCCCCCACGCAGTGTATTGATCACCAAGAAGGATCGCATAACAGATTCAGCATCCTGCTCGAAATGTGGAATAATAGAAGGTGATAACATCCATAAGTTCATGATCTGCACTCTAATCCCACAGTACTAAGATGATGTAGAAAAGATCTTGAGTGACATACTTTGAGTAAATGTCAAAGTAAGTCTTGAGATTATTATTTCTGGGGGTGGCCTGTGTCCATGAAACTGTGTAAGGAGAGCCGTAAGTTGTTACCTAACACTGCAGGTGAGAAGAACATTTGCAGGAAATGGCTATCTAAGTCATATCTCAACAAAGCAGATGGTTGGATTCTGTTATGTATACTTTTAAAATGGTCACAAACACTAATGGAAAGTGGTTTATTAGTAGTAATAAGTAGGGACCTACCTCTGTAATAAGGCCACAAACACAATAAATGGATCAGTCAAGGTCTCAATAAATTTTCCCTTGCTCAACCCCTGGTAGCTTGTAACAAGCAGCAGGCTTAACTTTCGAGTCTGGTGTGTAAAGCATTTAAAAACACCAATACATTAAATAAGTAAGACACAATACACAATAAAAACCAACACCAATTTATAAAAATAAGCTCATATTTTTGTGAGCAAATGGACACCATAATGAAAAAAATCAAATGTAGGAAACCGGAGACTAACATTTATTTCTAGTGCTTAAGCAAAAGCGGCAACTTGGTAAAACTGGTTGCGCTTTATGGGCACAAAGTAAAAGCTTGAGACAGACAGGAATTTAGCCCTGGATGGACACACTAAGTGGGAGGCTGTGGTCAAAATGTAACCTTCACAGTTAGAAACTTTGTTGGAGCCATTTCTCTTGATGTTGAGTGAGGCTTCTCTTCAGGCCAATTTGTGTCGACATCTTGGGATTGGCTCAGCACAAGCCCTCGGTCGACTCTTGGAAGTCTTGAGCTCCGTAGCATTCAGTGGTACAACCCTGTAAACCAGGTTGAGTTGAGGTTAGAAGTAGTCTGCTTGACTCTCGATGTTTGGTCAGTCACCTTAGAGAGCTTTTTTCCAAACTTCTGGAACTTCATCCTGAAGTTCCTCTTGTGGGTTCAATGTTTCCAAAACACCAATTGAAGGGCCTAGAAGCTCTGAGATGGTCCTTGGGTTGTTGGGACTATAATTCCTGAAATGTACCTTTCCAAATCCTTAAAAGTCCACATGAGGTAATCCAGGATGGGCACTTCTTGGTGGAAATGATGCAGGTGGGCTTGGTTAACCTGTAACTTTCAGGAAGTCCACTCCTTAATACTTGTGAAGCCAGGCAAAGTCCTTAGGGCTGTAGTACCAGGTTGTGCAGCAGGTGCAGTCCTTCAAAGTGCAATCCTTAGGGCGCAGATCAGGGTTCCAGCAGGCAGTCCTTCTTCTCCTTGTTGCTTCAGGCAGTAGATCTGATTTGCTTGGCAACTCTTCCATACTACAGGGGTAGCCCAGATTCATAGGGGGACGAGTATCACCCTCAGATGTGACCACATTATCCAAAGTGTGTCAAATTCCTGTCCCTGAAAGCACTATTCTTCTGAAATCCAAAATGGGGAAAGTTTCTTCTGGAGGGTTAGATCTGGCTAAGCCAACCCTCTGATGTGGCTAAGTTTCTCTAACACTCCCCTTCCAGTGCCCTCAGTAATCTAAGTACAGGGGATTCTGTTTGGCTGGGAATGCAGGATGTGGGGATACACCTGTGCTGTCCTAAAGTGCCATTCTTCCTTCGAAGACCAATCTGGATACTCTACCCCCATCCCGTGTTTTGCCCCAGCAGCTGCCATTTTCTACTTTCATGACATCCTTTGTCTCTCTAGCAGGCTACTTCCCACCTCATTAAGACAGCTTGGCTCAGCCTGGCAGGGGGTGACAAATCAGGAGAGGGTAGCTGGAAGGCTGGATTTTGCCTCACTGAAAGAAAGTTCTATAACTTCTATTCTGTAATAGTTATAACAAATCGAACAATGGAATGTTGATGATTTAGTCTATTAATTTAAGTCTTTGAGTTGCATTTCCAGCTCGCGCCTGTCAATTTTTATCGTTAAATGACATATTCCCTTCTTAGCCTATGGAGCTCGTTTTCTACAATGGAGAAACACAAAATTGGCAGTTTTTCCCTCACCAGGGCTTATACAACATCTGTATAATGTCCCTGCTTATAGTTACAAGTCACCCTACTCCTGGGGCACATAGCAGAGACCGTAGGGGGTGGCTTATATTAAAAAATAAGGTAGTTTGAGACTGTGGAAGTACCTTTAAATGCAAAGTCAAATTTGCATATAAATTGAATGTAAAAGCAGCCTGAAAAGCAGTGCTGCCTTTAAAATGACAGCAGGCAACACAGTGTGTTAAGTCTACTGGGCCTCTATACCTATATACCCTATTAGATACTAGGTACTTATAGCTAGGCTATCAGTGTCAATTGTAATTAAACCTAATTGCCATATACCTTATAATCAGCTCACTGGCCCTGGGTCTTGTAAGCAGAACCCAAGGCACAGTCGGAGTCAGTTACCACCAGTATAAAGGAAAAAATGGGGGCGATCAGGGCAAAAGGAGGACTTTCTCACAAACACCACTTGTGTCACAAGATCAAGGATATGGGCAGCGCTGATCACATGGAAAGGGAGCAAATATTAGGGGATCAAATAAGGAGGAACAAGGATGTAGCAAAGAGCAATGACTTCCTTCCTCATTGTCCTATGGTGACATTTGCCATGGATCTTGGATTCATGGCGGGGCAAGAACTAGTACCATAAGAGTCATAATATACTTCCTCAGCTTGGTAGCCTCAGGACTCCCCAAAAAGACAAAAAGGCCATAAGAGAGAATGTTGAATGAGGGAGGACAAACAAAACAATTGTTAGAAACAGGCAGAAAGTTTGGGGGATGACCACCTTAAGGGTGACAGGTTTAACAGCACTTTTACTTGAATTCAATATTAGTTCTGTATGTTGGTGCTACTGAAATTATTTTTTATCAACTATAGTTCTCCTTAAAGCTTCCTAACTGGATAATAATAATTTTGAGGTGATGAACAGATATGTTTCTTGTTTTGTCACCGACAAAATTAAAATGTAATTCTCCTTTGTGTAAATTTGTTTTTTCTTTTTCTGCTCTGCTCTTACATAACCGTGCTCTCTTGGTGGCTACCAGCCTGGGTGGTTGCATGTTCCAAGCTTTCTATGTTGATAAAAATGAAATATTGGATGAGAATTATGTCATTTTTAAAACTGAAAAGTCACACGAAGATATTTTGTGAATTGTAAAATTGACTCCCGGCACACCAGTAAGATTTGCAACACAGAAGGACAAGTTACATTATGGTACATTGCACTATGACTCACAGCTTTGCATCGTTGCATAGTAAATATGGCACTGCCCTGGTCATGAAAAGATTTGTAAAGTAGCCCAATGTTTTCTGATGACACAAACAGCACTCCATCACTTTTTGTAAAGCTATGCCATCATCTCTGCCAATAGTAAGCACATTACATTTATTTGCTTATGTGTTTTGTTATGTGTTTTACATGTACTCTTGAGATGAATTGTGGGTGAGAAATGTGGCAAATATATTGTCTGCGGTAAAATCATGCATGATGCCAAGACAACTAGTTCCTTGTAAAAATGTTAGAAAAGTCATAAAATTTCAAGTCAATAACTTTCTCTTCTCATTTTTTCTAATGCCATATTGTTCTGCCAATAGCTGTGTCACTGGTAAGTCATTGGTGGAAATGTTGGACTGTTTAAATGATAATTTCCAGAGAGAGCTGCATTGCAAGGTGCATGCCCACAGGTAGAATTATGATACATTCTCCTGTGTTTGCAGTAGCCTTCATATAAGTCATAGAGTAATATACATGGACATCAACAAAGGGTGTGAAAATGTGGTGTATGTCAAAAAACTGTGAACTCAGACTTGATATTCTCAGCTCAACACAATCAATGAAAAATTAGAATATTTTCAGTATTCATCTTAAACATGAGAGCAGCCAAAATTATTATAAAGACTCTCCTTTGGGATCCTATACTATTTTTAGTGTCAATTGACCAAAATATAAACATGCAAAAATATTTCATATATGACTATTTTTCTACCTGAGCTTTCCAATGTTGTGTCTTCTTTGAAAGTTCTGTATTTACATAAGTGTCTGTACACACTGATGACACATCCTTTTTTCTTACTGATGTATGTGATGTCTAGTACATTTAAAAAATTTTAAGACCGCATCCATTTTCTGTTCATTTAGAAGTACATATTAGTTTGAGAATTACTCTTTGTGGTACTGAAATCTGTATTGTTTGTCTTCACATATTGATTATCAATGGTATTAACTGAGAAACCACTTCTTTATGGATTGTAAAAAAATCAATTTTAGGTAAATTTATCTAAGAGGGCGGTACGCATGCACATTATTAGCATCAACATATTCATGTAGTATTAGTAACTTTGACTTTGGATAAGAAACTTACGTATTATCATCGGATGTATAAAATAGGGAGAATTTTTTGGAGTAGTACAGCTGGATATAACTTTTTTGCTTTCTTGGTGGTAGGTTTCTTGTTTTTTCCCTCAGTTGCGTAGGATGAGTAAACCCTCTTAAGGACCACTTAGTCTTGTGCTTGAGTGCGACTAGGGAGTTTGGTGTTGGCTGTGCCTTCATAAGTAGCAGTTTCATGCTTTCCACAGTGTGGCAAGTTAGAGAAGTTTTAGTGTCCCAATTGGCAGTAGATAGTGTTTGTCCACAGAAAGTGAATGATAATTCCGATACTGAAGCAGTCAGAGTTTTGAAGTCATCTTGCGCTACCCCAGGATGTGGAGTTCTCATGTACAAGTGAAGCCGGGGAAAATCCTGTGAGCTCTCTGCATATCGTTCTGGGATCTCAGCAGATTGTTCTGGGCTCTTGGGAGGCCAGTAATCTTGGAAAACTGATCCTCTTGCTGCATAGATGCCTCATCATGTTGTCTGTCATGTAGACCACATTGTTATTAACATCCATCAGGTCCTGTACTATCACTTCCCAACTGTGTGACTATGACTGGTTGGTCACAGGTATTGCCTGTCTTGGCTGTAGAGGAGATATTGTGTCCTTGGATGTTGTAGGAGCCAGGAAAAAGTAGTCACATCAGTTGTGGAGTGGGGCCACAGAGAGCTTGTGTGGGCACTGATATTTGCAATGGAGGCAGAACTCTGATATATGTTCATGATCCACTGTCCTCAGAGAGAGGGAGAGATCTAGGCACTCGCCAGCCAAACCTCATGGATTTGGCTGGTCACCAATGTCTTGCTCCTTGGTAGGAATGCTTGGGATATTGTTTCCACAGACAGAGTGGAACATTTTGTAGAATGAGATGGCTGGGATCTTTCAGTGTCACCTGAAAATGCAGGAAACAAATAGATAATGTTGCAATGTATGCTGTGGTAGTTTTTAATATGTAAGCTTCTGTAGTATGCTATTAGACATTGTATTTACATTGATATCTGTAGGATCAGAAACTTCAATAATTATTTAGGCAGCCTACAGATGGAATGGAGGGGTCTTAATCTAAAAACCTTGTTAAGTGAGACAAGTAAGATATCTTGAGGGATCTATTGGTGCAGCGAAGCTACTGAGGCTAAATATTCTTTCTTTCACTATCCCTTTTTTGTTTGCAGAAGTCCTAATAGCCTGCCTGGTATGGTGGTTCTAAATGTGACTGTTGACTTTGATTTTTTGCTCAATGTTCCGACCACTTTGGAATGGGCATTTTTGAGTAACTTATCTAGTGTATGAAGATAATTCTTCTGATGGGTTTATTTCTGATAGTGTGTTTATTCTTCTATCACATGTACCATTTGAGGAGATTCATTTAAAGGGTATTGCTAGTAAACATAAGATTAATTTGCACTTGAAGAGAGTGATAGTAGCACTGTGACTGTGGCCTATTGTGCTCCATGCCTTTGGTGAGGTAAGTGTGTATTTTGTTATGTTAAGTTGGTGGGGGCTTATCCTTTAGGCACTTTCCATGTATGAGCTTTTCAAGCCAATATCTTCGTCGAATATATATTCCAACATGTCCTACATTTGTATTTTTTGTGGGCAGCTTATGTGTTCTTTGTATTAACATTTGATATACCTCATAAATTGTTGTTTTAACCATTGTGAGATCCTATTTGAGGGTCCAGAGAGCATGCCTTTGTTACTGAACTTTGGCTGTATGGGCTATGATTGATTACCTCCTCTGTCCATGGGTCCATCCTACTCCTTATTTGAAAAACAGGGCCAAGTACAACCCCACCAGAACTTGACTGTCAGCAGTAGCAATGGTGAGCAGTCATAGAATTTTCAAGAAAGGTGTAGGGATATATCAGACTCAGGTTTCAACACATCCATAAGTCCAATAAAATGACTTTTCAAGACATACTTTATGACAGTGTAAAATGCATCCCTACGTAAATGTCATAAAGTAGCAGCTATGTAATATGCAGGTGTAAGGCTAAAGACATCTAGGTTCAAGCTACATGCCACTCAACCAATCCTTTTTTGTAATATAGGGTATAGTTGGCAAGATGCACAGTAGTGTAGTTTCAGCACTATCCCTCAATTATTAAATAGTCTGTATCTTTATTTTCTACATACTGCCATTCATTGTCTGAGTAGCAATAGACCACTGTGGACCTTATAATTATAGTTTTCTGCTCACCAGTGTCATGCAGTCTGGAGTGGAGTCACAAAACTGTATCACTGTGGCCGGCATATGCATGCCACTTGGCAGTGTCCTGGAGGGACTTATATCTACTTCCCTTTATACCCACTTCAAAGTAGATGTATTGATAGATGTGCAGTTTCACTTGAATGCACCAGACAACTTGTAGTTTCTTTTCCTACTGAGTCATTGCTATAGGTGAGTAGCATGTGTAACCCAGCAGTTTGTTACTGGCTATATGTAATGTGGTTCAGTTGTACCTTCTTTGGGTTAGAATGTGCTATCTGATTGTGACAAATGTGGGTGCCCATTAGGGTGGGACAAGTAACTTGATATATATTTCGATTACATAGGGAATGTTGTGAGTTGAGGCTGTAATCTGATAGCACATCTGTAATTACTTACAAATGAGAGTTGTGTTATGGAGACTTGTGTCACAGAGTGAGGAAATGGTAGATTGCAATAACGTAGGCAATTGTGTGAGTTGTGACAGATATCAGGTAGCATATGTGTGTGAAAAAGTTGGAATTTGTAGAGATGGCTGTGTTAATGAATATGGTCCCAGAGTATGAGAGTATGATAGAGAGATAGGGCCTTGTTTTTGTGCTGAACGGCACATTTGCCACTATTTAGAATGAACGCATTTTCTAAACACACTAGAAATTGTGAATGGAACATCTGTTGCTTTTGGGCTCATAACCCACATCCAGAAAGCTCTAAATACGGGTAATTTTGATTGTACTCACCACTGTCCACTCCTCTTGGAATTACTTTGATGTCTTCAGTAGGGAGTATGAACAACACCTTCTCCTCACAGAGCATGAGCCTGAGGGGACAGCGAGACCCAACTCCAGTTGTCAGGTCATCTAGCTAGGGAATAGGCTCTCACCTGCTCCTTCTTCTACTGCTTGCAGATGTTCTTCTGTGAGCATCTGGCACTGAACACAGCATTCACCTAGCAAACACTTATGGCACACATTTCCCTTCTCTGGCCTCTGGTTGTTGTCTGTAACAGTGTTCCAAACAACTGAGGATAGGCCCTAATTATCTCAATTGCTATTATAGTTAGCATTTTCTGTGAATATGGATCACCTTCTGCCAGATATATTGTAGGTAGGTTTCAAACATGACCTTTCAAAGCTTCTGAGATTTGTGATTGGTAAATGATTTGGGTGACTTCATCAGCCACTTTTGCAGTATGATCTGCAGGTGTTATTAATGAGCTTATTTAGAGCTGGTGTATGTTGGAGGATGCACCTGTATAAGTTGGCAGCCACATCAGCCATCATAAACCCAGTGCACAATTGCTGCACTGTGTCATGAGCGCCCCTCCATTCCACTCTGTCAGATAATTCTAAATTTGACCAGAATACCAATGTGCTAGCTTTTTAAAAAAATGTAAAATGTGTAAATATTAGGTTCGGTGCTCTCTGGATTTAAGCTAGCCTGGCTGATGAGGGGTGATACAAAACATGAGATGGCCCCTGGGGTTGAGATACTCAGGCAGGGAATCAGGGGAAAATAGCAACATTGAAATTAGTACTATCCTGCCTAGAAGCTACTTTAATTGGCGGAAAAACTCACCTTCAAACTGTGCTTGAAAGGAGTCACACATGAGCCAAATGAAACTACGCTCACTGAATGTGCAGATAATATGTATATTTACATTATATACATTCTTGAAGATCACAATAAATCAACAAAGAAAATATACATCATTTTTATTATGAGTATCAAAACAGTCAGAACTAAATACTTTATAATCATACTGAGGTAAATAATACAACATGAGAAATAGAACAGTTAATGGAAAAACAACACCAAGACACAATAAAAAATATCAATGTATCTGATCCCACACTTCCATACATACCACATTCATACTAGGGGTGGGCGGAATTTGCGAAATTAACTTTCCCAAATTATCGCGAAAATGTTTAAAATTATCGCAAACAAGCGGAAATATCGCGAAGATGCAGAAGTTTTTTTCCGGCATGTTCGCGAGATTTTCTGCATGGTTGCGGGTCGCCAACTTACCCATGTGGTTGCTTGCGTGCATGGCCATCTTGTTTTGAGTTGTCTCGCGGTGCATGATCGCGAGAAGAAAGACGTGATCGCGCGACGCATGACGTCACTGCGGGCGCAAACTGTCGCGAGACAGCGCAAATGGCTAAAAACAATACAACATCTCATGGAGAATGCGACCGGATCAAGAAAACTTGTCGGCGAACGCAGGGATTCAGGTAAGGCGATCGCACGCGCGCGTGAATGTATTATTTTACAGTGCGAGCAAGAAACAAATTATCGCCAAGCTGCGGAAACCGGAATTTTTGACATTTTCGCGTTCTCCGCGGAACGCAAAAATGTCAAATTATCGCAATTTCCGCGAACGGAACAAAATTTTCGCCCAGGCCTAATTCATACCACAAACAAATTACACAATCTAAAAACAGCACCAAAAAAATAAGGAAATCTGGGAAGACCATCCCTCTGACATATTCAGGGCACAACATAGAAGCTTTGAGTAGTATCTGTATCAGGCAGATGTTTTCCACAGTAGTGCTATTTTATCTCAATAAGGTTTTATCAATTTCATAAGTAAATACAGTTCTGAATGGAAATAAATGTATCACTACAGCAGGCGTTTATATAGCAATTCCTTTTTAGGTGGTCTCCACAGTGTTCACCTACGCACGTTTCGGTGATGACCTGTCAATGAGTTTGCACCTTCTTCAGGGTGATAAAAACATAGGAGGATCAGGGAGTCTTGGAGTCAAACAGTAGCAGCTTCTGTCCAAATGAACGAAGTTCACAGTCAAAGAGTATAAGTGCTTTTAAAACAGAACAGGAGTAAAATGAAAATGGCTCAGACAGAATGGGCTCCTAGTGCAGGCCTTGTGAGTGGTCTTCTAAATAGTGGTCCTCAGAGTAGTTATATGGAACCAAGGGTCGTGTTGTGACCGCTTGTTACCTATTCATTTAAAACGGTGCCTATTCCACCCTGTTGTTGGGAGATATCTTTAGACCTCCTTACTTCTCCACTGAAGCCTTGTATCAATTTACAACATTTTGAACTTTGGATTCCATATAACTACTCTGAGGACCACTATTTAAGGGACTACTCACAAAGCTTGGTGTACAGAACGTTCTGTCAGGGCGGTTTTCTTCTAGAGTTTTTCCACCAATTAAAGTACCTTTCAGGCAGGCTAATACTCATTTCAGTGTTAATGAGGGGTGATGCCCCAAAACTGGTCCCAGGATGCTTGTTTTCAGTCCAGGGAATACCTGGCTTGTCAGTTTAGGCTGGACTGTTCCCATGAGGAACAGGGTCAAGACTGATTTACATATGGATGTGTCCAAACTGGGGTGGCAAGCAAAAGAATGGTGGATTAAATCCAGAGCCTTAGGTGTGGAGGTGATTGTTTCCATTGTTAAGCAGTCTGTCCATCAATTGTTCCTTTTGCGTCTGTCACCCTGAGTGTGAAGGGTATGCCAAGACGTGGTTCCTGTGCTCACTGCGCCACTGGATTTGAGCTAGCTTAGTTAACGAGGGATGATGAATCAAAACCGATTCCAGGATGCTGTTTCCAGTCCAGGGAAGGCCTGTCTTGACAGTTTGGGCTGGACTGTTCCCATGAGGAACAGGGTCAAGACTGATTTTCATTTGGCTGGGTCCAAACTGGGATGGGATGGTGAGCAAAAGAACAATGGATTAAACCCAGATCCTGGTAACTTAGGGTGAATGGTTGCATTGCTCAGCATTCTATCCATCAATTGTTTCTTTTGCTCATATTTTCATATGAGACACCATATATTTTAATACGGATGCCCTTCATAGTGTTCTGATCTTCTTGCTTCTGCTCCTTTCCCCTCTCAATCAGTGTTTTGCTGCTAAACATCTCTCCTCTCATTTCTGCGAAGCACCAAATGAATGACGTCAAAGATGAACAACTGTGTTAGGAAGTGTGTATTGTGAATGAAGCTTCCTTTGTGTATCCAAAGTATCCTATTTAAGGACTTCAGCTGAATGTTCCAAAAAAGGCATGGTATGAGCCATTGTTTAATAAATGTTTCATTTTGTGTTAAACAACTCAGAAGAGCAGTTGCTGAGGGAATAGGTGGAGGATTTCTTTTGAAATGATTTAGTACTAAAGATTTTAAATATTATGTTGCTTTTTCTGATGTGCCTATGTAACCCTAAATATGATCCTACCATGCTGAATTTGCAAAATCTATTAATAGATTGTGTGAATTGTGAATAAAAACTCTTTGGTTTTGGAATCATGGCTGTCATTTGTATAGTTGTTTCAAGGACTGCAGTTGCATCAGCTGCTCCTCAGGTAACATTCCCTTACCACCTGAGACTCTGTCTATTTTTCTTTCTCGCTTGATCAATTGGAGATTTTGGAATCAAATTGATCAAATAAAAAAATTGGAGTATTCAAATTATTGGGGTTCAGGTGATTGTTGCGTTACAGCTCCTACACCAACATCAATGGAAGTTTATCTTTCGACTGGATGTGGAAACCAATGAGGTAGAACTGAATGATGGACCCTCCTTGACCATGGCGGATGTAGCTCCACCAGCCAAAACCATAAATAAAGCCACTGCTTGACTGTCGTCTTGTTGGATTGATAAGCCCTGCCATTGGCAGAGGAATGACAGCCCATCCGCCAAAATTCAAACAAGGTCCTATGTCCTCTGGTTCAGTCTGCACCCAAAGCTGATACGTAGCACTTATTTATTCATTTATTATTTAACAAAGATATTTGTATTGTCAGTAGAAGGTGCAACAGAGTTCGTAACATGAAACAAGGGAAAAAAGGGCAGCATTCTGATTGAAACACTGTATTGGTAGGGTAGAGTCTAAGACTGACCATTGGGTTGTGAATGGTGGCGGTATTTGGTATAAGTCATAAAGTGGCTGTAGTGGTAGGTTTTTCTGAGTTGTACATGAGAGAGTAAGACAGTGGAGATTGAGAATGCAGTAAAGTCTTCAATATGAGTATTGCCTATCAGTTGGAATGGAAGTTATTGACTGAGCCGAAGGATCAGTATTACTTCTGAGTTTTCAAACCATTTGCATTGACTGGTAATTTGAGAAGGTAAGAAGCTGATGTCTATAATATGCTTATTTTAATTATGGTGAAACATCTGGTATATGGTTAGACTATTCCACTATTGAGCTGTTCGTATGGCTTTGTTATACATCAATTCAGTGTATGCAGCATTTGGATGACACTACTATTATTACTACAATCCTAGACAAATGAAAGCCCACAGTTCTAGAAAGCATCAACATGAAATTATGATATTATGAAATAAAAAATAACTCCAACATGTAAGCAGAATGCAAACTCTAGACAATCTTTGAAATGGATAGCACTTTTCTTTAAATGTATGGGTTTTTCTGAAGATCAGTAGCTCGTTGCAAAGACTCTAAAGACATTTAGCTTCTTCAAAGGTTAGAGAAATAGAGATGCCAAGTTCTAGCAGTAGGTCTACTCCCAGGTAATTGCATATAGCTTGGAGCCTAAGTAAACATTGCAAAACCATTTCATATTTTGAAATGCCAATTTTTTTTTAAGGATGGCTCTTGTATGGAAATGTTTGCAGATGAACAGCTATTTACTCTAACCTGGTGACTGGGACATAAATTGTGTCGGTTAAGTAAATGTTTTAATCATTGGTTTTGAACAAAAACTACAAAACTCACTGAAATGGCAAAAAAGTATAATAACATTCATGCAATTTAGAAAGTCAATTACAATTGTGAATCCTAAAAAATAAGAACCAGCAGTTCATATTAAATTTGTGTAGAAAATTATTTTAGGGTCTTTTAGAAGGTGATTCATAAATTTAAATTTTACCTAAAATTTGGGGATGCCTTTTTTGAAAAAGCCATGCGTCCAAATCAAAATGTGGTTTATTAACAGAGCAATTAACCTACAACTGAAATCACATATGAATATTGACATGAAACTATTGCAGTTGAAACAAATGTCCTACAACATTTTGAAGTATGTTTTCGTGGCTTAAACTAAGCAGCCCTCCTGGCTTAGGCTAACTAGCCCTCAGTTAGGCCTTCTTGGCACCATCATGTTTAAAATGGCTCCTGCATCATACTGTTTATTATGTTGTGATTTGTTTATTTCTTAATGCCTTTGTTCTCGAAAAGGCCCAGAAATGTATTAATATTTTCAAGGACCATATATTTGTATGTGATATTGAATTAATTCACAATTGTTCACTGTTTATGTCACTAGTTTGTTCTGACACCTCCGGTGTCATACAGCTTGTACTGTCTCAGGTAAAATTGTGACTTGTTGGATAATATAAATTATGGATTGATGTGAGACTGATCCTTAGCACCCCTCAGGATATGTTGGTCTATAGTCATGCTAGCTCACAGTACGTTTGCACCCGTAACCCTACAGGTCAACAAATGTTTGTGCAAACTGAGAACATGACATCCCTGATCCCACAAGGCAATCATGGCAACAGATCTAGAACCCATTTTCTCTGTTACTTATGCATACCTGAAGAGTTTCATAAGAAATACACAACATGCAGTTTCACTATTTATTGAAGCATTGTGATTCATAAGTGAAAGACATGTGCTGCAATATTCAATAGAAGGAAGCAGAATAATGTTGTTAGCATTACAAGAATGGTGAAAAGATGAACAATTTAACCTTTTTGCAACTTACTAAAAACTATATGCTTGCATACAAGTACTGTAATATTGTGTACTGCTCCGAGCACATTGTACCCTACTGTGTCTAAAGTGAGTGGATCTGCCAAATCTCTATCCGGGTTATTTGACTCCCCATTACCTGTGGGTAAGTGTCAGCAAGCTGCCCATTTCTCGCATGAGGTGCCAGGAATTAGCTGAGCTGGAATTCTGGCCTAGATCAACCTCTTAGTGCCTGTAAAATGTTCCTCTGAATAATATCTTCACATTTTGGATTTCATATATGTAATAACATCTTCCATGTTACCATATCAAAACCCCAGTCAGATTGCTATTATTTATGCTATTATGATAGTTCTCTTGCAGAGCGAAGTGACCAAAAAACAAATACCAACATCTTGTGTCCTGAACTTAGCCCTTGTACAGAATGTTCAAGGTGTCTTGATAGAGTGCTGATGAAATGATGTTGTAAGCAAACTGAGTATGAAGAATATTATCCCATATGTGCACACAAGTTAATGTGTGTCAAATGTCACTGTGCTAAGGGAGTGAAGGTAATTCAAGAATATGTGCATGTAAAATGGGGATTTCTTAACCAGGCCTAATACCTCCAAATGACACCGGATGACATTAGGTCAGAAGGGTCAATTCAATATTCATGTAGTGGGCTAGTGCTAAGGTGATGGGGTTATATATCAATTTATAATTTGGACTGTGATGTGTTTCAAATATAAATCTTTGCTCACACTAAGATGATTTTCAAGTTGTAATACTTTCTTATGAAGAAAATGGCTATAGAAGCCTTTGAATTTGCGGGTGAGTGAGACGACCTGCCTGACCCCTAGGGATGCTGCCTTTTTCTTCTTGATTTTGCTGCACATTTGAGACTTAGGGCCTAATTTAATTCTTGGCAGTGTATATATTTTGTCGCAACAGAGTATACATACCACAAAGACAGTTTGCCACCAACAACTTTAATATCAGGCTGAGCTTAGGTTTAATCATAGCAGAGATCACCGTGATTAAAACCCTCTGTCGGACCTATAGAGTAAAAGCCATTGGAGGCAGACCTCTCATTCCACCCGACTGATTTAGATGGGCAGAATAAGGTCACTTTTAACTGCCCATCACCACCAGAAATCCCCTGGCAGTAAGGGGCTGTGAAAACTGCTAAATGCTCGCCTTGGGAGAGGATTCCCATGTTGAAGGGAGCATTTTCTTTTTAATTTTAATAAAGAAAATCCTGCTTTTGGATTTATTTATTTTTTTTAAATAAAAAAGAAAACAGTTTGGTGCATGGTTCCATCATGTTGATGGAGCTCTGCATCCAACTTCTAAAAACATTGACTGGAACTGCTGCGCCAAACGTTCTTCTCATGCTTTAGGTAATGACTGCCTGCTTTGTGGTCATTTCTCAATTTGGTGGGGACACCTCTGTCAAGTTGACAGAGAAAATGAGTCTGTCTCCCTGATGGAGAAATGGTCTACCCATCTACAAATAAATCATGGCCTAAGCCTATTTCTGATTTTGTCTTTTATACTGGATTGCTCTATTTACTGAGAGCCTTCATGGCAATGACTTTATTCTTCTAAATGAGAATATTGCTGCATCAGCATTTTTAATGTCTGTATTATATCATTTTGAATATATGTAATAAACCTTCATGGTTTTTCTAAACTCCACTCTCCCTCAATGTCAGAGGTTAACTCTGACCCCAATCCACCAAACTCCTGAGCATGTTATTAAAGTGTAATATTTTAGATTTACAGCACACTCACACCTTCATAGACAACAGAAGTTCTAGAGAAAAAAAATCTCTATATTCCAGAGAAAGATGCACTAAATGTTCTTAAGAAGAAGGGTACAGAAAAAGCTGCATGATTATAAAAGTTTTGAATGAGTCCTTACGGAAGCAACAATATCTTAAGTTAAGAGACACCCTTCTGCTAAGTCCCTTGATCCATCAACAATAGATTAAATCAAAATAGTTTAAGGGACTTCAGCATTTCAAAATGTAATGCGTATTAACCTATATTTTGCATCAAACTTTTCAAATCAAATGCTGTGCTCATTGATTGTATCCAATTCCATCAAGATGTTTTTTTGGCTTTTCTTAGAGTGATCACAATTAGTGATAGCTCCAGAAGAGACAGCTGTTTAAGGCCACTATCAATACATATAACTGCAAAACAAGTTTATAATTGTGGTAATTACTCACTGTCCCAAATCTCCCGGTGTAAATTATAAAAAAGTAGCATGAAAACCACCATGTTTATCAATGTTTAGTCCTATAGATTGTGTGTACAGACAAAACAAATTGGGTGGAGTCCATATTGATATCTTACATGCATATTGCTGAAAAATAATGTTGATAGTCAGTGGTAATTAAGGAAAATAAGCAGGTGTGAAAAATGTTATATAAAATGTCCAAAGCACTAATCAATTTTCTTGACATCAGTGCAAATTCTTTCATTTTTAAAAACTCCTTGATCAGTTAGATATGTTGTAAAATGCTTACATAGTGAATGAAGCATACAGGTTTTGTGTGTGTGGACTATTATTTTGAGCATCACTGGGTATTTCTGATCTTTTCCAATTTACTTTATACATTGGGAAATAACAGGATGGTTTCCATTTCTTAGAATAGTGGACAAAGGACCTATGGTAGGTCAAAATATTTGCTATAAACCACAAATGAACTCACTAACCATATTTCCAAATACAGGGAGCAATATTGATTCAAGAATTATTTGCACATTCATATGAAAACTGCAAACATGCTACCAAAGTGTTTTCAATCTTCTTTAAGAATTCTATTCTTCATTCTTCTCCATGATACAAAGCTTCACTGTTTCTTTCAAAATATTGGATACGTTACATATCTCTGTTTTAGTTGCCTTTACATTGCTTTATTTTAATTGGACTTTAGCCAAATATTTCAGAGTTTAACCGAGGAACGTGTTAGCCATGTTTCCAAAGTCAATTGTGCTAGGGTTTCAATTCCTTACTAAGTTAAGTTTGTATTTGCACATTGCATCTGAATGTACCTCCTGTTTATCTGCAGTACAAATATAAAGACAGCTTTACATTTTGTGCACAATTTTGTTTTGATAATGGGGACCATTTAATATTTAGCAAAGAAGTTGAACATCTATACTTTTCTGATGCATCTTATGTGGTGAATTGGTACTCCCCCTGCCCCATTTAGAGAATGAAGATCATTGAATGTCTATTGATGAAGCCTTACCCACCACCACCACCAGTGGAAACCCTTGACCTGGAAATGAGACATGCAGGTGAAAATGTTGACATATTTATCACAAGCAGGTGTGAAAAGCCAACACGTTGGGGATTTTTTTATTTTTTATTTTCACATTTATGTGAAAATGCTTATGGAGCCCGGAATAAAAAAACAAACATCGTTTCAGAGTGGGACAAGCAACAGTGACATCTACTTTGTCTTCGGAGGAACCAGAGCACTAGTGATTATACTGAAGACTTAAAGATCCTGGCCAGCCATGTTTGGATCTCTATATATGGCAGACAATCCTTGGCTGGGGGCAGGCCACAAATCAGCATTTTAATGACACTGAATATCTTTTGATCATAACAAATAATCAATGCTGGATTTTAAACAAGGTCATGAACCTTATCTCCCGATGATATTAACCTAGTAAAGGATTAGAAACCCACAATAAAATTCAATAGGTGGTAAAAACTTCCCTTTGTCATTCAACAATCTGAAAATATGGGCACTCTAAAAAGTCAATAGTCGAATAAAGTTCTGAGACACAACAGGAGGGCAGCTTCAGAATATCATTATTAAATCCCCACCTAAGAATCTGAGATAATATTTCTTAAATACATTTACAGCTATTTTACCTATCAGATATCATTACCTGCATCTGCAATAACATTTCTGATATACCAAAGGGGACAAAATAGCATTTAAATATCCAACTGCATATACCAAAACAGATTTTCCACTGGCCCCCACAAAGTGACAATTATGTCTAAATCTAGTACTCATTTTTTCACGCTAACAGAATAAATGGTCATGAGTATATGTTAAATGGAATTATTGGAGACAAACGTGTAGAAACAATTCAAAATAAGTGTTTTTATAGGTGCACATTTGCAAATTCAATAAACTTAATATCCAAATCTCAATCTAAAGTATTCAACAAATATATTAAAAAACACAAGTGTCTACTTAGCCCATCTGATTTTCACTTAAGATCATCAGGTAAATATTGAAAGTACATCCTGCTAAGAAGCACCAAAAAGCTAATATGACTGCTGCTGCTAGACAATATTCTATCATCTTTTGGAAGCTATGTTTTGCTTTCATTGGTACATGAAGGATCCACTTCTACTTATCCCTTAACAAATAAAGATTACATTATGCTTTCAGAATCAATTTACAGGGAGTCATCATGATAATCATCAACCAACTTTATTTTGCCCTTCAATTAAAATGCATTTTAGTACACATAACATGTAATTTCATTACATGTAAACACCAAGCATTTATTTCAGGTAAATACAGTAAAAAAGACAAAAGGAATTTTTCCATTTCAAGGTAAAATAAAGTCATATAGTAACAATCATAAACTTTAAGAACTAATACTTTGATTAAAACAATGATGCAAGCCCCAGCAATATTAAAGTTTGTCTAACATATGATAGCCAGGGTATTTTATGAGCTTGATCCTGGTTCAGGATATAATTCAAAATCTTCTGGTTCAAATCCACAATGCCCCTTTTCTAGACGGATAGCCAAAGAGAGAGTGGAGCTAGTTTAAAGGCATCAATAATAAAAGGCAGGTTAACTTCATTGTGTACAACAAGGTTTTTACATGCTAGTGGGACTGACAACAATCTTTTAATAAATGTATCTTATATGACTTGAAGAACCATCACATCTGTTATCCCCCCATATTGCTGCCCCATTTATGGTTGTTGATAAAGTTTTGGCCAAATACATTTTTGACATTTCTATTGTTGGCTTACACCTCAATTCTTTAGAGAATCTAAATATAGCAGCAATACTTTGGGCCATTAAATTAGATTGACTCTGTAACATCTCCTTCCAATTTTGTTTGTGATCAAAGACAACCCCTAAATAATTAAAATATTGTACTTGCTCTATTTTTTTCTCATTTAGGTGATATTTCATCGCCTTCTTTCTATCGCTACTAATTGCCATAATATAAGTTTTGGCTTTGATTAGGTCCAAATCAGACAAAAGATGTGTAATGTGCAATGTGGTTTTGAAGGAACAGAGGAATCTTCACCAATAAAACTACATCATCTGCATGAAGCAGGATATGGGGGGGGAGACTTCAATACTTGTGGAGTATCTTTCAAGGTATTGATCAGGGCGTTGTTTAGATTATTGGTATAAAGGGCGAACAAGAAAGGGACAAAAACGCACCCTTGTCTGATACCCCTTTCAATTTTAAATACGTTTGTACATTCACCATACCTCCCATAGCGTACCATGGTGGCAGAGTCCAAATAAAGCTCCCTTATAAAATGTATTATGGCGTCATCCACTCTCATGTCCTTCAAGATATACCAGAGCTTGCTATTTACCATGCAATCAAAAGCCGTAGACAGGTCCATAAAGGCCATGTATATTTGGGCCTTTTTTACCATGGTGTACTTTTCTAATAACAATGTCAGATTAAGATACTGATCTATGGTACCCCTACCCTGCCTAAACCCATATTGAACTTCAATGAGAATTTTTGTTTCCTCTGCCCAAACTTCCAGTTTATTTTGCAATAACCTACCCATATGTTTGGCAGTACTATTGAGCAATTAGATAGGGCGATAGTTGGCAGGGATAGAAGCATCCCCTTTTTTACATATTGGAATTATTTCATATTTTTTTCAAGAGGGAGGGGGACCAGTCTTAGCTATTGCATTAAAAACCACAGTTAATAGTGGGGACAAAAAAGGGATATCTGTAAGAAAGATGTCAATAGTAGGGGTGGGCGGAATTTGCGGAATTAACCTTCGCAAATTATCGCGAGAATGTTTAAAATTATCGCAAACAAGCAGAAATATCGCAAAGATGCGGAAGTTTTTTTCCGGCATGTTCGCGAGATTTTCTGCATGGTTGCGGGTCGCCAACTTACCCATGTGGTTGCTTGCGGGCGCGGCCATCTTGTTTTGAGTTGTTCTCGCGGTGCATGATCGCGAGAAGAACGACGTGATCGCGCGACGCATGACGTCACTGCGGGCGCGAACTGTCGCGAGACAGCGCAAATGGCTAAAAACAATACAACATCTCATGGAGAACGCGACCGGATCAAGAAAACTTGTCGGCGAACGCAGGGATTCAGGTAAGGCGATCGCGCGCGCGCGAGAATGTATCATTTTACAGCGCGAGCAAGAAACAAATTATCGCCAAGCTGCGGAAACCGGAATTTTTGACATTTTCGCGCTCTCCGCGGAACGCAAAAATGTCAAATTATCGCAATTTCCGCGAACGGAACGAAATTTTTGCCCAGGCCTAGTCAATAGGGACCCCATCAGGCCCCAGTACTTTCATAGATGGAGTCTGGGTCAAAGCAAGTTTGATTTCCTCAAGATCTAATGAATGGTGAGTGAAGGCCTCTGTGTCAGGGCATGTATCTAAGATATGGGTTTCCCCTGGTTTTTGGAAGATTTCCTGAAAAAACCTTATCCACAAATCTTTGTTGATGTGTACATTTATGGAAGGACAGCCATTATCTTTCGAAAGATACAAATAGTTTACCTTCCAGAAAGCAGTGATGTCACAAAGAGATGATGCTTACTTTAAGTTGTCCCAGGCCTCAGATTTAAGCTGCCTCAACCTGTTTTTCCTTGCTAGTTTATAAGCTTTCCTCAAGGTACAAACATGCTCTTTAGCTCTAAGTGATACTGTAAGGGTGTTACGAAGGTTTGTAGAGGCAGGGGAGCATTACTCATCAAACCACTCATGCAGTTTGTTATTTCTTACCTATATCAGACTAATCAGTTGTGCCTTTATGTAGTTCAAAAGGTTAGGTATCTCCTGAGTTACCTGAATTTATTTTAAAGATAGATCCAGACAGAGTTTCATGTCCTCTTGATTTGCCGCTATAAATTTCATTAAAAAGTTGGTCTCATCAACCTTACCCCATTTTAAAATAAAACCATTATTTCTTGCTAGGGTTATATTAGGGAATATAGTGCCATTACAAGTTTTTGAATCCTGGCATGATTAAGCACAAAAAAGCATAGCATGATCACTAAATTCAGTACATTTAATCTCTATTTTATTTAAGCTTGGTCTAAGAGTGTCAGACGAGATAATATAATCATTCGTGGACAGGTATTCAGCTTTATGAAAAGTAGGGGAAAATTGCCCCGTGAGTGAATCTATTTAGTTCTGGAGCGCGAGTTGCCATCTAATTAAAATACTGTTTATAACATTCCCCGGAGGATCATGGTAAAAATGGGGGATATAAACTTTCCTATTGTCTACGATCCCACATAAATAAATATAATTTGATGAGCATGCCTTTACATTAAAATCTACCTGACAAATAATGTGTAAAGGTTTGGGATGAGATGTTACTATGTCCTCTATTAGGTTATCTAAATGCTGGGGTACCACCTCAGGGTTTAAAAAGTTGTTATTATAGTAATTCACTAATAGTAAATCCCAAATATTATTGCCTTTAATTACTAAAATATGAAAGTAGGAGGATGTGTTTATAAAACCTAACCATTAAATATGACCACGTTAGATATCAATGTAAGTAAACCCCCTAGGCCTACCCCCTGCAGAGGGCAAAGCGAATGTTTGAAACGATCAATATCCATTAATAAAAATTGGTGCAATCTACCAAGTTTCTTTCATGGAGATAATATGGAAATCAGCCAGGGCAGTGAGCCCGTCCTCATTAATCCGCTTGCTGCCATAGCCTGCTATATTCCAGAACAAGAGAGTATAAACTAGAATATGTGCACCCAGTTATGTACCTTGGCAGCCTTGTGGGATGGATCCAAGGGGTGGGAACAAATACAACTCAGCTGTTCTGTTTCCCCCTGAGAAGACCATATTACAGCATTTGCCTCAGCCCCATCTCTCTCTATTTGGGATAGCGTGTGAGATTTCAGGTTGTTAACCACTTGTCAATCGCAAGAGCCCAGGCCTGATAATGGCGCGAACCTATTCTAAGTACAAAGTTTTGTGTAATCATTTAACAATGGTCTTTTATCATTTATGAAACGATCCATGGCTCTGATTGTGACCTTTCATATTGAGAACTCTATGGTTTATAGAAATAACCCCTGGGTGCCGAAAAGATCTTGGCCACTTTCTTAGAAGCTAATGGGGGGTAAAAAAGTAAATCTCTTACGAGTTGTGGTTTAAAACAATACAATCGCCCTCATAAACCTTTAGGGATGGACCGACCCACGGAGTTCTCCTCACCATTATAAGATGTTTCTGAATTAGGTGCCCTGACCTGGTATAATTGGATAGTCACTGATGCGATTTGTCCATTAGCTGAATGGTAGATTTTCTTTGTAATGGTCTAAGCATTGGAGCATTTACCAAAACTAGGACAAGAGGACAGGCCGCTGGGGGAAGGTTAAGAGTTTGGTGTTTGAACTCCCTTTGATTCTGCAGGGGTAAGGTTGGTGTAGGTGTGGTTAATATCGCCTAACCCTACAAAGGATTATTAATAACTAATCTATCCTCACACGTGGTTAAAGGTAGAAGGCCTGCAGATGTCTCATTGAAGGGCATTGCTGTTAAGGTCAGATCTTCCCAGCCTGGTTGTGTCGTACAGTTATACGGTTGTGCTATGGCTGTACAAGATGCCTTTCCCAAGGCAAGCCCTGTTTTACCAGTAACTGAGGCCCTGCCAGTCTGAGAGTATGAAGTACTAGCAGTGAGGGGATAATTAGTGGTATGTGTAGGTTGATTATTGGAGATGGTTGTCTGTATGGGCGCTCTGCTAGAATTTAATAACTCTTGAAGTTTCAATTCAATGTTTTCCATACGTAACAAGATAGGGTGTAACATAGAGGATAACAGCACAAGTGTCCTCAAGAGGGGCCAAAGACTGTGGCAAATCAAGATTGTCCACTCCAGGCTCTAAACTAATCCGTAAAGGTGTTGATTTCCTTAGTTTCTTTGGTTTAGAGGAGGGAGGTTCTTTATAAGGTCCTTTCTTCCTCTTGCCACTTGTGGTTGGTAAAGAGATAGACTTCTCTACAAATGGAAGGCTAAGAGAAATGGGGGTGTCTTTGGAGGCTGCTGTTGCACTTATTGGTTTGCTACTGCACTCTGAGACACCCTGGGTTACAGAATTAACATTAGGCTCAGTAACTATGGCGGCACACATACCTTCAGTCCCGTCATAAGCACCATCCCCCAAAGATAGTCTTCGCTCAGCCAAGGTGATCTCCATAGAAACTGCGTTATTCGCTTTAGTTAAAAATGAGTCAAGAATGGATATAGTTACCCCTGGGGTTGATGTAGTGATTGTCTTCTTCTTGCCCATCATGATCCTGGTGTCAAACGCAGCACAGGGCAGGTCAGTTGCCAGGAGTTAGAGAGGTGGCCCAGCCCAACCTCTTCTGGGCTCCAACAGGCGTGGACTGGCCCGCCCTTGGCGCAGGCTTTGCCCGGGTGCGTCCCCGCATGCCCCCCACGCCGCGCGACCAGGTTGAACTTTTATGTACAAGTACCAGAAACAGTGGCAGAAGGTGATGGGAGTTTTAGTCCTCTCCCCGGCGGTGATTGGTGGTGCACAGCTCTCCCCTCAGCTGGAACTGGCAGACAGGCACAAGTAAGTGGGGGACTGCCTTGCACTTTTATGCATGAGTCCAGGAAAAGTGGCAGGAGGTGCTGGGAGTTGTACTCCTCTCGCCAGCACTGCATGACGGTGCACGGCTCTCCCCTCATCTGGAACTGGTAGACAGGTACAAGTAAGTGCAGGACTATGTTGTGCTTTTATGCGTGAGTCCAGGAAAAGTGGCAGGAGGTGATCGGAGTTCTAGTCCTCTCCTCAGCGGTGCTTGGTGATGCACAGCTCTCCCCACAGCTGGAACTTTGTAGCGATTTTCAAAGAAAAAAGCCAATGTGTAAATGACCACATGCATGTCTGCACTGTGTTGTCAGCATAAGCCCAGTACATAGTCCACCTACGGATAGGGTTACCCCTACGGGCTTTCAAAAAATCTGTCACCCATGCTTCATAGTTAGATAATACCACTGTAGATAGGTTGTTCAAGAGCATAACTGCTGCAGGGGTGCCAATCACTGTAGGAATGCTTCTCTGCTCCTTCATGTTAAGTAAGATAGGATGCTAACAAGAGTAAATGCCACAAGAGTGCCTATCATTGAAATCCACAAACAATACTCACAGGGAGCCATAAGTGCAACTAGCCCTCGTTGCATGACCAACAATTGAAATTCCATGATAAATGACACTAAGGGGTTGATTTTTAACCTCATTAGGATGTGACCGAACACTGTTCGGTCGCATTCCTATATTTCACTATGGAAGCATACATTAATGCTGCAAACTGGCCATAATGCATGTTACCATAGTGAAATGAGAGGTGCGGTTCATCCCTGCACCCTGTGGTAGGTACCTCAATGTGCGTGTCATAAGGTGCAGGGATCAAGAGGGGGCACCACAGGTGCACCCTCCACCTCCAATAAGAGGCCTTGCACCAAACAGGGCCCTGCTGGAAGCCATCAAACATGCTTTCCAACATGGTTTCCATATCGGACAGGCCAGCATGAAAACCATGTAAGAAATGTGCATTGCAATCTCCAGAGCGGAAAGGCCTGCTCTTGGGATTACTGGCTGGCTTCCAACTGGAATCTAGACAGAATGACCAGACGATTTCCTTTCCAACCACCTCCATCATAATGAGGTGGTTGGAAAGGAAACTGCAAGGCCGAGTACGATGCGGCCCGAAGGAGCCTTTACGGGCCGCATCGTAATCAACCCCTCTGTATTCAGTCACAATCATGCTAATAAAATAGATTGATTTTCCTCTCATGGTCTTTCACTAATCTCAAAATGTAATAGTATTATGACTTCAATAAATTCAGTACTTGTAGCTAAAGTATTTGATAGTTAAGAGTAAGTATTTTCTCAGTTCACTAGGAACAGGCTTGATTGTTTTCATTATCAAACTGAAAAAACATAAAGATTGATACTTGTTAATAACCCATCACAATAAAAGAATTGCTCTATGTAGAGATGAATTAAGATCACCACAATTGCTCAGCTCTATCAGTAAACTAATGTCCTACATGCTGGGTACTTGTTGTATCCTACCTAGATTATACCCTTGATGAAATAGGTGTAATTCCTCTTTTAGATACCAAACTCCGGCATAGGTATTTTTTGCAAGCAGGTTTTAGGTGTGTGTGCTTCTCAGAGTTTCCTTTTCTTCCTAATGTGTCTCCAACTTTTACTTTATACAAAATAGAGCTATGAAGTGTCATTGGAGGCCACAGTGGAGATGTTCTGGCTGTTGACTTGTCTTTATCATCAGTCTCACGAGGAGTGTAATATTTCTCTATATATTAGTCATTATTCACAGTTAATTTTATTATAATCTATCTTAGTTTTCAACATCTTGTGAACTTTTTGATGGACTGATTTTCCCACCAATAATAACACTTTTCAAAGGTCTCACAGGCCTGATGGGCTTCATACATATCAGTAGTTCTAATATTTCACAACCTGATATTGTAGTAGGTATCCAGGAAGGATGCAATATGGGTTTTTTCGCTTTTGAAGCTTCTGTCGTGGTGACCTCAATCATAATGGTTAAGAGGTACTTTTCCATCCCTTAAATGTATTGAGAATTTGGATTACATCATAATAACATAACTATTATTTTGATATTCTCAACATTGTTGATACTGTCTGCAAATGAAGGGTAGCCAATATCTTTTACCATTGTTGGTCTAATATTTCCTGTTTTCCTGTTAGAAAAATGCAAGAAGAAAAATTTGGGATGACTCACTCTTAAGCTTTTTGTCAATTTCTTTACAGTTGAAATAATTGTAAGTCACCACATCACTCTTAACGTCTGCACGGTCACACGGCAAACATCATCCCTCTTTCTTTCAACTTACAAAGAGCTGCAGAAGATGATACCTTTGCTGCAACAGAACGTTTCAACTAGGAAATTAATATCAAACCAATTGAAACATGTTTTTAAAGTAGTCAAAAGATTATGTAACCATTGTAGGAAAGTAGGATCTGCTTCTTATGGTTACCCCCGCATTTTGCTTTTTGCAACCACTGTTTTGACTAGTCTGGCTGGGATCCTGCTATTCATTCAGGACCCCAGCCGATCTGCTTTCAACCTTAAATTGTTATGTATGTACTTTGTTACAACTCCAGATTGGATACTGGGGTGCCCTTATCAGTCCCTAGTATATGACACACATGTACCCAGGGCATAGGTACCCCCGAGGCCTCCCATGGACTACAGAAAGTAATATGCCACCCATGAGAAGCCATGCAAAATGGAACCTCAGGTCTGCTACTGCAGCCTGTGTAAGCTGGTGCTTGCACCACTTACGAGAGATATAGGTTCAATTTATCTACATATATCACTACACTTAAAAAACGTATAAGTCACGCCTATAGCAGCCCTTATCAATCCTAAAGGCAGGGTGCTGGGTTTTACGTGAGAGGGTGCTCCTGCATGAGCAGAGCCCCTCTGAAACCTTCAGAGACTATTCTCCCGGGCTGTGTGTAATACTACCAGACATATAGGTTTAGGTGCATTATAACCTCATGGTAAATGCTATCTCAAAAATGACTGCAACAAAGTATGTCGTGTTTGGTGTCAAACACCTTGGAATCATACCTCCACACCAGTAACTGGTGTGGGAGGTATGATTCTTCCTCTCAAAACCAATGTTCTGGGGGTACCTAAATCTACCGGTACCAACTTTCTTGAGCCTTACAGCACAAAATGAATGCTGCCAGCCACAGTAACACGTCTGTCCTCCTGGTGCTGAGCCAAGCTCGAGCAGGGGGAGGCAGCCCAATAGGCATCCTGTCACAGGGAGGTGTGACCACCTCCCAGACAGGAATTATTGTATTGGGGCTGGGTGGGTGCACTGTCACAGTGCCAGAAAGTCTGGCTCAGGGGCACATTTGGTGTCCCTGTGCATATTCCACTTCAAACCAGTTCTGGTAGCCATTTTCTCCTGCTCTGGCACAAAAATGGACAAAGGACATGGGAGTAGACTCCCCCCTGTCCAGTTCCTCCCCTAGGAGGGTCCCAAGACTCTGTCCAACCCTTTCCCCTGTTTTTAAAATGGTTTACCAGGCTACAGGACATTAGATTTTACCTCGACCAGATTCTGCAAAAAGATACCACTACACTTCGACCGTCTGGACACGCTGGACTTCGCTGGACCTCCTTTGGGCTCACCTTTTCCCTATGCCGTCCCATCTCTCCACTGTCTGTGATCCATACAGGCTCTGTAATAGACCCTGTGGACCTCCAAGACAACTGAAGAATCTCCCTTGGGGTGAAGGAGTCACTCCTCTGCAAACACAGGCAGCGTAACGCATCTGACCATTTTGCTAATCCTGAGCTCCTGTAGACTCCTAAGCCTCCAGCAACACAGGAGGTAGGTTTCTGAAGGTCTCTGAGGTTGAGCTGCCCTCTCACTGAGTTTGAGACAGATATCCCTCATGGGGACCGTTAAACTGTACTCCTGTGCATCGTGTTTATTTGCAGCTGCACATGCTTGTCGTGCAACAATTCTATGCATTGGGCCATTTGTAGCCCTGACCTCTGCACATCCTTTCTGAGAAGGACTCCAGTATCCTCACACTTTGTGCCCTGCTACCATGTATCCCGTGAAACCACATGAGGTCCCCTCGCGACTCCTGTGCCTTCAGCCTGTGGGTCCACTTAAGGGTCAACTCAGCTTTTTTTGGGCTAGCCTGGTTGCTTCAGGCCTGGCCTGACTCCCCTTGCTGTGTTGGGTCTCCTGGTCCTTGCTGGGCCAGATCGACACCGAATTTGACCATCTACGTTTTTGCGCTGCCAAGGCTTGTTTGTGCTCTTGCCCGATAACGACCCCTCAGCACTTGACATCCTTCATGAGACAGCTCGCCTCTGGCTCCTGGTCATCCTAGATGTCTCCTGGTCCTCGCAGCTGAAGATTCAAGATCACCGTCATCACACCTGAAGCACCCGACATCGGAATGTATACGTCTACTGAGCCCCTGGTCACTCCAAAGTGACCCAGACTCTGTCCCCTCTGCTTTCAGGTTCTGCTCATCTAGAATCCACCTTTGGATTCCACTGGACACTTTTCATTCTTCATGCAGCAGCATTTCTTTGTCGACATCCATAGAGAATGACAAGGGTTTCCGACACCACTTCGTGCCTATGCACCCAGCTCCTCTGGGATAGGTAAATACGGTGAAAAGGTATCCCCAGGTGGGGTGGCTCTCCAAACTCTTAAGTTCCAAGGGTTGTCTTTGTAATCTGCTAGAAAGGGTCCTTAATCTCTCATTTTCAAACCATGACTTTCCCTTTGAATTCTACAGGGCACGCGGTTGGGTTCTCACTCTGCACCCGTCCTCCGTGGGGTCCCTCCTCACTCACCTTGGGTGGTTTCTTGGGGTCCCAGCGATTCTGCACCTTCTAGACAGGGTCTGGGCCCGAATCGTGGTTTTTATACCTCCTATTTCATATATGGTTTGGCCTCCCCCCGGAGCCCACTATGTATTGTGCTACTTACGTTTGATTCTTTGCAACTATATTATTCGATTTGAGTTCTATCCACATGTAGAGGATACTAGAGAGTGTTATAGATAATAAGTACATATTTTTATAACTATTGTGTGGTTTCCCTTTCATATAACCAATACTATAAGGTTGTCTTGCATTCTGGTAAAACAAGGTGCTTAACATTACTTCAAGACTTAGCCTGAGGGCTGCTCTCCATAGCTACCACTAGCATAGCATTCAATAAAGGTTATCTTTGACCTAATCACCATAAGGATTGTTTGGAATGGTACAAGGTGCCTACTTTAACTAGTGGACCGCATATACCAGGCCCACTTTTCACATTGGTGTGCAGCGGTTGGGTTTCCAGCCTGCATTGTTTAATCCGGAAAAATCTTTTGTATTGATGAACTGAAAAACCACTAGTTTCTAGGAAAATATAATACTAGCTTAAGATAGTAAGTTTTACTAAACTTGGGGTTGGGTAAGTCAGGTGTCTAGCACACCCTTTCTCTAACCTAAGAGAGTTTAGTTTCCACTCTGTTAGGTAGGTGCCTACACCACACCTCACTTAGTATGTCTTCTACTGGGAATGCCACTGGTGGCATCCTGCCTACTAAATATGATAGCTTTGCATTCACTGAATTGAAAGCCATGTGTGTATCTAGGAAGCTGAAGACAGGGAGAAATGCCAACACTCAACGAATCATAGATACATTACTTCTAGATGACATTAGGAAGACTCCTGGGTCAGATTAGCAGGATAGAGTGAGTGGTACAGGGGAAGAGGATAGGTCTGGAGGGGACACCTTCTATGACCTAGAGTCCAACCCTGGACAGGAGTATCAAAATGATCCACCCCTGAATAGTTCAGATCCACAGGAAGGAGAAGAAGAAGAGGAGGGTCAAGAGGACCAACCCTTTATTCCTCCCGGGAGTGAGCAAAGTTTACCAAGGAGATCTAGATAGCCCTATGCTGAGTAAGATCATTCTAGACATTCTATAGGGACCTCTGTTTCTTGCAAGAGGGACAACTTTTATGACAGTGTGTGCCAATTACTAGAGCTTGAGAAAGCTAAATTTAGACTCAGGCAACAGCAATTGGCCCTGGATAAATAGTGCCTAGAAGTCCAGAAGACTAGAATGAAATTGGGAATAGAGGCCCATGGTGGCAGCTATACTGTCCCTAGGGTTAGGGAACACACCTTTGATCATAGGAACCTGAGCAGGATTGTCCCTCTCTTCCACGTAGGGGAGGACATCCAGAAATGGATAACTGCTTTGGAGAGTCCTGTAAAGTACAGAGGGTCCCTCAAGAGCAGTGGGCAGCTATCTTGTGGCTCTCCTTTGCGGCCAAGGGTAGAGCTAAGCTCCTCACTGTTAGAGAAGAGGATGCTGGCAATTATTCAGTCCTGAAGAATGTTCTCATTGAAGGGTTTGGCTTAACCACTGAACAGAACAGGATTAAGTTCAGAGACACCCAAAAGGCACAGACTCAGTACTGGGTAGACTTTGTTGATTGTGCCATTAAGGCTCTGGAAGGCTGGTTATTTGGTAGCAAGGTGAAACGATTTTAAAGGATTGTACAACTTGACAATGAGGGAGCAGATCCTTAATAATTGACATAGCCAGTTGTTGCATCAGTACCTGGTTGACTCTGAGCTGACTTCTCCCAAAGAACTGGGAAAGAAGGCAGATAAAAGGAGCAGAACCAGTATGACGCAGAAAACTCAGATCAATTGTGGTGACCAAAAGAAACCAGACTCTAAGAACTCAGATAACGGTGAGGACAAAAATAAAGACAAAAAAACTTAATCAGGGCACCAAAAACCTGCATCTGGGGGAGAAACACAATCTAACAAGGGCAAAGGCAAAATTAAACCTTGGTGTCATATCTGTAAAGAGAAACCCCATTGGACAAAAGATGCCACTTGTCCAAGGGCCAAGGATTCTACTCCTACCACCACTGCCCCTAAGGCAACTACTAGCACAGTTTCAAGTGGTGGTTCACAGACCAAGGGATTAGTGGGGTAATCTTGAGCTCAGAGGTGGGTTCTGGCCTAGTCAGAACTCCAGTTCAGGCTCTTCTAGTCTGTGATGGAGGCATTGATATTGCCTCCTTATGTGTTAGTCCGAGTAACCTGGGCCAACACAGACAACACCCTTTGATAAATGGTAAGGAGGCCATGGCATACAGGGACACAGGAGCAAGTGTCACCATGGTGACTAAATATTGTGTGCACCCTGACCAGATCATAATTGGTGAGATGTACCAAGTGACCAATGCTAGCAATGTCAGGACTGACCAGTCCTTGGCAGTTGTTAATTTCACCTGGGGAGAGGTAACTTGCCTTAAGAAGGTTGTGGTAAGTTCAGACCTCCCTGTGGAATGCTTGTTGGGCAATCATTTGGAGACTTCAGCCTGGGCCAAAGTGGAACTCAGGACTCATGCAGCAATGTTGGGCATGACTACATATGTGTTTGCTGTGACTAGGTCACAAGCCAAACAGTTAGCCACTGAACAGGCCCTGGATCCTGAAAATATGGACCAGTTGCCTTCCAAGAAGAGGAGCAGGAGGGTTAAGGCTGTGTCTTCCCCCCAGGCTCAGAGTGAGAGTCAGTGTTTGAGGAAGATAATTTGAGTCCTCCAAAAGGAACTGTCCCAGATAAATCTGATCAGGTTGAGTTTTTGGGGACAGGGGAACCTTCTAGGGCAAATCTGAGCCAGGAGCCTTTATTGACCCCTCAGACAGAAAGCTGCTGCTGAGGCTGCAGGGAATGTCAGTGGGTCTCACAAGATCAATTGGGATGAGGTACTCCTGACTTCAGAGGGTAGAGACACCAAGTCTGGTGCCACCAGGAGGTTGGTTATACCTCTGAAGTGTAGGGCTTCCTACTCACCTTAGCACATGACATTCCCCTGGCAGGACACTTAGGCCAAAGCGAGACTTGGGACAGGCTTGTCCCTCACTTTCACTGGCCTCAGATGTCAGCGGACACAAAGGAATGTTGTCGCTCCTGTATCACTTGCCAAGCCAGTGGTACTGCCGGTGGTTCTACAAAGGCCCTCCCTGATACCACTACTTGTGGTGGGGGTTCCCTTTAAGAGGGTTGGAGTTGACATAATTGGAGTATGTAAGAGCTGTGCTGTGAATTATCTTCACTTTTTAAATTTCCCGCAATCACTTTTTGTTACACTGCACTCTTCTTCTTGTGTCACAATTCAGGACAAAAAGCATGTTGCTTTCGATTCTCATTCCAAAAATAAATTCAAGCTATGCAAATGGGCAACTGAGGAACACATTTTGAGTGGAATATAACTTTTATTAAACCCAGAACTTGACAAATGATTCATGACTCATTTCCATAACTCGTGAATTCAGTAACTTATGCTTATTTGCTTGTGAACTCGATATCCTTTTGATGTAGGCTCTTTTTAGGTCTCGCCTGAGCCAGCGCTTTAGCGCTGCTCTCGCGAGAGCTTTTGTTAAAGGGGGATCTGGAAGTGCAAACTAATGCTTTTCAGGCCTCCAAATACAGTGCATGTGCGCCATTTGGCAGCCTGAAAAGCACTGCCTGCCCCTTGCGACGCACCGGGCGCGCGCACCATTTGGCAGCCTGAAAAGCACTGCCAGCCCCTCGCGACGCACCATTTTGTTGCCATAGCAACGAAAATGACGCTTCGCGTGTCTTTTTTTTAATGTCAGTCCCCCCGGGGCACAAGCAGGAATCCACTTCTGTCTTTTTGCTACGATCAGCTGTCCTGACAGAAGTGGATGCCTGCTTGTGCCCCGGGGGAACTGCAGGACAGCTGATCGCAGAGGTTTCCCCCTTAGTTCTTGCTGTTCTTTAAAACTGTCCCCTTCTCTTCTCTATTGGATTCTGATGTGGCTCAACCCTCCCTTCTCCCCTCAGCGCCACACCAACCCCCGCTAAGGTCTCTGGATGTACAGATCAGGCACCAAGGGCCAGAAGGAGTGAAGGAACTTGCACAAGATCACACCATTCGTCGTGGTTATATTACAAGATACAACATAAAGTCCCTGTCTGCTAAGACACTGAGTGACTGCACATCACAGGGACGGCCCCACGTGACTGGTTTCAGGTTCCGGCCACGGCACCAGACACGGTTTTTACTCTCTTCATTATCTTTTCACACAAGTCATTCCGATTTGTTTAACTGAATAAAAAGACTATAACTCCCAGAATACACAAATTCATTATCTGCATCATCTCTCAGCCTCCATGAACTTGCAAGGCCCCCTTAACCCCTCCCCTCCTCCTTTAGCTCCACATTCCCCAAGGATGAATTAACGTGATTTATAAAGCGCCTTATACTCAAAAGTTCATAAGGAGCCGGTACTTGAAAACAAATGCCCTCCCCCCGCCAGCTATCAGTGTGCCTCTCACTCCCTACCATGAGACGCCCCCCACCAGCTATGAGTGAGCCTCCCCCTTCACATCCTGAGCTGCCCAGTATCTGAGGCGGGCTCCGGAGACAAAGGCCTCCAGCTCGGCACCCCCGGCCTTTCCTTTCATCCTGCCGGGGACTTCACACCTCAGTCTGGGGCATTGTCCGAGCGAGAGCAGGAACTGACGGGGGGCGGGGGCCGAGACAAAGCGCCCGCCATAAAATGCTAAAGGCAGCTCTTCCTGCGTCTCTGTCTTCCTATCTGTCGCCCTCCCGTTCTTTTTTTCTATCTTTCCCTTACTTTGCTTTTCATTCTTTAAGTATTGTCATTCCTTTTACATGTATTGAACGTTATATGTTTCTATGGTTCTTTCTTTTCAATATTCTTTAAGTATATATCTTTCTTTGTTGCTTCTTTTCTTTCTTTGATGCCATATTTCCCTCCGTTGTTCCCCTTCGGCCCTTCAGTTCGTGTGAGTGCTGGTAACTCTTCTTTCCGTATCTGATTGTGTAAGGTGCGTTTTCAGTGACGGTAACTCTTTCTTTAATGTTCGTGTGACGAGCTTTTTCACTGTTGCTATCTTTTTTTCCTTATTGTTGTTTGTGTGAGGGGTGTTTTCACTGCTGCTGACTCTTCTTCCTTCCCTGTTCCTGTTTGTGTGATGGGCATTTTCACTGCTGTTAACTCTTCCTTCCATATTCCGTTTGTGTGAAGGGGTTTGTCACTGCTTTTAACTCGCTCGTCCTTCCCTATTCTGTTTGTGTAAGGAGGTTTTTCATTGCTGGTACCCCTTCTTTCTCTATTCTGTTTGTGTGAGGAGCGTTTTCACTGTGGCTAACTCTTTCCTTATTGTTTGTGTGAAGGATGTTTTCACTGCTGCCAACTCTTTCTTCATTGTTCCTGTTTGCGTGAGGGGTGTTTTCCCTGCTGGCGTCCAACATGTCCCTATCCTTGGTGTGTGAGTGGTGGTTACACTGCTGTGCCCGTGTAAGCCCCATCTCTGTGTGTGAGGGTATTTTCTAGTTCTGCTTCCCTGCCGGTGCTTACTCTGTTGTTGCTTTGGTGTCCCTCCATTGAGTGCGAGGGGAGCATTGCAAGAAGAGTGAGGGGATATTTGTTGTGCCAAGAGGAACAGTGTCCCATCATCTGAGAGTTCACTGCGGGCAGGCAGTATTTAAAACCATGAACCCGAGTGTAGTTCCAGGACGGCCAGAATCTGAGCTTGTTAATGGCCCTTTATTGACAACTAGGGCGCAGTTGGAGGGCTGTGTTAATTAGGAAACCCTGCATTTCACAGTCTGCTTATTGGAATGTCCGGGTCATCCATGCCGGGAGGGAGAGTGTGTCGGAGACGTGGGAGAGAGAGAGGCAGTGAGTGCATTTGTACAAAGATCATGGCACGACAAATCAGTGAGTATGGGTGCAAGAGTGTGAGTGGGTTTGCATGAGAGAGGGAGTGGGCAAGCTTGCTTCCAAAAGAGCACAAATGTTATGGGACGTGAATTAACTAATGAAGTGAACGTGTGTATGTGGGAGATAAGGGAAAGTTAGCGTGTGTTTGTGAGAGGGTTTCTGTGCATGTGGGAGATATAAGGCTTGCTAGTGTATGTGAGAGAGATGCTGTGGGGCAATCGAGAGACACAGGGGTAGTTGGAGTGTGTGTGTGTGCAGGACTGGCTGTGGTGCATGTGAGGTGCTCTAAATTGGATGTAAATGTGGGGCGTGACTAAAGAGGCAGAACTAGGAGTTCTTTCCAAATGGCGTGGCTTGTGTACTTGACGGGGTGGCTTTCAGTATGCAAACTAAACTCCTGTGCTTCACAACTCTCACCACCGGAGCAGTACCTGGGTGCCTCTGAGAGTTTTATGTTGTTGCATCCATACATTTAACACAATAATGGCCATGTGTCTAAAAGAAGCCAGACTGATAGACCTTGTTTCTTTCTGTTCCCGTTGGTTTCTCGGCCTCTGGCTGCCCTTTCGCACCTCCTGTCAGTGGGGCCTTGTGGAGGGGAGGGGGCTGCAGTTCCGCGCAGACAGACATCTTGCGTGGAGACGGTAAATCTGCACAACAGACCTGATGGAAGTGTAGTGGGGGTGTGGTAGGTGGGGGAGTCTCCCAGGTAGGGCTTGAGCGACTCTTAAGGAATGAAATGAGATGTGAAAGTTGTCACTTGGGCCCCTAGAGCCCCTAGAGACACGATCTGCTGTGTAGATATCAGTCACTGCTGCTAGGTGCCAGGAAGACCTGTCTCCCCTCTGTGCAGCGCTCTAGCAGGGCCGAGGTGACAAGGAGAGCGCAGGAGTGCGGTACGTGACCCCAGCGTGCGTCTCGCGGATTAAAACTGGTAATAAAAGTACTGGTAATATAGGAACCACCTCAATAGTTAATAAAAGAACCACTCAACAGGTAAACAAGCATTTGCAATGGAATAGGTCTCGCATTTATGCAAGTTTAAGCTATTGGCATTGTAAATGACATGCCTTTCATTTATGTTTTGAAAACGAAAACAAAAATAAAAGCCATTGCCATTTGCAAGGTCAATCGCTCAAACTCGCGTAAATGCGAGACCTATTACATTGCAAATGCTTGTTTCTCTTTTATGCCATCGCTATTGTATAAAATTATTTAAAATCATTATGTTATGTTATGTTATGTTAGTAACATTTATTACGCACACAGCTGCCCCAGCTAAGGGGTGTCCCGGCGCGCGACAAGGTACAACACATCTAACATAAATCCACAGGAGGCAGCAATATTAAAACAAGAAAGTTTTTAAGGATTTCCGGAAAAGCAGGAGGTCATTAATTGTACGGAGGTGAAACGGGAGCGTATTCCAAAGGGCTGCAGCCTTCACCCGGAAAGAGCGCCCACCAGCTCGGCAAAGCCTGAACCTCGGGACTACAGCAAGTGCCTGCTCCGAGGATCTAAATACATGTGATGGGACATAGCCGGAAATGAGATTGGAGAGAATCAGGGGAGCAGAACCTTTCAAGATTTTAAAAACCAAACATAAAACTTTAAAATGAATACGCGACTTAATCGGTAGCCAATGTAGTGCTCGGAGAGTGCTAGAGACCGAGCAGAACCTAGGCAGACCGACAATAGCTCTGGCCGCGGCATTTTGCACGCGTTGAAGCCGCACAAGTTCTGCCTGATTGCTCCCAAGCAGGAGCAAGCTGGCATAGTCCAGGCGAGAAAGAACAGTAGCCTGCACTACCATCTGCCTGGTTGGGGGATCGAAGAACTTAAGGACAGGCCTTAAGCCCCGAAGGACACCAAAACAACACGCCGCAGTCTTCTTGGTGTGCCCCACAAAACTGAGATTAGCATCCAGCCAGACTCCCAAGTTACGCAACTCCATAACTGGAGTTGGAGCTACACCAAGTTCCGGCGGCCACCATCTGTCGCCCCAGAGGTCCCTTCCTTTCCCGACGATCATAACCTCGGTCTTCTTTGCGTTCAGCTGGAGACAGTTAGCTGTCATCCAGCTAGCCACTGCCCTTAGCCCGTTCTGGAACTTGGGGGCATCCACATCGGTATCCCCACTGATAGTAAACGCTAGCTGACTGTCGTCAGCATATGAGACCATGAACATGCCCCATTGCTTGACGACATCAGCCAGCGGTCTCACATAAAGATTGAATAAAGTGGGACTCAGTGAGGAACCTTGCGGTACTCCCAAGTCCAGGGGATGAAATTTGGACTGATGGGGGGGTATGGCGACGCAAAAGGACCGGTCCACGAGAAAGGAACGGAACCACTGAAGGGCAGGCCACGTAACGCCAATCTCTTCCAGGCGGTGCAGAAGGATACGGTGCGAGACCGTATCAAAGGCGGCGCTCAGGTCTAATAATACTAGCGCCGCCGTCTGTCCCTGATCTAGCACCGACCGGAGGTGTTCAACCATGGCGAGAAGGGCGGTCTCCGTACTGTGCCCAGCTCGGAACCCATGTTGGGTCTCGTCCAGAATGTTAGCTTGGGTTAGATGGTCAGTAAGTACCTGATTGACATGGGCTTCCATCAGCTTGGCCGGCCATGGAAGCAAGGAAATGGGCCGGTAGTTCTCCGGTCCCGAAGGGTCCAAGCTAGGCTTCTTCAAAATAGGAGTAACCACAGCACACTTCCATTTGGGTGGTAACGTGCCCGTAGCCAAAGAGGTATTAATCAAGGAACAGACCGTAGGAGACCCCACAAAAGACTGGTTCCTAAACAGGGCAGGACATACCGGATCCAGAGGCGAGCCAGATTTGACCTTCTGAGCCAAAGTATCAAAAGCCTCGGATGAAAGTTGCGGAATAGATGCCAGCGTAGAGCACGCAGGGGCAGTCACCACGGTCTGCTGAGCGGGCCCTGAGCTTGGAAAGGCACGATAGATGTTCTGGACTTTTTCCAGAAAAAAAGAAGCTAATGCTTCACAGTGCGAGATAGAGGCCGTGACTGTGGAGATGGAGCGCTTAGACAACAGCTCCTTAAGAGCTTTGAAAATATTCGTAGATGGATTAAGGCTATTACGAATTTCCAGAGAGTAGAACGACGCGCGAGCCCTACAGATGGCACGGTGGTAGATTTTAATAGAGGCCAAGTATAGCGCTTTCTTCGCCGTGTCGTAGGATCTCCGCCATTCTCTCTCGGCACGCCTGCAGCTCCCTTTCAGTGCACGTAAAGCACTGTCATACCAGGGGTTAGACTTTTTAGGACTGATCTTACTAGTCCGAATAGGAATCAAAAGGTCCAGCCCCCTGGTAATCCAAGTACAGAACTGATCGTAGCCCAATTCAACATCACTCGAGAGTTCGAGCGGGTCAGCAGTTAGGGCAAGATGGAGATCCTCTAACCTGAGCTTGCCCCAATGTCTTCTAGGGATAGATCGAGCTAAAGAAGTTGGAAAAATATCAGGTAGAGGCACCTGAATATCCACTACAAAATGGTCTGTCCAACCGAGGGGCGATACGGAGCGGATAGAGGCTTCCGTTAGATTTGTAAAAAAGGGATCTAATACATGCCCTCCAGAGTGAGTTGGATGAGAGACTCTTTGGAACAGTTGCAGGGCCTCAAGGTCCGTGAGAAAATTACTTACAGCCGGGGACTTCTGGTTATCAAAATGAAGATTCAGATCTCCCAGTATAGAGAAGTTGGCGCACCCTATTGCCAGGGCACTGACGGCATCAGGAAAAGCCTCTCTAAATGCAACGTCATTGCCTGGAGGGCGGTAGACCACCAACCCCGAAATCGAATACTGGGGATTAATCCCAATCTTAAAAGATGCACTCTTGCACCCAGCGATGTGCACGGCATTCCAAATGCAGGAAAAGTTGGATTTCACTGCAAGTGCGATACCCCCCCCCTCTAGTGGGACGATTGAGGGTAAAGGTAGAGTATTCCGGTGGAAAAGCAAGATTGATTACTGCTGCATCGTCCTCCCGCAGCCAAGTTTCAGTGATAGCGAGGATGTCTGGGGACTCATCATGTAGAAGATCAAAAACATTTTGATAATGTGATACCAGTGACCTGGCATTTAGGCTAAATATCCGAAGTGCGTTCGGCACATTAACCCTGGTACTAGGACCTTTAGCGGCATCAACCGTCTGACGAATAGTAGTCGGAGAGGGCAAAGCAAAACCTTTGCAGGCACAGCAGAACGGACCGCGTAAGGGGTGGATGACCTGGGTACATTTAGTAATGGTCGTACCAATAGACCATAATGTTTCAATCGGGTATGTGATCATCTTAACCCCAATGCCTATCAATACGAACGCACTCACCTGCTAAGCCCCGCGCGCCCTGCACGTCCCTAGCGCGGACGAGCGCAGGCGGGCAGGACTCAGGCACGACTCCGGCTAAGCGACGGCGTCCCACTGCGCGGTACCGCTGCGCGGGAGGAAGCGGCTTTAAATAGGCATCCTGCAAGGCAAACCCGAGCGCTGTAGCGCTCAAAATGGCGCCCGCCACAGAGATCGACTGCCCAAGCCAAAATGGCATCCACCCCGGGAATCCCCGTGACCCGGACCCACCAAAGCGGCGGTGAAAGAACAAAATTACATGCGGTGAGAGGGGGGGGAATTTAGCAGCCCACTAGCACCCTGAGCAACAGTTTAAAAACAGGGGAAAAAGAGAAAGCAACAAAACGAATAAAAACAGGATCGTTTAAAAGCTAACGCTAACAGCAGCGCGAGCGTCGTGATGCTGAGTACAGTACTAGACTGCAGACCCACAATACATTCAATGCTTAAACTTCATGCCTCCAAATACACTACATGTGCGTCGGCCGGGCGCGCGCACCATTTGGAGGCCTGAAAGCACTCATTTGCTTTCACTTTCGCGGGCCACACGGCCGTTTTGATGTTATCGCGATTACTTTCACACACGCACATACCCTACCACGGTCAGTCATTCCCTCGTGAGTTTAGCAGAGTGCACTTCAACCAGCTTGCTACTGCATTTGCTCTTGAAGCTTTAAACAAGCATTTGCAATGCAATAGGTCTCGCAGTTACACGAGTTAAAGCTATTGGCATTGTAAATGACAATGCCAATAGGCATTGTTATTTGCAATGTCAATAGCTCAAACTCGCGTAAATGCGAGACCTAATGCATTGCAAATGCTTGGTTTTTTAATGTCATCACTTTGTCTTAGCTCATCAGATTTATTACACTGAACCCCATGTCTGTTATGTGGATTTAACACAATTTCTTCTTCAAACACATACCCAGAGGCGTAGCTTCAGGGGGCATGTTTTGGGTGTTACACCCCCCCCCTAATAAATATATTTTCAAGTAAATAATTGGGTACAGGCTCTTCCAGTCTGGTTTGGTGAGGTGTCTGTCGGATTTCACCAGGACTTTACATACACACAGACAAAAACGCTTACACACTCTCTCCATCTCTCTGTTTTGAAAGTCTTGAAAAATGTTCGATACTTTACAAAGTATTGTGATGTCTTTCCATTGCAAACTATAGAAAACACGTATTTCATGTCTATAGTTGGCCTCCCCACCTCGACCCCTAACTACATTTTGCACTTAGAACTGGGACTCCCCTATATCACCGACTCAATACAATAGGCCCCTGTCCTTCTGTGGCACGCAATCTGGAGGAGGGACGCACTCCCCCTGACACACACAATAATTAAGAATTGCTTAAATGTGGATAAGTGGAGGAGATCCAGATGGTTGTGCTACGTAGAAAAACTCCTAAACAAGATTGGGATACCCGAACTGTTTCAAGATCCAGATCAATGTAGAAAGATCTCTAAAGAAAAGGTCAAACATTTATTTAGGATGAGGGTATAGTTTGAGAGAAGGGAAACTTATGGTAAAAAGCAGGCAATGGTGAACTATAGATCAATCCCCCGAGTGATAGAGAGAGGATATATGTTTTATTTGTCAGACATTACAAATGCACATCACAGATTTATATTTATTAGGTGTCTTCTGAATATGACCCCTCTTATGTTAGGTTACCCTGGTAAAACTTATAACCATGCTGATTTAACTTTGTGCCCCTGTGATGGCTTGTCAAGACAAACTGATCTGCACCTTGTTTTATTCTGCAAATTGTATAAGGAGAGGAATAGTTATTTAAAACCGATATTGCAGAAGATGAATTTTAAACAATGTAGGGTGGCACTATATTTTTTAAAGAGTCTATTAGATCCTCTGACTTGTTTTACGTTAGCTTCGTCTCTATGGGCGTGCATGAAAAAAAAGAAAAACCCAGCACTAGAACCAATCACTGGATGAAAAGTATGTAATAAAAGTAAAACCCTGAAAACTGACAATCCTTTATAGATTTAATTTAACATTTTTTAGTAAGATTAAAATGAACTATTGTATGTTGGATTTTAAATTAAATTAAATATCGAAAATAGTTATTTTTTTAATACATGTAATTTTATGATCATTTTCTAATTGATCAAATAACTAACAAGTATACCCCTAAATTCTTATGGGAACTGGAATAAAGGGGCTGTACTGATATTAGCCCCTTCCTAGCTAGCAGAGTAGGAATATATACTCCTTTCAGCAAATATACCATTGCTTGTGGTATCGAAACAGTCACTCATGCCAAACATATCCCAGCTAACAGAGTCGAGTTATGTTCTCGTTGTCAAACGCATTCCATAATGTACAAACGAGGAAGCCAAGCAGGGGGGCAGATCCCATACCCTCCTCTACCACACTTAAAAAGTCAAATTGAATTCTATTTTAAAGACATGTCCCGTGATAGAACTTACCAGTATACGGCTGTGGCGAGCACCCGAAAGACCCGGAAATAACGACTGGCGGGCAGCAAGGAAATAACGAGCAAGTAAAAACCGATTGGGATTCTTATGTTTAAATACACGCGATAATTAGCGCTCACAAGGAACACCTGTAGCAATTCATGACGAAAAACGTAAACTTCCCCGAACCTTGCACGAAAGGCGTTCTCCAACAAAGCGGCCATCTTAAAGTGGTGTGTTAACACGGTCGCACTATTGTAATTGATTTATCGAGTGACCTGGATATAACATTAAAATTAAATGTTTGCCAAGAGCAATTTATGTTTATTGCTGTAGCGCCCATGGCAAACTTTCTTTTTGGAATAAGTGACGCTCATAAACCGGTTGCTATCCACGAAAAGGGTGACATATATGGCAGCCATCTTAGGTCAGGCAACAAACAGCAAGAACGGCCGTTTTCCTAAGTCGTGCCAACTTAGACTGCTGATCGATTCAGGATGTGTCAAGCAATTAAATATAAATTGCGGACAATCTTGCTTTCGACTTTGAAAAAATAAATAAACACCATAAAGTGATCTATATCCATATATGTGAATATGTCTAGCCCTAAGTCGGTTTTAGGTGTGTATACCATATTTATAATTATCAAAATAAAAAAGTGAAGAAAAGGGTATCCTAAGCACCAATAATAATGCCAGTTGGGAATCTAAGGATGCCATGTAGGCATATGAGCCCATGGCTCAACAGGACCTGTCACAAGGTAATACATATGAATCCAAGCCAGATGACTAATTAAAACTGAGAATCCAGGACAAACTTAATATGACAAACAAAGAAAAGAATAAAAGTAGCCAAAGGAGCAGAACATTGAGAAAGAAGGGGCCAAGGTCCCATAGTTGTGAAGCAAACGTTAACAGAGACGGAATAGTGAAGAAAACCATGATAATGATGAAAATTATTACACAAAACATCAGTGATAGACAGATATGTTCAATCCACATTGTTCATTTCCAGCAAAAACCAATGTTAGTTATAATAGATACAAGATTCACATAATTGTAGCTAAACACCACACAATGGCTAAAGAAAGTAGTGCATCTCGTCATCGCTGTTATGTCCCAGTTCTACACACTTGAGTCTACATATCCATGCGGCTTCATTTTTTCTCAGGGCCAATTCCCTATCACCTCCTCTTGGGTGAATTGGGATATGGTCTATTCCCATAAACCAAAAATCCTCCATATTACCATGATTTTCCTGCATATGATATGTAAGGGAATATCTAAGATCTCCCTTACGAAGTGCCCGTAGATGCCCCTGTATTCTTATTTTTAGGGGTCTATTGGTGCTGCCCACGTAGATCTTATTACACGGGCAGCCCAAAATATAGGTCACAAATGTCGATTTGCAGTTAATCATATGATAATATTATATGTGCGATTGGTGTTATGACAAAACGTTTTGGTCTTGTTTTTGCCTAGCCTACATACATTACACTTGTTGCATGTATAGAAACCCTTTGTCATAGAGGGTAACCAAGTCTGAGGTTTAGGGGTCGTGACATAGCTGGGGCAAGGTTTGTTACGTAAGTTTTGCCCTCTTCTGTAGGTCACTTTTGGTTTTTCAGGGAGTATCCCTTGTAGAGTCGGGATATCCTTCAGCAAATGCCAATGTTTACGCAGAACATTATAGGTTCTGCTGCTATTGTTGTTAAATTGTGTATTAAAGGAGATTCGAGTTTGTTTATCCTCTTTTTTTAGGTTTGATCTAAGCGTATTAGCCCTAGGCACATTCATAACCCTTTTATGTGCTTTATCAAGTATTTCCTTTGGATAACCTCTACTGAGGAATCGTTGTTCTGTTTCGCTGATGTTTTGGAGGAAAGTACTTTCCATACTACAGTTGCGCCGCATCCGGATCATCTCCCCATAGGGGATATTGTTTACAACATGATTTGGATGAGCGCTTAAGAAGTGTAATGTACTGTTACATGCAGTCTCTTTCCTGTGAGTACGACTCTGAATTTGATTGTCATGGATATAAAAAGTGACATCAAGGAAATCAATAGTTTCCCTGCTGTACTCAATCGTGAACTTAACATTGAATGGGTTGTCATTTAGGTAGGCATAGTATTCCAGAAGATCCGGGGCAGGTCCATCCCATAACATAATAATATCATCGATGTACCTGCCCCAGAAAATGACATGCTCCATCCACTTCGCAGCATGGCGTCCCCAGGCATGCCCCCGCTCAAACCAGCCCATAAAGAGCCCGGCATAAGCGGGAGCAAACCTAGAGCCCATGGCCGTCCCCTGAATCTGATGAAACCACTCCGAGTCGTGCAAGAAAATGTTTTTTGATAGGATGATCTCCGTCATCTCCAAGAGGACCTCGTTATGCAAGTAATGATCTGCTGTTCTTTGACCTAAGAAACATTGTAGTGCCCGAATCCCAAACTCTTTTTTAATACACGTATATAGACTAGTCACGTCAAGGGTAACGATCATGAGGCTTTCGGACCAGGTTAGGCCCTCAAATTTACCCAATATGTCCTTCGTGTCCTTAATATAAGCAGGGAGGTTTTGGACCAATGGTTGGATATAATGATCCACATACTCAGAGAGTCTTTCGGTGGGTGAATTCACCCCCGAAATGATGGGACGGCCAGGTGCAAATGGGCCTCCCTTGTGTACTTTGGGCAATATATATATACAGGGGGAGGTTGGTTTTTGTACCATAAGGTATCTACACTCATCCTCGCTCAGTAAGTCATTATCTCTCCATTCCATTAGTCTCATATTGATATGTATACTCAGAGTCTTAATAGGATTACCTGGTAGTTTTATGTAACATGAGGTGTCTGATAGCTGCCGTGCAATCTCACCCATATAGCTTGTTCTTTCCATGATCACGACATTACCCCCCTTATCCGCCTCACGGATAACTATGGACGTATCAGATTTTAGTCCCCTCAACGCTTCATTTTCACCTGCAGTTAAATTGTACTTTCTTTGATTCCGGGGGGTCGGATATTCCCAGATTTTGTAAAAGCCCTGTGTGACTTTATCTCTGAACAAGTCTATATTAGGGTGTGTGCCACATGGAACATATTTAGATTTAACTCTTAGACCACTGTCTAGTGACACATCTTCCGAAATATCCAATTCATTTCTGATCAACTCTGGTTCAATTGGAGTTTCATACTCAACAGACAGCATTATTTGCAAAACTTTTATTTCATTTACAGTATGTGAGGTTGGAACATACTCCTCAGATGGTTTAATACATGTAGATGGATTACGAGAGAAATGGTCCTTCAATTTTAACAATCTGACAAATTTTGACAGGTCCACAAATACATCAAAATCATTGCCCGTTTGATTAGGGCAGAACCCAAGTCCCTTACTTAGCACAGAAATATCATCAACTGATAATGTTTTTTCAGAGAGGTTAACTATCATCAGTTCCATGGTCCCAGGGACACCATTCTAATTTAGTCCCTTATGTTCCCTGTTTTCCTGGATCGAGTCAACCTGCCCACTGGTTCCTGCTTTGTCTTTTTGTTGGTCCTGTTTGTGCTTCTGCCATTTCCACCCCCCCCCTTCTAGTTTGTGATCTTTTGGTGCTGCTTTTGCCCCCAGCCTTAATCTCTCCATTTGTAATAAAAAATTAGATCTATTTTCAGTCCCATTTGTTCCTATGGATTCCTCCGAGATTACTGAACTGGTCACCGAGGACACAGAAGTAACACTACTAGCTGGAGTTAAATCCAAAGTGTCCTCACGTGGTCTTTTTCCCTCTCCTGGGATCTTAACATTATCATATTTATGCGAGAACGTGTATACTCTCCCATCTCTGTAGTCTTTATCATCCCTTTTAATCTTTTTGATCTTTTTATCCCTCAGGTACAGTTGATGGCTCTCTAAGACTTCATCTAGGATGGCATAATTTTTCTTGACCACATCCTTTAGTTCTGATGTTGAGCTCTCTTTCTCTATTTCCTCTATTTCTTGCTGCAACTTAATTCCTTTTTTTTCAGCATTTTTTATAAGTATACGCATCATGTTAAATGATGCATTGCGTAAGTTTCCCTCCCAGTCCTCAAGTGAGTCTTTGTCCAGGTCTTCAAAGGTCGGAAAAATCAAAATTCTGAGGCCCCTTGGTATCTTTATTTTCAATATACTTTTCCAGGGTGGTCCCGTCCCACCATCTGGACATCTCATGTTTTTTCAATTTTTCCAACCTTTGAAATTTAGCCTTCAGGCCCTCTGGTTTGGTGGCAGCGCTACCCCCACCTCCAGATTTAGAGCTTGGGGCAAATAGGTCTTGGGCTAATTCTTGTCTTCTGTCTTTAAATCCCGGCATCATTAAATATTAAGATCCCAGGAGTAAAGGAGGATTTTATGAGAAGATTTGTTTCAAAATTAATTATATACAGTAACACGAAGGGCAAATTAGTGCTAATTGAGGGGTTTAACACATATGCAAACAAAAATGGCATGAAACACACCCAACAGTGGAGCCCTCTATAGACCAGCACCTAAGCTGCTATCCCTTCTTTATTTGTATCCCTATGTAGTTACTAGTGGTATGTTTGCACGCTGAATCGCACCCACTGTTACAATGCAAGTCCAAACGGACCTAACAGTTTCAAAACACAAGCACAGGTGCACCACACATCGGAAGATCGGGAAAGGCAATAATATAATTCATTCCCCACATCAAGGTTATTCAAAAATAGTTCATTTTTATTCAAAAGTTATAATAATTATCTCATCTTAAAACATAAGATTGTAGATACAATTTGATCTTGACAACACAGCCGACGCGTTTCGTCCTTGAAGCGGACTTCTTCAGGGCTGTTTGAACACAAACACATAAATATTCATAAAAATACACATAAAAATACATATACAACCCAAGACATTCCATGCTACAAATTCCATAAGTGCAATTATTTGTAATTTTCTTACATCAATGTCATCTTATTACAGGCTACAAAGCCTCTTTATGAAACGTTAGTATATTCATTCAGTTTAACTCTTCTTATCTACTTCCAAAATATACAGCGCTATATTGTTGCTCTTAACAGTCATTGGTATCTGTATCGCAGAGTTAAAGCAAATCACAAAGATCATATATAAACCGAGCACGGGGGTAGGGAAAGAGAGACATGTTCAGCATAACCCCAAATGGCTACTTTAATGGATTTCTAGAAAAAGATAAATAGTAAAAAAGCGACAAGTGAAAACAGAAAAATGAAAACAGAAAAGATAACAAAACTATAAACTATAAACTAAATATTAATAGTCATGCAAAAGAAACTCAATCGGGCTTTATGGTCTCAGGCATTGCTACACCGGGACCATGGACCATCAGTGACTTCAAAATTACACAGTAACGCTAGGAGTAACGGATTCATAAGCTCCTATCTTCTAGAGTACATAAGGGTTCACTAATACCCACCATGTAAAAGATGCACGAGCTAATCCTATTCTGCATGAATGGATACAGTGCCAGATCCGTAAAATCCGTAGAGAATTCCCCTGGTTTCTTATGTTAGCTGAAATTATCTATAAGTCAAAAACAGCAAAGGTAATCAACGTTCAGAAATACTAAGTAGAGATGCTGCACTGTATTATTTGACAGTGAGTACCAGCCCTCAGGTTAGATACTTACATTAGAGCATGATATTCTATAGTATCACCATATTTTTAAAGGGATGACCAAGTCACGTCATTTCAAGTATTTTCAAGTATTTTCTTGTTGTGTGAAACGAATGATAACAATCTTCACAGTCTATGGCAAAAGATAATTAGTTTATAATACGGATCTTTTGATAATATAACATAAACAACTAGCTGTTCCAATAAGTCACCATCTACTAGCCCTTTGCATAAACCACCTCATAGCTGCTGGTACTTGATAAACGAGACTACCACTATAATGAATGAAAGTCTAAGTAAGAAACCGCCGGAGTATCTGGCTCTTGTTGCGCAATATTTGTAAAAACCCCTAATAGAGGAAAAAGTCATAAGCACTGCGCTTTAAATATCATGTGCTTAAACTATCATAGGAATGAGAATCATAGTGCTAACCGGACAGCGTAAATAACGTTGTGCTATCCGTGCAACTAACAAGTATACCCCTACATTCTTATGGGAACTGGAATAAAGGGGCTGTACTGATATTAACCTCTTCCTAGCTAGCAGAGCAGAAATATTATACTCCTTTCAGCAAATATACCATTGCATGTGGTATCGAAACAGTCACTCATGCCAAACATATCCCAGCTAACAGAGTCGAGTTATGTTCTCGTTGTCAAACGCATCCCATAATGTACAAACGAGGAAGCCAAGCAGGGGGGCAGATCCCATACCCTCCTCTACCACACTTAAAAAGTCAAATTGAATTCTATTTTAAAGACATGTCCCGTGATAGAACTTACCAGTATACGGCTGTGGCGAGCACCCGAAAGACCCGGAAATAACGGCTGGCGGGCAGCAAGGAAATAACGAGCAAGTAAAAACCGATTGGGATTCTTATGTTTAAATGCACGCGATAATTAGCGCTCACAAGGAACACCTGTAGCAATTCATGACGAAAAACGTGAACGTCCCCGAACCTTGCACGAAAGGCGTTCTCCAACAAAGCGGCCATCTTAAAGTGGTGTGTTAACACGGTCGCACTATTGTAATGGATTTATCGAGTGACCTGGATATAACATTAAAATTAAATGTTTGCCAAGAGCAATTTATGTTTATTGCTGTAGCGCCCATGGCAAACTTCCTTTTTGGAATAAGTGACGCTCATAAACCGGTTGCTATCCACGAAAAGGGTGACATATATGGCAGCCATCTTAGGTCAGGCAACAAACAGCAAGAACGGCCATTTTCCTAAGTCGTGCCAACTTAGACTGCTGATCGATTCAGGACGTGTCAAGCAATTAAATATAAATTGCGGACAATCTTGCTTTCGACTTTGAAAAAATAAATAAACACCATAAAGTGATCTATATCCATATATGTGAATATGTCTAGCCCTAAGTCGGTTTTAGGTGTGTATACCATATTTATAATTATCAAAATAAAAAAGTGAAGAAAAGGGTATCCTAAGCACCAATAATAATGCCAGTTGGGAATCTAAGGATGCCATGTAGGCATATGAGCCCATGGCTCAACAGGACCTGTGACAAGGTAATACATATGAATCCAAGCCAGATGACTAATTAAAACTGAGTTTCCAGGACAAACTTAATATGACAAACAAAGAAAAGAATAAAAGTAGCCAAAGGAGCAGAACATTGAGAAAGAAGGGGCCAAGGTCCCATAGTTGCGAAGCAAACATTAACAGAGACGGAATAGTGAAGAAAACCATGATAATGATGAAAATTATTACACAAAACATCAGTGATAGACAGATATGTTCAATCCACATTGTTCATTTCCAGCAAAAACCTCAGCGAACCAATGTTAGTTATAATAGATACAAGATTCACATAATTGTAGCTAAACACCACACATTGGCTAAAGAAAGTAGTGCATCTCGTCATCGCTGTTATGTCCCAGTTCTACACACTTGAGTCTACATATCCATGCGGCTTAATTTTTTCTCAGGGCCAATTCCCTATCACCTCCTCTTGGGTGAATTGGGATATGGTCTATTCCCATAAACCAAAAATCCTCCATATTACCATGATTTTCCTGCATATGATATGTAAGGGAATATCTAAGATCTCCCTTACGAAGTGCCCGTGGATGCCCCTGTATTCTTATTTTTAGGGGTCTATTGGTGCTGCCCACGTAGATCTTATTACATGGGCAGCCCAAAATATAGGTCACAAATGTCGATTTGCAGTTAATCATATGATAATATTATATGTGCGATTGGTGTTATGACAAAACGTTTTGGTCTTGTTTTTGCCTAGCCTACATACATTACACTCGTTGCATGTATAGAAACCCTTTGTCATAAAGGGTAACCAAGTCTGAGGTTTAGGGGTCGTGACATAGCTGGGGCAAGGTTTGTTACGTAAGTTTTGCCCTCTTCTGTGGGTCACTTTTGGTTTTTCAGGGAGTATCCCTTGTAGAGTCGGGATATCCTTCAGCAAATGCCAATGTTTACGCAGAACATTATAGGTTCTGCTGCTATTGTTGTTAAATTGTGTATTAACCCCTTCCATGCGGCGCGAATTCCGCCGCGGTGCTGACCGTTTCTTGCGCGGGCGGGCTCATGACGGAACGGTTCCGTCATGAGCACTGCTCAACCGACGCTCATGACGGAACCGTTCCGTCATGAGCATGGAAGGGGTTAAAGGAGATTCGAGTTTGTTTATCCTCTTTTTTTAGGTTTGATCTAAGCGTATTAGCCCTAGGCACATTCATAACCCTTTTATGTGCTTTATCAAGTATTTCCTTTGGATAACCTCTACTGAGGAATCGTTGTTCTGTTTCGCTGATGTTTTGGAGGAAAGTACTTTCCATACTACAGTTGCGCCGCATCCGGATAATCTCCCCATAGGGGATATTGTTTACAACATGATTTGGATGAGCGCTTCAGAAGTGTAATGTACTGTTACATGCAGTCTCTTTCCTGTGAGTACGACTCTGAATTTGATTGTCATGGATATAAAAAGTGACATCAAGGAAATCAATAGTTTCCCTGCTGTACTCAATCGTGAACTTAACATTGAATGGGTTGTCATTTAGGTAGGCATAGTATTCCAGAAGATCCGGGGCAGGTCCATCCCATAACATAATAATATCATCGATGTACCTGCCCCAGAAAATGACATGCTCCATCCACTTCGCAGCATGGCGTCCCCAGGCATGCCCCCGCTCAAACCAGCCCATAAAGAGCCCGGCATAAGCGGGAGCAAACCTAGAGCCCATGGCCGTCCCCTGAATCTGATGAAACCACTCCGAGTCGTGCAAGAAAATGTTTTTTGATAGGATGATCTCCGTCATCTCCAAGAGGACCTCGTTATGCAAGTAATGATCTGCTGTTCTTTGACCTAAGAAACATTGTAGTGCCCGAATCCCAAACTCTTTTTTAATACACGTATATAGACTAGTCACGTCAAGGGTAACGAACATGAGGCTTTCGGACCAGGTTAGGCCCTCAAATGTACCCAATATGTCCTTCGTGTCCTTAATATAAGCAGGGAGGTTTTGGACCAATGGTTGGATATAATGATCCACATACTCAGAGAGTCTTTCGGTGGGTGAATTCACCCCCGAAATGATGGGACGGCCAGGTGGAAATGGGCCTCCCTTGTGTACTTTGGGCAATATATATATACAGGGGGAGGTGGGTTTTTGTACCATAAGGTATCTACACTCATCCTCGCTCAGTAAGCCATTATCTCTCCATTCCATTAGTCTCATATTGATATGTATACTCAGAGTCTTAATAGGATTACCTGGTAGTTTTATGTAACATGAGGTGTCTGATAGCTGCCGTGCAATCTCACCCATATAGCTTGTTCTTTCCATGATCACGACATTACCCCCCTTATCCGCCTCACGGATAACTATGGACGTATCAGATTTTAGTCCCCTCAACGCTTCATTTTCACCTGCAGTTAAATTGTACTTTCTTTGATTCCGGGGGGTCGGATATTCCCAGATTTTGTAAAAGCCCTGTGTGACTTTATCTCTGAACAAGTCTATATTAGGGTGTGTGCCACATGGAACATATTTAGATTTAACTCTTAGACCACTGTCTAGTGACACATCTTCCGAAATATCCAATTCATTTCTGATCAACTCTGGTTCAATTGGAGTTTCATACTCAACAGACAGCATTATTTGCAAAACTTTTATTTCATTTACAGTATGTGAGGGTGGAACATACTCCTCAGATGGTTTAATACATGTAGATGGATTACGAGAGAAATGGTCCTTCAATTTTAACAATCTGACAAATTTTGACAGGTCCACAAATACATCAAAATCATTGCCCGTTTGATTAGGGCAGAACCCAAGTCCCTTACTTAGCACAGAAATATCATCAACTGATAATGTTTTTTCAGAGAGGTTAACTATCATCAGTTCCATGGTCCCAGGGACACCATTCTAATTTAGTCCCTTATGTTCCCTGTTTTCCTGGATCGAGTCAACCTGCCCACTGGTTCCTGCTTTGTCTTTTTGTTGGTCCTGTTTGTGCTTCTGCCATCTCCCCCCCCCCTTCTAGTTTTTGATCTTTTGGTGCTGCTTTTGCCCCCAGCCTTAATCTCTCCATTTGTAATAAAAAATTAGATCTATTTTCAGTCCCATTTGTTCCTATGGATTCCTCCGAGATTACTGAACTGGTCACAGAGGACACAGAAGTAACACTACTAGCTGGAGTTAAATCCAAAGTGTCCTCACGTGGTCTTTTTCCCTCTCCTGGGATCTTAACATTGTCATATTTATGCGAGAACGTGTATACTCTCCCATCTCTGTAGTCTTTATCATCCCTTTTAATCTTTTTGATCTTTTTATCCCTCAGGTACAGTTGATGGCTCTCTAAGACTTCATCTAGGATGGCATAATTTTTCTTGACCACATCCTTTAGTTCTGATGTTGAGCTCTCTTTCTCTATTTCCTCTATTTCTTGCTGCAACTTAATTCCTTTTTTTTCAGCATTTTTTATAAGTATACGCATCATGTTAAATGATGCATTGCGTAAGTTTCCCTCCCAGTCCTCAAGTGAGTCTTTGTCCAGGTCTTCAAAGGTCGGTATCTTTTCATTTTCAATATACTTTTCCAGGGTGGTCCCGTCCCACCATCTGGACATCTCATGTTTTTTCAATTTTTCCAACCTTTGAAATTTAGCCTTCAGGCCCTCTGGTTTGGGGGCAGCTCTACCCCCACCTCCAGATTTAGAGCTTGGGGCAAATAGGTCTTGGGCTAGTTCTTGTCTTCTGTCTTTAAATCCCGGCATCATTAAATATTAAGATCCCAGGAGTAAAGGAGGATTTCATGAGAAGATTTATTTCAAAATTAATTATATACAGTAACACGAAGGGCAAATTAGTGCTAATTGAGGGGTTTAACACATATGCAAACAAAAATGGCATGAAACACACCCAACAGTGGAGCCCTCTATAGACCAGCACCTAAGCTGCTATCCCTTCTATATTTGTATCCCTATGTAGTTACTAGGGGTATGTGTGCACGCTGAATCGCACCCACTGTTACAATGCAAGTCCAAACGGACCTAACAGTTTCAAAACACAAGCACAGGTGCACCACACATCGGAAGATCGGGAAAGGCAATAATATAATTCATTCCCCACATCAAGGTTATTCAAAAATAGTTCATTTTTATTCAAAAGTTATAATAATTATCTCATCTTAAAACACAAGATTGTAGATACAATTTGATCTTGACAACACAGCCGACGCGTTTTGTCCTCGAAGCGGACTTCTTCAGGGCTGTTTGAACACTAACACATAAATATTCATAAAAATACACATAAAAATACATATACAACCCCAGAAATTCCATGCTACAAATTCCATAAGTGCAATTATTTGTAATTTTCTTACATCAATGTCATCTTATTACAGGCTACATAGCCTCTTTATGAAACGGTAAGTATATTCATTCAGTGTAACTCTTCTTATCTACTTCCAACATATACAGCGCTATATTGTTGCTCTTAACAGTCATTGGTATCTGTATCCCAGAGTTAAAGCAAATCACAAAGATCATATATAAACCGAGCACGGGGGTAGGGAAAGAGAGACATGTTCAGCATAACTCCAAATGGCTACTTCAATGGATTTCTAGAAAAAGATAAATAGTAAAAAAGCGACAAGTGAAAACAGAAAAATGAAAACATGTCTCTCTTTCCCTATCCCCGTGCTCGGTTTATATATGATCTTTGTGATTTGCTTTAACTCTGGGATACAGATACCAATGACTGTTAAGAGCAACAATATAGTGCTGTATATGTTGGAAGTAGATAAGAAGAGTTACACTGAATGAATATACTTACCGTTTCATAAAGAGGCTATGTAGCCTGTAATAGGATGACATTGATGTAAGAAAATTACAAATAATTGAACTTATGGAATTTGTAGCATGGAATGTCTTGGGTAGTATATGTATTTTTATGTGTATTTTTATGAATATTTATGTGTTTGTGTTCAAACAGCCCTGAAGAAGTTCGCTTCAAGGACGAAACGCGTCGGCTGTGTTGTCAAGATCAAATTGTATCTACAATCTTGTGTTTTAAGATGAGATAATTATTATAACTTTTGAATAAAAATGAACTATTTTTGAATAACCTTGATGTGGGGAATGAATTATATTATTGCCTTTCCCGATCTTCCAATGTGTGGTGCACCTGTGCTTGTGTTTTGAAGATGTTTGAAAAAACATTCAACACACACCAAAGGAACAGTTGCTTCATCATGCACCCACCCATGACTAGCTCTGGGTCTACTGGCTACCCCCAACAATTTAAAAAAAAGAATGATAAGTACCAAAATTGTAGTTGCAGCAACTACAATGGCCCCAATCAAACAGACACAACACCAACTTACTTGTAAAATATAAAATTTAAAGTCCTCAAATCCAATGATAATGATGCAGCAGACACAAAGAGTGATTCTTCCAGCTGAAATCCAAAGGCAGAATGAACAGGAGATGGACAAAGCACTGGGAGGAGCCTGCTGGACAGGAACAGGAAGTTGGATACTCTGTGGCACTTCCTCCCTCTCCCCCCAAAAGTCTTTTTTTTAAAAGGACTCCTTGCACAAAAAAGGACAGTCAAATGTCAATCTGAGGAGTTTTTTCCATCCAAATCATCATTTCCAGAAGGTTTTATGCAGCTAGAGTTAATATTCTTCTCCAAATTGAAAATTTGGCGTATTCGCGATCGTGACCTTCATCACACTTCCGCCGGATGTCGATGGGACGTCCAAAATGACGTGTTCGCGTTCTCATGCTCTTTGTCGCGGTGGAGATTGACGTTTTTGCGACCTCACACTCTCTCCCGTGGTGGAAAATGACTTGTTCGTGATCTCAGACTCTCGCGGTGTCTGATGGCGAGGAGAATGACTTGATTATGATTGCGAACTCTCACGAGATAGCGCGATCGGCTATCAACATCTCGTGGGGAACGCGAACGGATTAGAAAACTCGTTGCGCATGCAAGAATCCCGATAAAGCGATCACTCGTGCGAGAACGCATTTCCAAAGGGCGAACATGAAAAAAATCTTCGCAACGTGGCAAATAGCGGACATTTTGGCATTTTCGCGCTCTCTGCGGAATGCGAAAATGCCAAAATAAACGTAAAATTATTCAAGAAGTAACTCGAACCATGGAGAATGAGAAAGACTCCTGATAACGTTGGAATACAAGAAACACAAATCCCATTTGTATAATTGAAAACAAAGAAAAATAATAACAACACTCACGAATGACAGCTCGACGAAAAATAGACTGCATCAGATATTTATTTTTATTCTATTGTAAAGCGCCCGAATCCCCCCAAAGGGGCATCTCAGCACTATGGAGGTACAGCAGTCAGGGCAGAATAGAAGTGGGTATTTTAGAAGAGCTCAATTTTAAGGAGCTTTCTAAATAAAAGGTAATCTGGGCATTTCTGAAGATGAGTAGGAAGCTGATTCCAGTAATTGGGGGCTAGGTGAAAGAATGCTTTCCCACCTATGCGAGATTCCTTAAAAACGCAAAAAAAAGGAGCACGGATTTTGCTCCTGAATGAAGCAGTCTGGGTGGCTGGTATTGGATACGTTCTTTTGCTAGGTAACCAGGACCTTTAAAGTTTAGTTCTTTGTGCACAACGCAACATATCTTGAATCTAACCCGCTTGTGTATTGGAAGCCAATGTAAGCATTGTAATAGCGGGAGAGAGGCAGTTCTGGCTGTAGAATTTGAGGCAAGACAAGCCGTGGTGTTTTGGACTACCTGAAGTCTATTTAACGAAGACTCACTGGCTGAAATCAAAAAGGCATTACAGTAGTCCAGGCGGCTTATCATCAATGCTTGTAGGAGTATTTTTTGTACGGTCAGGGGGAGAAAAGGAAATACCCTACGTAGGATGCTCAACATCTGAAAGCATGAGCCCACTAGGTTGTAACTTGCTTTTTCATTGTGTCTTTCTGGTCCAAACATATGCCTAGGTTCTTAACCGCAGCCTTTGGGACCGGGGTAGCACCTAATTCGGGTGGCCACCACTCTGGAGACCAGAGCGGAGGGGCTTCTCTGAATAGCATGATCTCCGTTTTCCCGTCATTTAGCTGTAGGATGTTTTTCCTCATCCAGGTGGCGATAGCAGTCATGCCTCTTGAGAAAGCGGTCTAGGTGTTGTGGGAGATTTTATCAAATGACAGTAAAAGCTGGGTGTCATCAGCATACGAGATCGGAGTAAAGCCCAGTTTTCTAAGTAATCCAGCTAACGGAGCAACATAAATGTTGAACAAAGTAGGACTAAGACAGGATCCCCGAGGTACTCCTTTGGTGAATTTCATGGTTTGTGATCAGAAGGAGCCAAGATTGATGGTCTGGGTTTGTTGTGTAAGTAAGCACAAGATCCACTAAAAGACTTGTCCTCAGATTCTGATTTCTCTAAGTCTACTGGGTAGAATTGAGTAGGATACCATGTTGAATGCCGCTGATAGATCGAGCAGCACTAGTAGTACTGCTTGTCCGTCGTCAAGGGAGTGTCTTATATTATCAGTAACGGCAATCACTGCTGACTCATTGCTGAACTTAGGCCTAATCCCAGAATCATAGGAGTCAAGGCATCCAGTAACTTCAATAGACTCAGAGATATTTTTATAAATATGTTTTTCCAATAACTTACTCAGAAGTGGTAGAAGAGAAATTGGGCAGTATTTGGACAGATCCTCCCATTGGGCATTGGCTTTTTTTCAGCTGGGAATTATTTGAGCGGCCTTCCAATCAAGTGGTAGTTGGCCCTTTCTCATGGAGCGAATAAGGATTGAGCAGATAGAAGGCAACAACTGTTTATAGAGTAGAGAGGATATTTTAGCTGCAATAATATCCAAAGGTGAACTTGATTTAACTGTTTTCAACAGTGTCTCCACGTTATCTACTGTGAGGAGAGAAAAACTTTCCAGCGAATTCACATTGGTCACAGTTGGAGGACAGATGATTGCAATGTCATTCAAAGGGTTCCTGTCTTTAATGATTTTATCATAAATGAGCTCAATTGTCTGTACAAAATGATTAGCAATCTTATTACAGAGTTCTTGAGATGGAGTCACTTCGTTGCAGGCCTTAGGATTAGTAAAAGATTTAAGGAATTTATATAATTCTTTAGGGACATTTCCTGCATGGATAATTACAACATAGCATGGGCTCCGTGTGCGTTCTTTAGGTTCTTATGACTCTTTGGCACTCACATAATGGGAGTGACACCAACATCTTTCCAGATTTTTACAGACCCCTTTTTCCTTCCGTAGATCTGGAGAGAACCAGTCTGCGTGTGGGCGCCTTGCCGAATTAGGGTGCTGTTTTAATGGGGACAGTTAATCAATGGTTGTTTCTACTATGGTATTGTATCTGGCCAAGCAATTCTCAACATTCCTTCATTCCAGTTTAGCAGTTTCTGAGGATATATTCATAAAGATACTTTCCAAATCCATCATACATAAAAGTGCTGTCCAATGTCGAGTGGGTGCATAATTTCGGGTAGTAAGAACAGGAGGTATTACAGAAATAGGTAAAAATGAGAAAGCCACCAAAAATTCCCACTTGTTTTGTCTACCTACATCTTTGGTTTGGAAAAGGCTGCTTTAAAAGATGACCGACCAGCATATATCTTTACTTTTGGAAAAGTCACTGCAACCGAGTTAATGCTGTGCTGGATGACAGGGTGTCAGATGGTCCAATTTATCTCAAATCAGTGGGAGGGGCCCCTTGAACACCAAGGGAGTAGGGCACCGAATAGACCTCAGTCAAAAAAGGAATCCCCTTTGGGAACACCACAGCACATATGCTCAAACACATAAACGTATCACCAGAACACAACACTACCCCCATCAAAGGGCTAAGTGCTAGAAAATTTAAAAATACAGATATATTATTGAAAATAACCAGACAAATGGTCACATAAAGAAAATAATTCCCATACATATAACATAGGTTGAGGAGACATTTGCTGTAACCACTGAATTATCTGTTTGTAATTTAAATGTTGGTCAAATGATCTTGGTCTGATGTATTAGCCACAAATGATTAGAAATATTTTTCTTGCAGGGTCTCCCAATAATGTACTGATTTGTCTTTTTAAATTTTTTTCTTGCATTATATGTCATGTATGATGCTTTTATTGTTTGATGTAGAGAAAAGTTTTTTTAACACTGCATGGGAAATATTTTCTGTATGTGACCATTTGTCTGACTATTTTTAATAAAATATCTGTATTTTTAAATTGTCTAGCAGTTAGCCCTTTGATGGGGGAGGTATTGTGTTCTGGTGATACGGTTATGTGTTTGAGCGTATGCGATGTGTTGTTCTAATTTACCCAAAGGGGATTACTTTTTTGACTGAGATGGTCCAATTTAAACGAGAGTCCTTCAGGTTTTATATCGCAGTGAAGATACCAGACAGCAAGTGCATGAAAATGAACTCTGAACATTGAGTGAAATCGGTGAAATCTCAGGAGCATATGTACAGGAGTTAACAATGCCATAGCGTCAATTTTGTGATGCTACGGTGGCTTTTTTTATCACCGTATTTACAAGCTGCCATGAATCACAGTAAGCGGCAGTTTTCTTTCGTAAACGTAAATTTTTTAGATCGCCACTTCTGTTAGCGGTACTTAACGAAAATGAGATGCAAGGTGGGTGTTCCCATGTAAAAATTCCCGCAAGGCCTACTTTGCGATATTTACAATGATTTATCGGTCAGGGGATACTTAAAAAAAACTCACGCTAAGGCCAGTTAGCGGCTGGATTTTAAGACCAGAAAAAAGCTGGTATAAAAATGGTGCAAACACACCTGTATATAAGGTAGACAATCACAGACCCTCATTTGCTCACCTAATGATGCCATGAAGGAACTACTCTTGCAGCTTGGAGCCCCAAGAAGACCACAACCACCACCACCACTGTACCACCACCAGAAACACCACAGAGGCAGCGCCAAAGAAGAGAGTGTGTGTACAATCAATGCAACACCCTGATAGACCTCCGTCCAGAGGATGTAATAGCACACTACAGGCTGAAAAAAAACTCCATCTTACGCATACTCACACAGATAGCACCAAGGCTGCAGGCACCAGAACATACATCCCTCCACAGATAAAGCTATTTGCAGTGCTGCACATGATGCCCTCTGGTACCTTTCAACCAACCACTGACAGAGTGGGTGGAGTCTCACACTCACCCTTCTCCAGGTTCCTCCCAAAGTCTTGTATACCATTATCAGCCTGACACCACAACACCTACACTTCCCCAACACTGCACAAGAACAACTTGACAACAAACAAGGCTTCAATGAAATGCCTGGGTTTCCGCATGTGTTGGGGCCAATTGACTGCACCCATGTTCTGCTTGTGCCTCCTGCGTACACTGCACATATATACATAGGAACAGGAAGCACACATACTCAATGAACATTCAGGCAATTGTGGACCACCTGGGCCTGTTCATTAATGTTGTTGCTAAGTTCCCTGGGAGCATGCATGACTCATACATATTTTGCCAAACGGTCATCAACCAGCGGTTTGAGAATGACACATATGCAAATGGACTGCTTGTTAGTAAGTAGAAACTGAACAAACACCACACACCTCAAGTACATAAGCATGTAGCTCAAATATGAGGCAATGCACAGGTAGCCAGTGTAATACAACATGCCTTGGAACAGGCCCAAACAATATGCACAACCACACAATGCAAAATAATTAAGCCATTTGGAAGACAGCCCAACAAGGGAAGAGCCATAAAAATCTCACACAAACCACTGTGGCATTCTTGGAACATAGATTTATTAGAACTCATCAGACAAAATTGAAATTAATCCATGACACAGAACTTATGCTTCAGCTGTGCCACATACATATTGAAATCAACACATGCACCATATGTACAACAAGATGACCGATCACCCTGCTCTCACTTGTAAAAGTGCACAATTAGTTGACATGCAAAAACACAGTCAGCCATGCACCATGCAGTGGGTGTACCTGCATCATGACTGTGCAAATATTGGTGAATGAAGGGAGCACTAACTGTCCACAAATAAAATCAAAAGTTGCTTAGAACATCATTCTGGTGCCGATTCCGATCCGTTAAAAATAATTGGGGTCCACACCACATATACACCAAATGCACGCAACTTCCCCCAAGCACTCACCGCACACAACCACACTCACAAACCACGCTCATGCCGCTAACGTCTCCATGCACCCTTCACAAATAAAGGCAAGGCCATGTCCAAGGCTACTACAACCACAAACACAAGACTGGATGTCCGGGTGGCTGGGAGGGTGGGCCCCACACAACACATTGTGGTAATGAGACGCAGACAACAATGCCCTCAGCCCATATGGCATAGGTACATACCCATGCACAATGCACAGGGACTGGCAAACTACTGACAAGGTAGCTGACACTGGGCCCTGCTGTATGCAGCACAAGGCCCTCCTGGGACCACTGTACACTCAAACACCAACTTCACAAGCACAGGTATCTAGGACAGGAACTCACACTCACTGTCATGCCAGCATGTACCATGAGGGGACAGACACATCACCTGTGAGACCCAATGACAACTCACACTACACACAACAGCACGCCCGGTCACAACCCTCCGCTAACACAAAAACACACCCTCGGGGCAGGCAACGGATTTACACACTCTCACAATGGACATGTGACACAAGACCAATCCATAGCCAAATAAGCATCCTAGCCTAATTTCTACAGGTCAAACACTCAGGAGAACATCCCAATCTGTCCCCCGCAACATACCCATCGCCAAGTGGAATGCTAGGCACATCCAACTACCTGGAGGAAATGTGTCAACTTGAATATGTATGAAACATAGATGTCGCATTAAACACCATTAACATTGTCTCTCTCTCACACACAGGACAACGTCGTCAATCTCCCCCCAACACTGGGGGGGAAGAATCACAGTCCCAGGCACTGCGTGAAGACGATCCCACCGGCAGCGACGACTCTCACCACTCCGTGGATGACCCCGACCAACCTGGACCCTCTGGTGCCCAAGCCCCTGCAGCACCTGCGTCAGGTACATCTGTGCCAACCACCACCCCCATTCCTGCCACATCCCAGGACACACCCAGGAGCCCTGCTCACACTGAACAACAGAGCTAGTCTGACCAGGAGGGACAAGGTTCTCTGGGCGCCCAGGAGGAGGCAGGCAACCCTGCAAATGCCACCCCTCAGGGGTCCCGTAGACCCGATGTGCCCACAACGGCAGGCCAGGCTCAAGTGGGCAGGGGTGGTGGGAGTGGAGGCAGGCGGAGGCGCAAACCTGACCAGCCAGCTCAGGACCCTGGTATGTCACACATACGCAACATCCTGGACTCATACCGGCGTGACACCAGAGGCATCAACCAGGTCGTGTCAAGACTCTCCGAGATGCAGGGGACCCTCGATGACATTAAGAACATGCAGGTTGAGCATCATGCCAGTCATCAACAACACCAAGGACGGATGGAGGCAAGACTGGCTGAGCTCCTGGCGGTGCACAGCGACGTGAGCCAATCACTTCATCAGATCGTCCAAAGCCTGGCAAACCCTCCCTGTGCCACCAGGCATAGACCAGCACCAGACACAGGGAGGGAGGAGGAGGAGGATTCATCTGACAGAGCGTCCCCAGCATCGTCAAGGCCTGCATCTGAGGGTCCCCGGAGGAAGGTGGGTCGTCCACGGAAAAGACCGTGAGAGTCAGCGGACCAGCCCCATCTCCCAGGTCACCTGGCCTGGCACCTTGCCCTCTGGCGCAACAGCAGCACCTCATCCAATGACATTCTCTGCCACATGGACTTGCTGGTCACAGTCTGACCAATGATGACCAACACTGTGGTCTGGACTCTGATGTCTCCAACTGACAAGGATACCATCTCCCCCTGTGAACTTTGGATTCTATTCCCCCGGTACAGCACCCAATTGCATCTACCAAACCACTTACCCCACCGTAAATAAATATTTCACTTTGGACATGAGACGTTCCTGTCATTTTGCATCATTCAACGACATATGTGTGTGGAAATGTCAAACCATGGCTGAGTATTGAACCAACTCCAGCCATCCATACCCTGGGATCAGAGTCTGATACAGGACACACATGGATCACAAGGTATCATTCAATGTAGGCATGGAGCACAACACTCACCTGTGATGGCCTCTGGCTGCTGAGGGGGGGCTTGCTAAACTGTGCGGAGAGACCTATTTGGGAGATCATCATCAAGGCGTAGAGGTCATGGCTCATGTGGAGGTTCCCGGGGAGGGTGTCCCAGGTATGTGTGGCCAGGTGGGAGAACAATGTCCTGTATGCTGGAGTATGGTGGATGTGAAGAACGGTGGCCAGGGCAAGGTTGGATGCACGGAGATGGCCCAACAGGATCTAGGATGACAGACGTACAAGGTTGGTTGGGGTCGGGGTTGTGGACTGCCTCCTGAGTGTGGGTGGGGAGGCTGGAGGTCAGCCTACAGCAGACAGTGATCCATTGCAGCTATCCATGGTGGACGGTGAGGTGGCTGGGGCACAGGGGGTTGAATCTGAGGTGTGCAGATGTCCCCTGGAAGTGGACCAGTTTCCTGGGAGTTTGGATGTACTTGCTCCGTAGAGGGCAGGGCAGTATTTGACACGGATGTTGTCATGGACCTGGGGATGGTCTGTCTTTTCTTGGAGTGGATCTATCTGTGGATCATGTGCATAATGCAGAGGGCGTTGCAGCATGAGGTACAGATGCTGTGGACTAGCATGGCATATGTGAGCGAGCCAAACATGATGCACACCATCTTGTGTGTGTGGTACTGGGTGCTTGTGCAGTGCTCTTGTGGGTGGGACACAGGCACTTGACCCAGCTGGAAGGGGACAATCCTCAGATGTTCACCTCAGTCCTGTACAAGTCCAGCCTCAGGTGGCTCGTGTGCAGCCATTCATCAATAGATCTCATGCATACTTGAATGACGGAACTGCCAATGTCTGTGTCTTTGTTGAGGGTGAGGAGCACCTGGCTGTCAATGGCATACAGGCTGATGATGAGGTGCTGAGCGCATGTGATGGTGGAGAGGGGGGTCCTGGACACTCTGTAGATTGACATGCTGAGAAATGATACCTGTGCCATGTCCCAGACGATGACACCATACTACATGCTGAAGCCTTGAGTCCCACTCCCATGCCCTTGCTGGGCTACAGAGCCGGTGGGGAGTATTAGGGAGGTGACCTGGTTGTTGTGACAGGGCCTGGAAGGTAGGGCAGCGCAGTGTAGGCAGTTTGAGTTGCACACTCAGCATGCAAAGGTGTCGTGTGTGTGCCCAGGGTATGTCTGATAGCAGGCGTTAGATGTGCGGATGGACATAGCTCGGAGTGTGGCTGATACATCAGACTGTAGTGTGATGTGAGTAATGCAAGGACAGGATGGTGGTGCAATGTGCACATTGCATGTGCTGAAGGTCCAGCCTTTGGCTCCGCGTGGCGGCAACAGTGGCATAGACAAGCTGAGGACAGCAAAATTAATGGGTGGAGGGAGGAAGTGAGGAGCATCCTGGAGGCGTGTGTGTTGCCAAATCTGGATACTCTGTTGGCCCTTGCTGCAGGGGCCACAGCAGCAGGCGGCATCTCCTTGCAAAATGACAGATTTTGCACACATAGACTAGGATGTCAGAAGGACAACTGCAACAGGTGCGTGTGTAAAGAAAGGAGTGTCCAGATTCACATGGCACACCTAGAGACCATGCATGCACAATCACCAAAGATGCATGACACCGGATCAGGAAACTGAAGGCCGACCTGCGCACAGGAGACACACCCTCAGCAGCTGTTGGTGGCCCATTGTGCGGACCAACATGCCAAAAAACATACACGACCATGTACTTCATGCCTAATAGGGAGCCTAACCCATGAGCAACTGCATGCATGTTGCTAAACTACACATGGATTAATATGCATAATCTTCCACAACTATGCCAGATATGCCGCATGCAAAGTGGCAAGAGACCTGCATTGACAGAGATGAGGCACCTTGGAGTGTCACGAACACCTTTATTACTCAGCCGCACACTGAGGGAAATGCATCAATTGGAACAGACTCACAGGTCATTTGGCTGACCATGTGTGACCTACACTGGACACCCCCTTCAACACACAGATGTGTAAATCCTACTGAGCTGGCACACAAGTGAAGGGGTTGAGCCCAACACCCCTTGCTGCACACGGAGAGTCTACAATTCCCCATTGAGCCTTGTATGGGGATGTCCCACACTATGTCCACCATTAGCATCCCGTATGTTCCTTGGAGCCGTTATACACACATTGATGCCTTCATCAGAATCCACACACCATTACAGATGACTGTCAGGAAGGGTGACAATCAATTTATGGGAGCCATGCAACACGTCATGTGGCCCATGGTGAGTCGACATGTATGCATGGTAACACAACATGCACAGGAGCGGTCCCCACATATCACAAAAACGTACCACCCACAAAATGCCTTGCTGCACTCCTTACCCCAAATGACTTTTCACCATGTCTGTGCATGTAACTCTGATCCAGCACACGTTGCAATACTCATGAGGAATAGCAAGAGGGCAATGATGACATGAGCAGACAACAGCCGCAAGAACCTGGGGAGGACAGACACACAACAATTCAGCGAAGAGGTAGTAATCCGCAGACATGTACATGTACTCTACAGGAATGATGTTGTCACCATGCCCTTAACAAATTTAGTGTCCCAGCTAATATGTGTGGAATGACATCATCACTTGAATGACACATCAGAACACACCTCCAAGTTACTTAGCACACAGTCAGCTCAACACACACATTGCAACACATGCCACACAAGGCTCAAAGAGTGCACACTCAGACACAGGGACTCACCATCATGAGAAGAAGTTGCGGATAAGCTGACTCCAGATGTCCTCATCCTCATCCTCATCATCATCCTCACTTGCCCCGTGCCCAAGCCCTTCATCCTCCACGGGTGGATGATCCTGCTCATCCGGATCAAGGATGAGTGGCACGGACTTCTCCACTGCCATGTTGGGCAGCATGCAGCACACAATGAAGATTTTGCAGACCTTCACCGGGGCATATGGGAGGGCGCCGCCGGTCTTGTGGAGGCACCGGAATCTGCTCTTCAGGAGCCCAAACGTCCTCTCAATCACGCGCCTCGTCTGCCCATGGGTGTCGTTGTACCGGTGTTCTGCGGCTGTTCTGGGGTTGCGGAGAGGCGTCATCAGCCATGGCATGTTGGGATAGCCAGAGTCCCCTACATGGAAACATCATGTGAAGAAGTGGGTCAGGAGATGCCGTAAGATACAAAGATAGCGCTGAACACAGGACTAACAGAGTATACCCACCAACAAGACATGCTCGTTCCGCCTGCAGCTGCAGCATCATTTCTGGCACCCTGCTATGCCTCATGATGTATGCATCGTGTGCGGACCCTGGAAAACGTGCACAGACATGGGAAATCAGCATGTTAGCAAGACACACCACAAGGGCATTAATGGAGTGGTAATGTTTACGGTTACGGAAGGCTACCTCCTGTGCCTGTGGTGATACCAAAGCCACATGTGTCCCATCAATGGCCCCAATTACATGAGGCATCCCTCCCAGGGCATAAAACTCACCTTTGACACCTGTCAACTGCTCACGAGTGGGAAAATGGATGAATTCATCCAGGTGCAACAACATGGCTTCTATAACATCATGCAGGACACGGCTGAACATAGTCTGGGACATGCCACCGACATCAGCTATGGTCAATTGAAATGTGCCAGTGGCAAAAAAATGTAGGGCTGCCATCACCTTCACCTTGGGGGTCAGAGGTGTAGGATACCTGTGTTGTGGTTGGAGGTGTGGTGCAAGCCGGGGGGTCAAGTCCTCTATCAACTCTTGCGAGAATCGGTATCTGCGTATGCAGTCATGTTCACGCATGGCATCTAGGTCTGGCATTCGTCTGGGGAGAGGCGGTGCCCTGCAGAGATTTGGAAGGAATAACGAAGAGTGAGTACATTACCACACCAATGTCACTGAGGTGAGCACATGTTCAGCAGCTAATACACATCTGCTTAATACAGAGTCTGTGCTGTGCAATATATCCAGGACACGTGGGCCAGCAAGGTGATACTCCTACGAAGAGCCAGCCACAATAGTTGCATGGCAATGTTGACGTGACATGCCATGAAATAGCTGTTGGCCAGTGTAAGTGACAAGCCAGACACATTACATGAGTGACAGACATCCACATATCAGCATTAGAAGGATGTCATCTCATACAGACAGCTGGCGGGAGTCTAGACGCACAGGTCACATGTTATCTGGAAATGGACAGATGACACACATTTCCATTAAGGGGACCATGTCAAAAACTGATGTCACAGACATTGAGACAACGCAGATATTGCCTCATGTCAGGAAGTCATCTTCGAACCATCATGACACATGTAATGTGTGAGTCCACATGTGGCATGGTGTGCGTATATGTGTGTCATGCACAAATGCACACATACACATGTTGGATGCTGCAACAGCAGATGGAGTTAACGGAACACCAACGGAAAGCTCATGGGAACATATGACACACACATGACATAGTCACATCGTGGCACACTGGGAGTCACATGTGAGGTGTAATTATCCGTGTACCTGCCATCAGGGGACAGTTGCGGGTGTTTCTGACTGTGCCATACCAGTGATGCAGTGCTTGACACGTGTGTCGCACATGCACACATGTGCAAAGTGTGAAGGGGAAGTGTGCCACATAGTGCCCCATCACAGATAACATGTGTAAACAGCTCATCACACATCTATTGTGCCACGACATGAGGAGACATGTGCCACATCACTGCCTGACACACCTAGGCCCTGCACATGAAGGACTGCACTGACAATGACTTGATGTACAGCCTTGTGCGAGTCTGACACCTCCATTCCTTTCGTGTCCACCTCCTCTCACCAGTGTAAGCAGTGAAACGCAGTACACACGCTCTGAGGGCGTGTGTAGGGCCCGTATTCATGCGTGTACGGGCCGTACATGCGTGAGTACGTGCCTATCACTATCGTTGGGGGTACTGTAGGGCCTAGTGATAGGCACGTACTCACGCGTGTATGGCCCGTACACGCGTGAGTACGTTCCGTATCACTAGGGCCTACGGTACCCCCAACGATAGCGATAGGCACGTACTCACGCGTGTATGGCCCGTACACGCGTGAGTACGTGCCGTATCACTAGGGCCTACGGTACCCCCAACGATAGTGATAGGCACGTACTCACGCGTGTACGGCCCGTACACGTGTGAGTACGTGCCGTATCACTAGGGCCTACGGTACCCCCAACGATAGTGATAGGCACGTACTTACGCGTGTACGGGCCATAAACACGTGAGTACGTTCCGTATCACTAGGGCCTACGGTACCCCCAACGATAGTGATAGGCACGTACTCACGCGTGTATGGCCCGTACATGTGTGAGTACGTGCCGTATCACTAGGGCCTACGGTACCCCCAATGATAGTGATAGGCACGTACTCACATGTGTACGGCCCATACACGCCTGAGTACGTGCCTATCACTAGGCCCTACGGTACCCCCAACGATAGTGATAGGCACGTACTCATGCATGTACGGCCCGTACATGCGTGAGTACATGCTGTATCACTAGGGCCTACGGTACCCCCAACGATAGTGATAGGCACGTACTCACGCGTGTACGGCCCGTACACACGTGAGTACGTGCCTATCACTAGGCCCTACGGTACCCCCAATGATAGTGATAGGCACGTACTCACGCGTGTACGGCCCGTACACGCGTGAGTATGTGCCATACTACTAGGGCCTACGGTACCCCCAACAATAGTGATAGGCACGTACTAACACGTGTACGGGCCGTACACGCGTGAGTACGTGCCTATCACTATCGTTGGGGGTACCGTAGGGCCTAGTGATACGGGCCGTACATGCATGAGTACGGCCCGTATCACTGTAGTGATGGTGCCCTAGGGGTACGTGTGAAAAGCGCCGTACCTGTGTGGGGATTTAAAAATTACAATGGGGACACATGAGGGACAAGTATTAGGGCCCAAATGCATGCTGGTTGTCATGGATACCGAGTTTCAAGTTCAAAATTTTACACCATGTGAGCTGGAAAAATCAGTTGGCCACATTTAACAATGTTGCAAAGTGGTTGTTGACTTGACATGATGCTGCAAAATCGAAAGATGCAAAGGCTGTCACTGGTGTATGTTTAAAGGGATTGGAGGATACGCAGGATGCAAATGAGTCTTACCAATCACTCTGTACTCCTGTATATGAAATAGGCCAGCAAGGCAGATATAAGGCAGGCAGAACCCATGAGAGGGCACTTGCCTGCACAACATGTCAGTCGATACCACTGCTGCTGTATTGTCTCCCTCGGGCACCATGTCAAGGACTGTGGAGAGGGCCCAGCCTTTCACCCAGGAGGAGAACGAGGCCATGCTGGATGTGATCCTCCCACAGTACCCCATGCTGTAAGGTCGACCAGGGGAGCAGGTGAGTGCTGACTCCAGTACCTTTGCCTGAGCACCTTTATTGTGTCTTTCACTTCTGGCATTGTGGCCAGGTGTGACAGACATGCAATGTTGGGTGGAGTGGGTCCCGGGGGTTGGGGTGGCTTATGTCTCATGCAGGGCATGATGTAGTTCATGTGTGCACTCCTCACTTGCATTGTGCTTACTGTGACATTCACTGCATAGTGCATGGGACATTCCGCCAGTCAAATCCTCTTGGGCATTCTTGTTCTATTGTCCTGCGGTGATTCAGTGGTCACCCCGGTGTGACAGGTGACTGCACCCACAGATGTGTGTGAGAGTTGAGTGGAGCTGTGGTGAGAGTGGGGAGAGTGTCCAAATGATATGTATGCCCCGTGGACATTGATGTGTGTGAATGTTTCTTGTCATGTGGATGAGTGTCTATGTGGAGTGTTGCACCACAGCTGCATGGAGGAGGCAACTGCTCAATCCATCTGATGTGTGAAGTAAGCCGTGCTGTGTGTCTGACTTGCTGAGCTAGCCCCACACCTCTGACCCCCCCTGGCAAGTGGCACATGTGCAGAGTGAGGTTTGCATCTGCTGTTGCCAATGGCAGGTGATTGATGTGTGTCTGTGTGTGTCTGTGAACTCTGCTGATGTTTCGTCAGTGACCTGGCGCATGTGACTGCTTTGCGTTGCTGTCCATCAGCCTTGTGTTGTTTGGGATGCACAGTGTGTGCCATGATCAGGGATTGGTTCGCACCCTCATGCCACCTGTGTACTTACTATGCCATGTAGTGCATTGCTGCATCCCCAGTGGAAAAAGTCCCTATGACTAAGGTGCTATTACTTGCCAGCATACTATGCCCTGTTCTACAAATCTAAGATGTTCAACTGTGTGTCTCTGTGATATGGTGCAGGTGTAGTGATGTTGTCCCACTTTGTCATCCACACAGGTATCCCCCTACCACAAGGGGAAGATCTGGAAGGACACCGTCAAGGCCGTGCAATCGGTGGAGGGTCGCAGGCAGCGCCTGCCACAAGTGAGGAAGAGATGGCAGGACATCCGGTGCCGGACCCGGAGGATCGCCCGGGTCATGCTGAAGGACTCACCTCCTTGCAAGCATGGCGGGCGCCGGCGCCTGACCCACCAGATGCGGCGTGTTGTGGCGGTGGTCTTCCCTGACCTGGATAGGTGGATACAGGAGTTACAGCAGCAGGAATGGGGTAGGTACATGTGTGTTTGTTGTGTGTCACCAGCTTTTGTTGCTGCTCAGTCACCTGGAGACACTGCCAGGGCATATATGTGCAGTGCATATCCTGTTCCCCCACAGACAACCTGTGGTGTTCTTCCTCCCTTCCCCTCCTTGACATGTGTTACCTGGTCTGTGTGTGATCACTATTGCACATGGTCATCTAGGCTGCCAGTTTACCAAGGTGCACACTGCTTTCAGCATCATGTGTGGGGGTGGTCTGCCTGTGCCCTGTCCTGTACAGTCATTAGGGGGTGCATATTTGTTGCCACTGATGCTGAGTCCCAACATAGGAGTGTGAGGTTTCAAGTGAACAGACTTGCTGCATGCATTACCAATGTTGTGGCTACAGACATGATGTGCATGAGTGGGATATATGCATAGTGCCGGGACGGTTGCTCCTGTAACAGTCAGCTCATTCCAGGACCATGGAGCAGTGTGCACACTACAGTCCCCTGTCACAGCCTGCCCTGCTACTCATGTGTGTCATCCAACACTGTGCACATTCACTGTGGGTTCATAATGGCTCTGCCTCTGTGGCATTGTTCCCTGGCCTAGGTAGTAGTTTTCACATGTGTGATACATTTGCCCACTGGACAGGGATACAGCAGTTTGCTTGTGCATACTCACACTGGGCGGTGCCTGTGTGGCTATTCACAACAATCTGTTGATGTTTGTTTGTGACCAATATGTTTTGCCAGCCCTACAAGGTGATGTCGTGTTCATGAAGCTAGTTTTCAAGCACAGTTATTGTAACCCTGAATAAGAACTCTCACTTCTTGATTGGTATCAGTCACATTGACTCAGGTATGGTTGGGTGTGCGCGGGAGGGGAGTACATGTTCAACCTTGATGTTTCATTGCCAGTTCTGACTTGTGTGTGATGATTCGCAGAACAGAAAGTCATCGTGCAGTGCCCCCGTGATGTTGGCCAGTGCTTGCTGTTGGTGCTTCATTGCCTGTGTCAGTGCTTGGCAATCATGTATCCTGCTTGGACATTTTTGGCACCTGTGTGTGGTTCAGATGCTACACAGTTGTGACTTTGTGTGCAGACATCTGTGGGTACATTCTGGCTTGCCATGAGGGGGAACCCACAGTACAGCTAGGCTTTTTTGCAAAACAATTGCAGGCCCATTAGCTTATGCATAGTCCTGGGTGTGGACATGTGTGCCACTCCAGATGACAGTCAGTAGGTCATATGTGTAGCCAACTGTGTGATCAGGTGATGGATAGCCATGTGACAAATGACATTATTCAAGTTGTTACTCTGGGAAAATGTCCATTGGCACTCACTACACCTGTCAACATGTCTCAATGTTTCATATGCTTGACCTTGTTGTTTGGTTGTGAAGGACAATGATGTGCCTGCATGACATATGTCTCCCAGGGAAGTGCACATGACACCACCTTTACACTTTCCAGGGACACGCTGGCACATTTTAAAGTAAGGCACAGTGTGGACAACACTTGTTTGGAGTTCATACATATACATGTTCCCACAGTGTGCTAGCATTTGGGTTAGTCCTTGGTTGTTGCTGATACCAACTTACGAGTGTCAAGTCATCCAGCCACCCTGGTGCCATGTCTATGTACTTACTGCTACGCCATTTCTGCCTAACAGTTGCTGATTTGAATGAGTCTGGCAGCTCAGACAATGACTGTGTACATGTAGTTTGGTGTTCACCTCCTTGTGTGACTTCTGCTATACAGACACATATGTGTTGTGTTCACAGAGTGCCACATTCACACATGCTAGACATGTCCATTTTGTAAAGGGTTGTGATTCTCCAGGAGTCACAATGTATTTCTTTGGGGTGTCAAAGGTACTCACAGGTCTCTGAGTGTGGGGACACCTTCTGAATTGGCATGTGGTATTTGGCCTTGGGTGCGACAATACTGTTTGTTTCCCAGTGAACAAGAGGTGGCATGCCTTCATATTCTTGCTGTGCTCAACTGATGCCAGACACTAGCTTCTCATGATCTTGTGAATTCAAGTTATTTGCTGTTGTGTCCCAATTTTCATTGTTTGCAAGTGGCATGGTGCGTCAACCAACTGGGGAGTGCAGGGCTTACAGTCAGTCAGTCAGTCAGTCAGTCAAGATAGCTTTATTCAATTTCAAATTTAAAATCATAAAAGCGACACACAAATACATACATGTTAATAAGTAAAATGGAAATCGAAGTAGATAACAGCACAAGTACATCATAGTCGAGGTAACCAAGATAAAAGCAAACTCTGGACTTAATTCATCGACAATCCGCAGCGAATGGCGAATTTTAAAAAATTGGATAAGGCAATGATAGTTATTTCATCTTGTAATAAAAGCAGTTTTAAAAAAGCAGGTCTACACTGCCTTAGACCCCAGGTCTTTAGGAGGGGAATCAAGTATTTCCTTCTTCCCCATGTATAAAATTTACAAAAAAGAACACAATGTATTTGCGATTGCATTGCAAGATCATCACATGGGCAATTAATTAGATTTTGGGACCAATCATTTCTATCTGGGAAAGTTATCAACCGATAATAGGTCCCAACTCTCAAACGAGCTAACAACATTCTGTCGTAGCTGGAGTGATCAGGAGACAAATATAGCTGTAGGCCAGGGGCCTGTAAAAGTAAATTGTGTTGGGATAGAGATATCTTACTTTTCTCTTCACACCATCGTCGACTTTCCAGGAAGTCAAGACAGCATTTTTTAAAAGCCTTCCTGGAAATCGAGGTTAGGGAACAAGGATTATCAAAAAAGGTTGAATGTCCCATGTTGATCATAAACTCTTTTACATAGCCAATCCAGGGGATGTCCTTGCATCTCTCTAATTTAAAGCAATCAATCAAAACAGTTCTATTAAAAACAGTTTCCTCTGTAGTCCATATCTTGTGCCATAGCAATAAGGGACTAACTTTGATTAGATCAGAAATGAAAACCAAATCTAATTCCTTATGGCAAATAAATGTGGAGGTCGAATTGGGAACCGTTAACAAATAACGCAGGAAATAATTTTCTTTTACTTAAATCTCCTGACAGTCAGCGATACCCCATACGCCAGAACCGTATAATGCAGTTGAAACACATTTTGAATTATAAATATCCATTAAGATACGGACAGGCCTACCCCCCAACTTATTGGCGAACTGTTTTATTGCACCTAATGCACGAGCAAAAGCAAGGTTCCTACTCCTAGTCGCTGCTTTCCAGGTACCTATTTCGTTAAAAACAATCCCCAAGTATGAAAAAGTAAGTCCTATCTTAGACTTTTCAATAAAAATGTTACAAGGAAGTTTTTTCTTCGAAGAGCAGCACATGGAAAATGTTTTCCCTATGTTTATTTTTAGGCCTCTAGAACTCATAAAAGATGAGAAACAAGTTAAAGCTTTTTGGAGGCCCATTTGGGTTCTAGCCATGATGACTGCGTCATCCGCATAAAGTAAAATGGGAACCGCCGTGCCATCAATTTGAGGGTAATCTAAATTTTGTGTGATTAAAAATTCCGCCACACCATTTATATATAGATTAAAAAGGAATGGTGCCAGGATGCAACCCTGTCGGACCCCTTTCATTATTGGGAACTTATTAGAGCACTCTCCTTTTTTACCAAAACGAACTTTTGCCCCAGCCCCCCTGTATAATTCTTTAATAAAATTAAGAATGTTTGAGTCGATACCCAAGCCTATCAAAGTGTTCCATAATACCTCATGATTCAAACAATCAAAAGCTGAACTTATATCAATGAACGTCATAAAAAGGTTACCCTTTTATTGCGGTCGTATATTTACCAATAATTAAAGCTAAATTTAGTCCTTGTTCGATTGTACCTAAAGCTGACTTAAAACCATATTGGAACTTAGAGAGAACATTGTTTTCCTCAGCCCAGGAGTGTAATCTATTTAAAATAACTCTACCTGCCACTTTCATCAAAGAATCAAGTAGGGAGATAGGCCTATAACATTTGGGATCATTTCGATCTCCCTTTTTAAAAATAGGCACGACTATGGCTTCCTACCAAGTCGATGGAAATCCCATGATATTAAAACTGTTTAACACATTGGTCAACAAAGGGGTCCATAGAGAAATTGTATCTTTATATATGTCTATAGGGACTCCATCAGGACCGGGAGCTTTATTCCTTGAACTTTCGAGTAAGGCTAATTCTGCTTCGGAGACAGAGAAAGAGATGCTCAAAGGAAATAAAGTGGGAGAAGAAGGCTCAGTAAGAAGCTGGTAATTTTGAAGGTTTAAGTCTGTAATAGGCAAAACATCTTCTTTATAAAGCTCAGTAAAATGTTCCACCCAAGTTGGTCCTTCAATTGCGAAATCTACCTTATCAATTTTTCTATCTACAAAAAAGGGAGCATTTACTGCTTTCCAGAAAGCAGTACTATCTCTCAACAAGCTGGCTTTTACTAGAGTATCCCACGCATTCTCCTTCAGCTCCTGTTTCCGTTTGCTCAGGGAAGTTTTATAGGCTGCTCTCGCAGCTCTAACTGCTAGCAGATCTTTCGGTGTTTTCTTTAAGATCTGTTTTAGGTGGGAGTATGCTTTGGTACAATCTGAATTAAACCATCTCTCAGCTTTTTCACTCGCCCCTGCTCGACGTGTTCCTGTCAGCTTTTCCCCAATATACAATGCAATCTGGTTAAAAGCATTAACAATCATACCCAAATCAGGATTTTCCTCTAGGCAGATTTTAATATTATTGTATTGATTCTCAATTAAACTCTGGAGAAAATTTGTAGTGTCAACTTTGTTCCATTTTATGACATAGCCGTTTTGTCTCGCCAATGAACAAGCATGGCGATACAAATTTTCAGCTACATTGGTGCCTGATCTAATACTCGTCTCAATATCAAAGGTTGTGCAGATCGGAAATCCAATGTTTTAAACGACAGGACATTATGGTGATAAAAAGTAGAAACCAGGGTATAGTCTATAACAGACTGGAGGCCACGCCCATTAAAAGTAGTTTGAAATAGAACTGGGGGGCTGCAGAGTTCATTTACGAAACCCAAGTTCCAGTCAGAAGTTAAATTATTAAACAAATTTTCCAAGGAAGTATGCTCAAAATGTGTACATGGTTCACCGATTTGGTTAACCATACCACATAAGCCCAAGTTACTATGAGGGCATAGGTGGCAATTAAAATCACCCGTCAAGATGATGCAAATGTCATTATGTCTTGGATTAATGCTAGAAGAATAAATACAGTTGTTTAAATCTTCAAAGACTTTGTAATGTTCTTCCTTTGGGATATTGTTATACAAGTTGACTAAAATAATGAGTCGATTTCCTCCTGCTGTCAGACTAAAAACCTGGAAACTATTATGCCCCCGTGTAGTCTGTTGCTTTATAGACAAGTTGACTGTGTTAGAAATATAAGTGCAAAGGCCCCCAGAGCTCCTGCCTCTCCTTGACTGGGTAGCAGGAGTAAAATATGTCCGATATCCTGCAAGATGAATCTCGGTCTGTTCCCAACACTCCTGAAGACAGATAATATCATTTTACTCAATTAATTCAAAAAAATGGGGTCATTAACCTTGTTTGATAAGCCCGCTATATTCCATAATAAAAGAGTCAACTCCCCCCTTTCGGCTACTCCTCGGCATTTTAAATCATAGGAAAAGTCAACACGATGATCTGTTTCAATCGATGGAGAAATACTTTCGATTTCTCTCTCCATAATAATTTGGGAATATCGTAAGTTTATTGCAGTTTCCAGTTCCAAAACGGGATGTATTACCTGCTCTGGTTTATCTGAACTTTCGTTAAAAAATGGAGTAACTATTGGAGTTACTAATGAGGTTACTGATGGCTGATTGGACCTGCCCTCATCAATATCCCCTAAAGAGCCAATAGCCCAGTGGTTAGAGCTATTATACAATTTATTTGGACTAGGACAGTATTCGTTGGAACTCCAATCATTCCGATAGAGTCAATCCACCATCTCCAGGCTATTAAATCTATTGGAGGTTGGTATTCCTCTCCAGGTATCCCTGGATATTTGAACCCTAAGTGGTTGCCTTTCCCAAAACCTTTTAGCCGCTCCACTAACTTGAGTGCCCACAGTCACCCAATTTTCATCATAATAGAATGGATGAGGATAAAATCTAGGTGGATAAAAACAAGAAAGTCGTTTAGTTTCAATGCCCACATCATTAGATTGGTTATCCCAAGAGCAGATATAATCAACCGTGGCTGGATCATCAAAATTGACCAGAACACAGTCACCTTGTGTTAGTTTTCTTTCTGGCCCCACCCAGGGTACCCTACGGACCATTAAAAGCTTACTACTCCTTTTAGGAGGGAGGGGTCGATTATTATTTAACCAGTGTTGAACCTTGTTTTTTAGTGATCCAGTGGATTCTTCTTTATCCTCCTGCAATTTAGGAACCCCAGTCATGATTACCATATAAGGCAATGCTTCTGGGGGCAAATTAATAATTGGATTCTCTGGTTTGGATCCCCTGGTACAATCTTTACGAGTATTAACCTCCTGTACGGTGTTAGTAGGAGGATTTTTAATTTCTTCCCTAGTTATTTTCTCAGTCATGGTGGATATCGATTTATTTACCTTTTTTACGGGGGCTTGTGATTTAACAGTCAAGGAGCTCACTAATGGTATTTTTGTACAGCTTAATGTCCCACTCCCGGCCTTTGTTACCTCAGAGGTAATCGAGGTCTTAGAGAGAACGATCAGATCCGTTAGCTGTACCTCAATCCGCTTTAACCTAGTTTCTAAGGGAGAGAGATTTAAAGAGCTCCTTTAGATACTTGAATAAATTATTATCAGACTCAATAGTTTTACAATTTATATCAGTGGCGGGAGAAGCCTCAGCGCTAGTCAGATCCAATATAGCAGCAGTTTCAGATGGGCAGTTTCGTGTGGAAACAACCTTTAACTGCTGTTCTATTGGAGCTGCTGACCTGAGGGAGCGTTTACTTTCCCCTTTATCCGCAAGTACAGTCATTTTTTGTGGCTTCCTAGTCTTTTCGGCATTATTTTCAGTTTTCTTTTTCCTGGGGTCTTTAGATGTTTTTGTTGTTTTTATACTAACTCCCTCACTCGCTCCTCTCGTTAAATCTGACCATTTGTTAAATCTTGTGGCGGTGATTCAATACCCGATAGTTCTGAAGCAAGGAGCGGGGACCTCTCTAGTTGTGTAAGGGGGCTTTCCTGGACGCTTGCCGCTGCTGGGGGCATTGGAGGACCCTCACCTGCCCTTCTGTTTCCCTCGACCCTCCACAGCTGTCCTGCTCTCCCTCCCGCCGCTGCAGTAGAACACCCTGCGGCCGCTGTGAGGAGGGGGAGACCACAACTACCGTCAGCCTCTGCACCAGCTGACAACAATCACGCGCCCGGAGGCGCACAAAAGCGGTGACATCCTCGGTGGAGCGGGGCTTTCCTGGACGCTTGCCGCTGCTGGGGGCATTGGAGGACCCTCACCTGCCCTTCTGTTTCCCTCGACCCTCCACAGCTGTCCTGCTCTCCCTCCCGCCGCTGCAGTAGAACACCCTGCGGCCGCTGTGAGGAGGGGGAGACCACAACTACCGTCAGCCTCTGCACCAGCTGACAACAATCACGCGCCCGGAGGCGCACAAAAGCGGTGACATCCTCGGTGGAGCGGGGCTTTCCTGGACGCTTGCCGCTGCTGGGGGCATTGGAGGACCCTCACCTGCCCTTCTGTTTCCCTCGACCCTCCACAGCTGTCCTGCTCTCCCTCCCGCCGCTGCAGAAGAACACCCTGCGGCCGCTGTGAGGAGGGGGAGACCACAACTACCGTCAGCCTCTGCACCAGCTGACAACAATCACGCGCCCAGAGGCGCACAAAAGCGGTGACATCCTCGGTGGAGCGGGGCTTTCCTGGACGCTTGCCGCTGCTGGGGGCATTGGAGGACCCTCACCTGCCCTTCTGTTTCCCTCGACCCTCCACAGCTGTCCTGCTCTCCCTCCCGCCGCTGCAGAAGAACACCCTGCGGCCGCTGTGAGGAGGGGGAGACCACAACTACCGTCAGCCTCTGCACCAGCTGACAACAATCACGCGCCCGGAGGCGCACAAAAGCGGTGACATCCTCCGCGTCGCGGGACCGCGCGCGGGCGGCGCCGGGCTAAGCCCGGGCAAAGGGCGGGCCGTCTGTGGCCGTCAGGGGCAGGCAGAGGCTGGGCTGGGCCACTTCCCTAACATCGGCACGAAGGAACTTGACCTCTGAGGTACTGTTTAGAACTCTCATATAGAGTAACGTACTATGGGCGCTTATTAATGCTGTTAGCTCCGCACAAGGAGGCCGGGCTGGGCCATTTCCATTTCTTGTCTCACCAATTATTGTTGCAAAAGTTGGGCATTGGAGTTGCCTAGATTATCAGAGCCCTGTAGCTAACTTGTTGAACTGGTAGCAGTGTTCGGTTTGCGCAGCACCTATAGGTCTAAACCGAAGACTAGATCGACCAAGCGTAAAGCATGTACCCCGCTGATTACGACAAATAGCCAATCTAACACAGATACTCTTGCCGGCTATTCTGCACCCCCAACGGCCATAGATTTAATGCTACGGAAGGTCATTGGTGCAGTAAACGGAGAAATTGAACGCACTCAGAGACGTTTATCATTGACCCCTATGCACAACTCCCATATACAAACACATAGCAGTCCTCTGCTAGCCCCACAAATAAACCTTTGTGACAGTCCTTTGGATAAAAGCCCGGATATCTCGATTGAAAATTTACCCTGTGGCCAACAGTTAATAGAGGCCGACCCATTAATTGGCAAGGTAACAAAAAGACCCGACCCAATTAAGTCTAGGCTGCCTAAAAGAGGTCCCAAGAATACACAAGCCAGGAAGCTAAAACCAACCAATAAAGGGGGGAAGAAACAACTAAGGGAGGATGAGCTCATAGAAGTAGATACGTCAACACCATTAAGCCCTCCAGGATGGCTACAATTAGTTATAGACGATCTGCAAAAACATATAGAAACCTTCATCATTGCTCAAATAAAACCTCTTTGCAGCAAAGTAGACAAAATTACTAATGAGCTCCACAAACAGACGAAGCTGAAGGAAAGTAACTCTAACTCTACTGGAAATTTAACTTCAACTGTAACCCCCCCCCCCCCAGAACTACTGCCTATGGAGAATATTGGTACCAGAAATGAGCTACGCACTACTGCACAGGTTCATGCTCCACCCTATAAGTGTAGACCAGTTACAGGATAGATGCCGCCCTGAAAGTATGAAAGATTGTCTCCCTATAAATAAGGACCAGCTTAGGAGAGCGCAGTTAAAGTTAGGTCAGGATGTGTCCCATGAGCAGAGGGATGTATGGCAGAAAGTTCCTGTTAGCAAGGGAAAATCTCCCCCTCCCCCCCGGAGTAAATTTACCACCTGAAGCAAGCCCCTATGTTGTGATTTTCGCCGGGGTCCCCGAACTCAGGGGGGGTCAAAGGGAGACACACCTTGAACTAAAAAATAAGATTATACACTGGCTAAATATACACAGACCTCTTCAAGGGAAGGAAAGGGGAGAAATTATCCATGTGAGAAGAGTACCATGGTTGGGCAACAGAGGAAAGGACATCGAAGGCGATTGCATTATTGCAAATTTCAGGAACCCAAATTTAATGGAGTATATACTGGGAAATTATAATAAAAATGAAACCAGTACTATTCAAACTATGCCTCTGGCCTATTTCTATCCCAGACACATCCTTACATATCCTTTGGCGCACAATTTGGGTGGGAAAGGAGGAGGATTAGATGGAGGTTGGAGAAGAAATCGTGAATATATTAATCTACCACTATTACATTCTAATGGCCCACAGTGGGAGAATAGATTCAGTCCCCTCCAATCGTTGGATGAAAATGATTGACTGACTAATCCAGAGGCAGGTTTGGCAGGGACGGAAACAAGGACACCCACAAAAATAATTGAACTAACATCAGTGGGAAGGCACACATTGAACCCCAGAGAAATCTGCCCGCAAAGCCAGATTGGGGAAAGGCAAAACCCACCACTAGAGGGGAAAGAGGCACATGAATTGGATACCTATGGTCGAAGGCTGTCTGGGACACAGGGACCACGGGTGGTAATAACATCCTGGAATATTGCAGGCTTAGCGGGGAAAATAAGTAACATAGAGTGGAAGAACCAATTAAGGGACTCCCATATAATAGCCCTACAGGAGACATGGGCAGTTGATTCCGATAACTGTCATCTAGAGGGGTTTAAGTCCTTCTTTGTACCAGCTCAGGAGAGCAGGGCAGGGAGAGCAAAGGGAGGCTTAATAATATATGCTGATGTAAATCTGAAGGGGAGATGGACTGTGCCATCATGGACCTCAGATAACTTGCAAGCAGTAACCTTCCAGGGACAGGGGCTGAGGGTACAATTATTCAATTTTTATAACCCTGCCCCAGGAAGCGGCATTAATGCTGCACTTGAGGAACTAGACCTTAGACTAAAACAAGAATTTGATTTAAGAAAAGGCGGTGAAAATTTATTTGTACTTTTAATGGGGGACCTAAACTGTCATCTTTGCCCACGCTTGACACCGGTAACTACCCACTGGGATCTCTGCCCAATTAAAAAGGGCCCACATCTGGAGCACACAGCTGAGGGTATATTAATAACAAAAATATTAGGGAGTCACTCACTAGCGCATACTATTGATCTGGTAACTCCTGAACCAGGGGGCACTCTGATACCAACTTTTAAAGGAAGGGGATGTTCGTCTATTATAGACTACATCTTTATATCCACCTTAGCTAAACATCGGATCAGGAAGGTAAACGCTAAATGGAGTGCCTTTAGCGATCATAACCCCTTGGTTATAGAAATACCATATAAGGATCTTCCCGAAATAAATAAGCAGCTGGATACCATTTTAAAACCCACCGATCAGGGAAGGCGTCTAAAATGGACAAAAATCAATGCCCCTGATTTTTATATTGCATTAGTACAAAAGGGGAGAAAGTGGCTTGAGGAGTGTTTAGATCTGCAAATAGAGGGAGTAGATTTAACTGCCGCCTTTAAGGAGCTAACTAAATGTGCTGGGCAACTATTAGTGGCAAAAGGCCCTAGAAAACTAGTGACCCACCCAAGATGGTTTGATGTAGAATGTGCGCGAGCACTAAGAAATCTTAAGTCAAGTCTTAAGACAATCCCGAGAAACTCAGTGGAGGTGGCAAAAAATAGGAAAATCTACAGAACTAAGATTAAAGAAAGAAAAACCACCTTAAAAGTGGAATTATGGGCTGACCTAAGAGAGGCTGGTGAAAACAGGGATTTCACCGAATTCTGGAGGATTATAAATAGGCCCTCTCTCTATGATTGCAATACACCGGTTCTTAGTACAAATATCTTTCCACAGCAATGGGTAGCTCACTTTGAGAAGCTTTATAATCATACCGAGGCTTGCAAACAAGAAGGGGAATGGGTTGGTAATAGGAATAAGGCTCAGGACTTTACACTCACCGAGATTGTGCAAGCAATTAACGGTTTGACACCAAATAAAGCTCCTGGACCTGATGGCACTCCCCCAGATTTGTACAGAAGCAATGTTGACTTGTGGGCACCAATTTTAATGAGAGTGCTAAATGCAGCTATTAAAACAGGCCTCCCGAGGTCATGGTCCACTGCCTTAATAGTTCCCATTTTTAAAAAAGGAAATAAGGACAATCCCCAGTGCTATAGACCTATATCATTAATTGATGTTTGGGCTAAAATACTGGGGCGGGTGGTCCTAAATCGCTTAATGGCCTGGACTGAAGAGCAGCACACAATCGTTGACACCCAGTATGGCTTTAGAGCAGGAAAGTCAACCAGCGATCAATGCCTAAACTTATATTTCCTGGTCGCTAAATACACTATTGCAAGTAATGGGACCATTTACATGGGATTCATGGACCTAGCAGCTGCTTTTGATAACGTGAATAGAAGTAAGCTCTGGGAAATGATGACCTCCCTGGGGATTGACCAGGGACTGATAAACATCTTGAGAGAGTTACACTGGAACACTACAGCGAGGGTCCGATATAGTATGGAGGGGGGGCAAACTGACTCCTTCCAATGTTCCAGTGGCGTAAGGCAGGGGTGCATTCTTGCCCCCTTCCTATTCTCATTATACATAAATGACCTGGAGTCAACCCTCATAGCTAAGGCAGCCGATTGTCCTAGGGTAGGAAAGCGCCATATACCAGTCCTCCTTTATGCGGACGACGCGGTTCTCCTTGCCCGGACACCGCGTAGTCTCCAAATACTGATCAATGGATTTGTAGATTTTATGAAAAAATTAGATCTGTCAGTCAATCTGACTAAATCCTTTGCGCTGATCGCAGGCAAAAAACCGATCAAAAAACCGACATTTAATATTGGGACCCATGCTATGGAAATAGTAACCACCTTCCCGTACTTAGGTCTACTGTTTGACTGCAAAATTCAGTTTGATAAGTTGTTGGAGGAACGCTGCACTAAATTAGCTTCGTCATGTGGTGCAATCATGAATTTTGCACAAAGATTAGGCTACTGGTCCCCTGAGCAAGTAATGACCTTATACAATTCAATTAGTATAGCCAAAGCGGCATATGGAGCAGAGGTCTGGGGCTTCAGGGATGTTAAACAGCTGCAACTGTAAGAAAATAAATTCATCCGTAGAATTCTGAAGATCCCACATGCGATACCAGCAGAAATTGCACACTCTGAACTCGGTATCCCATATATTGCCGATTTGGTTAAAACTAATTCAAAAATCAATGAGGTGGGAGAAAGAAGGGCTTAGATCCACTCAGCTTCCTTGTCTCAATATCCAAAAAATCAATGGTAGAATGGATCACTGGTCCTGGGAAACCAGGGTATTGCATGGACAGTACATTGTACCGTATAAGAAACCCTCATTCACGTTTTTGTTGGGATCGAGATTAGCGGTATATCTTGATTCTCCGCTGACTGTGGTCTTCAACGTGATCGCATAATCATTGGGTCAATCCAATGCTTCCTCCACCCGGAGGCTTTTAACCACTGGTTAATCACAGTAGTGATCGTGAATCAAAAAAGAAGGGTGAGGTGATCGTGATAAAAGGAAAAGTGTCTTAAAATTCTCGTAAAACCAGTAGATTTTTTTATTGGTACTGGGTTCGAGACCAAGATAAAAAAGTATTGTCGTTGTGCACGTGTCTGACTGATTATGGTCAGGTGCACTGGTTAAAAACTGTGTCCAAAAAAGGTCGACATGTTTCAGCCCTCGTCAGCCCAAAAGGGTCTAGCGGGCTTTCTTCAGGACCTGGTGCAGAATGGGGGCCCGTGCTATGGGCTCCCTTGTGGATATGCAGGAAACTTATCCTATTTGAATGCACATTCAATCTTAATCCAATGGATTGAAAAAATGATTGTGGGAGGAAGGAAAGAAAGAAGGAAAAAGCATAAAATCATTGCGAATTCATTCTATATGCAATCATAAAATGGCAAAGCTTTGTTTTAAGGAGACCCCCAGTGGGGAACCCCTGGTATGGCAAAGTTCGACCCTCCTTTACTAGTAAGATGCAGATCTCGTACACAATCCATTTTGTCATATCCCAAAGCAATAGTATTTAATACTCCGACCAACTCCTCATGTCACAAACGATGTGTATGCTCTGTACACCCCTATGCGTCAAGTGAGGCTGAGGGGTTCGAGAGAGTAGCACCTACGAACGTTTGGTGAGGGCGGTAGGATCTCTGTTATTGCTTGGGATCAAGTCATTAATCAAAAAACGCGTTAGCCTCCACACTGTGGTATTTCGTCTATGCATTTAGTTCAGACAGTTTAGGCTAGGTGGTATATTCATGTCAGATATGAGCTCCCCAGTGAAAGCGAGAAAATCAAATAGACTAAATTAGCTAGTGCTGTTCAATTATTGTCAAGCGGCTATTAATCGTGATAAGACATAGTGATACATAGGACAGGGTGAAGGGATGCCGTAATTACCTTGTCTCCTATGTTGCAGGCCACAGCGGGTACTCTAGGGGAGTCGCATCACGCTCTAGTTGTGTTTAAAGAAAGAGTAATGCTTGAATAGGAAGTTGTTAGGGCAATACGTTACGTTTTTGTTGTGTGATCTCGATTCAGGCTCTCGGCGTTCTTGATCTCCTGCCAGTTACCTCTTCGGCGTCGGTCTGGGACCTGTGCTGACTCTGCCTCCTAGGACCCGGTGAAGACACTGGATCCGGGTCTGTTCGTTCTTAAATAGGCAGAGTGGTCATGAATAATGAGAAAAGACTAAGAGTCGAATTCTGACTTAGAGAAGAAATTCTGTCGTTTGCTAATATATATAAAAAAACCAATTCTATTCTTCAAACGCCAATTTGCGATCATGTAATTTGTAGGTTTATTGGCATACAGCTTCTGCTATACTGAAGATAGCCGTAATGCTTGTATACAATTGTCGCATCGTATCATGTGACTGTTGTGGTTGGGATTACTTAATTATAAATGATCCTGTGTTTTGGACATTTCGTGACTGGGTGGGTCGAGTACGTAATTTGCTTAGTACATTGGTCAGTCCCAGTTAAGTAGGAAAACGGCTCTGAGTGACAAAGTATTGCGATCCCTCTACTGTTGCATTGGTCATGGTGCTGAGTAGTTAAGGGTCTGGTGAGAGGGGAAATACCATTTCGCCAAGTCTCTTCTGTGACAAGTTGAAACAACACGGTGTTTTAGTCAGTGCCTGAAAGATCGTATTTCTTTTTTGGTTCGTTGAAAGAACAGTTAGTGTCGAGAGGTCCCCAAAATACTCTCTATCGATATCTATCATGTATTTTTCAAGCTGAGCCACGGAATATTGTCGTTCAGTCCTCGTTTGTGTGTCTGGAGACGGTACACCCATCTTTGTTCCTTTTCGAACAGAATCTTGTCTGCATTGGAGTTTTTGTAGGCTAGAGTCTCTAAGATTACCCATTGTAGATCATCTACTGTGTGTCCTTGCTCTATGAAGTGACAACTCATCTTTGTAGTCTGTTTCTTACATCTTACATTGCTTCTGTGTTCTCCCATTCTCATTTTGGCTTTTCTTGTGGTCATGCCGATGTATCTTAAACCGCAAGGGCAGGTAATCATATAGATTACATGCGTAGTATTGCAGTTTGTGTGTGTTCTGATCGACCATTTCAAGTCAGGTAGTAGTTGTATTGTTTTAGTTGCTTTCGTTAGGTGGCAAACTGAACAGGTGCCACAAGGAAAATGTCCTGTTACGGGTGAGTTATTCCATGGTCCTCGTGGAATTTCATTGGTGGTTCTCTCAGGAGGTCTCGTGTGTACGAGTAGATCTTTTAAGTTCCTGGTTCTTCTATTCGAGAACCTTGGTTTCGGCCATTTGAGAGATCCGGAGGTCAAGATCTTCCAGTTTTTGTTTATGATTTTCTTGATGTTATTAGAAGCAGTGCTATAGGTACTCACACAGGTGATCAGATCTGGTGTTGGTTGTTTTGGGATGGTTTCTAGTAGTGCTTCTCTCTGTTGATTTTTGGCCCTCTTACGGCATTTTTCAATGGTCTTTCTTGGGTAGTCTCTTGCTTGCAGTTTTTTGCTGAGGTCCTTGGCTTGACGTCTGTAGTCTCTCATCTCACTACAGTTACGTCTCAGCCTGAGGAATTGCCCATAGGGCAGATTGTCTCTTAATGGGCGTGGGTGGAAACTTTTGTAGGACAAGAGGCTGTTCTTGGAGGTTGGCTTGAAGAACGTTTTAGTGTGTATTGTGTTATTCTCGATGAAGATAGTTACATCAAGGAAGTCCAGACTGTTAGGACTTGCTGTATAGGTGAATTTTAACCACATATCTCTTGCGTTCAGCCAGCGGTGAAACTCAGTTAGAGAGTCTCTATCACCTTCCCATATGAGGAGCACATCGTCGATGTAGCGTTTCCAAAAAACAATTTTGGTTCGAAAGGGGTTTGAAATGTCAAAGATGTGGGTTGTCTCAAAGTCACTGACATACAGCCCTGCCACACTAGGCGCAAAGGTGCTCCCCATAGATGTTCCGTGGCACTGTTTGTAAATTGTCTTGTTGTATTGGAAGTGGTTCTCTGTTAGTGCCAATCTGCAGCATTCAAGTACAAAGTGTCGTGGTGTTTTGTGTTCCCATGGTTGGTTAAACAGAAGTGCCTCCAGGGTCTCTAGCGTCTTCTGTTGGGGCAAGCTTGTATATAAGCTTTCAACGTCTAGACCAACCAGAAGCATCCTATCTTCAGAAAACTGTAGATTCTGAAGAAGGTTCAGGAGGTTTTTCGTGTCTTTTAAGTAGGTAGCGGTCTGCTGTACTAATGGTTTTAAATAGTAATCAGCGAATTGCGATAATGGTTCTAGGATAGACCCTATTCCCGAAACAATAGGGCGGCCTGGAGGTGGTCGTTTCTCCTTATGGATTTTGGGCCCGAGCCCATAGCACGGGCCCCCATTCTGCACCAGGTCCTGAAGAAAGCCCGCTAGACCCTTTTGGGCTGACGAGGGCTGAAACATGTCGACCTTTTTTGGACACAGTTTTTAACCAGTGCACCTGACCATAATCAGTCAGACACGTGCACAACGACAATACTTTTTTATCTTGGTCTCGAACCCAGTACCAATAAAAAAATCTACTGGTTTTACGAGAATTTTAAGACACTTTTCCTTTTATCACGATCACCTCACCCTTCTTTTTTGATTCACGATCACTACTGTGATTAACCAGTGGTTAAAAGCCTCCGGGTGGAGGAAGCATTGGATTGACCCAATGATTATGCGATCACGTTGAAGACCACAGTCAGCGGAGAATCAAGATATACCGCTAATCTCGATCCCAACAAAAACGTGAATGAGGGTTTCTTATACGGTACAATGTACTGTCCATGCAATACCCTGGTTTCCCAGGACCAGTGATCCATTCTACCATTGATTTTTTGGATATTGAGACAAGGAAGCTGAGTGGATCTAAGCCCTTCTTTCTCCCACCTCATTGATTTTTGAATTATTAAGCAGCGTGCAGCTGTGGGAGTTGTTCTCCGTCAATAAACGCGAATCATACCTTCTTCTTCTGGTGAACTTTGACCATGGCCGACAACTTAGGCTTAAGTTATTCTACAGAAGAAATCAACGCAATCCTGTCCCTCCCATCACTCTTGCAAGATAAAGACCTCACGCAAACCTTGGCCCAAACCACCGACTGGGAAGAACTCTCAGAGATCAAAAAAGAGCAAGTACGAACAGCTATTCATGGCGTAATAATGACAGAATATCTACGCGCTAACGCAGCACCAAGAGGACTTTGGGTAAATAACGCCCCACGCATCTTCTTGAATGACCTGGTCTTTCGCAAAGACTGGTCTTCCATCTCCTGGAAGTGCACAAGAGACTATCTAGTGCTGATCATAAAGACAGCCACGAGACTTACAGAAGAACTCACTATCAAAATCCAAGTTATCGAGACCAAATTGAAAAACATGGTACAACTGACAGTTTACAAAAAACGATTGGAAGAGATCAACAAGGAGATCAACGAAACTAAAGATTACATCACAAACAATAAAATTCAGAAACTAGGGAAAGACCTTAAAAAATTCTCTATGGAACGGATGCATCCATATAGTGCGGATGACTACAAGATCCCGGACAGCACAACTGACGACCTGAGCAACTCGAGTAGGAGCTCCTCAAATGGATCAGATTGGAGCGGCGATGAATCATACACGCCAAGAAGAAACAGAGGCCAATACAGACGCCAGAACAGGAGGAGATCAAACAATTGGTTCAATCCTTACTTTGGCCCTCAGCCACATCCCATCCCCTTCAATACCTTCAATCCGAACCTTCAAAACTGGACAAATGCCTTCTACCCAATCCCCCCCGTCCCTATGGGGAACCCAACGCCACAAGAGATGGGACAGAACTACACACATAGGCCGCCTTTTTTAGGGAGAGGCCAACCGAACAACAGAACGAGACGGAAAGGAGTGACCTGGTTCGACCAAGAACGTCAAGTACACACGAGAAGCATGACGAATGCAAAACCAGGGACCAGTGCGACAACCTTGTCTTCAACTTGACCGATATCCCACTCACGAAAGAACAGGAAGACGTCCTCAACAAAGGCCTCAGCTATGTCCCCACACCCCCACTTGATTTATTCAAATCACAATGCGAAATAGCAGATTTCTGCAGAACAATTAAACTGAAAGCTTTTTTCAGTAACCAGGAAGAAACACCCAAAGATGCAGATACAACACTTCGTCGCAAATCGAACTTTTGCCCACTAAACCATCAGGTTCCAGTGGAGATCCTCGCCTTTGAACAGGCAGTAATGAAGGAAGTTGAAGATCTCAAGAATACCACCAAAAAACCTTTCATCAATTTTTCAAACACTGAACAAAAAGCATTAGACTCATTACGTCTGAACAGCGAACTGGTGATCAAACCAGCAGATAAAGGTGGGGGCATCGTGCTACTAAGCAAAGAAGGTTACAACCAACAATGCATAGACCTTCTAAACGACACCAAATTCTATCAAGTGATCACCGTAGATCCTACCCCACGCCTACAGAATATGATCGCGCAAATGGTCGATGAAGCAGAGACCAATAACTGGATTTCAAAATCAGAAGCAGACTTTCTACTGACCAGATCCCCCCGAATGCCGTACTTCTACTCCCTTCCCAAAATCCATAAGGAGAAACGACCACCTCCAGGCCGCCCTATTGTTTCGGGAATAGGGTCTATCCTAGAACCATTATCGCAATTCGCTGATTACTATTTAAAACCATTAGTACAGCAGACCGCTACCTACTTGAAAGACACGAAAAACCTCCTGAACCTTCTTCAGAATCTACAGTTTTCTGAAGATAGGATGCTTCTGGTTGGTCTAGACGTTGAAAGCTTATATACAAGCTTGCCCCAACAGAAGACGCTAGAGACCCTGGAGGCACTTCTGTTTAACCAACCATGGGAACACAAAACACCACGACACTTTGTACTTGAATGCTGCAGATTGGCACTAACAGAGAACCACTTCCAATACAACAAGACAATTTACAAACAGTGCCACGGAACATCTATGGGGAGCACCTTTGCGCCTAGTGTGGCAGGGCTGTATGTCAGTGACTTTGAGACAACCCACATCTTTGACATTTCAAACCCCTTTCGAACCAAAATTGTTTTTTGGAAACGCTACATCGACGATGTGCTCCTCATATGGGAAGGTGATAGAGACTCTCTAACTGAGTTTCACCGCTGGCTGAACGCAAGAGATATGTGGTTAAAATTCACCTATACAGCAAGTCCTAACAGTCTGGACTTCCTTGATGTAACTATCTTCATCGAGAATAACACAATACACACTAAAACGTTCTTCAAGCCAACCTCCAAGAACAGCCTCTTGTCCTACAAAAGTTTCCACCCACGCCCATTAAGAGACAATCTGCCCTATGGGCAATTCCTCAGGCTGAGACGTAACTGTAGTGAGATGAGAGACTACAGACGTCAAGCCAAGGACCTCAGCAAAAAACTGCAAGCAAGAGACTACCCAAGAAAGACCATTGAAAAATGCCGTAAGAGGGCCAAAAATCAACAGAGAGAAGCACTACTAGAAACCATCCCAAAACAACCAACACCAGATCTGATCACCTGTGTGAGTACCTATAGCACTGCTTCTAATAACATCAAGAAAATCATAAACAAAAACTGGAAGATCTTGACCTCCGGATCTCTCAAATGGCCGAAACCAAGGTTCTCGAATAGAAGAACCAGGAACTTAAAAGATCTACTCGTACACACGAGACCTCCTGAGAGAACCACCAATGAAATTCCACGAGGACCATGGAATAACTCACCCGTAACAGGACATTTTCCTTGTGGCACCTGTTCAGTTTGCCACCTAACGAAAGCAACTAAAACAATACAACTACTACCTGACTTGAAATGGTCGATCAGAACACACACAAACTGCAATACTACGCATGTAATCTATATGATTACCTGCCCTTGCGGTTTAAGATACATCGGCATGACCACAAGAAAAGCCAAAATGAGAATGGGAGAACACAGAAGCAATGTAAGATGTAAGAAACAGACTACAAAGATGAGTTGTCACTTCATAGAGCAAGGACACACAGTAGATGATCTACAATGGGTAATCTTAGAGACTCTAGCCTACAAAAACTCCAATGCAGACAAGATTCTGTTCGAAAAGGAACAAAGATGGGTGTACCGTCTCCAGACACACAAACGAGGACTGAACGACAATATTCCGTGGCTCAGCTTGAAAAATACATGATAGATATCGATAGAGAGTATTTTGGGGACCTCTCGACACTAACTGTTCTTTCAACGAACCAAAAAAGAAATACGATCTTTCAGGCACTGACTAAAACACCGTGTTGTTTCAACTTGTCACAGAAGAGACTTGGCGAAATGGTATTTCCCCTCTCACCAGACCCTTAACTACTCAGCACCATGACCAATGCAACAGTAGAGGGATCGCAATACTTTGTCACTCAGAGCCGTTTTCCTACTTAACTGGGACTGACCAATGTACTAAGCAAATTACGTACTCGACCCACCCAGTCACGAAATGTCCAAAACACAGGATCATTTATAATTAAGTAATCCCAACCACAACAGTCACATGATACGATGCGACAATTGTATACAAGCATTACGGCTATCTTCAGTATAGCAGAAGCTGTATGCCAATAAACCTACAAATTACATGATCGCAAATTGGCGTTTGAAGAATAGAATTGGTTTTTTTATATATATTAGCAAACGACAGAATTTCTTCTCTAAGTCAGAATTCGACTCTTAGTCTTTTCTCATTATTCATGACCACTCTGCCTATTTAAGAACGAACAGACCCGGATCCAGTGTCTTCACCGGGTCCTAGGAGGCAGAGTCAGCACAGGTCCCAGACCGACGCCGAAGAGGTAACTGGCAGGAGATCAAGAACGCCGAGAGCCTGAATCGAGATCACACAACAAAAACGTAACGTATTGCCCTAACAACTTCCTATTCAAGCATTACTCTTTCTTTAAACACAACTAGAGCGTGATGCGACTCCCCTAGAGTACCCGCTGTGGCCTGCAACATAGGAGACAAGGTAATTACGGCATCCCTTCACCCTGTCCTATGTATCACTATGTCTTATCACGATTAATAGCCGCTTGACAATAATTGAACAGCACTAGCTAATTTAGTCTATTTGATTTTCTCGCTTTCACTGGGGAGCTCATATCTGACATGAATATACCACCTAGCCTAAACTGTCTGAACTAAATGCATAGACGAAATACCACAGTGTGGAGGCTAACGCGTTTTTTGATTAATGACTTGATCCCAAGCAATAACAGAGATCCTACCGCCCTCACCAAACGTTCGTAGGTGCTACTCTCTCGAACCCCTCAGCCTCACTTGACGCATAGGGGTGTACAGAGCATACACATCGTTTGTGACATGAGGAGTTGGTCGGAGTATTAAATACTATTGCTTTGGGATATGACAAAATGGATTGTGTACGAGATCTGCATCTTACTAGTAAAGGAGGGTCGAACTTTGCCATACCAGGGGTTCCCCACTGGGGGTCTCCTTAAAACAAAGCTTTGCCATTTTATGATTGCATATAGAATGAATTCGCAATGATTTTATGCTTTTTCCTTCTTTCTTTCCTTCCTCCCACAATCATTTTTTCAATCCATTGGATTAAGATTGAATGTGCATTCAAATAGGATAAGTTTCCTGCATATCCACAAGGGAGCCCATAGCACGGGCCCCCATTCTGCACCAGGTCCTGAAGAAAGCCCGCTAGACCCTTTTGGGCTGACGAGGGCTGAAACATGTCGACCTTTTTTGGACACAGTTTTTAACCAGTGCACCTGACCATAATCAGTCAGACACGTGCACAACGACAATACTTTTTTATCTTGGTCTCGAACCCAGTACCAATAAAAAAATCTACTGGTTTTACGAGAATTTTAAGACACTTTTCCTTTTATCACGATCACCTCACCCTTCTTTTTTGATTCACGATCACTACTGTGATTAACCAGTGGTTAAAAGCCTCCGGGTGGAGGAAGCATTGGATTGACCCAATGATTATGCGATCACGTTGAAGACCACAGTCAGCGGAGAATCAAGATATACCGCTAATCTCGATCCCAACAAAAACGTGAATGAGGGTTTCTTATACGGTACAATGTACTGTCCATGCAATACCCTGGTTTCCCAGGACCAGTGATCCATTCTACCATTGATTTTTTGGTTAAAACTAAGCCAGTTTTGGCATGGCTCAGCATATGGGCTAACCCGGATGCTGAACTAAGCAAGGAAATTATTAATGATTGTTTACAAAGGGACAAAGGAATGTCAATCCCATGGCTGAAATATGTTAAAGCAACCTTAGAATCTGTAGGCCAACACGCACTCTTTAGTACCCCTACTTTAATTACAAGAAATAGCAAAATGCAAATTAAAAGATTGTTGCTGGACAAAATGGAATCCCATAGGGAAACTAAAGCTCTCATATCAAAACGCTCAGTGGTAGCCCACTGTTTAACTAAAGAGACAGTAGGTATGGAACCCTATCTATTTCTGCTGCATAATCAACAAGAGAGATTTTTAATGTGTCGTTTTAGGCTCAATTTGTTGCATAATATTTTATCTTATCCATCGGGTTTTTCTGCGACTATTGAGCAGAAGGGGGTCTGCGGCTGCGACAATTTGTCTCCGCAGGACTCCCTTCATTTTGTATTGTTGTGCCCATTTTATTGTCTCCCTAGACGCATGTTTTTAATTAATATTTTAAAATGTGGGAAATTTCGACATGCGAAGGTAGCTTTGTTGTTCCTTCAAAGAGCAAATGATATGTATTCTCTATGCTCAGTAATAAGCTTCTTGAAAGCTGCCGTAAGACTAAGGAACACTAGAGATTAGCTTACTTTTCGTATTGTGATAAAGTGTAACAGTTCAGTTGATGGTCATTTTTTAATGAATTGTATGATTATATGTGTTGTTGTGTTTTTAACATGTACTTTTTATGATGATTTTTTAACCATCGAAATAAAGAATTTGAACTGAACTGAACTGTGTAAGGGATATAGAATCCGTTATTGACAGTGACAAATCCACTACATTTGGGATGCTATGTATATCCACAATGTGTTAAGTTCGAAGCTACCTTATTACTTTGTGGTACGGGAGTTTTAGCTGTTGCAATGTGGCCCATAGATGAGCGCCTTGCTAAAAGTAAATCTTGTGACACTCTCCGTTCCATAATTGCAATCCCTTGGTCAATGACTGAGTTAGCTCTAACAATAAAATTATCAAGTGGGCCAGTAATAGTAGATACATCCGTATTTAACCTGCTCCTACTCCCTTGCGTAGTCGCCATTTATAACAGCAGTAAATGAAACTATCTGCAGTAATGCAATTAAATGGCGAGATATTATATTCTCCTACTGGAAAACGAACAGACTAGAACGTTAGAGGGGGGGGGCCCGGTCCTGTCTTACTCGGTCTGGAACGGGCCCGCCCTTGGCCCGGGCTTCGCCCGGCGCGCGTCCCGCGTGCGTCCCGCGCCGCGTTATGCAGCTCAGAGTTAATAGGTAACAATTGCTAATTGGGGGAGTGTCCGGGAAGAGGCCGCAGCTGTTGCTGGTTTTAACGCTGCGAGCCTCACAGTCCCTCACACCCGAAACAAACACTGAATCCGCTGGCAATGTTCCTCAAACACGAATGGCTCACGCGGAGCGGGGGCCGTGAGTCGTCTTTTAAAGGCAGGCAGGCAGGCAAGGGGGAGTGTCCGGGAAGAGGCCGCAGCTGTTGCTGGTTTTAACGCTGTGAGCCTCGCAGTCCCTCACACCCAAAACAAACACTGAATCCGCTGGCAATGTTCCTCAAACACGAACGGGCTTACATATGTGGGGAGTATCCTAGATGTTACTCCTGATGCCTTTCCTGATATGCACTGTTGCCTATTTTGTTTGGACTCATGTGTCAGATGTATACAAGTGACTGATTTTTTCCTGTCTCTTCACCTTGCCCACAGCATCATTGGAGGACACCGAGGGAGACACCGGCACGGACGTGGAGGAGGGATCGAGCAGTGGTGCCACCACTGCTGTGGAGTCGGTGGAATCTAGTGGCACGGAGGGCGAGGGGAGTGAGGCGGAGGACCTGCCCAGTACCAACACAGACTACGAGGCAGACGGGTTCGAGGCTGAGCTCCCTGAGGGGGCGGAGGCTGCTCCCCGAGCTGAAAGCAGCAGTACATCTCTCGCCGCCCCCTCCATTCCCATCACTGCCCTCCCACTTGCTCGGGTCCCTTCTGTCCGTGCTAGGCCACACCGTGTCTCCTTCGTGCCAGGCACCGCATCCCTTGCCCCTGTGCCCCCTGCTGCCCTCACTGCCGAGTCTGTGGACATTCAGCGGCAGTTGCAAGTTGGGCAGACATCGATCCTGACTGTCCTCCATGGCCACACCAGACTGCTGACCCAGATGGTGTCGTACATGGAGGACATGTCATCAGCAATGTCTGACCAACGGATGTTGCTGAGGTCCCTGGACTCGTCACTGACGGCAGTAGCGAGACACCTGCAGTGCTGCCTCCCCCCCTACCACTGGCCCATCCACAAGTCCAACACCCATGCCTGTCCAAAGCACACCCAGACATCCACACACATGCACCCCACCAGACACAAGCAGCACACCACCATGTAAGGGCAAGCGCACACCTCCTGACACGCACACTCAGGGGGTAGCAGGCACACCCACTGGGTCTGGGGCACACAGGCAGGCACGCAGCCACAGTCCTCATCCACATGACTCACTCCCCAGTCCCTCCGATGTCACTCCCCTTGGCTCCCCTGCCCCAGATTCGGAGAACGAGGCGTACTTTGCTGGGCTGGGCCTCAGCCCCACTAGTTCACCTGGACGCAAACGGTCACGCCACTCCACGGGTAGGGGAGTTAAGTCCCCCAGCCCGTCCACCACCTCCCCCAGTAGCCCTGCAACCCATCCCTCCGACCCCCGCTCCTTGGGGCCTGTTGTTTCTCCGGGTGCAGGGGAGACGCTTGAAGAACTGGCAGAAGTGTGTAGCGCTGAGCTCGCCTCCACCTTTGGCGCTGCCCCATCCCCTGTGGTGGAGTCGTCCGTCCCTGCACCCACAACACTTACCCTTCCCCCTCCTGTACTTGCGGTGCCTGGTCCTTCCCCACATGATGCCCCGCCCAGTCGACGAAACACTCTTGTGATGTGCAGGCAAGCTAGGGGAGACGCATGGCCATGTGTCCCCCCCCCCAAGGACTGCTGATATGGACTGGCCATTGGCCTTTGTGAATAGTCTTGTTTACACATTATTATTTTCATGCTGAATAAAGCATTTTCTTTTTCTTTGGAAAAGTCTTGCATTTCAGGTATTGATGTTGATGCTGATGCTACAGGAGGTGGGGTTGTGGGCATGTGTTATGTTTCAGGGAAATGTTGTGATCTGCTGCCCATGGGGTGGAACCTGGTATCTGCGTGCCATCACGCAATCTCTGCAAAGATTCTTTGTCGTGTATGCTCTTTGTGTTTGGAGACATTGTCCCAAGGGGTATTCCTTCCTCTGTGGCACCTTACATCTCCCCTGCAGAGAGTTGCACAATTGTTGTGTTGCCCTGTGTCTACATGTCCTTTGTTGGTGATGGATCCCTTCAACTCTGGGCATGCCTGCTCAGCAATGTGTCCGGCTGCATCGTCTGTGCCATCCTTGGTACTCACTGTACTTGTGTATAGAGTATTTTGCCATGACTTCATGGATAAATGGCTCCTTTTCCGCACAATGCATGTGTGTAATCCCAGCCTAGTACACATATGGTACTTGATCTGCTGGGTATTTGAACACCTGACTCACAATTGTGGCCATTGTATCTGAGGGAACTCCACACTATTCCTTCCATGACAGACAACATCTTGGTGGCTAGCCCAGCACCCGAACATTCCTATCAGTCCTGGGATGTGCGTGACAGTGTGTGTTCTCTTTGGCTCTCTTAGTTTGTTAGGCAGTGACATGACTATACAGTCTTGTGGCATGATCCCAGTGTGTGTATTGTGCTGCATCTGCCAGGGGTGGGTATGCATGTGTTATTTGTCCTCACACCCACATGTGGTGTGTCATGCAGTGGGGCTAAGACCTCCTTCATCCTGGGAGTGGGATAATGCTGTCAGTGATGTGTTGTTATGGCACTATCCTCTTTGTCCTAAGTTAGGGATACGTACATTCACCCATGGAGCTGTGGTCATCTGATAATGATGTACACCCCCCATGTCTCTGTCCACTGCTGGGAGTCCTCTGCACTCACCCCTCATATGCCTGGGCACTGCTGGGAGTGATAGGCATCCACCCCTCATATGTCTGGGCACTGCTGGGATTGATAGGCACACACCCCTCATATGTCTGGGCACTGCTGGGGGTCCTCTGCACCCACCCCTCATATGTATGGGCACTTCTGGGAGTCCTCTGCACCCACCCCTCATGTGTCTGGGCACTGCTGGGAGTCCTCTGCACCCACCCCTCATATGTCTGGCCACTGCTGGGAGTCCTTTGCACCCACCCCCATGTCTCTGTCCACTGCTGGGAGTCCTCTGCGCCCACCCCTCATATGTCTGGGCACTGCTGGGAGTCCTCTGCACCCACCCTCATGTCTCTGTCCACTGCTGTGAGTCCTCTGCACCCACCGCTCATATGTCTGGGCACTGCTGGGAGTCTTCTGCACCCACCCCTCATATGTCTGGGCACTGCTGGGAGTCCTCTGCACCCACCCCTCATGTGTCTCGGCACTGCTGGGAGTCCTCTGCACCCACCCCTCATATGTCTGGGCACTGCTGGGAGTCCTCTGCTCCCACCCCTCATGTGTCTGGGCACTGCTGGGAGTCCTCTGCACCCACCCCCATTTCTCTGCTGGGAGTCCTCTGCACCCACCCCTCATATGTCTGGGCACTGCTGGGAGTGATAGGCACCCACCCCTCACATGTCTGGGCACTGCTGGGAGTGATAGGCACCCACCCCCATATGTCTGGGCACTGCTGGGAGACCTCTGCACCCACCCCTCATGTGTCTGGGCACTGCTGGGAGTCCTCTGCACCCACCCCTCATATGTCTGGGCACTGCTGGGAGTCCTCTGCACCCACCCCTCATGTGTCTGGGCACTGCTGGGAGTCCTCTGCACCCACCCCTCATATGTCTGGCCACTGCTGGGAGTCCTCTGCACCCACCCCCATGTCTCTGCCAACTGCTGGGAGTCCTCTGCACCCACCCCTCATATGTCTGGGCACTGCTGGGAGTCCTCTGCACCCACTCCTCATATGTCTGGGCACTGCTGGGGGTCCTCTGCACCCACCCACCCACCTGTGCCCTTGCTGTGGTACACTGCTGTCCTGGCCATACACCACCCCCAATTTACAGCTGATGTGCTGCACCAAGCCGTACACCTACATCTGTGGCGTGTGTACGCCTTGTATGCATCATGTTTGGGGCTGTAGGGGTACGCGTGTACGGACCGTACCCACACCCCCAGAGCGTGGGTACGGTCCGTACATGCGTACCCCTACATCACCACTGCAATGGTGGTACAGCCCGTGACCATGCTCTGGGGGCGTGGGTACGGGACGTACCACCATTGTGGCGGTGACGTAGGGGTACACATGGTACGGCCCATACCCACGCTCTGGGGAGCGTGGGTACGGGCTGTACCACCATTATAGTGGTGATGTAGGGGTACGCATGTACGGACCGTACCCATGCTCTGCGGCGTGGGTACGGTCCGTACACGCGTACCCCTACATCACCACTGCAATGGTGGTACGGCCCGTACCCATGCTCTGGGGGCGTTGGTACGGGCCGTACACGCGTACCCCTACATCACCACTGCATTGGTGGTACGGCCCGTACCCACGCTGTGGAGGGCATGGGTATGTCCCGTACCACCATTGTGGTGGTGACGGGTACGCGTCCACGTCCACTTCCATTGTGGCGGGACGTGGAATTGGTGAACACGCCCCTAGAAGTGACCAGTCCATGGAGGTAATTAATGTGCAGGATGTATTAGTAATTTTTGGGATGTGGGTTATGTTTCCTGCACCTTGCACCCCCCTCCCCCTTTGCCCCTGGGGGTTGTTCTGACCTTCTGCGGCATCTACGTCGGTTTCTGAACACGAGGTGGTAGGCTATGAGGGCCGGGATGACGCGTAGGTTGGGGTCCATCGCTGTCCGTCGCGTACCGGTGCTCCTTGTTCGCGTCGTCCTCAATTTCCCGGCAGTTTTTGGCTCCCGTAAAAAATGCTACGTGCGAAGTGACGTAGGCACGAATCGTACTTGCTGGTCCGTAAAACGCTGCCTGACTCTGTCCAGACGTCGCGTATGCGCCGTCCAGAATCAGATTTGTATGTATTTTTTTGCCGGTCGGTGTTTTTTTATGACTCGTACGGAAATGGTAATTCTGTGCGAATCGTAATTGCGACTTTGTAAGGTGTTTTTCCCGGGTACGAGTCGGACGGAGAAAACGCTCCGTACAACCATTTGTACCCGGGTTTTACTGGATCGGAATCGGCACCTCTGTGTTGTTGCAGAATGGACCATGCACATGAAGAGCATACAAACAATCCAAATCACATTCTCAACACATGTTGTGCATCCACATGTCTCCCTTGGTGAGGTGTAGCAATCTGATGCAGAAAATAAGAACTCATAATGTGTGTTGATTGGGAGCATACACTCACAAGGGTAAATTGATGTGTCGTACCACAACATGCATACATGCAGAGTCTAAGTCAACTCATGAAGAAGGACATCAATGCATATGTATGTTGTCTTTCAAATGTCACAGTAAGTCAAGTGAACCAGTTAGCAATGCCACTGTCACCTAGACACTGCCCCACCTTAGTGGCAAGGTGGATGTAAAGAGCCCAAAATGAGTTTAACGTGTTGCAGAGAAGGATTTTCACTCTCAGTTACCCTCAGCACAATGACAACAAATGAGGTCCCCGGATGATGTCCCAACATAGTATTCAACAAAAACTCAAGGTGGGTGCCTAATCAGGCACATGTGCCAATGGTGCACCCTCTACAGTATATGCACAGGAGATGTTCTGTTTGTGCAGCAGGCCTATTATGTTATTTTTCATTGACCCATATCTCCTGACAGTCACAACATGGAGGCAATACACAGGACACAGACAATGACAACATGGTGATGTGTAGTCTGTCAAGTATAGACAAGTTAATTTCACAGATGCTGGTAAATTGTTGGAAACTCAACATGATAGAAAAGAAAGTAGAAATTAGCAAAATGCACATACACCTAAAAAGGCACACTGCAAACACAGCAGGCACATATACTAATGGACACATATCTCTTTAATATGTTTCAGGTAATCAAGGATATGCACTCAAGCCATGGCTGATGACGCCCCTCAGAGTGACACACACACAGGACCAGAGACTACAACATTGTACTGGGACGCACAAGGGACATAGTTGAGTGGACATTTGGAGTTCTCAAATCCAGGTTCCAATGCCTACACATATTGTGGGGCAGACTCCTGCACAGGCCTGAACTTGTTTGCAAGATCATAATGGCCTGTTGCATTCTGCACAATATTTGTGTACCCACAAACACGCCATTAGATGAAGACCAGGAGGAGCCGCACAACCCATCTGATGGCCAGGACGAAGAGGCAGATTCTAGACACACCACACCTTCTGCTGCTGGAACAGCAAGAAGAGATCACATAATCTCTCATTTGTTTACATAATCACAGGAAATAAATATCACATGTTTATGTTTACACAAAAAAAAGAGATTGGCACTTTTTGAAAGAAAATATCACTACATAAAAGTCATGTATGCTTGTTTTATTACATCACAAGTTCATATATCTGTCAAGTGAAAGGTTATAAAAAAAATGTGTCACCCAGCTATCACATATAGCAGTGGAGAGAACATCAATCATTGATGTAAATAAATCATACAACAAACTGCTCACTAGCAAGTGTGGTTGATGGGATGCAACACATGTTTGCCTCTTGAATGGCAGCATTTGCAAGCAGAGCACATCTCATATCGTTCATGTAAAACTGTTAGGTAGAAGCAGTTTTTTTCCAGGAAATTCAGCAAATACAACCCCTGATTCTCCTCTCCTTCACTCACAACTATCACAACCAACTCAATACTACAGCAGGCGTCAATATACAACACTCTTTCTGACTCACTAACTCAGCAAGCATAATCCTTGGTGAGCACAGCTAATAATATACAGGGCTACAGCATGGAATGCAAACTATGAAATTCAAAATACTGATGCAGGGGATGCAAGTGGACACTCAAATTTGCCTCATCACATATCCCTTGCATCACAAGTCTTGTAGAGCAGATGGGCCTCATCCTTAACAGTGATGGGATTTGCACCATACTCTTGCTTAAATACGCTGAGGGGACATTCCATAAGATAGGATGTCTACCCTGTAACATCAGTGTACTCATGGTGTGTGTCCTGCAATGCACACTAACATTTGAACATTACCAATAGCAGCCTTCAATTATGAGCACAACAAGTTGCAGCATGCATACTTCGCATATCACTGATGTTAAAACAAGAACATGACAAGTCTTGCCATCAGGTAATGTACATTGTTCATATAGGAAGCTCAAGAAAATGGGACCACCATATCCCACACAACGCAGGCACTGCCATCCCTGTCACTCTGCTGTAACTCAGCAGTATCTGTCTGTAGAGACCAAGGTCTCATATAAAGGCACTGCATGATGATTTTGCAAGGACTGTGACATGCAAAGTGCAGCCTTGCATTTCCAAAGTCACAAAGATATGTTCACATGTGAAACTGGGTCTCCAACATGCTTGTACATGGCTCACTGTGTCATGTAGAGCTATGCATAAATCTGATATTTTAGTCCCATTATGCTATCTGTTACACACATTTAAACATGCATTATCTTACCTGTGTAGGATATTGTACTCCATAGTGTACTAATAATGTTTGGAGACACAACACCAAACTAACTTGCAATGGTATCTGTCCATTCAAAACATATTTTTACATACCAGATAATATTAGCTCATTGCTGACATGCAAGAATTTTCTTGTGATGTTGCGTGCCCAAGAACATACTCACACCATGTAATGTCTTGACTCGCGAGCATTTGTAACTTTGGATGTGATGCGGTCGGGATTTCTGACAGCAGTAAGGATGTAACATGGTCCCAAGAATGACATATATATATACTGAGTATGACGAGGACTGGATCTATTAACATGCACATTTGAAGTTGGACAGCATATGAGATTGATTATCCAGAAATTATAAGAAATGTTACGATAGGACTTGATACTTTATGCGAGGCAATAGATGCAAGAATTTCCTACTTTGGAGCCTTGAGGAGGCCCATTGGGCGAAACTCGCGTCGGCTGCCTGTGAATTGGAAATGGCTGTTTTTATGAATTTGGAATAAATGCCAATCATTAACAACTCCAAGTGAATCAATATTTGAACTCTCTTTTTGAGATATTCAGTGCTATGGAATGGACTTGATGATACTAAATTAATCACTGCTTTCGGTGTGCTACAGTGTCCTTGATGTGAAATTAATTTTGAGAGTCATTTGTGATCTCAATGTTTTCGATACTTGAGGTGGATAAGTATCAAACACTGTATTAGCACCAAATATTCAACATCTTTAATACTACATTTGAAGAATTACGCTTTATAACTTATGATGATGTGCAAGTCGATATAGCATATCCACCCTGTCTTTTGTGTATAATCATTTTATTTGGGTACACTTCACATGATCAACTGGCTGACAATCTTTGTGAGATACACAGTGGAAAAACTGATTTGACCCTCAAACACCATGTCTATTGAGGTGTGATAGCAGATATGACATGCAGGAAGCAGTGGGACAGGTCATAGTATGTTCTGTCACTTAGACCGTGGCATGGATGTCCATTAGGCCACCAGTGTTAGATTGACATATGTTGTGGGTAAGACAGGCTCAGGAGATTGCAAATTATATGTAACATGGCAACCCACATGACTATTCCAATGACTGAAATTGTATCATGAATCCACCAATGATGCATGTGAATTTTGCAAAATGTGATGTCAAGACATTAATGATACTTTCCACAATTTTTCAACATCAGTAAGACCCTTTATCACTCAAGGAGATGTGGATGCATTTATGGACCCACATGCCACAGGTGAATGTATCGCCCCTAACTTTGGATTATATGTGCTGACATATGCAAGCAATGTTACAGGCCCTGTATGTTGTAGTACTCAGTGTGGATATGCATCACATGATATTCACCTCTGGTGTGACGATACTGCATGAAGTCAACGGTAATGCGCATCAGCAATATGTGATGCTGGAGAACAGAATTGCCATTTGTGACTTGATGTTGCAAAGCCTCATATGTTTCACAACATCCTAACTATATGCAAGCACAGAGTCCAGGATGTGGGTGATGTCATAACCATGTCATAGAACCAATCACACAGCATCACAAACATCTATATGCCCAGACATGATTGTGCTAGTGTTGCAGATCTGCAGCACCCAATTTCAATTGGAAAATGTTTTATATTATGATAAGTTTGTTCCACTGAGCATGTCACATCTGTTGTTGATTATCATTATGCAAACGTGATGTGACATTCAGACATAAACCATTGACAAAAATCCACATACAATCTTATTGTTAACTAGCTAGAATGTACTACCATCACCATATGATATTTGCCCCCATGGCATCAACTGTGTCACCACAAAACAGTAGGGCATATGTACAATCTTCTATGGCCACCACAACGTCACTTTTATTGACTTAGTGGTGGCAATGTGGGGTGTGCCTTATTTTCAAGGCAGCGTTAAGCCACTTAATGTGGATTAACACTGCCTTGTTTATAAGGCCCCCTTTCATGCTGTGTTTAGCGTGAATGGGGTCGGCTGTGGGTGTTGCGGTGGGACATGGGTAAATAATGTCTATAATGTGCTCTTTCCCATGACATGCTCAACAGTTCTGACAATTCACATGTTACTAGTTGGTCATCTAAATGTGTCACACATGAAATAATCAATAGTTCACTGATGGATCAGGTGCATGATGGTGATCCTTGCGTAACATTGACTAACATGTGCTAAAATCAGACAACTTAGCACTTTTGGGCGAGGGTACTTTCCTTTGCCCTACCATAAATGTCTTCACACTGCCACTATTCTAAAAGCAGTGCAGACAAATGCGTGGTTCACATGGAGGAGCTCTGCTGTCCAATTGGCTGGGCTCAAACTGGAATGGCATGGTGAGCAAAAAAACAATGGACTTTGGCCCAGATCTCTGTACTAGGGTGAATGTATGACATTGTTCTGCATTCTGTCCATCAACTGTTGTTTTTGCATTTGTGACCCTGAGAGGGACAGGTATGCTCAGACGTGAGTCCTGTGCTCTCCATGCCACTGGAATCAAGCGATCCTGGCTGAAGAGGGGTGAAACCCCAAAACCGGTCTTAGGATGCTTGGTTCCAGTCCAGGGAGGACCTGGCTTGGCAGTTCAGGCTGGACTGTTGCCATGGGGCACAGGGTCAAGACTAATTTGCATATGGCTGGGTTCAAATTGGAATGGCATGGTGAGCAAAAAAACAATGGATTTAGGCCCAGATCTCTGTACTGGGGTGAATGTATGACATTGTTCTGCCTTCTGTCCATCAACTGTTGTTTTTGCATTTGTCATCCCGAGTGGGACAGGTACGCTCAGATGTGAGTCCTGTGCTCTCCATGCCACTGGAATCAAGCTATCCTGGCTGAAGAGGGGTGAAACCCCAAAACCGGTCCTAGGATGCTTGATTCCAGTCCAGGGAGGGCCTGGCTTGGCAGTTCGAGCTAGACTGTTCCCATGGGGCACAGGGTCAAAGCTGATTTCCATGTGGCTTGGTTCAAACTGGAATGGCGAGCAAAATAACGATGGATTTAGGCCCAGATCTCTGTACTGGTGTGAATGTATGACATTGTTCTTCATTCTGTCCATCAACTGTTATGTTTGCATTTGTCACCCCGAGTGGGACGGGTATGCTCAGACGTGAGGCACATGCTCTCCATGCCACTGGAATCAAGCTATCCTGGCTGAAGAGGGGTGATACCCTGAAACTGGTCCTTGGTGTCTTGGTTCCACTCCAGAGAGGATCTGACTTGTCAGTTCGGGCTGGTCTGTTCCCATTGGGCACAGGGTCAAGACTCATTTTCATATGGCTGGGTTCAAACTGGAATGGCATGGTAAGCAAAAAAACGATGAATTCAGGCCCAGATCTCTGTACTGGGGTGAATGTATGACATTGTTCTGCATTCTGTCCATCAACTGTTGTTTTTGCATTTGTTACCCCGAGTGGGGCAGGTATGCTCAGACGTGAGTCCTGTGCTCTCCATGCCACTGGAATCAAGCTATCCTGGCTGAAGAGGGGTGAAACCCCAAAACCGGTCCTAGGATGCTTGGTTCCAGTCCAGGGAGGACCTGGCTTGGCAGTTCGGGCTGGACTGTTCCCATGGGGCACAGGGTCAAGACTGATTTGCATATGGCTGGGTTCAAACGGGAATGGCATGCTGAGCAAAAAAACGATGAATTTAGGCCCAGATCTCTGTACTGGGGTGAATGTATGACATTGTTCTGCATTCTGTCCATCGACTGTTGTTTTTGCATTTGTCACCCCGAGTGGGACGGGTATGCTCAGACGTGAGTCCCGTGCTCTCCATGCCACTGGAATCAATCTATCCTGGCTGAAGAGGGGTGAAACCCCGAAACCGGTCCTAGGATGCTTGGTTCCAGTCCAGGGAGGACCTGGCTTGGCAGTTCGGGCTGGACTGTTTCCATGGGGCACAGGGTCAAGAATGATTTCCATGTGGCTTGGTTCAAACTGGAATGGTGAGCAAAAAACGATGGATTTAGGCCCAGATCTCTGTACTGGTGTGAATGTATGACATTGTTCTGCATTCTGTCCATCAACTGTTGTTTTTGCATTTGTCACCCGAGTGGGACGGGTATGCTCAGACGTGAGTCCCATGCTCTCCATGCCACTGAAATCAATCTATCCTGGATGAAGAGGGGTGAAACCCCGAAACCGGTCCTAAAATGCTTGGTTCAAGTTCAGGGAGGACCTGGCTTGGCAGTTCATGCTGGACTGTTCCCATGGGACACAGGGTCAAGACTGATTTGCATATGGCTGAGCTCAAACTGGAATGGCATGGTGAGCAAAAAAAAGATTGGATTTAGGCCCCGATCTCTGTACTGGGGTGAAAGTATGACATTGTTCAGCATTCTGTCCATCAACTGTTGTTTTTGCATTTGTCACCCCGAGTGGGACGGGTATGCTCAGACGTGAGTCCTGTGCTCTCCATGCCACTGGAATCAAGCTATCCTGGCTGAAGAGGGGTGAAACCCCAAAACCGGTCCTAGGATGCTTGGTTCCAGTCCAGGGAGGACCTGGCTTGACAGTTCGGGCTGGACTGTTCCCATGGGGCACAGGGTCAAGACTGATTTGCATATGGCTGGGTTCAAACTGGAATGGCATGGTAAGCAAAAAAATAATGGATTCAGGCTCAGATCTCTGTACTGGGGTGAATGTATGACATTGTTCTGCATTATGTCCATCAACTGTCGTTTTTGCATTTGTCACCCGAGTGGGACGGGTATGCTCAGACGTGAGTCCCGTGCTCTCCATGCCACTGATATCAATCTATCCTGGCTGAAGAGGGGTGAAACCCCCAAACCGGTCCTAGGATGCTTGGTTCCAGTCCAGGGAGGACCTGGCTTGGCAGTTTGGGCTGGACTGTTTCCATGGGGCACAGGGTCAAGAATGATTTCCATGTGGCTTGGTTCAAACTGGAATGGTGAGCAAAAAAACGATGGATTTAGGCCCAGATCTATGTACTGGTGTGAATGTATGACATTGTTCTGCATTCTGTCCATCAACTGTTGTTTTTGCATTTGTCACCCGAGTGGGACGGGTATGCTCAGACGTGAGTCCCGTGCTCTCCATGCCACTGGAATCAATCTATCCTGGATGAAGAGGGGTGAAACCCCGAAACCGGTCCTAAGATGCTTGATTCAAGTTCAGGGAGGACCTGGCTTGGCAGTTCATGCTGGACTGTTCCCATGGGACACAGGGTCAAGACTGATTTGCATATGGCTGAGCTCAAACTGGAATGGCATGGTGAGCAAAAAAAAGGTTGGATTTAGGCCCAGATCTCTGTACTGGGGTGAATGTATGACATTGTTCAGCATTCTGTCCATCAACTGTTGTTTTTGCATTTGTCACCCCGAGTGTGACGGGTATGCTCAGACGTGAGTCCCGTGCTCTCCATGCCACTGGAATCAAGCTATCCTGGCTGAAGAGGGGTGAAACCCCAAAACCGGTCCAAGGATGCTTGGCTCCAGTCCAGGGAGGACCTGGCTTGGAAGTGCGGGCTGGACTGTTCCCATGGTGCACAGGGTCAAGACGTATTTGCATATAGCTGGGTTAAAACTGGAATGGCATGGTGAGCAAAAAAACGATGGATTTAGGCCCAGATCTCTGTACTGGGGTGAATGTATGACATTGTTCTGCATTCTGTCCATCAACTGTTGTTTTTGCATTTGTCACCCGAGCGGGACGGGTATGCTCAGACGTGAGTCCCGTGCTCTCCATGCCACTGGAATCAAGCTGTCCTGGCTGAAGAGGGGTGAAACCCCGAAACTGGTCCTAGGATACTTTGTTCCAGTCCAGGGTATACCTAGCTTGGCAGTTCGGGTGGGCTGTTCACATGGGGCACAGGGTCAAGAGAGATTTGCATATGGCTGGGTTCAAACTAAATGGCATGGTGAGCAAAAAAACGATGGATTTAGGCCCAGATCTCTGTACTGGTGTGAATGTATGACATTGTTCTTCATTCTGTCCATCAACTGTTGTGTTTGCATTTGTCACCCCGAGTGGGACGGGTATGCTCAGACGTGAGGCACGTGCTCTCCATGCCACTGGAATCAAGCTATCCTGGCTGAAGAGGGGTGATAACCTGAAACTGGTCCTTGGATGCTTGGTTCCAGTCCAGGGAGGATCTGACTTGTCAGTTCGGGCTGGTCTGTTCCCATTGGGCACAGGGTCAAGACTCATTTTCATATGGCTGGGTTCAAACTGGAATGGCATGGTGTGCAAAAAAACGATGGATTTATGCCCAGATCTCTGTACTGGGGTGAATGTATGACATTGTTCTGCATTCTGTCCATCAACTGTTGTTTTTGAATTTGTCACCCCGAGTGGGACAGGTATGCTCAGACGTGAGTCCTGTGCTCTCCATGCCACTGGAATCAAGCTATCCTGGCTGAAGAGGGGTGAAACCCCAAAACCGGTCCTAGGATTCTTGGTTCCAGTCCAGGGAGGACCTGGCTCGGCAGTTCGAGCTGGACTGTTCCCATGGGGCACAGGGTCAAGACTGATTTGCATATGGCTGGGTTCAAACTGGAATGGCATGGTGAGCAAAAAAACGATGAATTTAGGCCCAGATCTCTGTACTGGGGTGAATGTATGACATTGTTCTGCATTCTGTCCATCAACTGTTGTTTTTGCATTTGTCACCCCGAGTGGGACGGGTATGCTCAGACGTGAGCCCCGTGCTCTCCATGCACACGGAATCAATCTATCCTGGCTGAAGAGGGGTGAAACCCCGAAACCGGCCCTAGGATGCTTGGTTCAAGTTCAGGGAGGACTTGGCTTGGCAGTTCATGCTGGACTGTTCCCATGGGACACAGGGTCAAGACTGATTTGCATATGGCTGGGCTCAAACTGGAATGGCATGGTGAGCAATACAACGATGGATGTAGGCCCAGATCTCTGTACTGGGGTGAATGTATGACATTGTTCTGCATTCTGTCCATCAACTGTTGTTTTTGCATTTGTCACCCCGAGTGGGACGGGTATGCTCAGACGTGAGTCCCGTGCTCTCCATGCCACTGGAATCAAGCTATCCTGATTGAAGAGGGGTGAAACCCCGAAACCGGTCCTAGGATGCTTAGTTCCAGTCCAGGGAGGACCTGGCTTGGCAGTTCGGGCTGGACTGTTCCCATAGGGCACAGGGTCAAGACTGATTTGCATGTGGCTGGGTTCAAACTGGAATGGTATGGATAGCAAAATAATGATGGATTTAGACCCAGATCTCTGTACTGGGGTGAATGTATGACATAGTTCTGCAGTCTGTCCATCAACTTTTGTTTTTGCATTTCTCACCCCGAGTGGGACGGGTATGCTCAGACATGAGTCCCATGCTCTCCATACCACTGGAATCAAGCTATCCAGGCTGAAGAGGGGTGAAACCCCAAAACCAGTCCTAGGCTGCTTGGTTCCAGTCCAGGGAGGACCTGGCATGGCAGTTCCTGCTGGACTGTTCCCATGGGGCACAGGGTCAAGATGTACTTGTATATGGCTGGGTTAAAACTGGAAGGGCATGGTGAGCATTAAAACGATGGATTTAGGCCAAGATCTCTGTACTGGGGTGAATGTATGACATTGTTCTGCATTCTGTCCATCAACTATTGTTTTTGCATTTGTCACCCGAGTGGGACGGGTATGCTCAGACGTGAGTCCCGTGCTCTCCATGCCACTGGAATCAATCTGTCCTGGCTGAAGAGGGGTGAAACCCCGAAACTGGTCCTAGGATACTTTGTTCCAGTCCAGGGTATACCTAGCTTGGCAGTTCGGGTGGGCTGTTCCCATGGGGCACAGGGTCAAGAGAGATTTGCATATGGCTGGGTTCAAACTAAAGGGCATGGTGAGCAAAAAAACGATGGATTTAGGCCCAGATCTCTGTACTGGTGTGAATGTATGACATTGTTCTTCATTCTGTCCATCAACTGTTGTGTTTGCATTTGTCACCCCGAGTGGGACGGGTATGCTCAGACGTGAGTCCTGTGCTCTCCATACCACTGGAATCAAGCTATCCTGGCTGAAGAGGGGTGAAACCCCAAAACCGGTCCGAGGATTCTTGGTTCCAGTCCAGGGAGGACCTGGCTTGGCAGTTCGGGCTGGACTGTTCCCATGGGGCACAGGGTCAAGACTGAATTGCATATGGCTGGGTTCAAACTAGAATGGCATGGTGAGCAAAAAAACGATGAATTTAGGCCCAGATCTCTGTACTGGGGTGAATGTATGACATTGTTCTGCATTCTGTCCATCAACTGTTGTTTTTGCATTGGTCACCCCGAGTGGGACGGGTATGCTCAGACGTGAGTCCCGTGCTCTCCATGCCACTGGAATCAATCTATCCTGGCTGAAGAGGGGTGAAACCCCGAAACCGGCCCTAGGATGCTTGGATCAAGTTCAGGGAGGACCTGGCTTGGCAGTTCATGCTGGACTGTTCCCATCGGACACAGGGTCAAGACTGATTTGTATATGGCTGGGCTCAAACTGGAATGGAATGGTGAGCAATAAAACGATGGATTTAGGCCCAGATCTCTGTACTGGGGTGAATGTATGACATTGCTCTGCATTCTGTCCATCAACTGTTGTTTTTGCATTTGCCACCCGAGTGGGACGGTTATGCTCAGACGTGAGTCACGTGCTCTCCATGCCACTGGAATCAAGCTATCCTGGCTGAAGAGGGGTGAAACCCCAAAACCGGTCCTAGGATGCTTGGTTCCAGTCCAGGGAGGACCTGGCTTGGCAGTTCGGGCTGGACTGTTCCCATGGGGCACAGGGTAAAGACTGATTTGCATATGGCTGGGTTCAAACTGGAATGGCATGGTGAGCAAAAAAACGATGAATTTTGGCCCAGATCTCTGTACTGGGGTGAATATATGACATTGTTCTGCATTCTGTCCATCAACTGTTGTTTTTGCATTTGTCACCCCGAGTGGGACGAGTATGCTCAGACGTGAGTCCCATGCTCTCCATACCACTGGAATCAAGCTATCCAGGCTGAAGAGGAGTGAAACCCCAAAACCAGTCCTAGGCTGCTTGGTTACAGTCCAGGGAGGACCTGGCATGGCAGTTCGTGCTGGACTGGTCCCATGGGGCACAGGGTCAAGACGTATTTGTATATGGCTGGGTTAAAACTGGAATGGCATGGTGAGCAAAAAAACGATGGATTTAGGCCCAGATCTCTGTACTGGGGTGAATGTATGACATTGTTCTTCATTCTGTCCATCAACTGTTGTTTTTGCATTTGTCACCCGAGTGGGACCAGTATGCTCAGATGTGAGTCCCGTGCTCTCCATGCGACTGGAATCAAGCTGTCCTGGCTGAAGAAGGGTGAAACCCCGAAACTGGTCCTAGGATACTTTGTTCCAGTCCATGGTATACCTAGCTTGGCAGTTCGGGTGGGCTGTTCCCATGGGGCACAGGGTCAAGAGAGATTTGCATATTGCTGGGTTCAAACTGAATGGCATGCTGAGCAAAAAAACGATGGATTTAGGCCCAGATCTCTGTACTGGTGTGAATGTATGACATTGTTCTTCATTCTGTCCATCAACTGTTGTGTTTGCATTTGTAACCCCGAGTGGGACGGGTATGCTCAGACGTGAGTCCCGTGCTCTCCATGCCACTGGAATCAATCTATCCTGGCTGAAGAGTGGTGTAACCCCAAAACCGGTCCTAGGATGCTTGGTTCCAGTCCAGGGAGGACCTGGCTTGACAGTTCGGGCTGGACTGTTCCCATGGGGCACAGGGTCAAGACTGATTTGCATATGGCTGGGTTCAAACTGGAATGGCATGGTAAGCAAAAAAATGATGGATTCAGGCTCAGATCTCTGTACTGGGGTGAATGTATGACATTGTTCTGCATTATGTCCATCAACTGTTGTTTTTGCATTTGTCACCCGAGTGGGACGGGTATGCTCAGACGTGAGTCCCGTGCTCTCCGTGCCACTGATATCAATCTATCCTGGCTGAAGAGGGGTGAAACCCCGAAACCGGTCCTAGGATGCTTGGTTCCAGTCCAGGAAGGACCTGGCTTGGCAGTTCGGGCTGGACTGTTTCCATGGGGCACAGGGTCAAGAATGATTTCCATGTGGCTTGGTTCAAACTGGAATGGTGAGCAAAAAAACGATTGATTTAGGCCCAGATCTCTGTACTGGTGTGAATGTATGACATAGTTCTGCATTCTGTCCATCAACTGTTGTTTTTGCATTTGTCACCCGAGTGGGACGGGTATGCTCAGACGTGAGTCCCGTGCTCTCCATGCCACTGGAATCAAGCTATCCTGGCTGAAGAGGGGTGAAACCCCGAAACCGGTCCTAGGATGCTTGGTTCAAGTTCAGGGAGGACCTGGCTTGGCAGTTCATGCTGGACTGTTCCCATGGGACACAGGGTCAAGACTGATTTGCATATGGCTGGGCTCAAACTGGAATGGCATGGTGAGCAAAAAAAAGGTTGGATTTAGGCCCAGATCTCTGTACTGGGGTGAATGTATGACATTGTTCAGCATTCTGTCCATCAACTGTTGTTTTTGCATTTGTCACCCTGAGTGGGCCGGGTATGCTCAGACGTGAGTCCCGTGCTCTCCATGCCACTGGAATCAAGCTATCCTGGCTGAAGAGGGGTGAAACCCCAAAACCGGTCCAAGGATGCTTGGCTCCAGTCCAGGGAGGACCTGGCTTGGAAGTGCGGGCTGAACTGTTCCCATGGTGCACAGGGTCAAGACGTATTTGCATATAGCTGGGTTAAAACTGGAATGGCATGGTGAGCAAAAAAACGATGGATTTAGGCCCAGATCTCTGTACTGGGGTGAATGTATGACATTGTTCTGCATTCTGTCCATCAACTGTTGTTTTTGCATTTGTCACCCGAGCGGGACGGGTATGCTCAGACGTGAGTCCCGTGCTCTCCATGCCACTGGAATCAAGCTGTCCTGGCTGAAGAGGGGTGAAACCCCGAAACTGGTCCTAGGATACTTTGTTCCAGTCCAGGGTATACCTAGCTTGGCAGTTCGGGTGGGCTGTTCCCATGGGGCACAGGGTCAAGAGAGATTTGCATATTGCTGGGTTCAAACTGAATGGCATGCTGAGCAAAAAAACGATGGATTTAGGCCCAGATCTCTTTACTGGTGTGAATGTATGACATTGTTCTTCATTCTGTCCATCAACTGTTGTGTTTGCATTTGTAACCCCGAGTGGGACGGGTATGCTCAGACGTGAGTCCCGTGCGCTCCATGCCACTGGAATCAATCTATCCTGGCTGAAGAGTGGTGTAACCCCAAAACCGGTCCTAGGATGCTTGGTTCCAGTCCAGGGAGGACCTGGCTTGACAGTTCGGGCTGGACTGTTTCCATGGGGCACAGGGTCAAGACTGATTTGCATATGGCTGGGTTCAAACTGGAATGGCATGGTAAGCAAAAAAATGATGGATTCAGGCTCAGATCTCTGTAATGGGGTGAATGTATGACATTGTTCTGCATTATGTCCATCAACTGTTGTTTTTGCATTTGTCACCCGAGTGGGACGGGTATGCTCAGACGTGAGTCCCGTGCTCTCCGTGCCACTGATATCAATCTATCCTGGCTGAAGAGGGGTGAAACCCCGAAACCGGTCCTAGGATGCTTGGTTCCAGTCGTCCAGGGAGGACCTGGCTTGGCAGTTCGGGCTGGACTGTTTCCATGGGGCACAGGGTCAAGAATGATTTCCATGTGGCTTGGTTCAAACTGGAATGGTGAGCAAAAAAACGATTGATTTAGGCCCAGATCTCTGTACTGGTGTGAATGTATGACATAGTTCTGCATTCTGTCCATCAACTGTTGTTTTTGCATTTGTCACCCGAGTGGGACGGGTATGCTCAGACATGAGTCCCGTGCTCTCCATGCCACTGGAATCAAGCTATCCTGGCTGAAGAGGGGTGAAACCCCGAAACCGGTCCTAGGATGCTTGGTTCAAGTTTAGGGAGGACCTGGCTTGGCAGTTCATGCTGGACTGTTCCCATGGGACACAGGGTCAAGACTGATTTGCATATGGCTGGGCTCAAACTGGAATGGCATGGTGAGCAAAAAAAAGGTTGGATTTAGGCCCAGATCTCTGTACTGGGGTGAATGTATGACATTGTTCAGCATTCTGTCCATCAACTGTTGTTTTTGCATTTGTCACCCTGAGTGGGACGGGTATGCTCAGACGTGAGTCCCGTGCTCTCCATGCCACTGGAATCAAGCTATCCTGGCTGAAGAGGGGTGAAACCCCAAAACCGGTCCAAGGATGCTTGGCTCCAGTCCAGGGAGGACCTGGCTTGGAAGTGCGGGCTGAACTGTTCCCATGGTGCACAGGGTCAAGACGTATTTGCATATAGCTGGGTTAAAACTGGAATGGCATGGTGAGCAAAAAAACGATGGATTTAGGCCCAGATCTCTGTACTGGGGTGAATGTATGACATTGTTCTGCATTCTGTCCATCAACTGTTGTTTTTGCATTTGTCACCCGAGCGGGACGGGTATGCTCAGACGTGAGTCCCGTGCTCTCCATGCCACTGGAATCAAGCTGTCCTGGCTGAAGAGGGGTGAAACCCCGAAACTGGTCCTAGGATACTTTGTTCCAGTCCAGGGTATACCTAGCTTGGCAGTTCGGGTGGGCTGTTCCCATGGGGCACAGGGTCAAGAGAGATTTGCATATTGCTGGGTTCAAACTGAATGGCATGCTGAGCAAAAAAACGATGGATTTAGGCCCAGATCTCTGTACTGGTGTGAATGTATGACATTGTTCTTCATTCTGTCCATCAACTGTTGTGTTTGCATTTGTAACCCCGAGTGGGACGGGTATGCTCAGACGTGAGTCCCGTGCGCTCCATGCCACTGGAATCAATCTATCCTGGCTGAAGAGTGGTGTAACCCCAAAACCGGTCCTAGGATGCTTGGTTCCAGTCCAGGGAGGACCTGGCTTGACAGTTCGGGCTGGACTGTTCCCATGGGGCACAGGGTCAAGACTGATTTGCATATGGCTGGGTTCAAACTGGAATGGCATGGTAAGCAAAAAAATGATGGATTCAGGCTCAGATCTCTGTACTGGGGTGAATGTATGACATTGTTCTGCATTATGTCCATCAACTGTTGTTTTTGCATTTGTCACCCGAGTGGGACGGGTATGCTCAGACGTGAGTCCCGTGCTCTCCGTGCCACTGATATCAATCTATCCTGGCTGAAGAGGGGTGAAACCCCGAAACCGGTCCTAGGATGCTTGGTTCCAGTCCAGGGAGGACCTGGCTTGGCAGTTCGGGCTGGACTGTTTCCATGGGGCACAGGGTCAAGAATGATTTCCATGTGGCTTGGTTCAAACTGGAATGGTGAGCAAAAAAACGATTGATTTAGGCCCAGATCTCTGTACTGGTGTGAATGTATGACATAGTTCTGCATTCTGTCCATCAACTGTTGTTTTTGCATTTGTCACCCGAGTGGGACGGGAATGCTCAGACGTGAGTCCCGTGCTCTCCATGCCACTGGAATCAAGCTATCCTGGCTGAAGAGGGGTGAAACCCCGAAACCGGTCCTAGGATGCTTGGTTCAAGTTCAGGGAGGACCTGGCTTGGCAGTTCATGCTGGACTGTTCCCATGGGACACAGGGTCAAGACTGATTTGCATATGGCTGGGCTCAAACTGGAATGGCATGGTGAGCAAAAAAAAGGTTGGATTTAGGCCCAGATCTCTGTACTGGGGTGAATGTATGACATTGTTCAGCATTCTGTCCATCAACTGTTGTTTTTGCATTTGTCACCCTGAGTGGGACGGGTATGCTCAGACGTGAGTCCCGTGCTCTCCATGCCACTGGAATCAAGCTATCCTGGCTGAAGAGGGGTGAAACCCCAAAACCGGTCCAAGGATGCTTGGCTCCAGTCCAGGGAGGACCTGGCTTGGAAGTGCGGGCTGAACTGTTCCCATGGTGCACAGGGTCAAGACGTATTTGCATATAGCTGGGTTAAAACTGGAATGGCATGGTGAGCAAAAAAACGATGGATTTAGGCCCAGATCTCTGTACTGGGGTGAATGTATGACATTGTTCTGCATTCTGTCCATCAACTGTTGTTTTTGCATTTGTCACCCGAGCGGGACGGGTATGCTCAGACGTGAGTCCCGTGCTCTCCATGCCACTGGAATCAAGCTGTCCTGGCTGAAGAGGGGTGAAACCCCGAAACTGGTCCTAGGATACTTTGTTCCAGTCCAGGGTATACCTAGCTTGGCAGTTCGGGTGGGCTGTTCCCATGGGGCACAGGGTCAAGAGAGATTTGCATATGGCTGGGTTCAAACTAAATGGCATGGTGAGCAAAAAAACGATGGATTTAGGCCCAGATCTCTGTACTGGTGTGAATGTATGACATTGTTCTTCATTCTGTCCATCAACTGTTGTGTTTGCATTTGTCACCCCGAGTGGGACGGGTATGCTCAGACGTGAGTCACGTGCTCTCCATGCCACTCGAATCAAGCTATCCTGGCTGAAGAGGGGTGATACCCTGAAACTGGTCCTTGGATGCTTGGTTCCAGTCCAGGGAGGATCTGACTTGTCAGTTCGGGCTGGTCTGTTCCCATTGGGCACAGGGTCAAGACTCATTTTCATATGGCTGGGTTCAAACTGGAATGACATGGTGTGCAAAAAAACGATGGATTTATGCCCAGATCTCTGTACTGGGGTGAATGTATGACATTGTTCTGCATTCTGTCCATCAACTGTTGTTTTTGAATTTGTCACCCCGAGTGGGACAGGTATGCTCAGACGTGAGTCCTGTGCTCTCCATGCCACTGGAATCAAGCTATCCTGGCTGAAGAGGGGTGAAACCCCAAAACCGGTCCTAGGACTCTTGGTTCCAGTCCAGGGAGGACCTGGCTCGGCAGTTCGGGCTGGACTGTTCCCATGGGGCACAGGGTCAAGACTGATTTGCATATGGCTGGGTTCAAACTGGAATGGTATGGTGAGCAAAAAAACGATGAATTTAGGCCCAGATCTCTGTACTGGGGTGAATGTATGACATTGTTCTGCATTCTGTCCATCAACTGTTGTTTTTGCATTTGTCACCCCGAGTGGGACGGGTATGCTCAGACGTGAGTCCCGTGCTCTCCATGCCACTGGAATCAATCTATCCTGGCTGAGGAAGGGTGAAACCCCGAAACCGGCCCTAGGATGCTTGGTTCAAGTTCAGGGAGGACTTGGCTTGGCAGTTCATGCTGGACTGTTCCCATGGGACACAGGGTCAAGACTGATTTGCATATGGCTGGGCTCAAACTGGAATGGCATGGTGAGCAATACAACGATGGATTTAGGCCCAGATCTCTGTACTGGGCTGAATGTATGACATTGTTCTGCATTCTGTCCATCAACTGTTGTTTTTGCATTTGTCACCCCGAGTGGGACGGGTATGCTCAGACGTGAGTCCCGTGCTCTCCATGCCACTGGAATCAAGATATCCTGATTGAAGAGGGGTGAAACCCCGAAACCGGTCCTAGGATGCTTGGTTCCAGTCCAGGGAGGACCTGGCTTGGCAGTTCATGCTGGACTGTTCCCATGGGACACAGGGTCAAGACTGATTTGCATATGGCTGGGCTCAAACTGGAATGGCATGGTGAGCAAAAAAAAGGTTGGATTTAGGCCCAGATCTCTGTACTGGGGTGAATGTATGACATTGTTCAGCATTCTGTCCATCAACTGTTGTTTTTGCATTTGTCACCCCGAGTGGGACGGGTATGCTCACACGTGAGTCCCGTGCTCTCCATGCCACTGGAATCAAGATATCCTGGCTGAAGAGGGGTGAAACCCCAAAACCGGTCCAAGGATGCTTGGCTCCAGTCCAGGGAGGACCTGGCTTGGAAGTGCGGGCTGAACTGTTCCCATGGTGCACAGGGTCAAAACGTATTTGCATATAGCTGGGTTAAAACTGGAATGGCATGGTGAGCAAAAAAACAATGGATTTAGGCCCAGATCTCTGTACTGGGGTGAATGTATGACATTGTTCTGCATTCTGTCCATCAACTGTTGTTTTTGCATTTGTCACCCGAGCGGGACGGGTATGCTCAGACGTGAGTCCCGTGCTCTCCATGCCACTGGAATCAAGCTGTCCTGGCTGAAGAGGGGTGAAACCCCGAAACTGGTCCTAGGATACTTTGTTCCAGTCCAGGGTATACCTAGCTTGGCAGTTCGGGTGGGCTGTTCCCATGGGGCAAAGGGTCAAGAGAGATTTGCATATGGCTGGGTTCAAAATAAATGGCATGGTGAGCAAAAAAACGATGGATTTAGGCCCAGATCTCTGTACTGGTGTGAATGTATGACATTGTTCTTCATTCTGTCCATCAACTGTTGTGTTTGCATGTGTCACCCCGAGTGGGACGGGTATGCTCAGACGTGAGTCACGTGCTCTCCATGCCACTGGAATCAAGCTATCCTGGCTGAAGAGGGGTGATACCCTGAAACTGGTCCTTGGATGCTTGGTTCCAGTCCAGGGAGGATCTGACTTGTCAGTTCGGGCTGGTCTGTTCCCATTGGGCACAGGGTCAAGACTCATTTTCATATGGCTGGGTTCAAACTGGAATGGCATGGTGTGCAAAAAAACGATGGATTTATGCCCAGATCTCTGTACTGGGGTGAATGTATGACATTGTTCTGCATTCTGTCCATCAACTGTTGTTTTTGAATTTATCACCCCGAGTGGGACAGGTATGCTCAGACGTGAGTCCCGTGCTCTCCATGCACACGGAATCAATCTATCCTGGCTGAGGAGGGGTAAAACCCCAAAACCGGCCCTAGGATGCTTGGTTCAAGTTCAGGGAGGACTTGGCTTGGCAGTTCATGCTGGACTGTTCCCATGGGACACAGGGTCAAGACTGATTTGCATATGGCTGGGCTCAAACTGGAATGGCATGGTGAGCAATAAGACGATGGATTTAGGCCCAGATCTCTGTACTGGGGTGAATGTATGACATTTTTTGGACAGGCCACACGAAGGGCTTGCTCCCTCCCCGCATGACAGGGCCCAAGCCCCGGCCCGCCAGGTGTGACCCACAAGAATCACCCGCACCCCATCTCCCGACGGAACTCCTGCCCCCGGACCTCCATGTGTCACGGGACCGAACCACCACCGGCTTCCCCGGCCGGATCCAGCCGCCATCTTGGGCCCTGCGCCACGAGGCCGCGTGGCCTCCACCCGACCCCAACCCTGGGCCTGGCCGGCCCCGACATCCCGGCACCACCATCCACCCAGGAGGTGAACGGACCACTTGGCAGGTCAATGGGAGAACGAAGCGTCAAGGGCTCTCCCCCGCCAGGTGCCGATCGCCTCCAGCTCCCCAGGCGCTGGCTCCACCCCCTGCTGGGTGTCTGGACACCTTCATCCCGGACCCTCCGACCTCCAAGTGCGAGGGTCCGGACATCAAAGGGCGCCAGACCTATAACTAGGGCAGCCCCGGAGCAGGAAGTAGTTGTATCCTGGAGTCGAGAGACACCGAGAGAACTCAGCCTTGACGGACTACTGGCGCTGCCATAGCCTGCCTTGTGAACTATCGTCCTGCCTGCTGGCGCTGCCGCGGCCTTCTGCAACATCCATCCTCGTCGGGACCTGCTGGCGCTGCCGCGGCCCGTTGTAACGACCATCTTCACCGGGACCTGCTGGCGCTGCCGCGGACCGTGTAACGACCATCTTCACCGGGACCTGCTGGCGCTGCCGCGGACCGTGTACCGACCATCTTCACCGGGACCTGCTGGCGCTGCCGCGGCCCGTCCCAGCTAGAACACCAAGCTCGAGGATTGTGAGCTATCCACCATACCATCTCAACTACCCGAAGGGTAACCAGACTGTCCCGCTACCCCCTTTCCCCCATCTTGAGAGACTTGAATCGAGGGGACCCCTGAGTCAAGACCTCCTTGTACCATTTCATCGTACCTTAAGAAATTGCCTATAAAGAACGCTAATTCTTCTCCTTGTGTGGTATCTGTCTGTGGGGGGGAAGTTATTTATCTGTACGATCGCTGGAGACGGCTCTCCCCGGAGACCTCTCCCCTTGTCCTCGGCCGACCCTCCCGGTCCGTCTAACATTGGTGGCCAGCGGCGCGATCCGAATCAACGCGTAATCGTACAGAGAGTAGCTCACCCCGCGACAAAACCACGATGTCAGCCAAAGATAGCGGTTCCACTGAAAAGTTCCAAATGGATAAGTTGGAAGAATATAGCCACCGCGAACTTAAACAATTCTGCATGGAACTAGGCATTGCTACCACCGGCCTGAGTACCGAATACAATTTAAAGCGCGCCCTTGAGTCGTGGGCAGAAAATGGGGTCACCGGATCCCCCGACCAAAACAGTGTCGTACGAGAGGGGAACGCCACGGCTCCCGAGGAGCGGGGAACGGGCCTCTCGCAGGAGGAAATCCAAGAAAGAGAAAGAACCAGATTACATGAGTTGGAAATGGCACGACTCAAGATGGACGGTGAACTAAAGTTAGCCGAGCAGAAACTAAATCTAGAACATCTGCGGCTCCGAGAAGAACGGGAAGAAAAACAGAGGCAGAGAGAGCTCGAGGAAAAAAGAATAACACTCGAACACGAGCGCAAACTGGCGGAAATAGAACTCCGGAAACAGAATAAAGAACCGGGGGTGCCTGAGCGACCGCACACCCCGGGAGCAACCGAGAAAAAAGTCCACATCCCCAAGGATGTTGTCCGAGAATATGTCCGAGAGGACGACATACAACAGTGGTTCAAAGCCTACGAGATCGCCATGACCTCCCACCGGATCGACCGGAGTGATTGGGGAGCCGGACTATGGGGGAGGTTCGTCAACGAAGGCCGCGATGCCCTATTGCAGCTCCCAGATCACCAAATGTCGTCCTACGACCACATGAAGGCTGCCCTCCTCTCCCGCTACGGCCTCACACCCGAGATGTACCGCCAGAGGTTCAGAGACTGCACCCGGATCCCGGGTACAACTTGGGTGGAGTACGTCAACTATTTCAGCCGGGCCTTCGAGGATTGGATAAAGGGGAGCCATGTAACAACCTACGAGCAACTCTTTAACCTTATAGTATGGGAACACCTGTCGAACAACTGTTTCGTCGAGCTCAGGCAGCACCTCCTCGACAGTAAGTTGACTGACCCCCGGCAACTCGCCGCTGAAGCTGACCGATGGGAAAGCACCCGAGTGGGCCGGAGAGGACCACACGAGCAAAACCGAAACAACCAGGGTCAGCACCGTCCCCGAGGAGGAGGAGGCCAGGGGCGAGGGAGAGACACCATCCCGGCAACACCCGTGACCAGCACCCCGCCCCCGGCCGGCCGGGGCAACCCCCCGATGCGCCCGGGGTTCCGAGCCAACGTCACGTGCCACCGATGCCAGCGAGTCGGCCACTACGCCAATGACCCGAGCTGCCCGCAGAACCAAACACCAAAGCCCCGCCAGGTAGCCGCCGCCGCCCTGGGGGAAGAACGACTATCAGAGGAACAGGAAGAGTATGAGCCGGCCCAGCAAGAATGGGAACCGGCCGCCATGGTTCTAGCGTGCCTAGGGGGAAAAGACATGGTCCCGCGGGCTCCCCTACCCGCCAACACCAGGAAATACGGTCAGGGGGTGACCATTAATGGGCATCGGGCCGAGGCCTTACGTGACACAGGCGCCAGTGTGACGGCCGTCCGCGGTCACCTGGTGAAGCCCGAGCAGATCCTGCTGAACATTCTCTGCCCCGTCCGCTCAGCCGACAATTCCGAAAGTCTGTGTCAAATGGCCTGCGTCCCCTTCGAATGGGGAGGGGTCTCCGGCCTGTTGAAAGTGACGGTCCGGGATGATGCCCCCGTGGACTGCCTCCTGGGGAATGACCTTGAGAGTTCCCCGTGGGCCACCGTCGAAAGAAGAGAGCACCTGGGGATGCTGGGCCTCCCGGACTGGGCCTGCGCAACCACCCGGTCCATGGCCGCCCGTGCCGTCCCCCGATCAGAAGAACCGGAATGGCCAGCACCTCCGCCCCCGGTCGCCCCAGTAGAAGACAACGACGAGGCCAACCCCCCAGAACCAACGACCGAAGGGGACGCGCACCCCCAGGACTTTCCCGGCCTGGCTCAGTCGCGTCAAGAAGGGGGGCCCACCCAAGAACAGTTCCGCCAGGAGCAAAAGACCTGCCCCTCCCTCGAGGGACTCCACCAACAAGCCAGCGCCCAGAGCGCAGGGGACTCCACCGGAACTCACTGGGTCTACTGGGATAACGACCTGCTATACAGCGAACAAAGAATCGCAGAACTAGGGGCCGGTCGAGTACTGGTGGTACCTCTCCGCTTCAGAGACTTCCTGCTCAACCTGGCCCACGATGTCCCCCTGGCTGGACACCTGGGCCAGGACAAAACTTACAGTCGCCTAGTGACCCACTTTTTCTGGCCGAAGATGCGGAACGACGTCCTGAACCACTGCTGGTCCTGCCCCACGTGCCAGGCCAGCGGGAAGAGCGGCCGTAAGCTGAAAGCCCCTCTGCAACCCTTCCCAGTGGTCACCACCCCGTTCGAGAGGGTAGGAATAGACATTGTGGGGCCCCTGGACCCCCGCACGGCACAAGGGCATAGGTTCATCTTGGTACTGGTGGACCACGCCACCCGCTACCCCGAGGCGGTGCCCCTATGAACTGTAACAGCTCCGGTGGTTGGCCGGACCCTAATGGGGATCTTCTCCCGGGTGGGCTTCCCCGAGAAGTCGTCAGCGACCGCGGCACGAACTTTATCTCAAAATATATGAAGTCCCTCTGGCAACAGTGCGGGGTCACCTACCGATTAACGACCCCCTATCACCCCCAAGGGAACGGACTAGTGGAGCGATTCAACCGCACCCTCAAGGGGATGATTGGGGGATTGGAAGAGCCCCTCCGTCGCCAGTGGGATGTACTACTCCCGTGCCTCCTCTTCGCCTACCGAGAAGTTCCCCAGAAGTCCCTCGGCTTTAGCCCTTTTGAACTCTTGTACGGGCACCCTGTGCGGGGGACCCTCAGCCTAGTCAAAGAAGGTTGGGAGATGGCCCCCCTAAAGACCCCTCCAGACGTCTTCAAGTACCTCCTGGCCCTACGCAATCAGACCCGGCGCTTCAGGGAGATGGCCAAGGCGAACCTCGTGGCCAGTCAGGAGGACATGAAAAGATGGTACGATCACAATGCCTCCTCCGTCGAGTTCGAACCTGGTCAACAAGTGTGGGTGATGTCCCCCACCGAACCCTGTGCCTTGCAAGATAAGTGGACGGGGCCCTTCAAAGTGGTCGAGCGCAAAAGCCCCGTCACTTACCTCATCGACATGGGGACCCCCCGGAACCCCCTTCGGGTCCTCCACACCAACAGACTCAAACCACACTTTGTGCGCTCAGAACTCAGCCTCCTGATGGCTACGGACAGTGGGGCGGAGGAGGACTCGGAACCCCTCCCGGATCTCCTGAGGACTCAGGAGAACGACGGTTCCGTAGACGGGGTCCGGCTCTCCGATGCCCTCACCCCCGAGCAACGCCAGGGCTGCCGGGACCTCCTGCTACGGTTCACTACACTGTTCTCCCTCACCCCCGGGATCACCCCTTGGTGCTTGCACGACGTGGACACCGGGGACAGTCCCCCTATCCGGCACCGGGCCTACCGCGTACCAGATCGGGTACGGGCCTGCATCCAAGAAGAAGTGGCCAAAATGCTCACGATCGGGGTCATCGAGCCCTCGGACAGCCCCTGGGCCAGCCCGGTTGTACTGGTCCCCAAAGCCGCTGCCCCCGGCACCACACCTGAACTGAGATTCTGCGTCGACTACCGGGGCTTGAACGCTGTCACCCGGACCGACGCTCATCCTATCCCCCGAGCGGATGAATTGATCGACCGGCTGGGGGCCGCCCGCTACCTCAGCATCTTCGACCTAACAGCGGGCTACTGGCAGATCGGTCTCACACCCCGGGCTCAGGAACGGTCCGCCTTCTCTACCCCCGATGGCCACTACCACTTCAAGGTCATGCCCTTCGGCATGAAGAATGCCCCCGCTACGTTTCAACGTCTGGTGAACCAGGTCTAGGCGGGGCTCGAAGAATTCAGCGCCGCCTACCTGGACGATATCGCTGTGTACAGCCGCCACTGGTCCGACCACCTCCTCCACCTCCAAGAGGTCCTGCAGGCCCTCCAGCGGGCCGGCCTCACGATTAAGGCCGGCAAATGCCAAATTGGTCAAGGGTCCGTGACCTACCTCGGGCACCAGGTAGGAAGCGGGCTGGTGGCCCCGCTGCAACTTAAAATTGCTGCCATCCAGTCCTGGCAGCCCCCCGTCACCCAGACCGAGGTCCGAGCCTTCTTGGGGCTCACCGGCTACTACCGGCGGTTCGTGAGGGACTACGGCAGCATTGTGGGGCCCCTCACGGGTCTCACATCCAAAAACCAGCCGAAGCGGATCAACTGGACTCCCGACTGTCAAGCGGCCTTCGAAAAGCTGAAGGCCGCCCTGTGCACCGCCCCTGTGCTCCAGGCCCCCGATTACAGTCGGGAATTCATTGTACAGACAGACGCCTCCGACCACGGCATCGGAGCAGTTCTTTCCCAACTGAACCCCGAGGGTCATGACCAGCCGGTGGCCTTCATCAGCAGACGCCTCCTGGCCCGAGAACAGCGCTGGAGCACAATCGAGAGGGAGGCCTTCGCCGTGGTGTGGGCCCTCAAAAAGCTCCGGCCCTATCTCTTCGGTACCCACTTCCGGGTACAAACCGACCATCGACCCCTGCAGTGGCTGATGCAGATGCGGGGGGAGAACCCAAAACTATTGCGCTGGTCCATCTCCCTGCAAGGAATGGACTTTACCGTAGAACACCGACCGGGCCAAGACCACGCCAACGCAGACGGCCTGTCACGCTTTTTCCGCCTCGACGAGGAGAGTCCCCAGGAAGATGGGTGACTCTCCCCGCCTTCAGCTGGGGGGGACGCATGTTGGACAGGCCACACGAAGGGCTTGCTCCCTCCAGACATGACAGGGCCCAAGCCCCGGCCCGCCAGGTGTGACCCACAAGAATCACCCGCACCCCATCTCCCGAAGGAACTCCTGCCCCCGGACCTCCATGTGTCACGGGACCGAACCACCAACGGCTTCCCCGGCCGGATCCAGCCGCCATCTTGGGCCCTGCGCCACGAGGCCGCGTGGCCTCCACCCGACCCCAACCCTGGGCCTGGCCGGCCCCGACATCCCGGCACCACCATCCACCCAGGAGGTGAGCGGACCACTTGGCAGGTCAATGGGAGAACGAAGTGTCAAGGGCTCTCCCCCGCCAGGTGCCGATCGCCTCCAGCTCCCCCAGGCACTGGCTCCACCCCCTGCTGGGTGTCTGGACACCTTCATCCCGGACCCTCCGACCTCCAAGTGCGAGGGTCCGGACATCAAAGGGCGCCAGACCTATAACTAGGGCAGCCCCGGAGCAGGAAGTAGTTGTATCCTGGAGTCGAGAGACACCGAGAGAACTCAGCCTTGACGGACTACTGGCGCTGCCATAGCCTGCCTTGTGAACTATCGTCCTGCCTGCTGGCGCTGCCGCGGCCTTCTGCAACATCCATCCTCGTCAGGACCTGCTGGCGCTGCCGCGGCCCGTTGAAACGACCATCTTCACCGGGACCTGCTGGCGCTGCCGCGGACCGTGTAACGACCATCTTCACCGGGACCTGCTGGCGCTGCCGCGGACCGTGTACCGACCATCTTCACCGGGACCTGCTGGCGCTGCCGCGGCCCGTCCCAGCTAGAACACCAAGCTCGAGGATTGTGAGCTATCCACCATACCATCTCAACTACCCGAAGGGTAACCAGACTGTCCCACTACCCCCTTTCCCCCATCTTGAGAGAATTGAATCGAGGGGACCCCTGAGTCCAGACCTCCTTGTACCATTTCTTCGTACCTTAAGAAATTGCCTATAAAGAACGCTAATTCTTCTCCTTGTGTGGTATCTGTCTGTGGGGGGGAAGTTATTTATCTGTACGATCGCTGGAGACGGCTCTCCCCGGAGACCTCTTCCCTTGTCCTCGGCCGACCCTCCCGGTCCGTCTAACAACATTGTTCTGCATTCTGTCCATCAACTGTTGTTTTTGCATTTGTCACCCCGACTGGGACGGGTATGCTCAGACGTGAGTCCTGTGCTCTCCATGCCACTGGAATCAAGCTATCCTGGCTGAAGAGGGGTGAAACCCCAAAACCGGTCCTAGGATGCTTGTTTCCAGTCCAGGGAGGACCTGGCTTGGCAGTTCGGGCTGGACTGTTCCCATGGGGCACAGGGTCAAGACTGATTTGCATATGGCTGGGTTCAAACTGGAATGGCATGGTGAGCAAAAAAACGATGAATTTAGGCCCAGATCTCTGTACTGGGGTGAATGTATGACATTGTTCTGCATTCTGTCCATCGACTGTTGTTTTTGCATTTGTCACCCTGAGTGGGACGGGTATGCTCAGACGTGAGTCCCGTGCTCTCCATGCACTGGAATCAATCTATCCTGGCTGAAGAGGGGTGAAACCCCGAAACCGGTCCTAGGATGCTTGGTTCAAGTTCAGGGAGGACCTGGCTTGGCAGTTCATGCTGGACTGTTCCCATGGGACACAGGGTCAAGACTGATTTGCATATGGCTGGGCTCAAACTGGAATGGCATGGTGAGCAAAAAACGATGGATTTAGGCCCAGATCTCTGTACTGGGGTGAATGTATGACATTGTTCTGCATTCTGTCCATCAACTGTTGTTTTTGCATTTGTCACCCGAGTGGGACGGTTATGCTCAGACGTGAGTCACGTGCTCTCCATGCCACTGGAATCATGCTATCCTGGCTGAAGAATGGTGAAACCCCAAAACCGGTCCTAGGATGCTTGGTTCCAGTCCAGGGAGGACCTGGCTTGACAGTTCGGGCTGGACTGTTCCCATGGGGCACAGGGTCAAGACTGATTTGCATATGGCTGGGTTCAAACTGGAATGGCATGGTGAGCAAAAAAACGATGAATTTAGGCCCAGATCTCTGTACTGGGGTGAATGTATGACATTGTTCTGCATTCTGTCCATCAACTGTTGTTTTTGCATTTGTCACCCGAGTGGGACGGGTATGCTCAGACGTGAGTTCCGTGCTCTCCATGCCACTGGAATCAAGCTATCCTGGCTGAAGAGGGGTGAAACCCCGAAACCGGTCCTAGGATGCTTGGTTCCAGTCCAGGGAGGACCTGGCTTGGCAGTTCGGGCTGGACTGTTCCCATGGGGCACAGGGTCAAGACTGATTTGCATATGGCTGGGTTCAAACTGGAATGGCATGGTAAGCAAAAAAATGATGGATTCAGGCTCAGATCTCTGTACTGGGGTGAATGTATGACATTGTTCTGCATTATGTCCATCAACTGTTGTTTTTGCATTTGTCACCCGAGTGGGACGGGTATGCTCAGACGTGAGTCCCGTGCTCTCCATGCCACTGATATCAATCTATCCTGGCTGAAGAGGGGTGAAACCCCGAAACCGGTCCTAGGATGCTTGGTTCCAGTCCAGGGAGGACCTGGCTTGGCAGTTCGGGCTGGACTGTTTCCATGGGGCACAGGGTCAAGAATGATTTCCATGTGGCTTGGTTCAAACTGGAATGGTGAGCAAAAAAACGATGGATTTAGGCCCAGATCTCTGTACTGGTGTGAATGTATGACATTGTTCTGCATTCTGTCCATTAACTGTTGTTTTTGCATTTGTCACCCGAGTGGGACGGGTATGCTCAGACGTGAGTCCCGTGCTCTCCATGCCACTGAAATCAATCTATCCTGGATGAAGAGGGGTGAAACCCCGAAACCGGTCCTAAGATGCTTGGTTCAAGTTCAGGGAGGACCTGGCTTGGCAGTTCATGCTGGACTGTTCCCATGGGACACAGGGTCAAGACTGATTTGCATATGGCTGGGCTCAAACTGGAATGGCATGGTGAGCAAAAAAAACGATGGATTTAGGCCCAGATCTCTGTACTGGGGTGAATGTATGACATTGTTCAGCATTCTGTCCATCAACTGTTGTTTTTGCATTTGTCACCCCGAGTGGGACGGGTATGCTCAGACGTGAGTCCCGTGCTCTCCATGCCACTGATATCAATCTATCCTGGCTGAAGAGGGGTGAAACCCCGAAACCGGTCCTAGGATGCTTGGTTCCAGTCCAGGGAGGACCTGGCTTGCCAGTTCGGGCTGGACTGTTTCCATGGGGCACAGGGTCAAGAATGATTTCCATGTGGCTTGGTTCAAACTGGAATGGTGAGCAAAAAAACGATGGATTTAGGCCCAGATCTCTGTACTGGTGTGAATGTATGACATTGTTCTGCATTCTGTCCATTAACTGTTGTTTTTGCATTTGTCACCCGAGTGGGACGGGTATGCTCAGACGTGAGTCCCGTGCTCTCCATGCCACTGAAATCAATCTATCCTGGATGAAGAGGGGTGAAACCCCGAAACCGGTCCTAAGATGCTTGGTTCAAGTTCAGGGAGGACCTGGCTTGGCAGTTCATGCTGGACTGTTCCCATGGGACACAGGGTCAAGACTGATTTGCATATGGCTGGGCTCAAACTGGAATGGCATGGTGAGCAAAAAAACGATGGATTTAGGCCCAGATCTCTGTACTGGGGTGAATGTATGACATTGTTCAGCATTCTGTCCATCAACTGTTGTTTTTGCATTTGTCACCGCGAGTGGGACGGGTATGCTCAGACGTGAGTCCCGTGCTCTCCATGCCACTGGAATCAAGCTATCCTGGCTGAAGAGGGGTGAAACCCTAAAACCGGTCCAAGGATGCTTGGCTCCAGTCCAGGGAGGACCTGGCTTGGAAGTGCGGGCTGGACTGTTCCCATGGTGCACAGGGTCAAGACGTATTTGCATATAGCTGGGTTAAAACTGGAATGGCATGGTGAGCAAAAAAACGATGGATTTAGGCCCAGATCTCTGTACTGGGGTGAATGTATGACATTGTTCTGCATTCTGTCCATCAACTGTTGTTTTTGCATTTGTCACCCTGAGTGGGACGGGTATGCTCAGGCGTGAGTCCCGTGCTCTCTATGCCACTGGAATCAATCTATCCTGGCTGAAGAGGGGTGAAACCCCGAAACCGGCCCTAGGATGCTTGGTTCAAGTTCAGGGAGGACCTGGCTTGGCAGTTCATGCTGGACTGTTCCCATGGGACACAGGGTCAAGACTGATTTGCATATGGCTGGGCTCAAACTGGAATGGCATGGTGAGCGTATGCGCTGGTGTTCCGCAGCATACCTATGGGGGTGGGGGTACGCTCCATACCTACAGGGTGGGGGTATGCACAGTCCATGGGGGGTGGGGGTAAGCACCGTCCATAGGGGGGGTGGGGGTATGCACTGTCCATAGGGGGGGTGGGGGTATGCACCGCCCATAGGGGGGGCTGGGGGTACGGCGCGTACATACGGGGGGCCGGGTGTACGGCGCGTACATACAGGGGCTGGGGGTACTGCGCATACATACGGGGGGCTGGGGGTATGTGCTGGGGGATGGTGCTTACATACGGGGGCTGGGGGTACACACCGTCCATAGGGGGGTGGGGGTATGCACCGTCAATGGGGGGGGCTGGGGGTACGGCGCAAACATACGGGGAGGGCCGGGTGTACAGCGCATACATACGGGGGTTGGGGGTACTGCGCGTACATACGGGGGCTGGGGGTATGTGCTGGGGGACGGGGGCACACACCGTACCCCCAGCACCCCGTATGTACGCACCATACCCCCAGCCCCTCCACCCTGCCCGTGCCTGTACGCACCCTACCCCAGGCCCCTACACCAGCACCCTCATCCAGCCTTGCGCATGTACGAGTCGTACCAAGCCATAGCAAATGTGAGCACTGTACAACAACATGGCGATGTACGCAACTCACAGACGCGAAAAACACACGTACTGAACCAGGACACTGCAAAACAACACAAGGTGACTCAATTTGAATCGCACAACACCACAAAACACGTCCAACAAGTCCAAATACATCCAATACACTGACCTGCAACAGCCAAACAGGTAAACAGAGGCCCAAAACACAACCACTCCTTATAACACACCCACCCAAAGTTCAAACACAGCCACACCCACAAATGGACCAATAAAAAGGACCCACACACACAAACCATAAGCCTTTGCAACAGACCCACTGCTGCCAGACCCCACAGACAACCCACAGCACCATACTTGAACATTTACTACACCTTACACTTGCACACCTTTACACAACCACCTTCACAAACACCCCCTCATCACATTCACACACACACCTTCACAACCACACACACACCCACAACCATCCACACCCACACCCCACACCATGCCCACAGACAGGAATCCAAAGTTCACAACAGCGGAGCTGGAGATCCTTGTCAACGAAATCATCAGAGTCGAGCCACAGCTCTTTGGAACATTGGTCAGACAGACCAGCATATCAGCTAAATCAGCCATGTGGCAGAGGATCATCGAGAGGGTGAATGCTCTTGCGCTCATCAGAAGGACCAGGCATGAATGCCAAGCCAGGTGGTACGATTTGCGGAGGACGGTCCGCCGCAAAATGACAGACGAATACAACCAGGGGAACATCACTGGAGTTGGCCTGCCCCGCAGACCGGTACACTACCATCCCTGCGAGGAGAAGGTGATGCGCATGCTGCCGCCGGTGGGAGTACACGGAGAAGAAGGAGTCACCGAGCCTGGTGAGTACACAAACAACTCACCCCACATGGGGGGAGCCGCATCAACAACCCAACTCACAATAATGCACGCAACTACCCCAAAGCCATCACCGGACACAACCACACTCCAAAAGCACGCACATGCCACTAGCGGCTCCATGCCCCATGCACCAAGCAAGGCCATGCCATGTCACAGGCCACACAAAACACCAACTCAAGACAGGATGTCCGTGATGCCGGGAGGGGGGCCTCCAAAATCACTTTGTGCAACTCAGAAGCAGACACCAATGCCCTCAGCCCATATGGCCTAGGGCAGAGCTATACAAACAGTGTGTCCTGACACTGTACTGTGTCGCCTGCAAATGGCGGCCGCGTCGCAGGATGACATGGGTATGAAGGCCCAATTTGCACATAACAGCAGCTAATGAAGAGGCATCACTGTGAAAGAGTGTCATCACACACCGCCGCTGCAGCGCAGACTCAGAGACACTCTGCCCAATGGGGTCCAGGAGATTCTAAACAAAGCCACATGAACAAGCCAATGGCCTTTGAAAGGCCTGCAAAGTGTGTATGCCCAGGAAGCTGGGCTGAGCTGACAGAGGGAGACAGACAGACGGAGGGAGAGGAAGAGAGAGGGAGGAAGACAGAGGGAGACAGACAGAGGGAGGGAGAGGGAGAGAGAGGGAGGGAGACAGAGGGCGGCAGAGGGAGACAGACAGAGGGAGGGAGAGGGAGAGAGAGGGAGGGAGACAGAGGGTGACAGAGGGAGACAGACAGAGGGAGGGAGAGGGAGAGAGAGGGAGGGAGACAGAGGGTGACAGAGGGAGACAGACAGAGGGAGGAGGGTGACAGAGGGAGGGAGAGAGGGAGACAGAGGGAGACAAAATCACCCTTGGGTGGTGTGGGCATGTCCGCTCATCAGCAGGTGGACTGTGTGCATGTTGAAAAGGTCTGGCAGTGCGTGAAACACCCCTCATTCATTTGTAAAGCACTGGACCATGTGTCAAACTGTGCACGAGTCGATCCTTGCTGCAGGCACAAACCTAACCTCACACCCAGTATACCCACTCACTGTGTTTGTTAGAACCCAGTCACAAATGCTTAAGTTACCTACCTGCATTCTCCAATAGACATGACAAAGCAACATTTGGCCATGTACAGTGCAACACGTAAGTCGGTTCTGCAGCGCTCGCTACGCACGCTCGCTACACTGCTCACTGCGTTCAAAACTGATGCAACAACAAAGAGTGTGTCACACATAGGAGAAGTGTTGACAGCTGTGGCCAAGGGACATACCCATGCACCATGCACAATGCACAGGGACTTGCCAAGTACAGACAAGGTAGATGACACTTGGCCCTGCTGTAGACAGCACAAGGCAAACCTGTGACCACTGTACACTCAAACACCAACTCCACATGCCACCTACCTACCACAGGAACTCACATTCACTGTCATGCCAGCAGGCACCATAAGGGGATAGACACATCACCTGGTAGACCCAATGACAAATCACACCACACCCAACAGCATGCCCGGTCACACACACCCCCCCCCCTTACACAAGCACACAACCCCGGGGCAGGCAACGCAAATTGGCACTCCCACAAGGGATATGTGAAACAACAAGACCAATCCATAGCCAAATAAGCATCCCAACACTCATTAGACAGGCCAAATAACCAGGAGTACATATCAATCTGTCCCCCGCAACATACCCATCCACAAGTGCACTGTGAGAGGAATGCTAGACATATCCAACTCACCCAGAGGCACTGTGCCAACTTGAATATGTATGAAACATGGATGACGATGATCTCACCGGCAGCGACGACTCCCACCACACCGTGGATGACCCCGACCAACCTGGCCCCTCTGGTGCCCAAGCACCTGCAGCACCTGCGTCAGGTACAACTGTGCCAACCACCACCCCCATTCCTGCCACATCCCAGGATACACACAGGAGCCCTGCTCGCACACAACACAGCCAGTCTGACCAGGAGGGACAAGGTACCCTGGGCACCCAGGAGGAGGCATGCGACCCCGCAAATGCCATCCCTCAGGGGTCCCGGAGACCCGATGTGCCCACAACGGCAGGCCAGGCTCAAGTGGTCAGGGGTGGTGGGAGTGGAGGACGGTGGAGGCGCGAACCTGACCAGACAGCTGAGGAACCAGTTATGTCACACGTCCGCAACATCCTGGACACATACCGGCGTGACACCAGGGGCATCAGCCAGGCCGTGGAGGCCCTCAATGAGATTAAGAACATGCAGGCCGTGCAATATGCCAGTCAACAGCAACACCAAGGACGGATGGAGGCAAGACTGGCTGAGCTCGTGGCGGTGCAAACGGACATGACCCGTGTACTCCGTCGGATTGCCGAAAACATGGGCAACCCTCCCTGTGCCACCAGGCGTAGATCACCACCAGCCACAGGGAGGGATCAGGAGGAGGAGGATTCGTCCGACGGAGCATCACAGACATCATCACGGCCTGCTTCTGAGGGTCCCCGGAGGAAGGTGGGTCATCCACGCAAAAGACCGTGAGAGTCAGCGGACCATCACCATCTCCCAGGTCACCTGGCCTGGCCCTCTGGCGCAACAGCAGCACCTCATCCAATGACATTCTCTGCCACATGGACTTGCTGGTCACTGTCTGACCAATGTTGACAACGACTGTGGCATGGACTCTGATGACTTCCAATGGCAAGGATCCCAACTCCCCCTGTGAACTTTGGATTACAGACACCCTGCGAGCAGCACTTTACATCCCCCCAAACATGTACCCCACCACCAATAAAAATCATAATAATTGCATTATTCCATTACATGTGTGTGTTGGAAAGTCAAACCATGCCTGAGTTTTGAAGTAACTCCAACCATGCATACCCTGGGGTCTGAGTCTGGCACAGGACACACATGGGTCACAATGTATCATCCAATACAGACATGGAGCACCATACTCACCCGTGATGGACCCAACCAGCTGAGGGGGTGCCTGCACAACTGTGCGGACAGACCTATTTCAAAGAGCAACAGTCATGCGCAGAGGTCAGGGATCATGTGGAGTGTCCTGAGGTGGGAGTCCCAGGTATGTGTAGCCAGGTGGGAGAACTATGTCCTGCATGAAGGAGTCAGGTGGATGTGGAGAATGGTGGCCAGGCCAAGGTTGGATGCATGGAGATGGCACAATGGGGTCTTGGATGACAGTGCCACAAGGTTGTGTTGGGGGCGTGGTCGTGGGCTGCGTGGATTGTGAAGGTCATCCTGCAGCTGTCAGTAATCCATTGCAGCTATCTCTGTTGGACGGTGATGTGGCTGGGTCGGCGGATGTTGAAGCAGAGCTGTGCAGATGCACCCTGGATATGGACAAGTCTCATGGGAGTTGTAACATACTTCTCCCTAGAGTGCAGGGTAGGATTAGACACGGATGTTGTAGTTGACCTGGGGGATGGTCTGGCTTGCCTTGAGGTGGATCGAACTGTGGATCTTGTGCATAATGCAGAGTGTGCTGAAGCCTGAGGTACAGATGCTGGTGATCAGCATAGCACATGTGAGCAAGCAATCCATGATGCACACCAGCTCGTGTGCGTGGACACTGTGTGCCTGTGCAGGGCCCTTGCGGGTGGGACACAAGCAGTTGACCCAGCTGTAAGGGGACAATCCGCAGATGAACACCTCAGTCGTTTACAAGTCCAGCATCAGGTGGGCAACGTGCAGCCATCTGCCAATGGATACCATGCATTATTCAATATGAGAACTGGCACGGACTGCGTCTTTGGGGAGGGTGAGGAGCACCTGACTGTCAATGGGACACCAGATGATGATGAGATGCAGTGCGCATGTCATGGTGTAGAGGGGGATCCTGGACACATAGTAGACTGACACGCTGAGACATGATACATGTGCCATGTATCCCACAACGACACCATACTACATGCAGAGGCCTGAAGTACCACTCACATGGCCATGTTGGGGTACAGAGCCGGTGGGAAGTAGGAGGGACATGACCTGGGTGGTGTGACAGGGCCTGGAAGGCGTGCCAGCGCTGTGTAGGCAGTTGGAGTTGCACACCCATTATGCAAAGGTGTTGTGTGGGCGATGAGTGCATGCCTGAGTGCATGCAACAGATGTATTGGATGGACATTGCTTGGCGGGTGGCCTCAACATCATGGTGTAGCATGATGTGGTACATGCAAGGACATGAGGCACGTGCAATGTGCACGTAGCATGTGCAGACAGTCCAGCCTTTCCCACCGCAACTGTGTCACACATAAGCAGATTACACCAAAATGAATGGGTGGAGGGAGGAAGGGGGGTGCATCTTAGAGGTGTGTGTGTGAGGGCAAATATAGAAACTCTGTGTGCTCTTGCTGCAGGGCCTGCAGCAGCAGGTGCCATGTCCTGAAAACCATGCCACAAGTTGAACACTAACACAAGCATGTCAGAAAGGACTACTGCAAAAGGTGTATGAGAAGGGAGGAGTGTCTGGTTCAACATGGCACACACACAGACAATGGATGCACATGCAGCAAAGTGGCCGTTGTGGGGTCTGAGATGCCAAAATACCTACACAGCCATGTACATCATGCACAATACATATCATAATCCCTGACAAACAGCTTGCATCTTGCTACTCTACACATAGACTCATATGCACAATCTGTGACAACTATGCCAGACATGCCGCATGCACAGTGGCAAGAGACCTGCATTGACAGAGATGAGGCACCTTGGAGGCTGAGGGACACCTTTATTAGTCATGTTTGCCGGAAGGCAAATGCATCTATATTAACAGATGCACAGGTCATGTGGATGAACATGTGGAACCTACACTGGCACCCCCCTTTGCACCACAGATGCAGGAAACCCATAGAACTGGCACAGAAGTGACGGGTTTGAGGCAAACACCCCGTGCTGCTCACGGAGAGGCTGCAATTCACCATTGAGCCACTAATGGGGATGTCCCACACTATGTCAACCCGGTGCATCCCGTATGTTTCCAAGGGCAGTGTTACACACATTAATGCCTTCATCCCAATCCACAATCACATTACAGATGACTGTCACCAAGTGTGACTATCAATTCAGGTGAATCCAGCTCCATGTCATGTGCCCCATGGTGATTCTACATGTACACTAAGTAACCAAACAGGAGCAGTGCACACACATTCCAAACAAATAGCACACCCAAAAAGCTGTGGTGCATCCCTTACCCTAAGTTGAAATTTCAACATGTCTGTGCATGTTACGCTGATTCAGCACACGTTGATGTATTCATGAGGAATAGCAGGAGCACAACAATGCCACCAGCAGACAGCATGCGCAAATACCTGGGGATGAGAGACACACAAGAAGTGAGCCAAAAGAAGCAAATCCGCATGCATGGGCATGTACTCGACACGTATAAGGTTGTCAACATGCTAGGTGAAAATAGTGTCTCAGGAAAGACATACTTTCATTACACCATCACTCGAGTGACACATCCAAACACACCTCTGACTCACTTGCCATACATGCAGATGGACCCACACATTGCAACACATGCCACACAAGGCTCAATGCGTGCACACTCAGACACTGCAACTCACCACTAAGCAAAGAAGTTGCGTATGAGCTAACTCCGGATGTCCTCTTCCTCCTCAACATCACTTGCCTCATCACCAAGCCCCTCGTCCTCCACGGGTGGATGTTCCTGCTCATCCGGATCCAGGAAGAGTGGCACAGCTTTCTCCACTGCCATGTTGTGCAGCATGCAGCACACGAGGAAGATTTTGCAGACCTTCACAGGTGCATATGGGAGTGCGCCGCCGGTCTTGTGGAGGCACCAGAATCGGCTCTTCAGGAGGCCAAAGGTCCTCTCTATCACTCGCCTGGTCTGCCCATGGGCGTTGTTGTATCGGTGATCGGCAGCCGTTCTGGGGTTGCGGAGAGGTGTGATCAGCCATGGCATGTTGGGATAGCCAGAGTCCCCTACATGGAAACATCATGGACAGAAGTGGGCCAGGAGAAGCAGTAAGACAGAAAGATGACGCTAAATACAGGAGTAACAGAGTGTACCCACCAACAAGACATGCTTGTTCGTTGCGCAGCTGCAGCATCATTTCAGGCACCCTGCTACGCCTCATGATGTAAGCATCGTGTGCTGATCCTGGAAAACGAGCACAGACATGGGAAATCACCATGTTAGCAAGACACACCACAAGGGCATTAATGGAGTGGTAATGTTTCCTGTTTCTATAGCCTACCTCCTGTGCCTGTGGTGGTACCAAAGCCACATGTGTCCCATCAATAGACCCAATGACATGGGGCATCCCTCCCAGTGCATAGAAGTCACCCTTGACACCTGTCAACCGCTCAGGAGTTGGGAAATGAATAAACTCATCCAGGTGAACCAACATGACCTCTAAAAAATCATGCAGGAGACGGCTGAACATGGTCTGGGACATACCACCAACATGAGCTATGGTCTCTTGAAACGTACCCGTGGCAAAGAAATGTAGGGCTGCCATCACCTTCATCATGGGTGTCAGTGCAGTAGGATACCTGTGTAGCGGTTGGAGGTGTGGTGCCAGCCTTGCTGTCAAGTCCAGAATCAACCGTTGGGTGAAGCGGTAGCGGCGTATACAGTCACGTTCCCTCAGGGCAGCCAAGTCTGGGATTGGTCGGGGGAGAGGCGGAGCCCTGCATTAATTTGGAAGGGACAACAGAGAGTGAGTACAGTACAACAACACTGTCAATGTACTGAGCACATGTTAAACAGCCAATACACATATGCTACATGCAGAGTCAGGTCTGTGCAATATATCCTGGACACGTATGCCAGGCATGTGACACTCCTACCAAGAGCCAGCTACAAACGTGGATTCACAAGCTCAACATGACATGGCATGAAACTAGCTGTGGGCCAGTGTAAGTGAACAGGCAGACGCATTACAGGAGTGACAGACATCCACATGTGGGCAGAAGAAGGATGTTTATCATACAGACAGGTTGCGGAACACTAGAGGCACAGGTCACATGTCCCTGAAAAAAGGACAGACCACACACCTTGCCATGAAGGGGTACATGTCAAGAATGATCACACATACATTGATACTACGCAGATATGTCCTTGTCTCGCAAGTCCATGTTCGATGCATACATACACACGTTACGTCTGATTCCACATGTGTCCTGGTGTGCATAATAGTGTGCCATGCCCATCCACACACATGCACATGTTGGATGCAGCAACTGCAGATGCATTTGACGGAACACCAACAGCAAGCTTATGGGAACACATGACACTCACATGACATACTCACATCGTGCAACGCCGGTAGTCACATGTCAGGTGTCATTATCCATGCACCTGGCATCAGGGGACAGTTGCGGGTGTTGGCGACTGTGCCATGCCAGTGACGCAGTGCTCAACAAGTCTGTACTACATGCACACATGTCAAAGGTGTGAAGCAGATGTGTGGCACATAGTGCACCATCACACATGACATATGTACACAGCTCATCACACATCTATTGGGTTCAAACATGATGAGATTTGTGCCACATCACAGCCTCACACACCTAGGCCCGAGACATGTAGGACTGCACTGACAATGACTTGATGTCCAGCCATGGCCAAGTATGACAGCTCAATTCCTTTCTGTGTGCCGCCTGTCACCAGTGTAAGGTGTGAAATGCACCGTACACACGCTCTGAGGGCGTGTGTAGGGTCCGTATGACTATGGTTGTGTTGCCGTAGGCGTATGCCATAGGGATACGGTCCGTACACGCGTGTGTAGGGTCCGCATCACTATGGTTGTGTTGCTGTAGGCATACGCCATAGGGATACGGTCCGTAAACGCGTGTGTAGGGTCCGCATCACTATGGTTGTGTTGCTGTAGGCGTATGCCATAGGGATGCGGTCCGTACACGCGTGTTATCCAACACTGTGGACATTCTCTGTGTCTTCAGCATAGGTTGGGCTCTGTGGCATTGTATCCTGGCCTAATTTGTATTTACGTAAAGTGTGCTACATGTGTCCACTGTACAGGGTGACCCAATTTGGCTTGTGCATACTCACAGTGGCCAGTGCCTGTGTGTCTTGATACAACTATCTGATGATGGCTGTGTGTCAATTATATGTGTGGACAGGCGGACGAGGGGTACTTTGTGTACACTCAGGATTTATTGAAGGGCATGTTTGTAATCCCCGAGTAGGAGGTGTAAGTACTTCCTCTGTCTCAATCACATTGTCTCAGGTAGGGTGGGGTTTGTGCAGGGAAGGCCTACATGTCCAAACCTTATGTCTCCTTGCCAGGTCTGGCCTGTGTGTGATGATTGTCTGAACATACACTCAACATGCAGTGACCCAGTCATGTTGGGCATGGTTTCATGTATTTGCTAAGCAGCATGTGCCAAAAGTTAGGAGACATGGTTCCTGCTCATCCCTGTTTTTGGCAACGGTGTGTGGTCCAGATGCTGTGCTTGACTGTACCCAGAGACTGGCTCATCTGTCTAATTTGATTTCAAGTCATTTGCTGTTGTGTCATGCTTTCCGTTGTTTCCCAGTGGCATTGTGGGTCAACCAACTGTGTGGTGCAGGGCCTACATATGTGCGTAGTATTGTAGATGTTACTCATGTTGTTTTTCATGCTATGCACTGTGACCTATGTAGTTTTGAATCATGTGTCATATGTATACAGGTGTCTGATTATTCCTGTCTCTTCACCTTGCCCACAGCATCGTCGGTGGAAACCGAGGGAGACACTGGCACGGACCTTGAGGAGGGATCCAGCACCGGTGCCACCAGTGCTGGCGAGTCTGGCGCAGCGAGTGGCACAGAGGCCGAGGGGAGTGAGGCGGAGGACCTGTCCAGTCCCACCACCGACTATAACGCTGACGGGTCCGAGGCTGAGCTCCCAGAGGGGGCGGAGGCTGCTCCCAGAGCTGAAAGCAGCACTCCATCTCTCGCCGCCCCCTCCATTCCCATCACCGGCCTCCCACTTGCTTGGGTCCCTTCTCTCCGTGCTAGGCGACAACATGTCTCCTTCGTGCCAGGCACCGCACCCTCTGCCCCTGTCTCCCCTGCTGCCGTCTGTGGACATTCTGCGGCAGTTGCAGGTTGGTCAGACATCACTGCTTAATGTCCTCCATGGCCACACCACACTGCTGACACAGATGGTGTCGTACATGGAGGGCATGTCAGCAGCAATGTCGGACCAACGGATGTTGCTGAGGTCCATAGACTCGTAACTGACTGCAGCAGTGGATCTCCAGCAGCGCTCCATCCCCCACCCTACCCCTGCACCATCCACACTTCCCACTCCCATGCCTGTCCCATGCACACCCAGACGTCCCCATGCATGCACCCCACCAGACACAGGCAGCACACCACCAGCGAAGGCCAAGCGCGCACCTCCTGTCACGCACACACAGGGGGAAGTAGGCACAGCCACTGGGTCGGGGGCAAACCGCAGCCACGCAGCCACAGTGGGAGTGCGCAGTCCTCACAACACACTTCCTCTAAAACCACTCCCCTTAGCTCTCCTGGCCAACTGTCAGATAAGGAGTCCTTCGTGGCCAGTGTGTCCCTCAGCCCCAGTGTGGCAACAACCCGCAAGCGGTGGAGGCAGTGTCCGGCCAGGGTAGTTGAGTCCCCCCCCGTCCACACCCTCCCCCAGTAGTGCTGCAACCCATCCCTCTGACCCCCCCCTCCTTGGGGCCTGTGGTTCATTCGGGTGCAGGGGAGACACTGGAAGACCTTGCGACCGTGTGCAGCGCCATCCTAACCACCACCTTTGGCACTGCCCCACCCCCTGTGGTGGAGTCGTCCGTCCCTGCACCCACGACACCTACCCTTGCCCCTCCTGTCCCTGCGGTGCCTGGTCCTTCCCCCCCACATGATGCCACCCCTTCTGTGGATGATATGGAAGTGTGAACTGTGCAGGCAAGCTAGGGGAGACTCGTCCCCAAGTGTCCCCCACCAGGACTTTGGACATGGCCTGGCCTATGGGCCCTGTCTATAGTTGACATTTCTTTAGCTATGATTTTTCATGCTGAATAAAGCATTTTGTTTTTCATTTGCACACAAATGCTTTACTGGTCTTGCTGTTGGTGGTGCTGCTCCATGATTTGGGGTGGTGATAATGTGTTAGGTGTCTGGGAAATGTTGTAGTGTGCTGCTCATGGGGTGTACCCTGGTATCTGTGTGCCATCACAAGGTATCTGCAAAAAATCTTTGGTCCTGTAAGCTCTTACTGTATGGTGACATTGTCCCAAGGTGTGTTCCTTCCTGTGTGGACCCTGACATCTTCCCTGCAGAGTGTTTCCCAATTGTTGTGCTGAGCTCTGTCTACATTGCCTGGGTGTGTGATGGATCCCTTCAACTTTGGCCATGCATGCTTGGCAATGTCTCCACCTGCATCATTTGTGGCATCCTTGGTGGTCGCTGTACTTGTGTATGGAGTATATTGACATGACTTCATGTGGACATGTTCTCTTTACGCACTATGCATGTGTTTTCTCCCAGCCTCGCACACATGTGTTACGTGTTCTTTAGGGTCTTTGGGCACCTGACTGACAATTGTGGGCATTGTATCTGTGGGTACTCCACCCTTTTCCTTCCATGGGAGGCACCAACTTGTTGGCTGCCCCAGCACCTGTACATTACTATCAGTCCTGGAATGTGCGTGACAGTGTGTGTTCCCTTTGGGTCTCTTAGTTTAGTAGGGTGGCACATGAATATACAGTCTTGTTGCATGCTCTCAGTGTGTGTATTGTGCTGCCAGTGCCAGGGGTGGGTAAGTATGTGTCATATGTCATCACACCCACATGTGGTGTGTCATGCAGTGGACATCCACCCTCATGGGAGTAGGTCACTGCTGTCAGTGATGTGTTGGCATGTCACTCTCAATATAGTCGCACTTTGTGTATGCCTTCATGCACCCATGGAGTTTTGCTACTTGTAGGATGGTGTACACACCACCATGTCTCTGTCCATTGCTGGGAGGACTCTGCACCCGCCCCTCATTTGTCTGGGCACTGCTGGAAGGACTCTGCACCCACCCCTCCTGTGTCTGGGCACTGCTGGGAGGACTCTGCACCCACTCCTCATATGTCTGGGCACTGCTGGGAGGACTCTGCCCCACCCCTCCTGTGTCTGGGCACTGCTGGGAGGACTCTGCACCCACTCCTCATATGTCTGGGCACTGCTGGGGGGACTCTGCACCCACCCCTCCTGAGTCTGGGCACTGCTGGGAGTGATAGGCACCCACCCCTCCTGTGTCTGGGCACTGCTGGGAGGACTCTGCACCCACCCCTCCTGTGTCTGGTCACTGCTGGGAGGACTCTGCACCCACCCCTCATATGTCTGGGCACTGCTGGGAGGGCTCTGCACCCACCCCTCCTGTGTCTAGGTACTGCTGGGAGTGATAGGCACTCACCCCTCATATGTCTGGGCACTGCTGGGAGGACACTGCACCCACCCCTCCTGTGTCTGGGCACTGCTGGGAGTGATAGGCACCCACCCCTCATATGTCTGGCCACTGCTGGGAGGACTCTGCACCCACCCCTCCTGTGTCTGGGCACTGCTGGGAGGTCTCTGCACCCACCCCTCCTGTGTCTGGGCACTTTTGGGAGTGATAGGCACCCACCCCTCCTGTGTCTGGGCACTGCTGGGAGTGAAAGGCACCCACCCCTCATATGTCTGGGCACTGCTGGGAGGACTCTGCACCCACCCCTCCTGTGTCTGGGCACTGCTGGGAGTGATAGGCACCCACCCCTCCTGTGTCTGGGCACTGCTGGGAGGACTCTGCACCCACCCCTCCTGTGTCTGGGCACTGCTGGGAGGACTCTGCACCCACCCCTCATATGTCTGGGCACTGCTGTGAGGACTCTGCACCCAACCCTCCTGTGTCTGTGCACTACTGGGAGGACTCTGCACCCACCCCTCATATGTCTGGGCACTGCTGGGAGGACTCTGCACCCACCCCTCCTGTGTCTGGGCACTGCTGGGAGTGATAGGCACCCACCCTCCTATGTCTGGGCACTGCTGGGAGTGACAGGCACCCACCCCTCATATGTCTGGGCACTGCTGGGAGGACTCTGCACCCACCCCTCCTGTGTCTGGGCACTGCTGGGAGTGATAGGCACCCACCCCTCCTGTGTCTGGGCACTGCTGGGAGGACTCTGCACCCACCCCTCCTGTGTCTGGGCACTGCTGGGAGGACTCTGCACCCACCCCTCATATGTCTGGGCACTGCTGGGTGGACTCTGCACCCACCCCTCCTGTGTCTGGGCACTGCTGGGAGGACTCTGCACCCACCCCTCATATGTCTGGGCACTGCTGGGAGGACTCTGCACCCACCCCTCCTGTGTCAGGGCACTGCTGGGAGTGATAGGCACCCACCCCTCCTGTGTCTGGGCACTGCTGGGAGTCATAGGCACCCACCCCTCATATGTCTGGGCACTGCTGGGAGTAATAGGCACCCACCCCTCCTGTGTCTGGGCACTGCTGGTAGGACTCTGCACCCACCCCTCCTGTGTCTGGGCAAAGCTGGGAGGACTCTGCACCCACCCCTCATATGTCTGGGCACTGCTGGGAGGGCTCTGCACCCACCCCTTGTGTGTCTGGGCACTGCTGGGAGTGATAGGCACCCACGCCTCCTGTGTCTGGGCACTGCTGGGAGGACTCTGCACTCACCCCTCCTGTGTCTGGGCACTGCTGGGAGGACACTGCACCCACCCCTCCTGTGTCTGAGCACTGCTGAGAGGACTCTGCACCCACCCCTCCTGTGTCTGGCCACTGCTGGGAGTGATAGGCACCCACCCCTCCTCTGTCTGGGCACTGCTGGGAGGGCTCTGCACCCACGCCTCCTGTGTCTGGGCACTGCTGGGAGGACTCTGCACTCACCCCTCCTGTGTCTGGGCACTGCTGGGGGGACTCTGCACCCACCCCTCATATGTCTGGGCGCTGCTGGGAGGAATCTGCACCCACCCCTCATATGTCTGGGCACTGCTGGGAGGACTCTGCACCCACCCCTCCTGTGTCTGGGCACTGCTGGGAGGACTCTGCACCCACCCCTCCTGTGTCTGGGCACTGCTGGGAGGACTCTGCACCCACCCCTCCTGTGTCTGGGCACTGCTGGGAGTGATAGGCACCCACCCCTCATATGTCTGGGCACTGCCGGGAGGACTCTGCACCCACCCCTCTTGTGTCTGGGCACTGCTGGGAGGACTCTGCACCCACCCCTCCTGTGTCTGGGCACTGCTGGGGCTGATGGCCACACACCCCTATGTGTCTGTCCACTGGCGTGGTACGACCCGTACCCACGCTCTTGAGGCGTGGGTACGGGCCGTACCCCCACGGCACCCCAACAATGGCGGTACGGCCCGTACCCATGTCCCACAGGCATGGGTACGGGCGTACCGCCATTGTTGGGGTGACGTAGGGGTACGGCTCGTACCCACGCCTTTAATGCATGGGTACGGGTCGTACCACGCACACCCCTACGTCACCCCAACAATGGCGGTACGGCTGGTACCCATGTCCCAAAGGCATGGGTAGGAGCCATACCGCCATTGTTGGGGTGCCGTAGGGGTACGGCCCGTACCCACGCCTTAGTAGCGTGGGTACGGGTCGTACCACGGCCACCCCTACGTCACCCCAACAATGGCGGTACGGCTGGTACCCACGTCCCAAAGGCATGGGTAGAAGCCGTACCGCCATTGTTGGGGTGCTGTAGGGGTACGGCCCGTACCCACGCCTTATGAGCGTGGGTACGGGTCGTACCATGCCCACCCCTACGTCACCCCAACAATGGCGGTACAGCTCCTACCCATGCCTTTGGGACGTGGGTACAGGCCGTACCGCCATTGTTGGGGTGACGTAGGGGTGGGCGTGGTACGACCCATACCCACGCTCTTAAGGCGTGGGTATGGTGCGTACCACAATTGTTTTGTTGCCAGTTCACGTCCATGTCGACTTCCGTTGTGGCGGACGCAGGCCTTGGTGGAGACGCCCCCGCTCCCCGAAGTGACCATGCCCTGGGTGTCAGGTATGTACAGGGCATGTATGGATTTTGCCCCTGGGTGTTGTTCTGACCTTCTGCGGCATCTGCGTCGGTTCCTGTACACCAGGTGGACTGCTATGAGGGCCGGGATGACACGTAGGTTGGGGTCCATGGCTGTCCGACGCGTACAGGTGCTCCTTCTGCGCGTCGTCCTGATTTCCCAGCAGTTTTTGGCTGCTGTAAAATATTATCCGTGCGGAGTGACGTGGGCACGAATCATACTTGCTGGTTCGTGAAACGCTGCCTGACTCCGTCCGGACGTCACGTCCGCGGTGTCCCGGATCCGATTTGTATGTTATTTTTTGCTGGTCAGTGTTTTTTACGATTCGTCCGGAAATGGTGTTTCTGTACGAATCGTACTTGCAGGTTTGTATGGTGTTTTTCACGGGTACGGGTCGGACGGAGAAAACGCTCCGTCCGTCGATTCATACCTGGTTTTTCCAGGATCGGAATCGACACCATAATTGTTTAGTGTGTATTTATAGTTAGTTGATGTATAGGTTAAAGTGTCTTTGTGCCTCCCGGATTTGCCGTAAGGGGGGTGATGGGTTGATATATATGTTGTTATGTGTATAGTCTTCGGTGAGCTAGTTAGTTTCGTGTCGTTTAAAATTAGTACAAGTTAGGATAGTGTTGTTTAGGATTAGTAAGAATAATTAGTTAAGTTTTTTAAGAGTGTTTAAAAAAAAAATTGCCATTGGTTGATGCTTTGTGCTCCCATTCATTTTTGCTGTGTGGACATATATTATTGGATTGGTAGTGAATTATGACAGATGCATCCCTCCACAATCAAATAGAACATATCAAATGTGATTACAGCATCTGCATGGGACAGGATACCAACAAACCTAATTTGAAATGTGTTAATCAAACTGATTGATGTTTAGGGTAACAAACTTCAGTTAGGAAAAGAGTTATTGATTGGTCTGTGAATAATGTATCCATATGTGATTATTTTGCTAGGAGAGATTTAAACGGGATGCACTGTGGGCATGGTGCTCTGCACAGCATTGGTTGAATGCTGTGTGTATGGTGTCAATCAATCAATCAATCAATCAATCAGAACATTTATAGAGCGCACTACTCACCCCCAAGGGTTTCAAGGCGCTGAGGGTGGGGGGGTGCTGCTACTTCTAGAACAGCCAGGTCTTGAGGTGTCTCCTGAAGGTGAGAAGGTCTTGGGTCAGTCGGAGGTGGGTGGGGAGGGAGTTCCAGGTCTTGGCGGCGAGGTAGGAGAAGGATCAGCCGCCTGTTGTTGTTCTTCTGGTGCGTGGTATGTTGGTGAGGGCGAGGCTGGCTGAGTGGAGTTGGCGAGTCGGGGCGTAGAACGAGAGGCGTTTGTTGAGGTATTCGGGTCCGACGTTGTGGAGCGATTTGTGTGCGTGGGTGAGGAGCTTGAACGTGATCCTCTTGTTGATGGGGAGCCAGTGCAGGTCTCTCAGGTGGGCTGGTGATGTGGCTGTGGCGGGGGATGTCCAGGATGAGGCGTGTGGAGGCATTCTGTATGCGTTGCAGTCTTTTCTGTAGCTTGGCCGTTGTCCCTGCATAGAGTGCGTTGCCCTAGTCGAGCCGGCTTATGACGAGGGCTTGGGTGACAGTCCTTCTTGTTTCCGTGGGGATCCATTTGAAGATCTTTCGTAGCATGCGGAGGGTGTTGAAGCAGGAGGAGGAGATGGAGTTGACTTGCTTGGTCATAGTGAGCGATGCGTCCAGGACGTAGTCGGTGTGTGTTGGTTCTGTGCCCAGGGCGGCGGGCCACCAGGAGTCGTTCCAGGTGGAGGGGGATGGTCCAAGGATGAGGACCTACGTCTTGTCTGTGTTCAGTTTCAGGTGGCTAATCTTCATCCATTTGGCGACGGCCCTCATTCATTCTTGGAAGTTGGATTTGGCGGTGACTGGGTCTCTGGTCAAGGAGAGGATCAGCTGGGTGTTGTCGGCGTAGGAGATGATGTTGAGGTTGTGTGCGTGGATGATGTCGGCGAGGGGGCTCATGTAGATGTTGAAGAGCGTCGGGCTGAGTGATTAGCCTTGGGGTACACCACAGATGATCTTGGTGGCCTCTGAGTGGAACGGGGGTAGGCGGACTCTCTGGGTTCTGTCGGTGAGGAAGGAGGAGATCCAGTCCAGGGCCTTTCCCTGGACCCCTGTATTGTGGAGACGTGTTTTTAGGGTGTGGTGGCAGACCGTGTCGAAGGCAGCTGAGAGGTCTAGGAGGATGAGGGCTGCGGTTTCTCCGTTGTCGAGCAGGGTTCTGATGTCGTCGGTGGTGGCGATGAGGGTGGTCTCGGTGCTGTGGTTGCTGCGGATGCGAGACTGTGACGGGTCGAGGGAGCCGTTGGTTTCGAGGAAGTTGGTCAGTTGTTGTTGACTGCTTTCTCTGTGACCTTTGCCAGGAAGGGGAGCAGGGATATGGGACAGAAATTCTTGAGGTCCTTGGGGTCTGCTGTCGACTTCTTAAGGAGGGCATTGATTTCAGCGTGTTTCCAACTCTCAGGGAAGGTGGCAGTTTCAAAGGAGCTGTTGATGATGTCTCGGAGGTGGGGTGCGGTGATGGTGTCTGCTTTGTTGAAGATGTGGTGAGGGCAGGGATCGGATGGAGAGCCGGAGTGGATGGTGTTCATGATCTGGGTGACGTCTTCGGTGTTGACGGGGGTCCAGTGACTGAGGAGGTCGGTGGGGGGCATTGTTTCTGCGGCTGGTGGCGGCGTCTGGTTTGCGAAGCTGTTGTGTATGTCGGCGATCTTGCGGTGGAAGAAGGCCGCGAGGGAGTCCCAGAGGTCCTGTGAGGGGGGATGTTGTTGGAGTTGGAGCTTGGGTTGGAGAGTTCCTTCACGATGCTGAAGAGCTCCTTGCTGTTGTGTGCTGTGTTGTCTATGCACTCTCTGAAGGCCGTTCTCTTGGCGATGCGGATGAGCTGGTGGTGTTTGCGTGTGGTGGTCTTAAGGGCCTTGAGGTTTTCCGCAGTCTGTTCTTGGCGCCAGATTTTCTCTAAAGTTCGCTGGATTTTTTGGAGTCCTTGAGGTCTGTGGTGAATCATGTGGTTCTCCTGCTGTTGTGCTTGTTCGGAGGGTTCTTGATAGGGGCGAGGGTGTTGGCGCAGTTGCTGATCTACTGTGTGAGGTTTCGGGTGGCGGTGTTGGTGTCCGAGGCGTTGGTCGGGGGGCCCTGGGCGAGGGCGGCGGTCAGCTGGTAAGTGGTGACTTTGCTCCAGCATCTTCGGGGGATCTGCGGCGGTTGGATGTGTGCAGTGAGTTTCTTGTAGGAGAAGTGGATGCATCGGTGGTCGGTCCAGTGGAGAGTGATGGTGTGGCTGACCGTGACGTTGGTGCTGGCGGAGAAGATGGGGTCCAGCGTGTGGCCTGCGTGGTGGTCGGGGTGTTCACTAGTTGCTTCAGTCCGAAGTTGGAGAGGTTGTCAAGCATTGTGGTGGTGTTGTTGTCGTTGTTGTTCTCCAGGTGGAAGTTCAGGTCCCCCAGGAGGATGTAGTCTGTGGTGGCGAGGGTGTGCATGCTGACGAAGTCGGCGATGGATTCATTGAATTGTGGGCGTGGACCTGGTGGTCTGTAGATGAGTGTTCCTCTGACGGTGGTCTTGGGGTCGGTGTGGATCTGGAAGTGTAGGTGCTCAGCGGTGCTGAGAGTTTCTTCGGTGCTGGACGTGACTCTGAGGGTGTTCCTGTGGACGATGGCGATTCCTCCTCTGGGCTTGTTGGTACGGTCCCTACGGATGATTTTGTAGCCGTCTGGGATGGCAATGGCGATGTCAGGGGCCCAGGAGGCATTCATCCAGGTTTCCGTCAGGAACGCAACGTCCAAGGCTGTTGAGTCGAGGAAGTCCCACAGTTCAATGGCGTGCTTGTGTGCGGAGCGGGTGTTGAGTAGGATGCACTTGAGGTCATTGTTGTTTCCTGGGCTGGTGTGGGAGGTGGTGGTTCGGGTCCTGGTGTAGCAGTAGTTTCGGCAGGAGAATGGTCCGTGAGTGCGCTTCGGGGTGGCTTGGTAGCAGGCAGTCGAGCGGCCGGTGTTGAGTGCGGGTGGCGGCGGCTTAGGTCCGTCATGCGTGGTGGGCCTGTTGGGGGCCAGGAGTTCTGGCACTGGGCGCGGTCCAGGCGTGGACGGGAGCAGACGGGCTTGCCTCTGACGAGCCTCTGTCACGCCAGCGGCGTGCCCATGTAGCGGCCTGCATTAAGAAGGGGTGGAGGGAGGGAGAAGCAGCTGGGAGGCGGGTAGCGGGAGCCAATGTGAGGGAGGGGGGGCATGGCTGCAGGGGACGCAGCGGCGGGAAAGAGTTGGAAGCGTGCGGTGGGGAAAGGAGGAAAGGACGACGAAAAAAGAAAAAAGACAAGGAGGCAACTTTATTCACTCGGGGGGGAAGCAGAGGGGAGCAGAGGCAGCACAACGGGGGATCACGAGAAACGGAATGAAAGCGAGGTATACAGGGACACAACGCAATCAGATGGACTGAAAACAAGCACAGATGAGCAGAGAGAGTGAAAGCAGACAGAACACAATCGGATGGACGGAGCACGCACAAATGAGCAAAAAAGAGAGAAAGCAGACAGAAACAGGCAGAGCAATACTTACAATACTTACAGCCCACCACTGGGCCACCAGGGATGAGGTGCAGACGGGAGCCTGTGGGTGGAGGAGGGCTTCGAACTTCCAGCATTAGCAGCAGTAGCGAGGGGCAGGGACACGGCACCAGCAGTGTGTGCTGATGCGGCGGGGGAGCGGCCTGGCCTGAAACAGTTTCAGGATACTTTGTAACATCTTTGATTACACCAGTCCCCACAAAGGCTTCACTTTCCATGTGGGGGTGCACGGGTTGTATGCTTAGCATTCTTCACAAATCATCCTGATGCCGCTTTACATGTTTCTACACAGCATTGTACATTGTGGACTACACTGTGAACAAATTGGCAAGTGTTGGATGAGGGATGTAGTGATGTACGTTACAGCAAACCTGTGCACATATTTGAACCATTATCAATTTTTGATCTATGATTTCCCACACCATTCCTCTTATTCATGCTCCATGGATTAATTTTGAATATGTGTAATGTTGAGTGAACAGTCTTTACATGTGTCATACCACAACACACATCTTTTTTAAACATTGTCCTCCACGTTGACTATGGGTAGATCTTCTGAGTATATATGTATCACAAATTGCTTGTAGACACTTCATGTGGCTTTACAGTGACGTGAGTATTGTTCCCAGTCATGATCAACTTCATGGGCATGGAGTAATTTTGTGTTTCTGAGACAGTGTTGTCTTACAGATCAGAGCACTGTTTAAGTCACATGTGTCCGGCCCTCACAACGCTTATTATGGACACTGAGTAATCATATTCCCTTTGACAAATGTCCATTGATAAGTAATGATGACTACCCTGAACATGCATTGTTGGCACATTTAAACATTATTGACCACAGGCAACACACATCTTAGTGACTCAATTGGTTTTATTTACATGTGCAGTAACTGAGGTAGTAGACTAGCCCAGTTCTTTGTGTAGCAACTCCCCACAGTGTGAATGTCCAGGGGGGGAAATGCGAAGAGACATGTTGAGAAAGAGGCAGAGTTCAGTCAGCAAGCTGATTGCTGTGTCATTGGAAACAAAAATTGGCAATCCATAACAAAGTCCAAGGTGAGTTTAGTAGAGTAATTCATGGGAAAGTGGAAGCTGATGTTCCGGGGCATGATGGTAGGCACAGTTCCAAGGAGAAACAGACAATTTGACAGAGATGAGTTCTACTGCTGAGTTTTTTGTAAGATTGTTGATTCATCCACATCTTCCTCCACTGGTGTTTCTTTTTTTGATAAACAAGTTTTATTGTTTTAAACAGTACAACAACAGAAACAGTCTGGTATTCCGAAGCAGTACCACACAGCAATACATAAGGAAGCACCCCCCGTTCCCCCCCGCCCCCAGAATCCCCCCTCCACCCCCCGAACCGCCCTACTAAAGTATGTTGCCTAGCCATTTCCCCCAAACTTTCCGGTATTTCTTGGGGCATCCTCGTGCCCGATAGAGAGTCCGCTCCTGCGCCACGCACCAGTCCACCCCAGCACCCCATTTAGCCACACTTGGCGGCAGCGGCTGCTTCCATGCCGCTGCAATGTCGCGCTTGGCCACCATCAAGGCCGTCATGAGAAACAGCTGCTCTGAACGCGTGCCATCTAAGCCATCTGTGATGCCCAGCAGCGAGTGTCGTGGATCGTGCAGCACCTCCCACCCCAGGACCTCCGTAAGTTCGGTCTCAATGCCTCTCCAGAACCCCTCCAGGGCAGGGCAGGACCACACCATATGCAGGAAGTCTGCCGGTTCGGAACCACATCGGGGGCAGGCCGCATCCCCGGAGAGGCCCGCACAGTGAAGGCGAGCCGGTGTGAGGTATGCCGCATGGAGATAATAGATTTGGATGAGTCGCAGCTTAGCGGAGGCCGTCACCAAGCGGGGGGCCATAAGGGCGTCCCGCCAGTCGGCCTCATCCAGGGGACCCACCCATCCCTCCCAGTGCTCCTTAAGACCCGCAAGGGATGTAGGGGTGCAGTTAACGAGGGAGCGGTAAATCCTGGAAATGCCCCCCCTCCCCAGGTTGCCCAGCAGGACCTGAGCCTCCGGGGGGCTGTGATCTGGCAGCCGGACGTCCAGTGGGGTGTAGGTGCGTATGGCGTGGCGCAGCTGGAGGTACCGATAAAATTGAGAGGAGTGAAGGGAAAAACGCACCTGCAGCTCTGAAAAGGAACACATCCGCCCTCCCCGCCAGACGACCCCAGCTGGGAAATGCCGATAAGATCCCATGATTTGAAGCCTTCCAGCTTTGTGACCTCCCGCAACCACTTCCCGTGCCACAGGGGAGTGACCCGGGTCAACCGTCCCGTCCATCGGGTGAGGCGGAGCGCCGCTCTCCAGGACAGGAATACAGCCCTGGTTATGTCTGGGCAAGAAGCAGGGATGGGGGCTCCGTACAGGCGATCTTGGATGTCGGAGAAGCCCAAGCCGTTAAGTTCCACCCTGTAGGCCGGGTCGGACCAACCCCCTCCAAACCAGTGGTGAATGACCAGGAGGCGGGTGGCCATGTAGTAGAGGTAGAGATCAGACATGCCCAGGCCCCCGTCAAAGGTGGGTATGCGGCACGTCGACAGAGCCAGCCGCCGCCTCAACTCGCCCCAGAGAAATCTCGTCGCCATCCCGTCTAGCTCGCGGAACCACGGGCGCGGAAAGGAGAGGGGGGTGTTTTGCAAAACGTACAGAAACCGGGGAAGGATCATCATTTTGTAGAGGGCGACCCTCCCTAGCGGGTTGAGGGGCAGCTGTAGCCACCGCGCCAGATCGACCTTGGCTCTCTTGACCAGGGGGGCAACGTTGAGCGCCCAGCTCAGCTCCGGGAGGAGGGAGACCCAGATGCCCAGGTACTGAAATGATAAGCGGCGCAGAGGGATGGTCTCCTGCCAGTCAAAGCATTCCCTGGAGGGGTGCAACGGTACCAGGACCGACTTCCGCGGGTTGAGGGAGAGACCCGACGCCTGGCCGAAGCGGCTCAGAATGGATAGTGCGCGCGGTCCGGAGCGCGCTGGGTCCCCCAGGTACAGTAGGACATCGTCCGCATAGAGGGCGATTTTGTCGGCTTCCAGGCCAGGCCATTCCCACCCCCGAAGGAGGGGGTCAGATCTAATCAGGGCGGCCAGAGGTTCCATCGCCAGAGCGAAGAGAAGGGGTGACAGTGGGCAACCCTGCCTCGTCCCCCGGCCGATCCGAAAGGGCCTTGACAACGCACCATTAACCAGTACTCTGGCACGGGGCCAGGCATAGAGGACTCGCACCATCCCCACGAACCGAGGGCCAAAGCCCATGCGGGACAGGACGTCGAAGAGGTAGATCCACCCCACCGAATCGAAAGCCTTTTCGAAGTCGACGAGGAGTAGAGCGAGGTACGGGGTCAGACGATGGCGATGGGCCAAGGCCACATGGAGACGATGCAGCATGACAGTGGCGCGTGCCCCGAGCGGGCATGAAGCCACATTGATCCGGGTGGACCAAGGTCGACAACATGGGCCTAAGCCGTTGGGCCAGGACCGCCGCATAGAGTTTCACATCAGTGTTGATGAGCGAAATTGGGCGGTAGGCCACTCTATCGGTGGACGGCGGCGTGGATTTGGGCAAAACCACAATCGTGGCCAGGTCAGACTCCGGGGGGAAGGAACCCCTCTCAAGCGCCTCCGCATAGTGAGCTCTCAGCCGCGGGACCAGGGTGTCCCTATAGGCCGCAAAGAATTCCTGAGGAAAGCCGTCCGGTCCCGGTGTCTTCCCCGCTGACGTACGCCCGATTGCCTCCCCGATCTCTTCGACGGAGATGGGCGCCTCCAGGCTCTCCATTTCGTCCGGCAGAAGCCGGGCCAGGCAGGCGCTCCCGGACGCGAGCAGGGCGTCCAGGGAAAGGTCCGGCGCACGCGCTCGGTAGAGCTGAGAATAGAACTGGGCAAATGCCGCTGCCATCGCCACGGAGGAGGACTGGAGCACCCCCGAAGAGTCGGTAATCGCCGGAATGATGCGCGAGGCCCTGGGGTAAGTGGCCAGGCGGTGCAACAGTGCGCCGTTCTTGTCACCCCAGCCATACACCCTCGCTACCGAGGACTGCCAAAGAAGCTTGGCCGCCTCGAGGGACCGCTGACAAATCTCCTGACGAAGGAGCCGCAACTGTCGGTCCACCGCCGGGTCGACATGCTCGGAGAGCGACTGCTCCAGCCGCAACGCCCGGGCTTCGCAAGCAGTGAGCTGCCGCAGCTGTGTCTGGCGGTGCCGCACCACCTGCGCCTTGGCCGCCCCCCTGATGGTTGCCTTGCAAGCCTCCCAGAGGGTGCCTGCTGACGATACAGAGCCCTCATTGGCACCATAATAATGAGCAAGCTCAGAGCCAACCGCCTCACGCAATGTCTTATCCTGGAGGAACCAGGCGCTGAACCTCCACACCGGCCTAGCCGCGTGAGGTGGGGGGCCCAGACCCAGGAGGACTGGTGAGTGGTCCGAAATGCCCCTGGGAAGGATGCGGACATCCTGGACGCTTCCGCACTCGGTGGGAGGGACAAAAATCACATCAATACGAGCGTGAGAGTGGTGAGCGGCTGAAGTGTGGGTGTATTGACGGTCGTGAGGATGCCAAAGCCTCCAGGCGTCCCAGAGGCCCTGGGCCTCCGCCCATCCCGCCAGCTGTCTCGCTCGCGCGGCGCGGGAATCCGAAATCGGTCCCGACGAATCCAGCTGTGGGGCCAGGACCGCATTAAAGTCGCCCCCAAGCACGATAGCGCCCACGGGGAGAGATTCCAACAACTAGGCGGCGTGGGATAAAGCCTGCGACAATCCCGAGGGAGGCACATAGAGCGAAAGGAAGCTGACCGGGCGACCCTCCAGCGTACCACAAATGGCAATCCCGATTCCAAGGGGTGCACGGGCCACCCTCTGAAGGACGAAGGGGAAGGAACGACGCAGCAGGACCGCCACCCCGCGGGAACCACGGGAAAACCCCGAGTGCCACACCCGGTCGTAGCCATAACGCGCCAAGAAAGGGCATTTTTCCCCAAGGAGATGGGTCTCCTGAAGGAGGAGGACGTCGGCCCCAACGCGCTGAGCATACTTAAGGACCGCCGTGCGCTTAAGCCTATCCAGCAGGCCGTTCACATTCCAGGACAGGATACGCAGCTGCGCCCTGGGGGCTACGTCAGCCATGGATACAACGGGTGCATCGGGACACTGCAGGGTCAGAGCCACCCCAGGGGTGCCGGGAGGACATCATGTCGCACCAGCGCGCTGGGAGAAAAGGAGGATCGCCCAGGACCCGTGGGGAAGGCAGGGGACAGGCAACAGGGGACCAGGGGTGCCCGGCTGGGAGCGGGTGGCAGCAGACCGCGTGTATGAGCCAGCGCGGAGCGCTGCAATGACGCCCGTGGGAGGAAGCTAAGGGGCGCCAAGACAGGAGCGGGCAGCAGCAGGTCATGTGTGTGAGTAAGCGCGGAGCTTTGCAGTAACGCTCGCGGGAAGCTGCGATGCGGCGCACCCAGGAAAGACCAGACATGAACGAAAAGGACCACCCTCCCTAGGAGGAACATCCAACAAAACATCCAACAAAACCCACCCCACAACCCCCAACCCCCCACCCTACACTTCGAGAACTGAAGCATCTGTCGCCCTAACTTCAACAACTATTACAAAAGCCCCAAGCGAAACGCTCGGGTGTCAAGAGCGTGGTGGACCCCTCCAGAAGTACGGATGCAAGTGTTCCGGCCTAGACTACTACTCATGAGCGGAGATCCGCTGAGTCCAGGACCATGGCGGCGGCCCAAGCCGCGGGACCGGGCCGCCAGAGCTGCTGCCAAGACAGAAGACCACCCAAAGTCAAATGGCCGGGCTGCGGGAGAGATCAGAAAGGTCCACAGGCGCGATGAGGGGCGTCAGGGATGGGTCCGGCGGGCGCGGCGACTGGCTCCGGAGGCCCCCAGCCGCCTGAGAGGATGTCCCGGATGAGGCAGACGAGTCCCTCGGCCTCCTGCCTGACATGCTCGTGGACCGAGGCCCAGCTGCCAACCCCCCCCCCGGGGCCGCCGGGACTGTGTGCGTCTCCTACGGCGTGGGCGAGGAGGCCTGGTTGTATCCAGGTCCGTAGGCCTCCGAGCCGGGGACGCCCGCCCAGATTGGCGCAGGGGTCGCTCCTCAGTGAGCCAAGACCAGGCCGCCCGGGGAGTGTCGAAAAACAAGGTCTTATCCTGGAAGACCACACGGAGGCGGGCCGGGAATTGAAGTTGGTAGCGAAGACCCAAGGAGCGCATCTTATGTTTCACCTCCAGGTATGAGCGGCGTTGCTCTTGAACCTCCCGGGTGTAGTCGGGGAAAACCATGATGGTGTGGACAAGGAGACTGCACCCGCGCCTCCTTCAGAATAGCATCTCTGTCTCTGAAATTGAGGATCCGCAGGATGAAGGGGCGCGGTGGGGCCCCCACCGGAGGTTTGGCGGCCAACGACCGGTGCGCTCTTTCCACCACGAACCAGGTGGACAAGCTGGCCGCCGGCATCCAGGACTTAAACCACCTCTCAAGAAAGTCATCGGTGCGGCCAGATTCGACCCCCTCCGGAAAGCCCACCAGGCGGAGGTTGTTGCGGCGGGCCCGGTTTTCGGCATCCTCCGCCCGCCGGTGCAGTTCCTTGGAATGGGTCGTGAGCTCCCGGACCTGATCTTGGAGCTGCCGGATGTCGTCCTCCGCGGTCGAAATTCGGGACTCCGTCTCGGTGATGCGGGCCGTGGCATTGCGGAGATCTTGTCGTAGGAGCGCCACATCCACCTTCACCTCCCCGACCATCCCCTCCAAGGACGTGCGGGAGGCGGTGATGGCCTGCAGAATGGTGGCAAGGTCCGTGCCGGGAGTCGGCGCCGCCTCCCCCCAGCACCCGGGGGCTCGGAGGTCGTGAAACGGTCAATCTTGGTCTGGTGGGGTGCAGCCGCCGACTTGGCACCCCGTTCCTTGCCCATGACTGCCCTCGGGGCGCGCGCGCCGGTGCTCAGGCGCTGTGTGGCTCGCCGTCCCAGTGTCCCAACAGCCAGCCGGTGCGGATTCGAGGGGCAGGAGTGGTGCCCTCACCCCGCTGCGACGGGCCAAGAGACCACCGGGGGTGCCGCAGCCCCGCGTAAAGGCGATCCAGCGTGGTCGAGTCCCACCGTTGTCTCAGGCACAGGGCCCGTGTCCAATCAGGCCCCCACAGCGGCCTCTCAGGCTTACTCCGGCGGCGCTCCCCGCCGCGATCGGCAACTGAGCCCCCCCTAAGGAGGGGGGAGGAAATAGGGGGCCCTCTCTGCCCAGGCGGCGACGGGGGAGGGGAGCGCACGGACCCCCGTGTGGCGATGGGCCCCCGCCGCCAACCGCCGATGCCAGTACCTGTTGTGGGCACTACACGCTGTCTGCGCCAGTTCTCGGCCACTACAAGGAAGGAATCCAGGCCCGGCCCCACGGGGCCGCTCACTCAGGTACGCGCCTCTCTCCTCTGATCGGCGTTGTCTCGGGGTCCCTGCAGGTCTCAGGCGTCCTGTGGGCACAGCATGCACCCCTCCACACCGGGATCGGGGTTCAGCAGCTCCGGGCAGGACCGGGACCCTCCTCCTCGGGTCTCGCGCTGTAGGACCAGCCGCCGCCGGCCACACGGCCCGCGCCTCCCTCGGGCGCCGCGGTCTCGCGTAGCCCCGGGCGCCGGCCTCAGATCCAGCCAGCCGCGTCTCCTGCGGCCGCGGAAGCGAAAGTCGGCAGAACTCGGGCCAGGCGGCAGGTAGACGGCCAAGAGTGTCACCGATGGTAGAGCCCCGGTCCCGCAGCAGATAGGGACCTCCGGGGCGCTGCTAGGTCAGCGGAACACGGAGAAAGTTCGGATGCGAGGGGTCGAGCATCGGGAGCCTCACATCAGTGCGGCCATCTTGCAGTGCGCCACCTAGCGCTCTCCCCTCCACTGGTGTTTCATGTGCATCCCGTGTGCGTGATGAGGATTGATTGGAGCACTGTGAGGCTGTGACAATTCAGGGGGGTGAGATATGGATGTTGATGGTGCAGCAGCATTCATCTGTGCCAAAGGTTGAGGCAGCACTGCAGTGATGATTAGCTGCAGGGCTTGTCAGACTCCAGCAATGTCTCTATGGTATGCAGATATGGCTGTCAAGTGTGAGGCCTACATCGGCGCCATGTTCTCCATTATCATTCTCATTTGACGCAACTCCTTGGTTACATCTTTGGAGCCACTTTGACTGGACCGTTGTTCTTGTCTGTGAGTCAGTACTTCAATTATGTCAGCCATGGAATGCTGGAGAGCATGCGGTGGACTGTGGGTGCCTGTGATGGACTCTAGGTGGTCCCTAATGGGACTGAGACACCCACAGACCCCATCCAGTTTGGCCACCAGGCTGTCAAACCCCACCCACTCCTGACCAGCCATCTCCCGCTGGGCCCCACTGAGTTGAAATCTTGAAAGTGGGTTATCAAGGTCCTGGTAGACAGATGTGGTGGTAGGTGTTTACTGCTGGGTGTTTTGTGCAGGGGTAGGGCTACAACAACGCAGCTGGATGTCCCTGATTCCAGAGATGTGCTGCCAATTGCGTTGAGCAGCTCTTGGAGGGTGTCCTGGTCGATAGTTGTGATGACTTTAACTTTATCAATGAAGAGTGGGACAGGCTGCTGCAGAGGAGTTGATGTTTCTCCCTCTGCAATGTAAAGGTGAGATGCTGTTGTATGTGCTTCTCAAGTATGATCATGCATTTGATCAGTTTAAAAGCAGACTGCATGACAATGTCCATTCAAAATGTTTTAGAGGAGATACCTATTTCATGCAGTTCAGTGAATCATTATACCATATCACTGATTTCACATTAGAGTTGTCAATTCTTTTCTTACAGTTTACAAGTATGCCAAATGTGAGTGGCCAATTTCTACACACATGCTGCACAAGTTGTGTCCTCTGTATAGTAGTGACAGTGGTGCAGGTTGTACCACATTGTTGTCAATGCCGTTTGGTTCAGATGTATGTGTCTGTACACTGCATTGTGGTAGAGTCATCCCTACTCATTACACTCAAAACCTCTTAAATATTTTCTACTTTTGGAGGTGTGGATTGCATACTACCAGCCCTTACTGTTGGCAATCCCACATGGTTGTTATGGTGCCATGAGTAGGACTAGCATGGTGTTGAGATCAGGGTTGATGTGAGGTGCCACATGATATGTGCAGGTAGATTTGCTTGATTTGCCATGATCTAAACAGTGTAGGTCCATTTAAATGTTTACATATCACATTGCCAAATGACACCCTCATTGATGAATGTTGATATGCAGGTGTGGTACTGCTTCTGTTGTACTGCCCCTTATTCCTTTCACACAGTGACCCTTGCACTTATGTGCATCTACAATGGTGAGATGTTGCAAGCTGGAGGAAATATGGCTCTTGGTCAAGGTTGTTACACTTGTGCATTGTTGGACTGCAGACATATTTCTTACATCAGAGATTAAATGACTATGATGAAGTGACAAAGTGAGGCCTTTTCCTTACAGGATTGACTCCGCACTCATCCACTTCAGTGACAGAGGCCTGCACCATGTTTACAAGTTTATGTTGCAGGCATGTGTTTCATCATGCACTGGCACGTGACTTGTCAGCATGGCACACAGACAAGTACCTTAGCAGGCTAGTGCAATTTTGTCTGTGTTCAGGACAAGAATGTTTATGTTGAAGGAGGGACTCTTTCAGGCACATTAGAAATTATTGACAAATTGCTGATGCTATGTGTGCTGCACCATGCAGTACACATGTAAACAGCAAAAGCTTTGGCAATTGAGGATTTGCTTTATTTTGCATGTTAGGGGTCATGGTTTTCCCTGCATACATTACTGGCATCGTATAGGCTTCACCGTTGCGAGTATAGGGCAGTGTGTCTTTCTATTGGTGTTGCATGGTGGACAGCTGAAACAACACCTATGACCCTCACCTTTCACACCATGTGAAGTGTGTAAGTGGTCCTATATTACATAGGTATGGATTTACACTGGCTTTGAGGTGGTGCTAAGACCCTATCACCACCCCAACGTCACATCAAGTGAGAATGGCATGGCGATGTGTGCTTGGAATGTATCCTCTGATGGACACAGGAATGATACATGCTCTTCTGCTCAGGGTGATTGGATGCCTTTGTTTGTGTAAGGATTTATACAGACATGACTGCCTATGTATGTGTTCCTTTCCACTGTTGACTAACTGCAAGGACTGGTTTCCATGTACGTCAATGCGTAATGACCATCTCAGCACCAGGACTGTGATTACTGTAGACTACTGTATCTGTATGGCACATGTGGAGACTTTGATGTGGGTGAGTGCAGCGTGAGGTTGATGTGACATGTAGCAATTTGGTATACAAGTCAAGTCAAAAGAACTTTATTTCGGAGAGAGTCTCCATAAAAGGTACATGAGATAAAAGTATAAAAGAACGTTTAAAAACATACATTGAATAGTTAAAAAGTGGTTAAAATGGTTACAACATTAAAAACACCAGGACATCTATATGTTTGCTAGTTACAAAAGTCATGTACAATTTAACCCGGTGCAAGTTGAATCAGGTAAGCATTTTCAGGTACCGTTTTCTCGTATGCCAGAAAGCCCCCAGAAATTTGGCCACAGCAAACACAATATGAGCAGCCATTTCACTCTTGAGGATTCTGAAGGCTTCATGGCACCTAATAAAACCCAAATTCCTACAAATGGGAATGATCCATTTTCTGCGCGCCTCACTATAGCCCGGGCAAAAAAATATGATGTGCAGCTCGGTTTCGTCACTTACTCTGCATGCCGGGCAAGTGCTGGGTGCAGACTCAGACCAATGACTAGTGAATGCACGGATTGGCAAGGACCCGTACCTCCATTGTAGATAGAGCTTCCTAATTAGTACAGGGTAAATATTGTCCAGGGTTGGTTCCAAACTGTAGGCATTTTTAATACAGAGAAATTGCTCCGTTAGAGTCCCTAAGGTTATGGAAGAATATAATGTGGGAGCCATGGAGTTATAATGCAATTTAGTTAGAACCTTTTTTGGGAGCCTGGGGCAAGCATCCTGGGGGTCATTCCAGAGAGTGTTTGGTATACATTGATGCCACATTGTTATTCTTGCACAGTGTCATACTTCACTTGACATTCAACTTGACAGGGACTGTATAGTTCTGTGAGCAAGGCACACAGACGAGACATGTAGATAGTTTTTATGAGACACATTCCTGATATGCGGAGTCCTTACACTGTACTATTTCTAGCATATCTCTTCTGCTCATAGTTGAACATCACATTAGCCCTCCAGTATGCTAATACTAGGGCATTGTGGAATATGCACCTTTTAGACACAGGTGCATATTCACTATTTTGGGACAATGCTTGTGTTTATGGTACTAAGACTCACTACATGCTTTGTCACTTTGGAAACACTGTGCTGCATCTCATGAACAAGCAAAGGGGCACATTGACTGGAAAGGTGGCATAGTGTTGCATTGGCCTCCTTGCCTCAACACCACGCTCTTACAAATTGTATGTTTTTTTTCCCCGCAGCAGTTGTCTCTATCATAGTAGGAATAATATCAGCGAAAAACACGTGTTGAGCTAATCGGAAACTTTAAATATTGCAATTGTCTATGAGGGGTCCCAAGTACCTAAATAAGCAGTACGAAGACTTTAATTAGACTCCAAAACACGTGAAAGATAGCAAAAAAAGAAAAATCACTCCACGTACATTTTCCCTAGTAATTGGTTATATCAATTATAAATTACATACTTATAATTAAAAATCAATCCTGTTTGTTGCATTTTTTTTTTAAAAAAGCATTGATTAACTGCAAAGTATACATGATCTGGCAATTTATGATTATAGACAATAAATGGAGATGCAAAGGCTAATGTGTCGAAAGCAAAAATTAATAGCGTGTAAGAAAAAAAAGAAATAGAGAATGAATACATGAAAATGTGATTGCTGTTAAACCTAAGAATTTAAAGTGTATTTGTTTTACTGACATGAATACATTCAAAGCTATTAAACAGCAGTTGTGAGAAAGATATACGCATAGTGACCGATTTAACTAAAAAATACAAAATATTCATATTGAATCGCTATCGGTAACAAAAAAAATAAATTTTTTAAAAATCAACAATACCACTGTTTTTGGGCTAACAGAATAACTTCAGGGCGTGAGGAAAGCTCTATGCCGCTAAGCGTTTTATCCTGACTGAGATATGCAGCCGAAGTCTAACATTAATCCAAGTTGGCATGCCGTGCAGGAATCCAAGAAAATGTTGGCTTTGTTGCGAGTCTCAAAAGAAAACAACAGAATTTAATTAACTAAAGCAACCAGGGCTGGACTGGGAACCGAAAATGGCCCTGGCAAACTGCTCAGCCTGCCTCCGTGGGGGGGGTGAGGGAGTACGGCTGAGCTGTTTGCAGGTGTCGGTTTCAGCTGACTTTGTTACAGGGGGCCAATATTGCCGGCCCTGGTAACACATACGGACACCCAGGGGCCCAAAACTGGCCCCCATCCTTGAGGCCCACCAGGGAAATGCCCGGTGCCCATTAGGGCCAGTCCGGCCCTGAAGCAATTATTGCGTTTCTAAATACAAATCTTAAGGATACTGCCATAAGAGTTTAAAATCCTTGTTTGCTTTTCCCACAAAATAGAACACATCTACTACGCGGAAAATGCACCCTACCTAACTGGAAGTGCAGATGAATGCCAGAAAGCGTACTAGTTGCACATAGTTTGGCTAAGAAATTGTCTACATTGCCAAGCTGTTCCCTCAGAAATATATTATTTTGTTGTTGCTGGCTATAAAACGGCTACATCTGCAATTTTCTCTTGCTGATACTTACCCCGAGATGGAAGGCATAATTCAAGTCTCCATTTATAAATCTTTTTGAATTTGATTATACTTTTATTTTTTGGGTTTCCTGAATGTTAAATAAACAGCTGACAGAGAAAGATTGTGCAAATCATATTTACTAATACCTGAAATTAAATCCACAGTGCAACACATCTCAGAGGAATGAGATGACTACAAAATCTATTGATATGTACCTTTTCTGGCGCAAACATTTTAAATCATTCCTGAATGATTATATAAAAAACCCTTTTGTAGTCTCTAGTCTCTAGCTTCTATATTTATATTTGGTGAAAACCCACCTCAATCCATATGACACAAGACAGGAGAGCCATAAACTCAGGTTATGATACCTGTCAAAACCTACTGACAAGCATTCAGTAAATGTCCTGGGACTGTCCACCATGCGCTGGTATACAGCTATTGTAAATTAGACTTCAGGGTAATATTACATAAAGGAGTAACATACTTCTTTCTTTCTTTCTTTAATGGTTTCTGAAATTAGTGACTTGTGTAGAAAAGCCTTGGGCCAAACTCTTAGATTTGAAAAATTATTTTAAAGGATGTATACTAAAGGCACAATTTAACAACTTGTTTGTTTTAGTAATCTAACATCAAATCAAGTGTGTCTGTAAGCCGATGCCAAATCAGATCCTCCTGAGCAAGTGCAAAGTGGGGGAGCATGGATATGGCACTTCAGAATTAAGTCAAAGATGATTTTCTCATGCCACTACAAAATCAGGACAATTGTCCTGCAATTAATAAGTTGTTCATTTCAATTACTTAACAATGATACAATTACATAAACTGTGAATTAAAACATCAGATAATTAACATTTTAAAACATTAGATTCCGATCCTGTAAAACCCAGGTACAAATGATCGTACGGAGCGTTTTCTCCGTACGACTCGTACCCGGGAATTCCACCGTACAAACCAGCAAGTACGATTCGTACAGAAATACCTTTTCCGTACGAATCGTAAAAAACACCGTGCGGCTAAAAAACACATACAATTCCGACCCTGGACAGCGCGTATGCGACGTCGGCATGGAGTCAGGCAGCGTTTTATGGACCAGCAAGTATGATTCGTACCCACAGCACTCCGCACGGCTATATTTTTACGGGAGCCAAAAAGTGCCAGAAAAGCTAAGTACGCCGCAAAGCACAAGGAAAAGAGGGCCCAGTACGCACCGTACCCCCACCCCCGTATGTACACGCCGTACCCCCACCCCGTATGTACGCGCCGTACCCCCACCCCCATATGTACGCGCCGTACCCCCAGCCCCGTACGTACGTGCCATACCCCCATACCCATATTTATGCGCCGAACCCCCAACCTCGTATGTACGCGCCGTACCCCCACCCCTGTATGTATGCACCGTACCCCCAGCCCCCCGTATGTACGCGCCGTACCCCCACCCCATATGTACGTGCCATACCCCCAGCCCCCATATGTACGCGCCGTACCCCCACTCCTGTATGTACACGCCGTACCCCCACCCCGTACATACAGGAGTGGGGGCACGTACATACGGGGGGCTGGGGGTATGGCATGTACATATGGGGGTGGGGGTACGGTGCATACATACGGGGGACTGGGGTTACGGCACGTACATACGGGGTGGGGGTATGGCGCGTACATACGGGGGGCTGGGGGTACGGCGCGTACATACAGGGGGGGCTGGGGTACGGGGCGTACAGGTGCGGGGCTGGGAGACGGGCCCGGGGTGTGGCACCTAGAGGTGTGGGGCTGTGCTACGGTGTTGGGGTACGGTGCGGAGGGGGGGTACGGTGCTGACATACGGGGGTATGGTGCTGACATGTGCGGGGTGAGGGGGGGCTGTACGAATCGTATCCGGGAACAAGTTTACCCGTGTACATGTGTGCTACAGCGTTCGCTCCGTACGGGGCCTTTTACATGCGGTTGTGTATTCGGATGGGCGGCACGGATCGTACTTGCGCGCTAGGACTTCTGTTTTACGATTTGCACGTAAAAATGTCCGGCTCCCTATCGGACACTTTTCCCGACGCTATTCGGACGTAAAAATTTACGGCTCCCTCTCGGACCATTTTCCCGACGCAATTCGGATGTATTTTTCATGTACGAATCGTACTTCGCAGTTTGTACGGTACTTGTACGATTCGTACGTGAAAATATACGGATACGAGTCGTACGCAAATTTTTTTACCCGGATCGGAATCGCCACCATAATTGTTAACAGCCAAACTGTTAATCTATTAATGTTTCATACATAAAATTTATTTCAAGAGTAAAGTCCGTTGGAACACTGGTTCTCAGCAGGGCCGATTTTGGACACCTGGGGGGTGTTTTTGTTACAGGAGCCACAATATCGCTCCTTGTAACAAAAGAAGGTAAAGTGTTTTACACGTGCACCACCCCCAAACCCCCACCCCCTCCCACCCATGGCCAGCCTGAGTCAATGCCAGGGCTGGTTTGTGATCCCAGTACAGCCCAGTTCTCAGACAGTAGTCCGTGGCTTCTTTGCTGGTTGATATTCCATATTTTGAAAACAGTGGTTTTCACAAAATGTGACATGCATTGCTGACAAACATTTGAGGTGGAAGCAAAGCAGGTATAGCATAGATTCTTGTATTTGCAAAACCTGCAATTGGTTATAGCAGGTATGGTTTTCCAGTTTCCTGTAAGCTCATTAATAGGAAGAATAATAAGTCTTGCTTGAAGAATTTCATTTCTGCATTCCCTATTTAAGGCAGCTTTTAAGTATGAATGCATTTTCAGTCCCTTATAAGATTTTACAATTTTGTTGGCATTGGCAGCCCTTGGTCTTTGTCCAACCCCACCTCCTCAAGACCTGTTTTTTTAAAAGATGGATTTAATAGCCAGACACAAGACAAAAGTTGTTATTAAAGTATTTGGGTTCAATTTTAGATCCTTTACTGTGCTTGTTAGTTATGCAGGCATGGGGCCGTATTATAGAAGTGCCCTGGGGGTACAATAGACGTTTGTGCATGCTTTGCACGGCACCTAGGCCCATTGATATTACAGAAGAGGCTGCAGACGCTTGTATTACTGAGAGCGATGGTGCACATACAGCACCAGCACTCCCTCAGGAGGGCATTCCCATATTTGCATGGGGGCGTGATCCCAATGCAAAAGAGGGAGTTCCTCTGCCTATGCACTGTATTACAGATGCAAGCACAGACGCAAAGAAGATCTCAGGAGACGCACTGACGGTGTGCCGCCTAAAAGGTGGCACTCTGTCAGTGTGCCCCCTGATTGCAGCCCTCTGGTGGGGGAGAAGGTGCTCTCATGAACCCCCACACATCGCCTTGCAGGGTTGCCCCCTGCACTATGAAAACATAGGCGGCTTTAAAGCAGCTGCTCTGTTTTTCACATGAATGAGCTGCCGCCTGGTCAGCTAGAGTCCCAGCTGCACTGGGGGCAGGACTTTCACCATAATGCAGTGCATTTCCCAGGACTGCACTGGGCGCACCTTTCGAAAGCACCACCCAGGAGAATGAGCTGCATTTATAATACGTTGTTTAAAATATAGATTTTTTTTAATTAGTGTTATGTATTTTAGTATATATTTTAAACTTAAGTGATATTTTAATAAGAATTGCTTATGGTTTTTAATATATGTGTTACATTTTTAGTAGTTATCAATTTTATTTTAATTACATTTTATTTGTTTTAGTTCTGCAGTGGGCTGTGGGTTTATAGGTGAATAGAGTGGAAAGTAATTTAATTATAATACATTAATTATAATTTTTTATGTATTATTATTTTTTTAATTGAGATTTTATAGTGTTGCTTGTGGGAGGTAATTTATTATTAACTAATTAGTAATTGGCTGTTAATGTTAATTAATTGATTGCCAATTAATTACAGTAATTGTCTAATTCTTTTTGTGCAGGTTGTGGGGTTTATGGGGGTGAAGGGTGGGAAGCATTTTATGTTTAATTAATGTAGTAGTAGTAGTAGAAGGCTTTATTCGAGTTATAAACTCATAAAAGCACAACATGCGTATTATAAAAACATCACACTTAATCAGGGCATTTCATTCAATACATTAAAACAGTTGCGCAAGCTTAATCATTGTAAAACAAAACATTATACAAATAAAACATAATCAAGAAACATTAGGAGAAACAGAAAGGGCTCTCCGTCTAATGGACCAAGCCCACCCCAGGTACTTTGCTATTCCCATAACAATAGGCTCCTCAGAAGTAGTGCAAATAATTCTCTGTGCCTCAGCCGCACTGGATGTCCCAAGGTTCTTGCAGATAGGGGTTAACCAGACCCTTCTTGGGGAGGCATAAGCCTTACAAGCAAATAGGAAGTGTCCCACACTTTCCTTAGTTGCGCCGCATGCTAGGCAGCACTGGGTGTTCAAACTCTTCCACCTGCCTGTTAGATCTCTCAACGGGAGGGAACCAGATCTTAATTGGAAAAACAACTTTCTGTCCATAGGAACAGTTATACTGTCCCAGTAATTTTCTAAAGCAGGACACATTTTACTTTCCAAAAAGCGACCTCCCATTGAGTCAGATTTAACCCTTCTCCAAAGCCTCTCATCTATCCATTCCCAATATAGTGCTTTAAGTATATTTTTGCTTGGGAACACTTCCCCCGACGGATTGTCCCAAAGGTTGGAAAGACCTAGTTCGCCTAGCAATACCCTTAGGTTTTTTAGCCATGATATTTTATGGAATGTATCACTCTTGATTATTGCCAGGAAGCCTTCCCCATAATGCCTAATTTCAGGGGTGGACCAAAGTCGCCTCCAGTATAAGATGGGACGCAGTCTGGCTTGGTCGGTTACCGATCTTCTTCCCAGGTCAAGACTAAGGGGAATTAATGGTGTACTCTGGGGCAATCCCGTAATGCCCCTAAGAAACCAGTTCTCAGCTATCTGTAATGAGGTTAAGTTGTCAAAGCCAAACAGCTCCGCCCCATATAAGGCCGATCCTATTGCCTTAGCATCGTATACAGCGAGGACAGGTTTTATGGGTTTTGTTTTGGATCTATTGTGCTCCACCCGTAAGGCCCCCGATATTTGCTGATGTTTCAGGACCGCCTTTTCTATGTGGTGGGACCAACCATAATTACTTGCGATTTGTACCCCTAAGTAGGTGAACTCCCTTACGACCTCAAGCCCGATATTATTCAAGTGTATCCTAGGGCGAGGCTTCTGTCCTTGGGAGAAAGCCATCAGCTTGGTCTTGCCTATGTTTACTTCCAGGCCATGCTCCTGGCAAAAGTCATCAAAAACATTCAGGGCCCGTTGCAATCCAGCTGGGGTTTTGGATATTATCAAAGTGTCGTCAGCGAACATCAGGATCGGAACCCTGATGCCCGCCAACGAAGGCGCATCCACACTAGCGTCCTGCATCCTGCTGACTATCCCATTGATATATAATGTGAAGAGCAAGGGCGCCATTGCACAACCTTGGCGCACCCCATGCTCCACAGGGAAGTCAGTAGAGGATTGGCCATTTGACCCCCACTGTACTTTGGCAAAATTGCATTCGTGCAACCTCATAACCAAAGTAAGCAATTCTGCGGGAATGCCTATCTTACTTAACACTGCCCAGAGCTTACCCCTTGGGACTAGGTCGAAGGCAGCCCGCAGGTCGACAAAAGCGACATACAGGCTGCCCCCACCAAGAAGAACCGTCCCCCACCGTAGCATAGTGAAGCGAAACACCTGGTCGATGGTACTGGTAGCCCTTCGAAAGCCTGCCTGAAAAGGGGAAAGAGAATCATTTTCGTCCACCCAGTCCATAAGTTTGTTTACCACCATCTTCCCAATTACTTTTTGGACGGTGGCAATCAAACTTATGGGCCTGTAGTTAGCTGGAAGGGATCGATCTCCTTTTTTGTGGACGGGTATAATGATGGCTCCCCTCCACTGTTCCGGGACTTGCGCACCCTTTGCAATTGCGTTCCCCAATAGGAGCACATATCTGCCCCACCTACCTTTATCATTTTTAAAAACGTCCGAGGGTATCCCGTCTAATCCCGGGGCCCTACCCCCTTGAACGGAGCTAATTACAAATTCAACTTCCTTGGAGGAAAACAGATCATCCTTAGGAAATACAGCCAAGATTACATCCCCACCACCCCACTCCTTTGTTTCAGCATATTGGGGCCTAAAGTAATTCACCCAATCGGATTCAGCAACATTATTATCCGGTTTGTTTGGGGTACCGCCTCTGCCCCACTTTACTATCTTCCAGAAAAGCCTGGAATCCTTTGCTCCAGAAGCCTCCTTCAGTTCCTCCCAATGCTTCTCATCCCAGTCTTTTTTGGCCAAGAAAATGCTAGTATTGTATTGCTTCCTGGCAGTTTTGATTGCTACACTGTCCCTGCTTCTAATAGCATTACCCAGTGTTAATCTGGCTGCCCTGCACTGTTTGTTAAACCACCCTGCTGGTTTAGAGGAAGCTGTGCGATTACCCTTACATGTTCTCATAAAGTATGGTTTTAGGGTGGCGAAAAGATTGTTATGGATTTCAGTGATCGCCCTAGATCCTGGCAGTGTTGCACTAGCTAATTCCATGGAAACAATTGCTTTGTCCACTTCAGACCCAATAAAATCCATGGAGGCTGCATTCGCCAATACCGAGGGCCATTTCAATCTACGCATATTATTCGCCATGTCTGGGAGCAACCCATTACTAGCATGTAGATAAGGCTGAGTGTGCTTCCACCAAGTGTGGGTCACACAGAGGGGGTTGTGATCACTTTCTATCCTGCCCTTAACTTCCATGTCACAAACCCCCTGCCAAAGATTAAGACTACAAATAACGTAGTCTATCCTGCTTCTATTATGACCATTATCATATGTGCACATACCTTCCTTATCTCCCTTTGTTCTACCATTGAAGGCGCGCATCCCATATTCTAAACACATAGCATTTAAGGAAAGAATATCTTTTGACCAACGTTTGACAGGGGCAAGATTCAGGGAGGGAACACCCCATAGATTGTCCTCTTCCTGTCCTAATGGGTTTTCGGTGCTATCTAGAGGCTCAAAAGTCCTATTTAAATCCCCAGCTATTACTATTCTGTTTCCAAGGGACTTTGATTGCAGAAAATTAAATAGAGCCTCTAAAGTGGGGGAACTCCCATTATTACAACCTCTGGCATAGACATTATATAAATCTATCACACCCCACTCTACTGAGGAAATTCGTAGCATTTGAATATCTCTGCAGCCCAAGTCCCACATTTTCACAGTAAGTCCGGAACTCTGTCTAATCCAAACTGTGAGGCCTCCTTTGGGTCTACCCCTAGGACCTCGACATGCCGGGATTGAAAAATTTAGATAGCCTTGGAGGTAAATAGGATCACAGGCCCAAGTCTCCTGGAAGAAACACAGTTCAAACCCGTTAATAAAGTCGGCCCACGATTGTAACATCAACTTACTCCCCAATCCTGCAACGTTCCAAGATACAAAGCTTTCCATAGCAGGGCTATCACTACCCATTATATCAGAAATGGGCAATCCCATGGGACTCAATTGTCCATCATCCTCATCTCCCAAATTGTGAGCATTGTCCACAGTATTCTGTTCCATTAACACCTCACCACTCATGTTTTGCATTAAATCCCCGGTAATTTCCTCTACAGATGCAACATTTTCATCGCCTTCTATTACCTTCAACACAGCATCAGTAGTCATTTCCGGGGTTTCGGGGACCCAAATTGGCTTCTGGTGTGGAAGGCATCCCCTTATGTTAAGCTTTGGTCAATACCCCCAGTTCAAACATTCAGTGCCTTCCAAATTATTATAATTTGAACCAATATTTTGGGGTTGCCATTGCAGTAGGGTAGAGGGTGAGGGTGCAATCATTACCAACGGAGGATTGGTGGAACTATTTAGATTCATGGGCCCACCTTTTAATAAGCATGTTTGTCTTGGGTAGAAAAAAGAAAGATCCACGATACCAATTCCACCACTACTTATACCCCAGCCCTGCCTTGTAATCCAACCAGCCACCCTGGAGTCTTGAAAATTGATGATAATACAGTCACCCCCCAAGTTTTTACTGGTGTACCCAATCCAGTCGATCCTCCTTACCCCTATTATCAACCCGTCCAGCCCCCCCGGGAGTGGTCTATTTTCCTTCAACCAGTGCATTACTTTATTTTTGAGCATCTGGAAGTTTTCTCCTTGACCGACTAAAAGAGGTGGAACATTAGTGAGAACCGCCACGAAAGGGTGGGAATCCGGGGTAAGATTCACAGGAGGAATCTTTCGGGGTTGTTTCTCCAAATAAGTCGGTGGTAGTCTATTAACCGGGGCACTAGGACAAGGGTTAGGGATATTTGATTTTTGCTGAGGGTTTGTGGATAAAGCTTTAGTTGTCCTGGGGCCATTAAGGCCCTCTGCTCCAATATTTATGTCGGGATTGGAAATACTTGGCATTGGCCGATGGTTACTTGCAACAGTGTTGCTGTTTTGTAGGCCCGTCTTATTCTTGTCCTTTACCATAGGGTGTTGGACCTATTAATAATTAATTAATTGAGAATTAAAAATGAAAATGGTGTAATTAATTGTATGTGCCGGTTGTCTGGTTTATAGGGGTTATGAGTTGAAAGTAATTTATTTTTGAATAATTAGTTGTTAATTGATTGAAAATTAATTGATTGGAAATTAATTATGGAAATTGTATAATTAATTTTATGTGCAGGCTTTGGGGTTTATAGGGGCAAAGGGCAGGAAGTCATTTATGTTCAATCATTTTATAATTAGTTGGTAATTAATATAAATTAATTGAAAATTGAATATGGAAATTATGTAATTAATTGTAGGTGTGAGTTGTGGGGTTTATAGGGGTGAAGGGTTGGAAGTAATTTATGTTTAATTAATTAATAATTACTTGATCATTAAAATGTATTAATTAATTGTTATTTATTTAGAGTAATTGTTTATTTTATGTGTGGGTTTTACTTTTATTGGGGTAAAGGCTGGAGAGTACATTCATTTTACTTAATTTAGAATTAGTTGTTAAATACTTGTGTAAATATTTTAGGTGCAGGTTGTGGGGTTTATGGGGGTGAAGGGTGGGAAGTAATTTATTTTTAATCAATTAATAAAAAGTTGTTAATAATAATTAAGTAATTGAAAATTAAATATGGAAATTCTGTAATTAATTATAGGTGCAGGTTGTATAGTTTTAAGGGCTAATGGGTGGAAAGTAATTTATTTTTTAATAATTCATTGTTAATTGATAATTAATTGATTTTAAAATGAATTATGAAAACTGTGTAATTCATTTAATATGCGGGCTTTGGGGTTTATAGGGGTAAAGGTTGGAAAGTATTTATGTTCAATAAATTAATAATAAGTTGTTAATTAATATTAATTAATTGAAAATAAAATATAGAAATTATGCAATTAATTATAAGTGTGAGTTGTGGGGATTATAGGGGTAAAGGGTGGGAAGTAATTTATGTTTAATTAATTAATAATTGGTTGATTGTCAATATTAATTTATTTATTGATATTGTGGGGATTAAAGGTGTAAAATGTTCAACAAAGATCCTTGAATAAATTGCAGATTTTACAGAAAGCTGTAGTCAGACTGCTTATAGGAACGCCAAGATTTTCCTCGGTTTCCAATGATATTAAGAAATTGCATTGGCTTCCAGTCAAAAGTCGAGTACGCATTAAGGCTCTATACCTGGTTTTTAAGGCCCTTCATGGCATAGGACCACATTATCTAAAGCACAGATGGTATATTCCTGAAAGAAAACTGCGGTCTAAAGGAGACAAGCTGGTCTTGGTGCCGCGCATAAATAAGGCCCGATAGGGTGGCAAAAGCTTAATTCACAGTGCAGCAAAAGCTTGGAACGATTTGCCATTCCACTTAAGAAACACTATGGATCTCTTGTCCTTTCGGAAAGGGCTAAAAACGTGGCTTTTTTCACAATGAGCTGGTCTTTCAATTTCCGTCTTTTGCCGCTAGCATTCTCAGAGGATCTAGATAGCACCAGGACACCTCCGGGTATTTGTTGCGCTTTACAAATGTCATTATCATTATCATGATCAAAGTGTGGAAAATTATTTAATTTTTATGAGTTTGAATTTGTTTTTTTACTAATAATATTACTTTAATTGAAAATTAATTATGTTAATTATGGAAGTACATTATTTTTTAAATTTAGATGTGGATTGTAAATTGTGTGGTCTTATAGTGCGGGAAATAAAAAAAACGAAATATATTTAATAATTAATGTTGTTGTCTCTAAATATTTTTCAATTAAATATATTTATTTGTTCGGAAATTCTTTTTTATTTTATTTAATATAATATTTGATGGTATTAGTCATATGTATTTAATTTTATAATCTGTTTTTATTTTTTTTACTTTTAAAATTATATATATTTGTATTTTAGTTTTTTACACAATTATATATTTATTTTGTTATTTTGTTTTTTTTATTTTTGTTGCTAATATTGCGTTTCTTTTTAATTTTCAACTGACTGGAGTGGGAATATTAATTGCTACCCCTCTGCAATCCAAAATTTTCCTTAATGTTGTACTGACTGGAGTGGAAATGATACATTTTATCCCGCTACTATCAAACACTTTCCCTACTGTTGCACTCACTGGAGTGGGAATTGTAATTTTTTATCCCTCCGCTATCCAGAACTTTCCCTATTGTTGCACTCATTGGAGTGGGAATAGTCATTTTTACCCCTCCGCTATCCAACACGTTCCCTACTGTTGCACTGACTGGAGCGAGAATAGTAAACGTTATTCCTCCATTATCTAACACTTTAGCTACTGTTGCACTCAAACTCCCAATACTGCTTGGGTTGTTCTTATATTTCAGAGAAACCATCTCCTTGGTTTTGTCTAATCCGCAGCCTGTAGGATCAATTTGTTGGGTTTGTCTTTGAGGGTGTGCTGCCTAGGTCTGGTATAAAGGTTAAACAGCATGGGGCTTAAATGTGGTCCTGCTTTGGACCAAGATTGACTGGTATTTGGCTTGTGAATGTTTATGATTTTCCTACCTTGAAGCAGACCCGCGTGCATATCAAAGAGAGATGATTTAATTAAGTAAAGGAGTGAATGATATTCCACTATTTGCAAGCTTAACCCAGAGTTTATTTCTGTCCACTCTGTCCAAGGCTGCAGAGTTGTCTATAAAACATGTGAAGAGAGGTGAGCGGGCACAAAGAAAGAAACAGTGAACCATGCAAGACAAGGCAACTATATTTTCTATAGTAGATGATTTTTTTTAAAATCCTGTATAATTAATCCCTTCGCTGCTAGGCCTTTTCCCCCTGTAATAAGCCTTCTTTGGCTATTTGGGGAAGTTCGCGCTTAGGCCCCTGTAACCTTTTGACCCCATACGGTATCCGCGCCAAATTTTCCTGCTTTTCTTCCAGCATGAAAGGGATTCAAAAGGTAGCCAGGGTTTGTGGATTTCCCTGAAGGGGACACACAAATTAGCCAAAATACACCTAAATATTGCAGGTTTTTGTTGGAAAAATTGGAAAAAGGGCTGCAAATGAAAGCTTCTGTTTTTTTCCCTGGAAAAGGTATCAACAAAGGGTTTGTGGTGCTGAAATCATAATTTCCACAGCTTTCAGGAACTGACAGACTTTTGTCAGAAAATCAACATTTTTTACACTGTTTTGGCATTTTACTGGAACATAGCCTATTTTTAATATTTGTTGTGCTTCTAACCTTCTTCCAGTTAATGGTAGACATGGGTATGAAAGCAATAATGGATCCTGAAAAGCTATAAATTTTAGACTAGTACACAAAATAAAAAATTCAGCAAGGGGTCCTTTGTGTAGATCCTTCAAGGTTTCGTTATAAAAACTAACAGTTCAAAATAGGAAAAATTGGAATTGAGTTAAAAAAAAACACCATTTGTGCCAACATTTTCACCTGTAACTTTTTCTAATTATGACAGATGTTAAAAAGCAGTATACCGTTACATCCACTGGACCTTTCTGATTGTGGGGATATATAGGATATGTAGGTTCACCAAGAACCCGATGAACCCAGAGCCAATACCTGAGCAGTGTCTTGCAATGTTTTTTTTATTATGTACCGGGTATATAGCAGTTAATTTGGGAAAATATATACAGTGAAAAATTGGCATGAAAGATACCTATGTATTTCTGAAATCAGAACAAAATATAGAGTTTATAAAAAGTAGCTATTTGCACATTTCCAAAATTGTGAGTACCCATACTAGAATGAGAATTATAGGACATTTTTCAAAGTGATTTTTTTTACACATTGGTGCCGATCACGATCCGGTAAAAAATTCCCCCGTGCGACTCGTATCGGGTCTTTTTACCGTACGAATCGTACAAGTGCCGTACGAACTGGCAATCACGATTCGCATGGTAAAAAGTCCATACGAACCGCACTGGGAATCATTCCCCACACGTCCTCGGGTCGGAAAATGTGTCCGACACGTCCTCGGACGATTTACCTTACAAACGTGAAAAGCCAAGTCCGACCGAGGAATCACGATCCATCCCGTGCGTCCGAGCGTACAACCGTATGGAAAAAACACCGTCCGCACCGAACACCTATAGCAACCATGGAGACATGTGCCCGCATACGCGCCCAACACTCCCCCCAGCCCCCGTACGTCCGACACGTACCCCCCGTATATGTATACCCCCACCCGTCTAGGTACACCCCAGTACGTTCCAGTCGTACCCCCACCCCAGTACGTGTCGTACCACCGTCAATGTACACCCCCCCACCCCTGTACGTGTCTGTTAGACGGACCGGGAGGGTCGGCCGAGGACAGGGGGAGAGGTCTCCGGGGAGAGCCGTCTCCAGCGATCGTACAGACAAATAACTTCCCCCCCACAGACAGATACCACACAAGGAGAAGATTTAGCGTTCTTTATAAGCACTTCTTAAGGTACGATGGAATGGTACAAGGAGGTCTGGACTCAGGGGTCCCCTCGATTCAAGTCTCTCAAGGTAGGGAAGGGGGTAGCGGGACAGTCTGGTTACCAGTCTGGTCGTTGAGATGGTCTGGTGGGTAGCTCACAATCCTCGAGCTTGGTGGTTTAGCTGGTACGGGCCGCGGCAGCGCCAGCAGGTCCCGGTAGAGATGGTCGATACACGGTCCGCGGCAGCGCCAGCAGGTCCCGGTGAAGATGGTCGATGTACGGTCCGCGGCAGCGCCAGCAGGTCCCGGTGAGGATGGTCGTTACAACGGGCCGCGGCAGCGCCAGCAGGTCCCGACGAGGATGGATGTTGCAGAAGGCCGCGGCAGCGCCAGCAGGCAGGACGATAGTTCGCAAGATAGGGCTACGGCAGCGCCAGTAGTCCGTCAAGGCTGAGTTCTCTCGGTGTCTCTCGACTCCAGGATACAACTGTCTTCCTGCTCCGGAGCTGCTCCAGTTATAGGGCAGGCGCCCTTTGATGTCCGGACCCTCGCACTTGGAGGTCGGAGGGTCCGGGATGAAGGTGTCCAGACACCCAGCAGGGGGTGGAGCCAGCGCCTGGGGGAGCTGGAGGCGATCGGCACCTGGCGGGGGGAGAGCTCTTGACGCTTCGTTCTCCCATTGACCTGCCAAGTGGTCCGCTCACCTCCTGGGTGGATGGTGGTGCCGGGATGTCGGGGCCGGCCAGGCCCAGGGTTAGGGTCGGGTGGAGGCCACGCGGCCTCGTGGTGCAGGGCCCAAGATGGCGGCTTGACCCGGCCAGGGGAGCCGGTGGTGGCTGGGGCCCGTGATACATGGAGGTCCGAGGGCAGGAGTTCCGTCGGGAGACGGGGTGCGGTTGCTTTTCGTGGGTCACGCCTGGCGGGCCGGGGCTTGGGGCCTGTCATGCGGGGAGGGAGCAAGCCCTTCGTGTGGCCTGTCCAACATGCGTCCCCCCCAGCTGAAGGCGGGGAGAGTCACCCATCTTCTTGGGGACTCTCCTCGTCGAGGCGGAAAAAGCGTGACAGGCCATCTGCGTTGGCGTGGTCTTGGCCCGGTCGGTGCTCCACGGTGAAGTTCATTCCCTGCAGGGAGATGGACCAGCGCAATAGTTTTGGGTTCTCCCCCCGCATCTGCATCAGCCACTGCAGGGGTCGATGGTCGGTTTGTACCCGGAAGTGGGTACCGAAGAGATAGGGCCGGAGCTTTTTTAGGGCCCACACCACTGCGAAGGCCTCCCTCTCGATTGTGCTCCAGCGCTGTTCTCGGGCCAGGAGACGTCGACTGATGAAGGCCACCGGCTGGTCATGACCTTCGGGGTTCAATTGGGAAAGAACCGCTCCGATGCCGTGGTCGGAGGCGTCTGTCTGTACCACGAATTCCCGACTGTAATCGGGGGCCTGGAGCACAGGGGCGGTGCACAGGGCGGCCTTCAGCTTCTCGAAGGCCGCTTGACAATCGGGGGTCCAGTTAATCCGCTTTGGTTGGTTTTTGGATGTGAGACCCGTGAGGGGCCCCACGATGCTGCCGTAGTCCTTCACGAACCGCCGGTAGTAGCCGGTGAGCCCCAAGAAGGCTCGGACCTCGGTCTGGGTGACGGGGGGCTGCCAGGACTGGATGGCAGCAATCTTAAGTTGCAGCGGGGCCACCAGCCCGCTTCCCACCTGGTGCCCAAGGTAGGTCACGGACCCTTGGCCAATTTGGCATTTGCCGGCCTTAATCGTGAGGCCGGCCCGCTGGAGGGCCTGTAGGACCTCTTGGAGGTGAATGAGGTGGTCGGACCAGTGGCGGCTGTATACAGCGATATCGTCCAGGTAGGCAGCGCTGAACTCTTCGAGCCCCGCCAAGACCTGGTTCACAAGGCGTTGAAACGTGGCGGGGGCGTTCTTCATGCCGAAGGGCATGACCTTGAATTGGTAGTGGCCATCGGGGGTAGAGAAGGCTGACCGTTCCTGAGCCCGGGGTGTGAGACCGATCTGCCAGTAGCCCGCTGTTAGGTCGAAGATACTGAGGTAGCGGGCGGCCCCCAGCCGGTCGATCAATTCGTCCGCTCGGGGGATAGGATGAGCGTCGGTCCGGGTGACAGCGTTCAAGCCCCGGTAGTCGACGCAGAATCTCAGTTCAGGTGTGGTGCCGGGGGCAGCGGCTTTGGGAACTAATACAACCGGGCTGGCCCAGGGACTGTCCGAGGGCTCGATGACCCCGATCGTGAGCATTTTGGCCACTTCCTCTTGTATGCAGGCCCGTACCCGATCTGGTACGCGGTAGGCCCGGTGTCGGATAGGGGGACTGTCCCCGGTGTCCACATCGTGCAAACACCAAGGGGTGACCCCGGGGGTGAGGGAGAACAGTGTAGCAAACCGCAGCAGGAGGTCCCGGCAGCCCTGGCGTTGTTCCGGGGTGAGGGCATCAGCGAGCCGGACCCTGTCCACGGAACCGTCATTCTCCTGAGTCTTCAGGAGACCTGGGAGGGGTTCGGAGTCGTCCTCTGCCCCACTGTCCGTAGCCATCAGGAGGCTGAGTTCGAGCGCACAAAGTGTGGTTTGAGTCTGTTGGTGTGGAGGACCCGAAGGGGGTTCCGGGGGGTCCCCATGTCAATGAGGTAAGTGACGGGGCTTTTGCGCTCGACCACTTTGAAGGGCCCCGTCCACTTATCTTGCAAGGCACATGGTTCGGTGGGGGACATCACCCACACTTGTTGACCAGGCTCGAACTCGACAGAGGAGGCATTGTGATCATACCATCTCTTCATGTCTTCCTGGCTGGCCTCGAGGTTCGCCTTGGCCATCTCCCTGAAGCGCCGGGTCTGATTGCGTAGGGCCAGGAGGTACTTGAAGACGTCTGGAGGGGTCTTTAGGGGGGCCATCTCCCAACCTTCTTTGACTAGGCTGAGGGGCCCTCGCACAGGGTGCCCGTACAGGAGTTCGAAAGGGCTAAAACCGAGGGACTTCTGGGGAACTTCTCGGTAGGCGAAGAGGAGGCACGGGAGGAGTACATCCCACTGGCGACGGAGGGGCTCTTCCAATCCCCCAATCATCCCCTTGAGAGTGCGGTTGAATCGCTCCACTAGTCCGTTCCCTTGGGGGTGATAGGGGGTCGTGAATCTGTAGGTGACCCCGCATTGTTGCCAGAGGGACTTCATGTATTTGGAGATGAAGTTCGTGCCTCGGTCGCTGACGACTTCTCGGGGGAAGCCCACCCGGGAGAAGATCCCTATTAGGGCCCGGCCAACCACCGGAGCTGTCACAGTTCGTAGGGGTACCGCCTCGGGGTAGCGGGTGGCGTGGTCCACCAGTACCAGGATGAACCTGTGTCCTTGTGCCGTGCGGGGGTCCAGGGGCCCCACAATGTCTATTCCTACCCTCTCGAACGGGGTGGTGACCACTGGGAAGGGTTGCAGGGGGGCTTTCAGCTTACGGCCACTCTTCCCGCTGGCTTGGCACGTGGGGCAGGACCGGCAGTGGTTCAGGACGTCGTTCCTCATCTTCGGCCAGAAAAAGTGGGTCACTAGGCGACTGTAAGTTTTGTCCTGGCCCAGGTGTCCAGCCAAGGGGGCATCGTGGGCCAGGTTGAGCAGGAAGTCTCTGAAGCGGAGAGGTACCACCAGCACTCGACCGGCCCCTAGCTCTGCGATTCTTTGTTCGCTGTATAGCAGGTCGTTATCCCAGTAGACCCAGTGAGATCCGGTGGAGTCCCCTGCGCTCTGGGCGCTGGCTTGTTGGCGGAGTCCCTCGAGGGAGGGGCAGGTCTTTTGTTCCTGGCGGAACTGTTCTTGGGTGGGCCCCCCTTCTTGACGCCACTGAGCCAGGCCGGGAAAGTCCGGGGGTTGCGCGTCCCCTTCGGTCGTCGGTTCCGTGGGGTTGGCCTCGTCGTTGTCTCCTACTGGGGCGACCGGGGGCGGAGGTGCTGGCCATTCCGGTTCTTCTGATCGGGGGACGGCACGGGCGGCCATGGACCGGGTGGTTATGCAGGCCCAGTCCGGGAGGCCCAGCATCCCCAGGTGCTCTCTTCTCTCGACGGTGGCCCACGGGGAACTCTCGAGGTCATTCCCCAGGAGGCAGTCCACGGGGGCATCATCCCGGACCGTCACTTTCAACAGGCCGGAGACCCCTCCCCATTCGAATGGGACGCAGGCCATTTGACACAGACTTTCAGAATTGTCGGCTGAGCGGACGGGGCAGAGAATGTTCGGCAGGATCTGCTCGGGCTTCACCAGGTGACAGCGGATGTCCGTCACACTGGCGCCTGTGTCACGCAAGGCCTCGGCCCGATGTCCATTGATGGTCACCCACTGACCGTATTTCCTGGTGTTAGCGGGTAGGGGAGCCCGCGGGACCATGTCTTTTCCCCCTAGGCACGCCAGAACCATGGTGGCCGGTTCCCACTCTTGCTGGGCCGGCTCATACTCTTCCTGTTCCTCTGATAGTCGCTCTTCCCCCAGGGCGGCGGCAGCTACCTGGCGGGGCTTGGCCGTTTGGTTCTGCGGGCAGCTCGGGTCATTGGCGTAGTGGCCGACTCGCTGGCATCGGTGGCATGTGACGTTGGCTCGGAACCCAGGACGCATCGGGGGGTTGCCCCGGCCGGCCGGAGGCGGGGTGCTGGCCACGGGTGTTGCCGGTAGGGCGTCTCTCCCTCGCCCCTGGCCTCCTCCTCCTCCCCGAGGACGGTGCTGGCCTTGGTTGCTTCGGTTTTGCTCGTGTGGCCCTCTCCGGCCCACTCGGGTGCTTTCCCATCGGTCAGCTTCGGCGGCGAGCTGCCGGGGGTCAGTCAATTTACTGTCGAGGAGGTGCTGCCTGAGCTCGACGAAACAGTTGTTCGACAGGTGTTCCCATACCATAAGGTTAAAGAGTTGTTCGTAGGGCGTGACATGGCTCCCCTTGATCCAACCCTCGAAGGCTCGGCTGAAATAGTTAACGTACTCCACCCAAGTTGTACCCGGGATCCGGGTGCAATCTCTGAACCTCTGGCGGTACATCTCGGGTGTGAGGCCGTAGCGGGTGAGGAGGGCAGCCTTCATGTGGTCGTAGGACGACATTTGGTGATCTGGGAGCTGCAGCAGGGCATCGCGACCTTCGTTGACAAACCTCCCCCATAGTCCGGCTCCCCAATCACTCCGGTCGATCCGGTGGGAGGTCATGGCGATCTCGTAGGCTTTGAACCACTGTTGTATGTCGTCTTCTCGGACATACTCTCGGACAACATCCTTGGGGATGTGGACTTTTTTCTCGGTTGGCCCCGGGGTGTGCGGTCGCTCAGGCACCCCCGGTTCTTTATTCTGTTTCCGAAGTTCTATTTCCGCCAGCTTGCGCTCGTGTTCGAGTGTTATTCTTTTTTCCTCAAGCTCTCTCTGTCTCTGCTTTTCTTCTCGTTCTTCGCGGAGCCGCATATGCTCTAGATTTAGTTTCTGCTCGGCTAACTTGAGTTCACCGTCCATCTTGAGTCGTGCCATTTCCAACTCGTGTAATCTGGTTCTTTCTCTTTCTTGGATCTCCTCCTGCGAGAGGCCCGTTCCCCGCTCCTCGGGAGCCGTGGCGTTCCCCTCTGGTGCGACACTGTTTTGGTCGGAGGATCCGGCGATCCCAGTTTCTGCCCACGACTCAAGGGCGCGCTTCAAATCGTCTTTGGTACTCAGGCCGGTGGTAGCAATGCCTAGTTCCATACAGAATTGTTTAAGTTCGCGGTGGCTATATTCTTCCAACTTATCCATTTGGAACTTTTCAGTGGAACCGCTATCTTTGGCTGACATCGTGGTCTTGTCGTGGGGTGAGCTACTCTCTGTACGTTTACGCGTTGATTCGGATCGCGCCGCTGGCCACCAATGTTAGACGGACCGGGAGGGTCGGCCGAGGACAGGGGGAGAGGTCTCCGGGGAGAGCCGTCTCCAGCGATCGTACAGACAAATAACTTCCCCCCCACAGACAGATACCACACAAGGAGAAGATTTAGCGTTCTTTATAAGCACTTCTTAAGGTACGATGGAATGGTACAAGGAGGTCTGGACTCAGGGGTCCCCTCGATTCAAGTCTCTCAAGGTAGGAAAGGGGGTAGCGGGACAGTCTGGTTACCAGTCTGGTCGTTGAGATGGTCTGGTGGGTAGCTCACAATCCTCGAGCTTGGTGGTTTAGCTGGTACGGGCCGCGGCAGCGCCAGCAGGTCCCGGTAGAGATGGTCGATACACGGTTCGCGGCAGCGCCAGCAGGTCCCGGTGAAGATGGTCGATGTACGGTCCGCGGCAGCGCCAGCAGGTCCCGGTGAGGATGGTCGTTACAACGGGCCGCGGCAGCGCCAGCAGGTCCCGACGAGGATGGATGTTGCAGAAGGCCGCGGCAGCGCCAGCAGGCAGGACGATAGTTGGCAAGATAGGGCTACGGCAGCGCCAGTAGTCCGTCAAGGCTGAGTTCTCTCGGTGTCTCTCGACTCCAGGATACAACTGTCTTTGTAACATTTCATAAAAATAAATGATGGGTCCTTGGGTTGCTGTATCCAAATATAGGTTTATTCAGTAACAGTAACAGTAACAGTCTTCCTGCTCCGGAGCAGCTCCAGTTATAGGGCAGGCGCCCTTTGATGTCCGGACCCTCGCACCTGGAGGTCGGAGGGTCCGGGATGAAGGTGTCCAGACACCCAGCAGGGGGTGGAGCCAGCGCCTGGGGGAGCTGGAGGCGATCGGCACCTGGCGGGGGGAAAGCTCTTGACGCTTCGTTCTCCCATTGACCTGCCAAGTGGTCCGCTCACCTCCTGGGTGGATGGTGGTGCCGGGATGTCGGGGCCGGCCAGGCCCAGGGTTAGGGTCGGGTGGAGGCCACGCGGCCTCGTGGTGCAGGGCCCAAGATGGCGGCTTGACCCGGCCGGGGGAGCCGGTGGTGGCTGGGGCCCGTGATACATGGAGGTCCGAGGGCAGGAGTTCCGTCGGGAGACGGGGTGCGGTTGCTTTTCGTGGGTCACGCCTGGCGGGCCGGGGCTTGGGCCCTGTCATGCGGGGAGGGAGCAAGCCCTTCGTGTGGCCTGTCCAACAGTGTCGTACCACAGTGAACCTACACCCCAGTACGTTCGAGCCCCACCCCCACCCCAGTACGTGTCATACCCCCCGTGTACCTACACCCCAGTACGTTCCAGTCGTACCCCCACCCCAGTACGTGTCGTACCACCCGTGTACCTACACCCCAGTACGTTCCAGTCGTACCCCCACCCCAGTACGTGTCGTACCACCGTCAATGTACACCCCCCCACCCCTGTACGTGTCGTACCACCGTCTATGTACACCCCAGTACATTCCAGTCGTACCCCCACCCCAGTACGTGTCGTACCACCGTGAACCTACACCCCAGTACGTTCGAGCCCCACCCCCACCCCAGTACGTGTCATACCCCCTGTGTACCTACACCCCAGTACGTTCCAGTCGTATCCCCACCCCAGTACGTGTCATAGCCCCGTCTACCTACACCCCAGTACGTTCCAGTCGTACCCCCACCTCAGTACGTGTCGTACCACCGTCAATGTACACCTCCCCACCCCTGTACGTGTCGTACCACCGTCTATGTACACCCCAGTACGTTCCAGTCGTACCCCCACCCCAGTACGTGTCGTACCACCGTGAACCTACACCCCAGTACGTTCGAGCCCCACCCCCACCCCAGTACGTGTCATAGCCCCGTGTACCTACACCCCAGTACGTTCCAGTCGTACCCCCACCCCAGTACGTGTCATACCCCCCGTGTACCTACACCCCAGTACGTTCCAGTCGTACCCCCACCCCAGTACGTGTCGTACCACCGTGAACCTACACCCCAGTACGTTCGAGCCCCACCCCCACCCCAGTACGTGTCATACCCCCCGTGTACCTACACCCCAGTACGTTCCAGTCGTATCCCCACCCCAGTACATGTCATAGCCCCGTCTACCTACACCCCAGTACGTTCCAGTCGTACCCCCACCCCAGTACGTGTCGTACCACCATCAATGTACACCCCCCCACCCCTGTACGTGTCGTACCACCGTCTATGTACACCCCAGTACATTCCAGTCGTACCCCCACCCCAGTACGTGTCATACCCCCCGTGTACCTACACCCCAGTACGTTCCAGTCGTACCCCCACCCCAGTACGTGTCGTACCCCCCATGTACCTACACCCCAGTACGTTCCAGTCGTACCCCCACCCCAGTAAGTGTCGTACCACCGTCAATGTACACCCCCCACCCCTGTACGTGTCGTACCACCGTCTATGTACACCCCAGTACATTCCAGTCGTACCCCCACCCCAGTACGTGTCATACCCCCCGTGTACCTACACCCCAGTACGTTCCAGTCGTACCCCCACCCCAGTACGTGTCGTACCACCGTGAACCTACACCCCAGTACGTTCGAGCCCCACCCCCACCCCAGTACGTGTCGTAACACCATCAATTTACACCCCCCCACCCCTGTACATGTCGTACCACCGTCTATGTACACCCCAGTAGTTCCTGGCGCACCCCCAACACAACCTCCTAAGTACGGAGCGCACCCCATGCCCCAACATCACAACCGCATGTACGAGTCGTACAAAGCCACACACAAGGACATCATCGTACAACCAAATGGCCCATGTACACACCGTACACACGCTCAAAACGCACGTACACAACCAGGACAAAACAAAACAACACAAGAATACACCATTCGAAAGGCACAAAGCCACTAAACATGGCCAACAACCACTAAAATAACACAATCACTGACCTGCAACTGCCAAAAACAAACAGAGGCCCAATACACCACCACTCCTTATAACACACCCACCCAAACTTCAAACACTGCCACACCCACCCATGGACCAATAAAAAGGGCCCACACACACAAACCATGAGCCTTTGCAACAGACTCACTGCTGCCAGACACCACAGAACCAGACTACAAGCTACACCACACCTTACACTTGCACACCTTCACACGACCACCCTCACAAACACCCTCTCATCACATTCACACACACACACAACCATCCACACCCCCCCAACATCCACACACCCCCCACACCCACACCATCCCCACCCACACCCCTCACCATGCCCACTACCAAGAATCCAAAGTTCAGTCACCGAGAGTTGGAGGTCCTTGTTGATCAAATCCTCAGAGTCGAGCCACAGATCTTTGGAACATTGGTCAGAAGCACCAGCCTGGCAGCCAAAACAGCCATGTGGCAGACCATCGTCGATGCTGTGAATGCCGTTGTGGACACCAGGAGGACCAAGCAGGATTGCCAGAACAGGTGGTACGATCTGCGGAGGAGGGTCAGAGCCAAGAGGCAGGAGGAACACGACCAGGCCAACGCCACCGGAGGAGGGCCCTCCCGCAGAGCCGTACAGTACCATCCCTGGGAGGAGAGGGTGATGGCCATACTGCCGGTGGAGGCAGTTGAAGGATTAGAAGGACTCCGAGACCCGGGTGAGTACACAAACAACGCACCTCACATGGGGGGAACTGCAACCACAACCAAAATTACTAACAGGCATGCAACCACCACAAGCCATCGCATGACTCAACCACACTCCATGAGCAGGCACATGCCACTGCTGCCATTATGCCCCATGCACCCAGCTGGACAATGTCAAGTCACAGGCCACAGAAGACAACAACACATGACACGGTAACCCGGATGGCGGGAGGCTGGGCACCAAAAATCACATAGTGCGACTCCAAAGCAGACAACAATGCCCTCTGCCCATATGGCCTAGGTCACAGCCAGACAAACAGTGTGTCCCAACACAGGAATGACTTGCCAGCAAATGGCGGACGCCTTGCATCAACACATGGGGGTGAAGGCACTGGTTTGCATATGACGGCAGCTAATGAACAGCCAACATTGTGAAAGAGTGGCAGCACACACCACCACAGCAGCAGCGCACAGACACACATCACACCAAATGGGTGCCTGGAGATCAGAAACAAACTCACATCAACAAGCCAAGGGCCACTCAAAGATCTGCTAACAGTCTGTGCCCAGGAAGCTGGGCCGAGGTGACAGAGGGGGACACACAGAGGGAGGGAAAGGGGGACAGAGAGGGAGGGAGAGGGGGACAGAGAGGGAGGGAGAGGGGGACAGAGAGGGAGGGAGAGGGGGACAGAGAAGGAGGGAGACACAGGGAGAGCAAATCAGTCCTTTGGTGTGTGGGAATGTCTGCTCGTCAGCAGGTGGACTGCGTGCATGTAGACAAGGGTGGCCAGTGCCAGAACCCCCCCTCTTCATCATGGCAAAACGCAGGGCCATGTCACAACCTGTACACGAGCACAAGGACAGCTACCTGCATCATATAAGTGTGTGGATCCACTCCATGTGCACATGTACAGTGCTACAAGGAAGGCGCAAATGCATGGCTCGCCACACCTGCACACTCCACTGCTGACTGCAGTCACACTTGACGCAGCAAGTAAGACTGTGCCACACATAGTTAAAGGGGCCAAATTGGTGCCCAAGGGACACACCCATGCACAAGTGCACTGTGAGTGGAATGCAAGACAGATCCTAACTCCAAGAGGAAATTTGGCAACTTTGAAACGGATGAAACATGGATGTTGCATGGACCAAAATTAACATTGTCTCTCTCACACACAGGTCAACGTCGTGCTGCACCCCCCAACACTGGGGGGGAACACTCACAGGACCCGGATCTGCAGGAGACCGATCCCACCGGCAGCGACCACTCTCACCACTCTGCGGACGACCCCGACCGACCTGGCCCCTCTGGTGTCCAACCACCTGCAGCACCTGCGTCAGGTACAACCGTGCCAACCACCACCCCCACTCCTGCCACATCCCAGGAGACACCCAGGATCCCTGCCCCAACACCACAATGCAGCCAGGCTTGCCAGGAGGGACACGGTGTCCCGGGCACCCAGGAGGAGGCAGGCGACAACGCCAATGTCACCCCTCAGGGGTCCCGGAGACCCGATGTGCCCACAAGTGCAGGCCAGGCGCAAGTGGGCAGGGGTGGTGGGAGTGGAGGACGGCGGAGGTGCGAGCCTGACCAGTTGGCTGGGGATCCGGTATTTTCCCATGTCCGTAACATCCTGGACTCATACCGGCAGGACACCACGGGCATGGCCCAGGTTGTGTCCGTCCTCGAGGGGATCAAGGTCCAGCAGGCCCAGCAATATGCGGAGCTAATAGCCTGTCCACTGGTACACCAACGGAGGATGGAGGACAGACAGGCTGAGCAAGTGACGGCGTTCCAGGGGATTCACGCTACACTCCGTCGGATGGCCGACACCATGGCCGACCCTCCCTGTGCCAGAAGGCGGAGAACATCACCACCCACAGGGAGGGATCAGGAGGAGGAGGAGGAAACATCCGACGGAGCATCCCAGACGTCGTCACGGCCTGCTGGTGATGTTCCCCGCAGGAGGCCGGGTTGTCCACGGAAAGGACCGTGAGGGTGGCTGCTACATCACCATCTCCCAGGACACCTGGCCTGGCACCTGGCCCACTGGAGCAACAGCATCACAGCATCAAGAGACATTCTCTGCCACATGGCCCTGCTGGTCACTGGCTGACCAATGTTGACAAAGACTGTGGCATGGACTCTGAGGATTTCCAATGGCAAGGACACCAACTCCCCTACTGAACTTTGGATTCCCTAATCCCGGAAAGCCCCTCACTTTGTCCCCCCCCCCCATAATAAATCACACTATTAAGAGTAGATGCCTGCTGGTAGCATTATTACCTAACATGTGTCTTGTAAAGTCTAAACATGCCTGAGTCATCTGTTCTCTTCAACCATCCACACCCTTGGGCCTGAGTCTGGCACAGGACACATGGGTCACAGTTTATTAGGCAAGACAGACATGGAGCACCATACACACCCGTGATGGGCACAACCAGCTGAGGGGGTGGCCGAACAACCGTGCTGACAGACACATTGAGTACAGCAACAGTCATGCGCAGAGGTCAGGGATCCTGGCCAGTGTCCTGGGGGGCACCCAGGTATGTGTAGACAGGTGGCAGAACCATGTCCTGCAAGCTTGAGTCCGGTGGATGCAGAGAATGGGGTCATGGACAACGTTGGATGCATGGGGATGGCACATGTCACAATACCCACACAGTCATGGACATCATGCCCAATACACAGTCTCAGCACACACACACAGCTTGCATCTTGCCACTCGACACATTGACACATAGCCACAATCAGGGAATACCATGCCAGACATGCAGGATGCACCGTGCCAACACACCAGCATTGACTGAGAAGAGGCACCTTGGAGGCATAGGGACACCTTTATTAGTCATGTTTTTGGGATTGCAGAGGCAACTTGAAGTACACATGAACACATCATGTGGAGTAACATGTGGGTCCAACACTGGCACCCCCCTTCTGCAGCACAAATGCGTGATAGCCATGGTACTGGCACACAAGCGTCGGCTAACAGCTAAATACCCACAGCTGCACACGGAGAGCCTGCCATACACCATAGATCCGCTGATGTGGAAGTCCCACGCCATGTCAAGCCAATGTTAACCGTATGTGTCCGAGGGCAGTGTCACACACATTGATGCCATCATCACAATCCACTATCCCATCACTGATGACTGACAACCAGGCATCCCATCTATTCAGGTGTACCCAGCTGCATGTCGTGTCCCATGGGGATGCCACATGTCTGCAGAGGAACCAAACCCCGACCGGGGCAGTGTGCACACATCGTGAACAACTGCCACACCCAATACACCCCAGATGCATCCCTTACCCCATGGAGACTTCCAAACGTGTCCGTGCCTGTAACGCTGAGTCAGCCCACGATGCCATGTCCATGAGGAATAGCAGTGCCACAACAATGCAACCAGAAGATGGCATGCGCAGGTACCTGGGGAAGAGAGACACACAAGAAGTCAGCCACAAAAAGCACAGCCACTTGCATGTGCATTGACTCGACACATGTATGGATGACAACATGCTAGGTCACAATTATGAGTGGGGAAATACTACCATCACTGCCACCATCACTCCAGTGACACACCCACACACACCTCTGACTCACCTGCCATACATGCAGGTGGAGACACACATCACAACACATGCCACACGGGGACCAAGGCGTGCACACTCAGACACTGGTACTCACCACTAAGCAAAGAAGTCGCGTATGAGCCGAGTCCGGATGTCCTCTTGCGGCTCCACATCCTCCACATCACTAGCCCCATTGCCAAGCCCTTCGTCCTCCACGGGTGGATGGTCCTCGTCATGTTGATTCAGGATGAGTGGCACAGCTCTTTCAACTGCCATGTTGTGCAGCATGCAGCAGACCATGAAGATCTTGCAAACCTTCGCCGGGGCATATGGGAGTGCGCCGCCGGTCTTGTGGAGGCACCGGAATCGGCTCTTCAGCATGCCAAACGTCCTCTCTATCACACGCCTTGTCCGGCCATGGGCGGTGTTGTAGCGGAGCTGGGCCGGCGTGATGGGGTTGCGGAGAGGTGTGAGCAGCCAAGGCATGTTGGGATAGCCAGCGTCCCCTACATGGAAAGCACATGGATATCGTTAGAACTGGCGAAGCGGTCGTGCTGCTCGGCCAAACAGAATACAGGACAGACAGACTGTACCCACCAACAACACATGCCCGTTCGTTGCGCAGCTGCATCATCATATCAGGCATCCCGCTACGCCTCATGATGTAGGCATCGTGTGCTGATCCTGGGAAATCACCATGTTGGACAGACACACCACAAGGGCATTGATGGAGTGGTAGTGCTTCCGATTTCGGTACGCCACCTCCCGTGCGTGTGGTGGTACCAAAGCTACATGTGTCCCATCTATGGACCCAATGACATGGGGCATCCCTCCCAGGGCATAGAATCCACGCTTGACCTCTGTCATCTGTTCAGGGGTTGGGAACTTGATGAAGTCATCCAGGTGAATCAACATGGCCTCTAAGAAATCATGCAGCACACCGCTGAACATGCTCTGGGACATGCCACCAACATGAGCTATGGTATATTGAAAGGTACCCGTGGCAAGGAAATGTAGGGCAGCCATTACCTTCAGCTGGGGTGTCAGTGCCGTGGGATACCTGTGCAGCGGTTGCAGGTGTGGTGTCAGTCTCGCCGTCAACTCCAGAATCAACGGTTGGGTGAAGCGGTAGAGCCGGATGCTGTCATTCTCCTGCATGGCAGCCAAGTCTGGAATTATCCGGGCAAGAGGCGGTGCTCTGCAGTAATGAGGAAGTGACAAGGAAGAGTGAGTGCACTACGACAACAATTCATATGTACTGAGCACATGTTAATCTGTCAATACACATATGCTACATATGGAGTCAGGTATGTGCTACATGCCCAGGACACGTATGGATGCAAGGTGACACTCCTTCCAAGACCCAGCTACACACGGTGATTGAGAACCTCCCCATGCCACGCCATGGGAATAGCTGTGTCCCAGTGCAAGTGAACAGCCCGACGCAAGACAGGAGTGACATACACCCACACATCAGCAGAAGTGGGATGCCGATTGCAGAGACTGGTAGCGGAACACTGGAGCCACAGGTCACATGACATTACACTAGTCCAGCCCACACACCTTGCCATGAAGGTGCACATGTCATGACTCACCACACATTCCTTGTGAGGATGCTGACATGGCCTTGTCACGCTACTCCGTGTCCCATGCATACATGTGCACCTCACATCCGATAACACATGTGGCATGGTGTGCGGAACAGTGTGCAATGACAATCTACACACAGACACATGTTGGTTGCTGCAACGGCTGCAGCTTTTGAGGGTGCTACAACATCAACCTGATGTAAATCCCGGACACATAAATGACATAGTCACATTGTGCACTGTGGGTAGTGACAAGTCATGTGTCATGACCCCTGTACCGGGCATCATGGGACACTTCCGTGTGTTGGTGTCTGTGCCATGCCAGTGACGCTCACCCCAAGTGCGCAGTCCGACATGCACACATGTCAAAGGAGTCAAGGGCATGCCTGGCAAACATTGCACCCTCACACAGTACACCTGTACACATCTCATCATACATCTGGTGCCTTCTCCACTCAGGAGGCATGTTCCACATCACAGCCTGTCACACCTGTGCCCCACACATGTAGTAATGCACAGTGTTGGACAGGCCACACGAAGGGCTGGCTCCCTCCCCGCACGACAGGGCCCAAGCTCCGGCCCGCCAGGAGTGACCCACGAAAAGCACCTGCACCCCGTCTCCCGACGGAACTTCTGCCCTCGGACCTCCATGCATCACGGGCCCAGCCCCACCGGCTTCCCCGGCCGGGTCAAGCCGCCATCTTGGGCCCTGCACCACGAGGCCGCGTGGCCTCCCCCCGACCCTAACCCTGGGCCTGGCCGGCCCCGACATCCCGGCACCACCATCCACCCAGGAGGTGAGCGGACCACTTGGCAGGTCAATGGGAGAACGAAGCGTCAAGAGCTCTTCCCCCGCCAGGTGCCGATCGCCTCCAGCTCCCCCAAGCGCTGGCTCCACCCCCTGCTGGGTGTCTGGACACCTTCATCCCGGACCCTCCGACCTCCAAGTGCGAGGGCCCGGACATCAAAGGGCGCCTGCCCTATAACTGGAGCAGCTCCGGAGCAGGGTGGCAGTTGTATCCTGGAGTCGAGAGACACCGAGAGAACTCAGCCTTGACGGACTACTGGCGCTGCCGTAGCCCTATCTTGTGAACTATCGTCCTGCCTGCTGGCGCTGCCGCGGCCTTCTGCACCCTCCATCCTCGTCGGGACCTGCTGGCGCTGCCGCGGCCCGTTGTAACGACCATCCTCACCGGGACCTGCTGGCGCTGCCGCGGACCGTACATCGACCATCTTCACTGGGACCTGCTGGCGCTGCCGCGGACCGTGTATCGACCATCTCTACCGGGACCTGCTGGCGCTGCCGCGGCCCGTACCAGCTACACCACCAAGCTCGAGGATTGTGAGCTAACCATCATCTCATCCGAAACTACCTGACTGGTAAACAGACTGTCCCGCTACCCCTTCCCTATCCTAAGAGACCTAAATCGAGGGGGCCCCTGAGTCCAGACCTCCTTGTACTATTTCACCGTACCTTAAGAAGTGCATATAAAAGAACGCTAAATCTTATCCTTGTGTGGTGTCTGTCTGTGGGGGGGAAGTTACTTGTCTGTACGATCGCTGGAGACGGCTCTCCCCGGAGACCTCTCCCCCTGACCTCGGCCGACCCTCCCGGTCCGTCTAACATTGGTGGCCAGCGGCGCGATCCGAATCAACGCGTAATCGTACAGAGAGTAGCTCACCCCACGACAAAACCACGATGTCAGCCAAAGATAGCGGTTCCACTGAGAAATTCCAAATGGATAAGTTAGAAGAATACAGCCACCGCGAACTGAAACAATTCTGCATGGAACTAGGCATTGCTACCACCGGCCTGAGTACCAAAGATGATTTGAAGCACGCCCTTGAGTCGTGGACAGAAACTGGGATCGCCGGACCCTCCGACCAAAACAGTGTCGCACCAGAGGGGAACGCCACGGCTCCCGAGGAGCGGGGAACGGGCCTCTCGCAGGAGGAGATCCAGGAAAGAGAAAGAACCAGACTACACGAATTGGAAATGGCACGGCTCAAGATGGACGGTGAACTCAAGTTAGCCGAGCAGAAACTAAATCTAGAGCATATGCGGCTCCGAGAAGAACGAGAAGAGAAGCAGAGACAGAGAGAGCTTGAGGAAAAGAAAATAACACTCGAACACGAGCGCAAACTGGCGGAAATAGAACTTCGGAAACAGAACAAAGAACTGGGGGTGCCTGAGCGACCGCACACCCCGGGGCCAACCGAAAAAAAAGTACACATCCACAAGGATGTTGTCCGCGAGTATGTCCGAGAAGACGACATACAACAGTGGTTCAAAGCCTACGAGATCGCCATGACCTCCCACCAAATCGACCGGAGTGATTGGGGAGCCGGACTATGGGGGAGGTTCGTTAACGAAGGTCGCGATGCCCTGCTACAGCTCCCAGATCACCAAATGTCGTCCTACGACCACATGAAGGCTGCCCTCCTCACCCGCTACGGCCTCACACCCGAGATGTACCGCCAGAGGTTCAGAGATTGCACCCGGATCCCGGGCACAACTTGGGTGGAGTACGTTAACTATTTCAGCCGTGCCTTCGAGGGTTGGATCAAGGGGAGCCATGTCACAACCTACGAGCAACTCTTTAACCTTATGGTATGGGAGCACCTGTCGAACAACTGTTTCGTCGAGCTCAGGCAGCACCTCCTCGACAGCAAGCTGACTGACCCCCGGCAGCTCGCCGCCGAAGCTGACCGATGGGAAAGCACCCGAGTGGGCCGGAGAGGGCCACACGAGCAGAACCGAAGCAACCAAGGCCAGCACCGTCCTCGGGGAGGAGGAGGAGGCCAGGGGCGAGGGAGAGACGCCTTGCCGGCAACACCCGTGGCCAGCACCCCGCCTCCGGCCGGCCGGGGCAACCCCCCGATGCGTCCTGGGTTCCGAGCCAACGTCACGTGCCACCGATGCCAGCGAGTCGGCCACTACGCCAATGACCCGAGCTGCCCGCAGAACCAAACACCCAAGCCCCGCCAGGTAGCTGCCGCCGCCCTGGGGGAAGAGCGATTATCGGAGGAACAGGAAGAGTATGAGCCGGCCCAGCAAGAGTGGGAACCGGCCGCCATGGTCCTGGCGTGCCTAGGGGGAAGAGACATGGTCCCGCGGGCTCCCCTACCCGCTAACACCAGGAAATACGGTCAGTGGGTGACCATTAATGGACATCGGGCCGAGGCCTTGCGTGACACAGGCGCCAGTGTGACGGCCGTCCGCTGTCACCTGGTGAAGCCCGAGCAGATCCTGCCGAACATTCTCTGCCCCGTCCGCTCAGCCGACAATTCTGAAAGTATGTGTCAAATGGCCTGCGTCCCATTCGAATGGGGAGGGGTCTCCGGCCTGTTGAAGGTTACGGTCCGGGACGATGCCCCCGTGGACTGCCTCCTGGGGAATGACCTTGAAAGTTCCCCGTGGGCCACCGTCGAGAGAAGAGAGCACCTGGGGATGCTGGGCCTCCCGGACTGGGCCTGCATAACCACCCGGTCCATGGCCGCCCATGCCGTCCCCCGATCAGAAGAACCGGAATGGCCAGCACCTCCGCCCCCGGTCGCCCCAGTAGAAGACAACGACGAGGCCAGCCCCCCAGAACCAACGACCGAAGGGGACGCTCAACCCCAGGACTTTCCCGGCCTGGCTCAGTGGCGTCAAGAAGGGGGGCCCACCCAAGAACAGTTCCGCCAGGAACAAAAGACCTGCCCCTCCCTCGAGGGACTCCGCCAACAAGCCAGCGCCCAGAACGCAGGGGACTCCACCGGATCTCACTGGGTCTACTGGGATAACGACCTGCTATACAGCGAACAAAGAATCGCAGAGCTAGGGGCCGGTCGAGTGCTGGTGGTACCTCTCCGCTTCAGAGACTTCCTACTCAAGCTGGCCCACGATGTCCCCCTGGCTGGACACCTGGGCCAGGACAAAACTTACAGTCGCCTAGTGACCCACTTTTTCTGGCCGAAAATGAGGAACGACGTCCTGAACCACTGCCGGTCCTGCCCCACATGCCAAGCCAGCGGGAAGAGTGGTCGGAAGCTGAAAGCCCCTCTGCAACCCTTCCCTGTGGTCACCACCCCGTTCGAAAGGGTAGGAATAGACATTGTGGGGCCTCTGGACCCCCGCACGGCCCAAGGACACAGGTTCATCCTGGTACTGGTGGACCATGCCACCCGCTACCCCGAGGCGGTGCCCCTACGGACCGTGACAGCTCCGGTGGTTGGCCGGGCCCTAATGGGGATCTTCTCCCGGGTGGGCTTCCCCCGAGAAGTCGTCAGCGACCGAGGCACGAACTTTATCTCCAAATACATGAAGTCCCTCTTTCAACAATGCGGGGTCACCTACAGATTCACGACCCCCTATCACCCCCAAGGGAACGGACTAGTGGAGCGTTTTAACCGCACTCTCAAGGGGATGATTGGGGGATTGGAAGAGCCCCTCCGTCGCCAGTGGGATGTACTACTCCCGTGCCTCCTCTTCGCCTACCGAGAAGTCCCCCAGAAGTCCCTCGGCTTTAGCCCTTTCGAACTCCTGTACGGGCACCCTGTGCGAGGGCCCCTCAGCCTAGTCAAGGAAGGTTGGGAGATGGCCCCCCTAAAGACCCCTCCGGACGTCTTCAAATACCTCCTGGCCCTACGCAATCAGACCCGGCGCTTCAGAGAGATGGCCAAGGCGAACCTCGAGGCCAGCCAGGAGGACATGAAGAGATGGTATGATCACAATGCCTCCTCCGTTGAGTTCGAGCCTGGTCAACAGGTGTGGGTGATGTCCCCCACCGAACCATGTGCCTTGCAAGATAAGTGGACGGGGCCCTTCAAAGTGGTCGAGCGCAAAAGCCCCGTCACTTACCTCATCGACATGGGGACCTCCCGAAACCCCCTTCGGGTCCTCCACACCAACCGACTCAAACCACACTTTGTGCGCTCAGAACTCAGCCTCCTGATGGCTACGGACAGTGGGGCAGAGGAAGACTCCGAACCCCTCCCGGATCTCCTGAAGACTCAGGAGAAGGACGGCTCCGTGGACGGGGTCCGGCTCTCTGACGCCCTCACCTCGGAGCAACGCCAGGGCTGCCGAAACCTCCTGCTGCGGTTCGCTGCACTGTTCTCCCTCACCCCCGGGGTCACCCCTTGGTGTTTGCACGACGTGGACACCGGGGACAGTCCCCCTATTCGACACCGGGCCTACCGCGTACCAGATCGGGTACGGGCCTGCATACAGGAGGAAGTGGCCAAAATGCTCACGATCGGGGTCATCGAGCCCTCGGACAGTCCCTGGGCCAGCCCGGTTGTATTGGTTCCCAAAGCCGCTGCCCCCGGCACCACACCTGAACTGAGATTCTGCGTCGACTACCGGGGCTTGAACGCTGTCACCCGGACCGACGCTCATCCGATCCCCCGAGCGGACGAACTGATCGACCGGCTGGGGGCCGCCCGCTACCTCAGTATCTTCGACCTAACAGCGGGCTACTGGCAGATCGGTCTCACACCCCGAGCTCAGGAACGGTCAGCCTTCTCTACTCCCGATGGCCACTACCAATTCAAGGTCATGCCCTTCGGCATGAAGAATGCCCCCGCCACGTTTCAACGCCTCGTGAACCAGGTCTTGGCGGGGCTCGAAGAGTTCAGCGCTGCCTACCTGGACGATATCGCTGTATACAGTCGCCACTGGTCCGACCACCTCCTCCACCTCCAAGAGGTCCTACAGGCCCTCCAGCGGGCCGGCCTCACAATTAAGGCCGGCAAATGCCAAATTGGCCAAGGGTCCGTGACCTACCTTGGGCACCAAGTGGGAAGCGGGCTGGTGGCCCCGCTGCAACTTAAGATTGCTGCCATCCAGTCCTGGCAGCCCCCCGTCACCCAGACCGAGGTCCGAGCCTTCTTGGGGCTCACCGGCTACTACCGGCGGTTCGTGAAAGACTACGGCAGCATCGTGGGGCCCCTCACGGGTCTCACGTCCAAGAACCAACCCAAGCGGATTAACTGGACCCCCGATTGTCAAGCGGCCTTCGAGAAGCTGAAGGCCGCCCTGTGCACCGCCCCTGTGCTCCAGGCCCCCGATTACAGTCGGGAATTCGTGGTACAGACAGACGCCTCCGACCACGGCATCGGGGCCGTTCTCTCTCAATTAAACCCCGAGGGTCATGACCAGCCGGTGGCCTTCATCAGTCGACATCTCCTGGCCCGAGAACAGCGCTGGAGCACCATCGAGAGGGAGGCCTTCGCAGTGGTATGGGCTCTCAAAAATCTCCGGCCCTATCTCTTCGGTACCCACTTCCGGGTACAAACCGACCATCGACCCCTGCAGTGGCTGATGCAGATGCGGGGGGAGAACCCAAAACTATTGCGCTGGTCCATTTCCCTGCAGGGAATGGACTTCACCGTGGAGCACCGACCGGGCCAAGACCACGCCAACGCGGATGGCCTGTCACGATTTTTCCGCCTCGACGAGGAGAGTCCCCAAGAAGATGGGTGACTCTCCCCGCCTTCAGCTGGGGGGGACGCATGTTGGACAGGCCACACGAAGGGCTGGCTCCCTCCCCGCATGACAGGGCCCAAGCTCCGGCCCGCCAGGCGTGACCCACGAAAAGCACCTGCACCCCGTCTCCCGACGGAACTTCTGCCCTCGGACCTCCATGCATCACGGGCCCAGCCCCACCGGCTTCCCCGGCCGGGTCAAGCCGCCATCTTGGGCCCTGCACCACGAGGCCGCGTGGCCTCCCCCCGACCCTAACCCTGGGCCTGGCCGGCCCCGACATCCCGGCACCACCATCCACCCAGGAGGTGAGCGGACCACTTGGCAGGTCAATGGGAGAACGAAGCGTCAAGAGCTCTTCCCCCGCCAGGTGCCGATCGCCTCCAGCTCCCCCAGACGCTGGCTCCACCCCCTGCTGGGTGTCTGGACACCTTCATCCCGGACCCTCCGACCTCCAAGTGCGAGGGCCCGGACATCAAAGGGCGCCTGCCCTATAACTGGAGCAGCTCCGGAGCAGGATGGCAGTTGTATCCTGGAGTCGAGAGACACCGAGAGAACTCAGCCTTGACGGACTACTGGCGCTGCCGTAGCCCTATCTTGCGAACTATCGTCCTGCCTGCTGGCGCTGCCGCGGCCTTCTGCACCCTCCATCCTCGTCGGGACCTGCTGGTGCTGCCGCGGCCCGTTGTAACGACCATCCTCACCGGGACCTGCTGGCGCTGCCGCGGACCGTACATCGACCATCTTCACTGGGACCTGCTGGCGCTGCCGCGGACCGTGTATCGACCATCTCTACCGGGACCTGCTGGCGCTGCCGCGGCCCGTACCAGCTACACCACCAAGCTCGAGGATTGTGAGCTAACCATCATCTCATCCGAAACTACCTGACTGGTAAACAGACTGTCCCGCTACCCCTTCCCTATCCTAAGAGACCTAAATCGAGGGGGCCCCTGAGTCCAGACCTCCTTGTACTATTTCACCGTACCTTAAGAAGTGCATATAAAAGAACGCTAAATCTTATCCTTGTGTGGTGTCTGTCTGTGGGGGGGAAGTTACTTGTCTGTACGATCGCTGGAGACGGCTCTCCCCGGAGACCTCTCCCCCTGACCTCGGCCGACCCTCCCGGTCCGTCTAACACACAGACGATGCCTTGATGTCCATTCCTGGACAAGTATGTCCATCCATGGACAAGTATGTCCGCCCTATTCCTACCTGTGTGTCGCCTATCACCACAGTGATGTGTAAAAACCGCCGTACTGCTGCTAAGAGGGCCTGTGTATGTTCCCAAATCACTGTGGGAGTGCTGCCGTATGTGTACCCATCGTGATGGCGAGCGTACAGGCATTTGTACGGTCCGTACCACTACGAGTACGCATACGCGTGCAGACCCATAGTGATAGGGCCGTACACACGCATGTACGCTCACTATCACTATGGGTCTGCACGCGTATGCGTACCCGTAGTGGTACGGACCGTACACACGCATGTACGCTCACTATCACTATGGGTCTGCTCGCTTATGCGTACCCGTAGTGGTATGGACCATACACACGCATGTACGCTCACTATCACTATGGGTCTGCACGCTTATGCGTACCCGTAGTGGTACGGACCGTACACACGCATGTACGCTCACTATCACTACGAGTACGCATACGCGTGCAGACCCATAGTGATAGTGAGCGTACATGCGTGTGTACGGTCCGTACCACTGCGGGTACGCATACGCGTGCAGACCCATAGTGATAGTGAGCGTACATGCGTGTGTACGGTCCGTACCACTACGGGTACGCATACGCGTGCAGACCCATAGTGATAGTGAGCGTACATGCGTGTGTACGGTCCGTACCACTACGGGTACGCATACGCGTGCAGACCCATAGTGATAGTGAACGTAGGCATGCCTGTACGGGCCGTTGCCATGCATTTGGGGTGCCCTAGGGCCCCGAAACGCACCGTACCTGTGTGTGATTCTCCAAATTACATAGGGGACAAGTATTCAGGCCTACATGCATGCTGGTTGTCATGGAGACCAAGTTCAAATTTCGAAATTGTTCTGGAAGGTGCACAGCAGAAGTCAGTTGGAATTCTTCTACTTTGTTGCAATGTGTTTGTGGGGCTGACATCATGCAGGAGAATGAAACCGATAGAGAACCCACAGACTGCTAGGTTTGAAGGGATTGGTGGAAACATAGGATGCAAATGTGAGTGACCAATCACTCTGTACTCCTGTGCATGAGACTGGGCAGAAGGGCACATATAAGGCAGCCAGGTCCCATGAGGGAGTACTTGCCTGCACATCTTTGCATTTGTCGACCAAGCTGCAGCTACTGATTCCCTGGAACCATATCAAGGGCTGTGGAGAGGACACAGCCATTCACCCTGGAGGAGAACATGGCTCTGCTGGATGTGATCCTCCCACAGTACTCCATGCTGTATGGGCGACCAGGGTATCAGGTGAGTGCATAGGCCACTGCCACAGACTGTCCCTATGTTGTGACTGTGACTTCAGGCATTGTGTCCTGGTGTGACATACATGCCATGTACTGTAGGGGGGGTGCCAGGGGGGGGATGCCTGATGTCTCCCAGCAGTGCCCTGATACAGGAGGGGTGTGTGCCTATCACTACCAGCAGTGCCCTGAGACAGGAGGGGTGGGTGTGGAGTCCTCCCAGCAGTGCCCTGAGACAGGAGGGGTGGGTGTGGAGTCCTCACAGCAGTGCCCTGAGACAGGAGGGGTGGGTGTGGAGTCCTCACAGCAGTGCCCTGAGACAGGAGGGGTGTGTGCCTATCACTACCAGCAGTGCCCTGAGACAGGAGGGGTGGGTGTGGAGTCCTCCCAGCAGTGCCCTGAGACAGGAGGGGTGGGTGTGGAGTCCTCCCAGCAGTGCCCTGAGACAGGAGGGGTGGGTGTGGAGTCCTCCCAGCAGTGCCCTGAGACAGGAGGGGTGGGTGTGGAGTCCTCACAGCAGTGCCCTGAGACAGGAGGGGTGGGTGTGATGCACAGTGTGAGCCTTGATCATTGATTGTGACATTGCCATCATTCCACCTGTGTACCCACTATGGCACGTACTGCCTTTTCCCTCACCAGAGGATGATGTCCCTATGACAAAGGTGCAATGCTGTGGTGTCACTTGTTCTTCCTCACAGGTAGGCGCCACTGCCAAGGAGCAGATCTGGCTGACCGCCGTCAGTGCCGTGAGGGGTGTGGATGGTCGGAGGCGGAGCCTGTCCCAGGTGAGGAAACGCTGGCAGGATATCCGGTGCTGGACGCGGAGGATTGCACGGCTCCTGCTGGGGGACTCACCTGAGAGCCACAAGAACCGCGGCCGCCGCCGTCTGAGCCACCTCCACAGGCGTGTGCTGCTGGTGGTCTTTCCAGACCTGGAGAGGCGCTTACAGGCGATGCAGCAGCCGGAAGGGGGTAGGTACATGTGCGTTTGTTGTGTGTCACCGGCATTTGTAAGGGCACAGTGGCATGAATTCACTGGCAGGGTTTAAAGGTGCTGTGCAGATCCAGTTTGCCCCAGTATAGCGCTGCGCCCCTGCCACCCTTCCCCTCCTTGCAATGTGTTCCCTGGTCTGTGTGTAGTCACTCCTTCACAAGGTAATGTAGGCTGGAGCTTTGTCCACAAGAACAATGACTGTAGCATCATGTCTGGGGGTGGTGTGTAACAGGTTGTGGGACCTTGCCTGTGCACTGTCAAGTTCACTGCATGTGGGTTCCATGTCAGTTGGCACTGATGCTGACTCCAGACATGGGAGTTGGTCTCTCATGTGTCATGCCTCACAGCGCGCATGTCCTATGTAGTGGCCTGTGACATGATGTGCATGAGTGTGCGATACGCATAGTGCAGGGATGGTGACGTGTGTAGCAGTCATTACCATTCAGTAGCATGTAGTTGCGTGCCCACTACTGTCCCCTGGGGCACCTAATCCTCAGTGTTGTATGTGTCATCATCAACGTGGACACTCTCACTGTCTACAGCGTAGGTTGTGCTCTGTGCCATTGTCCCCTGTCACCATGTATATAGACGTGCTATTATGTACAGGTGTCCACTGTGCAGCCTGACCTGATTGTCCTTCTTCATACTCACAGTTGCCAGTGCCTGTGTGTCTTGTTATACTCATCTGAGGATGGGCACTGGTACCTCATTATTTGTACAGGCGCACCTTGGCTGTTTGGCGTCCAATCTTGCTTTTTGCCTGCCCCTGTGTTTATCACCCAGACTATGAGATGTTGGTGCCACCTGTGTCTCAACAATTTGCCTCGTGTGGGGGTTTGTTGGGGCGGGCAATGCCTATGTGTCAAATCCGGATTTCTACTTGCTGGGTCTGGCCAGTGTGTGATGTTACTGGACACACACGCAAGGTGCAGTGACCGAGTCATGTTGGGCATGTTTGCAGCATTACCTATGCAGCATGTGTCTCAAGTTCATGGATATGGTCCCTGGTCATCGGTATTTTCGCCAATGCTGTGTGGTGCAGATGCAGTGCTGGATTGTCCCCAGGGCCTGGGTGCTATGTCAGACTCCGTTTCCTGTCTTTAGCTATTGTCTCATGCTCTCCATGGTATTTCAGTGGCATGGTGGCTCAACCAACTGTGTGTTTCATGCCCTACATCGGTACCTTGTTTTGAAGATGTTAGGGATCTTCCTTTTCAGGCTATGCAATGTTACCTATGTCGATTGGACTCATGTGACTGATGTGTACAGCTGTCTGATTAATTTATGTCTCTCCACCCTGCCCACAGCATCGTCGGGGGACACAGAGGGAGACATGGACACAGGCAAGGCGGAGGGACCGAGCACCAGTGCCAGCCGTGACATCGGGGCTGGTACATCGAGTGGGACAGAGGTGGAGGATAGTGCTGCCGAGGACCTGTCGACTGGCACGTCAGAATACGAAGCTGACAGGTCCGAGGAGGAGTTCTCCGAGTGGGCGGTGGCTGCACCAGCAGCTGACAGCGGAACAACATCTTGCACCGCCCCCTCAGTTCCCATCAGCCGCCTCTCACTTGCTCGTGTCCCTTCCCAGCGTGCCCGGTCACCGCATGTCTCCTTCCGGCCAGGCACCGCACCCCCTGCCCCTGTCTCCACTGCTGCCGCCAATGCTGAGTCTGTGGACATCCAGCGGCAACTGCAGGTTGGTCAGGCTGCGATCCTTAATGTCCTCCATGCCCACGGGAAAACCCTCACCAACATCGAGGCATTCTTGGAGGGCATTCATTCTTCGCAGGCTGACCAACGCAACTTGCTGAGGTCCATAGACTCCACACTGACTGCAGCAGTGGGTCTCCTGCAGCGCGACCTCCCCCCACCTACCCCTGCCCCATCCACACTTCCCACTTCCATGCCTGTCCCACGTACACCCAGACGTCGGCATGCACCCACCACAACAGACACAGGCACCACACCAGCAGGGAAGGTCCACCGCACTCCTCCTGACACGCACACACAGGGTGAGATAGGCACACCCACTGGGTCGGGGGGCAAACGTGTGACACGCAGCCAGAGTGGGAGTCCGCATTCCACCCAATCCACTCCCTCCAAATCCCCTCCCCTCAGCTCTCCTGGCCACATCTCCCCCAAGGACTCCTTCATGGCCGCTCTGTCCCTGAGCCCCACAGTTCCACCACCACGCAAGCGGTCAAGGAAGTCCTCGGTCAGGGTGGTTGAGTCTCCCCCCCTGTCTCCACCCTCCCCCGGTGGCGCTGCAACCCATCCCTCTGACCCCCCCCCCCCTTGGGGCCTGAGGTCACTTCGGGTGCAGGGGACTCCCTGGAGGACCTTGCTAAGGTGTGTAGTGCCATCCTGGCCTCCGCCTTTGGCCATGACACACCCCCTGTGGTTGAGTCCTCCATCCCTGCACCCACAACGCCGCCCCTTTGCCCTGATGTCCCTGCGGTGCCTGTTGCTTCCCCCCCCTGATGCCCTCACCAGTATGGAAGACGATGCCATTTGACTGTGCAGGCAAGGTAGGGGACACACATCCCACTGTGTCCCCCATCCAGCTGGGAATCATTGACTGCCCTATGGCCTTTGTTAAAATTGAACTGCCTGCGATCCACGGACATTGTGCTCATGCTGAATAAAGCTTAATTTTGTTTTCATTATCACACTCCTGCTATGGTGGTATTGGTGTTGGTGGGGCTGCTACATTGTTTTGGGTGGTGTTTAAGGCTTTGGGTGTGTGGGATTTGTAGTAGTGTTCTGCTCATTGGGGCAACCCTGGGATCTGTGTGCCATCACAAGGTGTTGGCTAACTTCCTTAGGTCATGTCAGCAGTTACTGCATGGTTCAATTGTCCCAGGGTGTATTCCTTCCTCTGTGTACCCAGATTTCTTCCCTGCAGGGTGTTCACAATGTTTAGCGCAGAGCTGTGTCTACATGAGCTGTGTGTGTGACGGAGCCCTTCTACTTTGGCCATGCATGCATGGCCATGTCTCCACCTGCAACAATCGTGGCATCCTTGGTGATCACTGTACTTGTGTGTGGAGTCTGTTGACATGAGTTCATGGGGACATGTTCCCTTGTAGGCAGTATGGATGTGGGTAATTCCGGCCTCACACACATGTGTTACACCCCTCCTGTCTCTGGGCACTGCTGGGAGGACTCTGCACCCACCCCTCCTGTCTCAGGGCACTGCTGGGAGGACTCCACACCCACCCCTCCTGTCTCAGGGCACTGCTGGGAGGACTCCACACCCACCCCTCCTGTCTCTGGGCACTGCTGTTAGTGATAGGCCCCCACCCCTCCTGTCTCAGGGCACTGCTGGGAGGACTCCGCACCCACCCCTCCTGTCTCTGGGCACTGCTGTTAGTGATGGGCCCCCACCCCTCCTGTCTCAGGGCACTGCTGTGAGTGATAGGGCCCCACCCCTCCTGTCTCTGGGCACTGCTGTTGGTGATGGGCCCCCACCCCTCCTGTCTCAGGGCACTGCTGTGAGTGATAGGGCCCCACCCCTCCTGTCTCAGGGCACTGCTGGGAGGACTCCACACCCACCCCTCCTGTCTCAGGGCGCTGCTGGGAGGACTCTGCACACACCCCTCCTGTCTCTGGGCACTGCTGGGTGGACTCTGCACACACACCTCCTATTTCTGGATATGTACGCTTGGAACATACACGGTGTGGGTGCGCTCCATGCATTCGAGGTGAGGGTACGGGTCTAGTTACACTGGTGTGGTGGGGGTACGGTGCGTGAGTCCGCGGTTGGGGGTACGGGTCGTACTTACACTGTTGGGGTGGGGGGTACGCTCCTTGCATACGCGGGTGGGGGTACGGGTCGTACTTACACTGTTGGGTGGGGGGTACGCTCCTTGCATACGCGGGTGAGGGTACGGGTTGTACTTACACTGTTGGGGTGGGGGGTACGCTCCCTGCATACGCGGGTGAGGGTACGGGTTGTACTTACACTGTTGGGGTGGGGGGTACGCTCCTTGCATACGCGGGTGAGGGTACGGGTCGTACTTACACTGTTGGGGTGGGGGGTACGCTCCTTGCATACGCGGGTGAGGGTTCGAGTCGTACTTACACTGGTGGGGGTGGGGGTACGGTCCGTACGTCCGCGGGTGAGGGTTCGAGTCGTACTTACACTGTTGGCATGGGGGTACGCTCCATGCATACGCGGGTGGGGGTACGGGTCGTACTTACACTGTTGGGGTGGGGGTACGCTCCATGCATACGCAGGTGGGGGTACGGGTCGTACTTACACTGTTGGGGTGGGGGTACGCTCCATGCATACGCGGGTGGGGGTACGGGTCGTACTTTCACTGTTGGGGTGGGGGTACGCTCCTTGCATACGGGGTGGGGGTAGGGTCCGTACATATCCGTCCCCACGCTATGTGATGCTTGTGCGGGCCGTACCCAGGCCTTTGCCACGTGAGTACGATCCGTCCCGCCATTGTTGGGGTGACGTGTGTGTGGGCGTCGTACGACTCGTACCCACGCTCTTCAGGCGTGGGTACGGGACGTACCTGTCTGGTTGTGTTGCCGGTTCGCGTGGTGACGGACTTCCGTTGTGGCGGTCGCTGGCTTATCAGGACACGCCCCCACCCCCTCGTGGTGACCAGGGCATGGGAGTCAGGTATGTCCAGGCCATGTGTGGTGTGTGACTTATGTGGTTGTTTTGTGGCCTGCCCTGGTCGTGCCACCCCCACCCCACCCCACTTTCCCCCCTCCCTTAGTTATTCTGACCTTCTGCGGCGTCTGCGTCGTAACCTGTAGAGGAGGTGGACTGCTATGAGGGCAGGGATGACTCGTAGGTTCGGGTCCATGTCTGTCCGTCGCGTACTGGTACTCCTTGATCGCGTCGTCCTGTCGCGTACGGGTCCTCCTTGATCGCGTCGTCCTGTCGCGTACGGGTCCTCCTTGGTGGCGTCGTCCTGTGTGTCCGTCACGTACTGGTCCTCCTTGTTCGCGTCGTCGTCTGTCCGTCGCGTACTGGTGGTCCTTGTTCGCGTCGTCCTGATTTCCCGGCAGTTTTTGGCTGCCGCAAAATATTCACCGTGCGGGGTGACGTCGGTGCGAATCGTGATTCCTGGGTCGTGAATGGCTGGCTGCGAGCGTCCCGACGTCAGGTCGGCGCTTTCCCGGATCGCATTGGTAGGTGTTTTTTTGTTCGGTCGGGCTTTTTTACGATTCATACGGTAATGGTGTACCCGTGCGAATCGTAATTCCTTGTTTGTAAAAATTGACGACCGGGTACGCGTCGGGCGGAGATTGTGCTCCGTCCGACGGTTCGTACCCGGTTTTTGCCGGATCGTGATCGGCACCATTGTCTTTCATTTGGAAGGCAGAAATGAATCGAAATTATAGAGGTCATAACAGTTACTCTATAATTCTTTCTTGCCCTAAGACGTAGTGCCCGTGACAGGAAACGGCCCAAACCGCAACGTGGGCACACAACATTTTCTGTGAAAACTGACCCTTTTTTGCATAGGGCCTAGCTGTAGATTTTGAAACCTAGCTCTGCCGGCACCTATGGAAACCTAGCAAACCTACACATTTTTTAAGATTAAACACCCAGGGGAATCTAGTATCGGGTGACTTGTCTGGCTCTCACCATGTTCTGTTACCCAGAATCCCTTGCAGACCTCAAACTTTGCCGGCACAAATGTCCTACCCCACAGCGTTCCCCTCTGTCTCCAGAGTAAAATGATACCTCACTTGTGTGGATGTCTAATGCAGAATTGGCTAAAAACGTTTTTTTTTTTAAAAATGTAGCGCTTCGAATTCTCAGTTCTATACCCTTGATCCCTATGTTTTGGGCTCTTCTCAGTCACAGGCCTTTGCCCCACCCATACAAGTGAGGTATCATTTTACACGGGAGACTAAGGGGAACGCTTTGGGGTAGGACATTTGTGCCGGCATGGTGATTACACACAAACATATGTGGAAAATTAGTTTTTTCAGCTAAATTTGAGGTTTGCAGGGGATTCTGGGTAGGAAAATGTTGGGGGATCTTTGCAAGCCTTTCCTTGCTGGACTCCCCTGGGTGTCTAGTTTTCAGAAATGTGTGGGTTTGGTAGTTTCCTAGGTGACCCTCTCTTGCAAAACCAGGTTGTTTTGTGATATGTAATTTTGATGTTGCCTCAATAAGTTTTGGGCCCTCACCTGTTACGGGTACTTGACCCACCCACGTGAGTGAGGTACCAATTTTATTGAAAGACCTGGGGGAATTCTGGGTGTTAGGAAATTTGTGGATCTATGCAGATTCCAGAACTTTCCCACACAGAAATTTGAGAATTTTTTTTATTTGTTCAGCTAAATTTGAGGTTTGCAGGGGATTCTGGGTAGGGAAACTTTGGGGTATCCACACAAGCCATACCTCGCTGGATTCACCCAGGTGTCTAGTTTTCAGAAATTTGTGGGTTTGGTTGTTTCCTAGCATGACCGCAGAGCCCGGGGCCAAAACCCAGGTGACCCTCCTTGCAAAACCAGGTTGTTTTCTGATAGGTAATTTTGATGTCGCCTTAATAGGTTTTGGGCACTTGCCTGTCGTGGGTACTTGACCCACCTACACGAGTGAGGTACCATTGTTATTGGGAGACCTGGGGAAATGCTGGGTGGTTGGAAATTTGAGGATCCACGCAGATTCTAGAACTTTCCCACACAGAAATTTGAGAAAAATGAGATTTTTCAGCAAAATGTGAGGTTTGCAGGTGTTCTGGGTAGGAAAATGTTGGGGGACCCACACAAGCCATACCTTGCTGGACTCTGAAGGGTGCCTAGTTTTCAGAACTGGGTGGGTTTGGTAATTTCCCAATCAATCAATCAATCAATCAGTGACACTTATAGAGCGCGCTACATACCCGTAGGGTCTCAAGGCGCTGGGGAGGGGTGGTGCCGCTACTGCTCGAACAGCCAGGTCTTCAGCTTCTTCCTGAAGGAGAGGTGGTCTTGGGTCAGGCGCAGGTCGGACGGGAGGGAGTTCCAGGTCTTGGCGGCCAGGTAGGAGAAGGATCTTCCTCCTGTAGTCGCTCTTCGGATGCGGGGGACAGCGGCGAGGGCGTGGTTAGCTGATCGGAGGTGGCGTTTGGGAGCGTAGAAGTTGACTCGGCTGTTGAGGTAGCTCGGGCCTTGGTCGTGTAGGGCTTTGTGTGCGTGGGTGAGGAGGCGGAATGTGATTCTCTTGTTGACGGGGAGCCAGTGAAGGCCTCTCAGATGTCCGGAGATGTGGCTGGATCGTGGGATGTCGAGGATGAGTCTGGCTGAGGCGTTTTGGATCCGCTGGAGTCTCTTCTGGAGCTTGGCGGTGGTCCCGGCGTAGAGGGCGTTGCCGTAGTCCAGTCGGCTGGTGACGAGGGCCTGGGTGACGGTCTTCCTGGTCTCTGTGGGGATCCACCAGAAGATCTTCCGTAGCATGCGTAGGATGTTGAAGCACGCCGAGGAGACGCTGTTGACTTGTCTGGTCATGGAGAGGGAGGAGTCCAGGATGAAGCCCAGGTTTCGTGCATGGTCAGTTGGTTTGGGTGCGGTGCCCAGGGCGGGGGGCCACCAGGAGTCGTCCCAGGCGGAGGGTGAAGGGCCCAGGATGAGGACTTCCGTCTTGTCCGAGTTCAGTTTCAGGCGGCTGGTCGTCATCCACTCGGCTACCTCTTTCATCCCTTCGTGCAGGTTGGCTCTGGCGGCGGCGGGGTCGTTGGTCAGGGAGAGGATCAGCTGTGTGTCGTCGGCGTAGGAGATGATGCTGAGGTGGTGTTTGCGTACGATGGCCGCGAGGGGGCTCATGTAGACGTTGAAGAGGGTGGGGCTCAGGGATGATCCTTGGGGGACGCCGCAGATGACTTCGGAGGCCTCTGACTTGTACGGTGGTAGGCGGACTCGCTGTGTTCTTCCGTTGAGGAAGGAGATGATCCATTCCAGCGCCTTGTCCTGGATTCCGATGTTGCTGAGGCGCCGTATTAGGGTGCGGTGGCAGACCGTGTCGAATGCCGCGGAGAGGTCTAGGAGGATGAGGGCCGCTGTTTCTCCGTTGTCCATCAGGGCTCGGATGTCATCTGTGGCGGCGATGAGGGCGGTCTCGGTGCTGTGTTTGGCTCGGAAGCCGGACTGTGAGGGGTCGAGGGATCCGTTCGTCTCGAGGAAGGCGGCCATCTGCTTGTTGACGGTCTTCTCGATGACTTTGGCTGGAAACGGGAGAAGCGAGATGGGGCGGTAGTTCTTGAGGTCGGTGGGGTCCGCTGTTGGTTTCTTGAGTAGAGCGCTGAGTTCGGCGTGTTTCCAGCTTTCAGGGAAGATGGCGGTGTCGAAGGATGTGTTGATGATGTCTCTCAGGTGGGGTGCGATGACAGCGTCGGCCTTGTTGAAGACGTGGTGAGGGCAGGGGTCGGTTGGTGATCCGGAGTGGATGGAGTTCATCGTGCGGATGGTGTCTTCTGTGCTGATCGGGGTCCAGGCGTGGAGGGTGGTGGTGGGGGGGGGTGGCTGGTCGGCCGTGGTGTGCGTTGGTTGGTTGTTGAAACTGCTGTGTATGTCCGTGATCTTGTTGTGGAAGTATGAGGCGAGGGAGTTGCAGAGGTCTTGTGATGGGGTGATGTCGTTGTTTCCTGCGCTGGGGTTGGAGAGCTCTTTCACGATGTTGAAGAGTTCCTTGCTGTTGTGTGCGTTGTTGTCCAGCCGGTTCTTGAATGCTGTTCTTTTGGCGGCGCGGATCAGCTGGTGGTGTTTCCGGGTGGCCAGTTTGTAGGAGGTCCTGTTGTCCGGTGTCGGGTCCCTTTTCCAGACTTTCTCGAGGGCTCGGCAGTTCTTCTTGGAGCTCTTGAGTTCGTCGGTGAACCATGGGGCCTTCTTGCTGCCGGGTCTGTTGGGCGGGGTCCTCAGCGGGGCGAGCTCGTCCGCGCAGTTGCTGATCCACTTCGTGATGTTATCGGCGGCCTGGCTGGGGTTCGCTGAGCTGGCCGGAGGGTGTTGGCTCAGGGAGGTTGCGAGCTGGTCTGCTGTGATCTTGTTCCAGCTTCTGCGGGCGGTGTGTTGCTGGTGTTGGTGGGTCGTCGTTCTCTTGAAGGTGAAGTGGACGCAGCTGTGGTCCGTCCAATGAAGCTCTGTGGCGTGGCTGAAGTCGATGTCTGTGCTGGATGAGAAGACGGCGTCGAGTGTGTGTCCGGCGAGGTGGGTGGGGGTGGACACCAGTTGCTTGAGTCCCAGGTTGGCGAGGTTGTCGAGCAGGGCGCTGGTGTTGTGGTCGTTGTTGTTCTCCAGATGGAAGTTGAGGTCTCCCAGGAGGATGTAGTCAGCGGAGGGGAGAGCATGCGGGCTGACGAAGTCGGCGATGTCCTCGCTGAATTGCGTGCGTGGTCCAGGGGGTCGGTAGATCAGGGTGCCTCTGAGGGTGGTCTTCGGGTCGGTGTGGATCTGGAAATGCAGGTGTTCGGCGGTGGTCAGGGTGTTGTCGGTGCTGGTCGTGAGACGGATGGTGTTCCTGTGGATGATGGCGATGCCTCCTCCCATCTGGTTGGCGTTTCGGTCCCTCCGGACGATCTTGTAGCCCTCTGGGATAGCGATGGCGATGTCGGGAGCTGAAGAGGCGTTCATCCAGGTCTCCGTGAGGAAGGCAACGTCAGGGGCTGTGGCGTCTAGGAGGTTCCAGAGTTCGATGGCGTGTCTGTGGACGGAGCGGGTGTTGAGCAGGATGCACTTGAGGTGGGTGCTGCTGGTATTCGACTTGGCGGGTGCTGGTACGGGGCTGGTCCGGGTGCTGGAGAACTTGCAGGCGTGGCAGCTGAAGGGTCCGTGGGTGCGTTCTGGAGTGGCTTGGTGGCAATCAGGGAGTCGGCCGGTGTTGAGTGCGGTGAGGGTGGCGGCGGAGTACGTCAGGCGGGTCGGTCGGGGTCCTCGTGGGCCAGGGGTCCTGGCGCTGGTCGCGATCCGGTCGCGGACGGGCGCAGACGGGCTTACCTTTGGCGCGCCTTCGGCGCACAATCGGCGCGCCCGCTGCGCGTGACCGCTGCGCGTTCGCACGGTCGCCATTTGAGGCGAAGTGCGCGGGTGGGCGGAGCAGCTGGGAGGCGGGAGCGGGGAGGGTACAGAATACAAGAAAGGGCGGGGAAAAGCGGCGTTTGGCGGGAAGGGAGGGCGGAGGGCGGCGGGCAACCAGGGAAGGAGGCAAAACACGGGGAAACGGAATACAGCGAAACAGGCACAAAGATTGGTCAAAACAAGGGAAAAAACGGGTTAAAGACAATCAGGCACAAATTCGCGTTAAACAAAGGTCAAAACAACCGCAGCGGCGGCAGTCCGGAACGAGGCAGCAGCGAGGCACAAGGAAGCAAGGGGCACACGCAGCAGCAGGTGGCCGTGCGGCGCGGGGGTGTCCCACAAGTGGGTCACACTCACCTGCGTCGCACGGTCGCCTTTTGAGGCCAAGTGCGCGGGTGGGCGGAGCAGCTGGGAGGCGGGAGCGGGGAGGGTACAGAATACAAGAAAGGGCGGGGAAAAGCGGCGTTTGGCGGGAAGGGAGGGCGGAGGGCGGCGGGCAACCAGGGAAGGAGGCAAAACACGGGGAAACGGAATACAGCGAAACAGGCACAAAGATTGGTCAAAACAAGGGAAAAAACGGGTTAAAGACAATCAGGCACAAATTCGCGTTAAACAAAGGTCAAAACAACCGCAGCGGCGGCAGTCCGGAACGAGGCAGCAGCGAGGCACAAGGAAGCAAGGGGCACACGCAGCAGCAGGTGGCCGTGCGGCGCGGGGGTGTCCCACAAGTGGGACACCCAAGATGGCAGCCAAGCCCTGGGCCAAAAACCCAGGTGACCACCTTGCAAAACCAGGTTGTTTTGTGATCAATAATTTTGATGGGTCCTCAAAACATTTTGGGCCTTGCCTGTCATGGGTACTTGGCCCACCCATGCGAGTGAAGTACCATTTTTATCAGGAGACCTTGAGGAACCCTGGGTTTTCGGAAATTTGTGTCAGTCAAATGGTCTCACAACTTTCCCACACAGAAATATGAGAAACATGTGTTATTTTCAGCTTAATTTGAGGATTGCAGGGAATTTTGGGTAAGAAAATGTTGGGGGGCCCACACAAGCCATACCCCACTAGACTCCCCTGGATGCATAGTTTTCATTAATGGGTCGGTTTGGTAGTTTCCCAAGATGGATGCCGAGCCCGTGGCCAAAAACCCTGGTGACCCCCTTGCAAAACCAGATTGTTTTGTAATAGGTAATTTTGATGTCCCCTCAATACATTTTGGGTCCTTGCCTGTCACAGCAACTTGGCCCACCCATGCAAGTGAGGTAACAGTTTTATCTGGAGACCTGGGGGAACGCTGGGTGGTAGAAACGTGTGGTGGTCTGGGGATCCTACAACTTTCATAAACATTATATATATGCGGGTTGCGACAACTTTCTTTACACAATTCGTCCGAATTTTTGAAAGTCCTTTGTGACGTAGCGTGCTCAATGGTGTCGTGCCCAGCCCAACAGGCACGTGTTTGACTGAACTCCAACACTTGGGACAACTTTCTGCCCCTGACCACTGGCACAGCGAATTGCATTTCAGTACATTTTCTTATTATCTTCATTGCTAAATCACTTTCTTTTCCGTCGTTATTAACTCCATTTATTCACCACTCTTGTACTCAGAAACTTTCCGACCAGCATGCAAGGTATTACGGCACTTTCCCAGGTTGCTAATGCTCCTGCTGGGCCATCCGCTCCTCTCATCAAGAACACGACATAAGCCAAATTCATCGATAGCAGTTTATTCAAACCCAATGCATTTCGGTCCTAAAGAGGTCCTTCGTCAGGGGAAAATGTAAATGACAATTGATCAATAATTAAAATTCCATACCACCAATGTATACACAAACGTCTCATTTTTAGAAATGTTACTTCTCGTCACAGACTCAGCTAGTCATGACCTTTAAATGTATTGTTGACATTACTCATCACAATCACCCCCTTGGTGCCTCTGTCCAAAGCTCGGTCTCTTCACTTTAACCTTAACGTTATAAAACTAGGATTCGCACAGTGATTATTTACTATATTTCCCTGACTGCTTATATCTCCAGTCTCATCTTTCCCCATCAGCTCTCTCCCAAATAAACCTTCCCTTTCCTCTCCCCCATCAAAACATCCCTCTTCACACTTCCCTTTGCTCACTCCACCCCGCTTCCTTTCATATCTTCATCACGTACCTGCTAACAAACAAACTTCCTCCTCTCACCATTATGGAAAATTCTGCTTTTCCTTTTCACCCACCTGTTTTTAAACAACTTTCGCTCCTCCCATCTTGCAGCCTGTCCCCTAGTCTCTACATAATTATCACCTGCGCTGCTTTCAAACTCCCGAGCCTCCTCAAAACACTACTACTCCCATAATACATTTACTTGTACAAATTATCGAGTACTAAATACGTTTAATATATTTATAACATTTCAAAGCAGCTGTAGTCATTTTAAAACCTTTGCCAATTGTATACAATGTATGTTCTGAATAAAGTTCATATTGGAAAAAATAATATAATGATTTCCCATTCTTCTGACATCGAAAAATAAACATGCTTCATGAATTTCGATGTTCCGTCTTGCATGAGAATGAAGCACATGATTGCCAAACTGTTTCTTTTAATGCATTTTTCTTTTATGGGTGCTAACCGGATAGGGCATATCTCTGATAAACAATATATATATGCGTGTTGCGACACCTTTCTTTAGTCCTTTGTGACGTAGCGTGCTCAATAGTGTCGTGCCTAGCCCAACAGGCACGTGTTTGACTGAACTCCAACACTTGGGACAACTTTCTGCCCCTGACCTCTGGCACAGCGAATTGCATTTGCAGTACATTTTCTTATTATCTTCATTGCTAAATCACTTTCGTTTTCCGTCGTTATTCACTCCATTTATTCATCACTCTTGTACTATGAAACTTTCCAATCCGCATGCAAGGTATTACGGCAGTTTCCCAGGTTTCTAATGCTCCTGCTGGGCCATCCACACCTCTCATCAAGAACACGACATAAGCCAAATCCATCGATAGCAGTTTATTCAAACCCAATGCATTTCTGGCCTAAAGAGGCCCTTCGTCAGGGGAAACTGTAAATGACAATTGATCAATAATTAAAATTCCATACCACCAATTCATGACTTCAAAGCACCAGTGGAATAAAAGTATATCCATATTCTACTTTAAATAAATGTCAATAAATAAAAAAATATTGCATTTCTATCAGCCTGTTGGGAGTTGATTTGGAATGTCGCACAGTCTTAGTCTCATTTTTATAAATTTTACTTCTCGTCACAGACTCAGCTACGCATGACCTGTAAATGTATTGTTGACATTACTCATCACAATCACCCCCTCGGTGCCTCTGTCCAAAGCTCGGTCTCTTCACTTTAACATTAACGTTATAACACTAGGTTTCGCACAGTGATTATTTACTATATTTCCCTGACTGCTTATATCTCCAGTCCCATCCTTCACTTTCTTTTCCGTCGTTATTCACGCCATTTATTCACCACTCTTTAGGCCTGAAATGCATTATGTTTGAATAAACTGCTATTGATGAATTTGGCTTATGTTGTGTTCTTGATGAGAGGTGCGAATGGCCCAGCAGGAGCATTAGAAACCTGGAAAGGTGTCGTTATGCCTTGCATGCGGATTGGAAAGTTTCTGAGTACAAGAGTGGTAAATAAATGGAGTGAAAAACGACGGAAAAGAAAGTGATTTAGCAATGAAGATAATAAGAAAATGTACTGCAAATGCAATTCACTGTGCCAGTGGTCAGGGGCAGAAAGTTGTCCCAAGTGTTGGAGTTCGATCCTATAACTTTCTCACACAGAAAAGTGAGAAAAACTTGATATTTTTACTAATATTTGAGGTTTACAGGGGATGCTGGGTAGGAAAATGCTGGGCAATCCATGCAAGCCGCACTGCCCTGTACTCCTTCAGGTGTCTAGTCTTCAGAAATGTCTGGGTTTGGTAGATCTCCCTATATGGCTGCTGAGCCCGGGACCAAAAATGCTGGTGACACCCTTGAAAAACCAGGTCATTTTGTGATAGATATGTGTCCACCTGTGTTTCTGGTCCCGGGCTTGCAGACATCTAGGGAACCTAAATAACCCAGATATTTCTAAAAACTAGACACCCGTAGTAGTCCAGGGAGGCATGGAATATCTGTGTGGGAATGTTGTGGAATCACAGCACAGCACACATTTTATAACATTCAGAGTTCCTCTCAGTCTCTCAATAAAAATGATATCTTACATGTGTGGATTGGCCAAGTGCTTATGACATGAAATGGCCAAAACATGTAGAGATTGAGAGGGGCCCAAGGTGCGTCCAGAAGGGCAATTTGATTATTTGTTTTTAGGCTGACGCTACTTTGGGCACCTACACAGTGAGGTATAATTTTTTTCGCCAAACAAGGGGCACGCTGGGTGGTAGGAAATTTGTGCCTGAGCTGTGATCCTGCACCTTACCCACACAGAAAGTGAGGAAAATTTACTTTGTAAGTAAATTGGAGGTTGGCAAGGGATTCTAGGGAAGAATACACTGCAGGATCCATGCAAGTCACTCCGCCAGCCAATAGCCAGTACATGCACACCACAATCCACGCATACCACCAGAAAAGCACCATCCATGCACACCGTCAGCCAAGCGAAATCAATGCACTCTGCCAACCAAGTGCCATCCATGCACTCTGCCAACCAAGTGCCATCCATGCACTCTGCCAGCCAAGCACCATCCACGCATTCTGCCAGCCAAGCGCCATCCATGCATACCGTCAGCCAAGCGCTGGCCCACGTACACTGCTAGCCAAGTGCCACTCGACAAACACCACCAGGCAAGCGCCAATCTACACACATCATCATCAAGCGCGAGTCCACACATGCCATTATCCAAGTGTAAGCCAACACATACACCAGCAAAATGTCAGCCAAAGGTCAGTACATGCAGACTGTCAGCCAAACTTCAGTTCACAAACACACAAACTCTCCCTGGTTTCTAGAGGTTTCAGGGCCCCCGCTTGGGGGGTAGATGAGACTAAAAATAATACTGAAACAACCAAAATGTGTGCCTAAAAAAAGGGGAGTGACCCTTGCCTATGGGGCTTCTCCATGTCATGCCCAGAAACATATCTCTGGTTTTTAGTGGGATCTCTGCCCCCACCTGGAGGGGCAGGTAAGGGGCAATTGCCCTGATCTGCCTTTCTGGTGGGGGGTCAGAAATACTTTTTTGTGTGTGGGGGCATTAGCATTCCCATTCTGGGCAGGCCCCACCCCATGTATAAATAAACAACATAATTCCTGGTGCCAAGTGGGCTTTCTGCCCCCGGGGAGCAGATTGGGGGCTGTTGCACCCATCTGCCTCTTCCAGGGGAAGAAAGACTGTGGAATTTAAGGGGGTTTGTGAGCATTGGCATGCCCATTCTGGGCTGCCCCCACCCCTACAAGTGCAACAACAAACAAAATACCTGGTGCTTAGTGTGCGTTCTGCCCCCCCCCGGGGGTAGATTGGGAGCTATTGCCCCTATCTGCCTCCCAGGGGAGGTAAAGACTGTGGGATTTGGGGATTGGGTGGGGGAATTGGCATGCCCATTTTAGGTGGCTCCAAACCCTACAGGTGTAGAAACAAAAAATAATCCCTGGTGCCTAGTGTGTTTTCTGCCCCCCAGGAGGGCATATTGGGGCAATTGTCACATCTGCTTCCCAGGGGGGCAGAAAGACTGTGAAATTTGGGGGCATTGGCATGCCCATTTTGGGCATCCCCACCCTTAAAGGCCTAAAAAAGAATCCCGGGGACTAGTGTGCCCTCTGCCCTCAGGGGGGTCGGTTGGGGACTAATGCCCCATCTGGTTCCCAGGTGGGGCAGGAAGACTGAAATTTGTGGAGGGGGTGGGGGTATTGGCATGCACATTTTGGGCAGCCTCACCCTTACCGGCATAAAAACAAAAAAATCCCTGGTGCTTTGTGGGCTTTCTGCCCCCCGGGAGGGCACATTGGAGGTGGGTTAAATCCATCACATAATGGATCATGGTCTCAGGGCCTGGCTCATCCATGTCTCCACCTGTTCAAAGTACTGATCTTAAATCCGCTCTGCTGTGTCCTGCCTTACTCTACTGGGACCCGCACAAAGAGAATCCCTGGGGCCTAGTGTGCTTTCTGCCCCTGGGGAGTAAATTGGGGGCTATTGCCCACATCTGCCTCCCGAGAGGGCAGAAAAACTGGAATTTGGGGAGGGGTTGGGGCATAAGCATGCCAATTTTGGGCACCACCCACCCCTACAAGCGTGAAAAATAAATCGCTGGTGCCTAGTGTGCTTTCTGCCCTGCCGGAGGACAGATTGGGGGCTTTTGACCCATCTGCCCCCCAGAAGGGGCAAAAAGACTGTCTGTGCCTAAAGTGCCCAAAGAGGGGGGAGTGGCCCAAGGGGCCACTCCCCCCTCCGTGGTGCCTAGTGGTTGGATCCCTGCTTGGGGATCACACTCCTGAGGCGATCCACAAGCAAGGATCCACTAGGGATGGATAATATTGGAAAGGGGAGATTCTTCCCTTTCCAATGATACCCGTCCCGTCTGCCTCGGAGCTCAGGGGGCTGAGATAGCCCTCTGAGCACTGAGGGAGTGAAAATGAGTTTCAGTTTCCCCGAAATGACTTCAACGCGATATGCGCGCTGACGGTCATTTCTGGGAAATAATCAAAACTAGGGGTGGGTGAAATTTGCGTAGTCGCGCTAAGCAAAGCTCCGTAAAATGGTCAAAAATCACCACGAGCATGCAAAAGTTCTGCGAACACGCAGAATTGCTTGTTCTGCCTGTCCGCGATGCTTTTTTCCTGTCTGCGAACTCTGTTTGCGTGCTCGGGGAGAAATATCTTGCGAAAACGCATTTTGAATTCGCGAACAAGCAAAAAATTCCTTGAAGCTGCTTATCGCGGAATTTTGGGCAATTCCGCGTTCTACGTGGAATGCGAAATTACCCAAATTCTGGAAATTCTGCGAGCGGAATGAAATTTACTGCCCAGGCCTATTCAAAACACCATCTGGAGCTGGAGAAGCTCTTACCCAGCTCGCGAGGATGTTTTGACGCACCGAAAGGGTTAAAAGGAATTCAATTTTCTCATTATGCCCAGTCCTCTAATTTATATAGTAGGGTGTTTTCCTCAATATCTAGTAGTACAATTAGTCAATAGTTCATTGGATCTGTATTGTCACCCCTTGTGTAGATCAGGATTAAGATAAATCCTCTCCAAGACTGTGGCACCTATGTGGTTTGTAGACATTCCTGCTAGAGAAGTGTTAAATGGTCGATCAAAATTCCTGTGTCAGTCCTAAGAAGAGAGCTTGGCAAGCCATTGGGGCCAGGCATGCAATTTTGTCTGAAGGGTTTGAGGACTTTATGAACATTGGTTTAATTGATTGTGTTGTTTACATTTTGTAGCTCTGAGTTGTCAAATTTGCTCTGTGCAGTTTACTCTAGGATCACAATCCCCTTGCTCACAGTTTTTATTGATTGTGCTAAATTCATTTTTTTGGAACTTAGTTATTGAATTCAGACCGATGTTTTTGTGGTTGCAAGTGACCTGTATGTTTAAGTCGGTGTAAAGCCTATGGACATGCTCATTACACCTTACTATAGAGACACCATTCCCTCTGCCACAGGATTTGCTACTTAATGAATCAATGTATTGAAAAAATGTAGCTAATTATTATGCCCTATCAGAGTGTAAACACATATCCATTCTAGTCACATGTTTTATCTTCGGCAAACAAAGTAGCTTGGGTTAAACTTTTTCAATACTCCTTAAATCCAGTTCCTCAGCGACATTTGTCTTTTTCCTTATTGTAAATTCTGACGCTTATCTTACGCTCAATGTAGAGACATTCTATTTCATCGAAGACCTTATATGACTGAAGTTACCCAGAATCCCTTGTGAACTTAAACATTTGTAAAAAAAAAAAAACATTTTCCTCACATTTCTGTGGTGGAAAGTTCTTGAATCTGTGTAGAACCACAAAATTCCACCCACTTGGCTTTCCCCAATGTCTTTCGAGAAAAATGGTATCTCACTTGTGTGGGTAGGTCTAGTGCCCGTGACAGGAAACGACCCGAAACGCAACATGAACACACCGCATTATCACAATTAAATGGGACCCTTTTTTTGCAAAGTGACTAGCTGCATATTTTGAACCCTAGCACTGCCGGCACCTAGGGAAAGCTAGCAAACCCATACATTTTTAAAAACTAGACACCCTGTGAAATCCAGGATGGGGTGACTTGATTGGCTCTCACCAGGTTCTGTTACCCAGAATCCCTTGCAAACCTAAAACGTTGTCCAAAAAAACTATTTTTCCTCCCATTTCTGTGGTGGAAAGTTCTTGAATCTGTGTAGAGCCACAAAATTCCACCCACTTGGCTTTCCCCAATGTCTTTCAAGAAAAATGGTATCTCACTTGTGTGGGTAGGTCTAGTGCCCGTGACAGGAAACGACCCGAAACGCAACATGAACACACCGCATTTTCACAATGAAATGGGACCCTTTTTTTGCAAAGTGACTAGCTGCATATTTTGAACCCTAGCACTGCCGGCACCTAAGGAAAGCTAGCAAACCCATACATTTTTAAAAACTAGACACCCTGGGAAATCCCCCCAAAAATTTCCTCCGTTTTCTGTAGTGGAAAGTTCTGGAATTTGCGTGAATCCACAAAATTCCACTGATCCCGCGTTTCCCTAACTCTCCTAAGAAAAATGGTACCTCACTTGAGTGGGTAGGCGTAGTACCCGCGACACGAAACAGCCCAAAAGGCAACGTGGACACACCACATTTTACAGTGAAAACTGAAACTATTTTGCAAAGTGCCTAGCAGTAGATTTTGAACCTTAGCTTTGCCGGCACCTAGCGAAACTTATCTAACCTATACATTTTTAAAAACTAGACACCAAGGGAAATCCAGGATGGGGTGACTTGTCTGGCTCTCACTAGGTTCTGTTACCCAGAATCCCGTGCAAACCTCAAAATTTCCCCACCCACACAAGTGAGGTATCATTTTACTCGGGAGACTGAGGGGAACGCTGTGTTACAGGACATTTGTGCTGGCATGGTGATTCTACCCAAAAATATGTTGGAAAATATGTTTTTTTCAGGTAAATTTAAGGTTTGAAGGGCATTCTAGGTAGGAAAATGTTGGGGGATCCACGCAAGCCATAACTCGCTGGACTTCCCTGGGTGAAAAAAACACAATTTCCACATATTTTTGGGTGGAATCACTGTGCCGGCACAAATGTCCTACCCACAGCGTCCCCCTCAGTCTCCCGAGTAAAATGATACCTCACTTTTTTCTCAGGAGACTTTGGGGAATGTGGGGTGGGTGGAATTGTATAGATCCATGCAGATTCCAGAACTTGCCACCACAGAAATGTGAGGAAAATGGTTTTTTTTTACACATTTTGAGGTTTGCAAGGGATTCTGGGTAACAGAACCTGGTGAGACCCAGTCAAGTCACCCCATCCTGGATTCCTCTGGGTGTTTAGTTTTCAAAAATGTATAGGTTTGCTAGGTTTCCCTAAGTGCCGATAGAACTAGGGTTCAAAATCTACAGCTAGGCACTTTGCAAAAAAAGGGTCGGTTTTCTCTGTAAAAATGTGGTGTGTCCAGGTTGCATTTTGGGCCATTTCCTTATGCGGGCACTAGGCCTACCCACACAAGTGAGGTACCATTTTTCTCAGAAGACTTTGGGGAATGCGGGGTGGGTGGAATTTTGTGGATCCACGCAGATCCAAGAACTTTCCATCACAGTAATGTTTTTTTTTTGTAACTAAGTTTGAGGTTTGCAAGGGATTCTGGGTAACAGAACCGGGTGAGAGGCACACAATTCACCCCATCCTAGATTTGCCTTGGTGTCAAGTTTAAAAAAATTTGCAGGTTTGCTAGGTTTCCTATGTGCCGGCTGTGCTAGGGCCCAAAATCCACAGGTAGGCACATTGGTAAAAACAAGTTTGTGCCTAGTGGGCTTTCTGCCACCTTGGGGGGAATAGGGTGGTTTGCCTCGATATGCCTCCAAGGGGATCAGAAAGACTGTGGCTATGTTTTTGGGGGGTGGAGGAATTGATATGCCCATTCTGGGCAGCCCCCACCCCCACGCATAAAAAAGTGTTTGTAATCGCTGGTGCCTAGTGGGCTTTCTGCCCCCCTGAGGCAGCTCAGGGGCCACTGCCCCCATCCGCCTCTTGGGGGACGAAAGACTGTCATCCGCCCCTAGGGGGGGGGGCAGAAAGACTGTGGCATTTTTGGGGGGGAAGTGTGGGCATTGGCATGCCCATTCTGGGCTGACCTCAACCCTGAATTAAAAAAATTAAAAGCCTGAGGCCTAGAGGGCTTTCTACCCCCCAGGGGGCAGATAAGGGGCTATTGCCCCAATATGTCTCCAGGGAGCGGCAGAAAGACTGTGGTAATTGTTGTTGGGGTGGGGGCATTATCATGCCCATTCTGGGCAGCCCCCAACCCTACATTATAAAAAAAATCCCTGTTGCCTACTGAGCTTTCTGTTCCCAATAGGGGCAGATCAGGGGCTATTGCCCCCATCAGCCCCTGGGGGAGCAGAAAGACTCCAGCAGTTTTAGGGGGTGGTGGGGGCATTGCCACCCAATGTAAATAAAAAAAATTATCCCTAGTTGTTGCCTTTCTGCCCCCGGGAGGGTTGATTGGGGCTACCGCCCCATCCGCGCCCCATGGGGGCAGTAAGACTGACATTTCTCTGTGTGCCATGACCTTTTTGGTAAGCCCCCACCCCAACGTCAATAAAAAAGAAAAATCAGTGGCTCCTAGTGGGTTTTCTGCCCGCCAGGAGGGACAGATTGGGGCTATTGCCCCATATGCCGCCTTGGGGTACAGAAAGACTGACATTTCTCTGGGGAGGTGGGGGCATTGCCATGCCCTTTTTGGGCAGCCCCCACCCCAACATCAATAAAAAAAATCCCTGGTTTCTAGTGGGCTATCCTCCCCCCAGGGGCATATTGGGGTCTACTGCCCCATCTGCCCCCCGGGGGGCAAAAAGTCTGTTGTGGCCAAACAAATATGGGGGAAGCAAAGGCCCTTGCCCAGGAGGACGTTCCCCCCTCCCTGGCACTAGTGAGGGGATCCCTGCTTGGGGATTACCCTCCTGGGGTGATCCCCAATCAGGGATCCACTCGGGAAAGGTACCATTGGAAAGAGGAGATTCTCCCCTTTCCAACGATAGCCCCAATCTGTCCATCTTTTTCGGTGCTCTGGGAGCTGAGATAGCCCCAAAAGCACCAAAACGGAGAAACTGAAACTAAGTTTTAGTTTTGATTTCATTGCAATGATGATTGCACGAAATGCGTGCAATCGTAATTGCAATAAAATACCAAAATATGCCTGGGGAAGTTGGGGAAGGCAAAAAAAAAAGGGAAATCCCTCTGCTGTCTTCAGCAGAGGGATTTCCTGAGCATGTGAACATGATGTAACCATTCCATCATGAGCACAGCAGAGGTTATAACACAGAGAGTGCAATCATCTGAGCGGCAGAATAACATTCTGGCACTATATTCTATACCTTTAGGAAGGAACATTTAATCTAATGACCTTCTAGGCACTACCAGCATTGAATACCATTTAGGAAGAAACTATCATTCTGATGACTCTCAAGGCACTATAATCCAAACCTATGCGATTAAAATCATTTATCTGATGCATAAAAAGTGCAAGCAATACATACAGTTCAAGCACTCAACTAATTCATCAGATGTAAATAAAAATACAATTCCATAACATTTTTAAAACATATATGGTTCAGTCAGACTCTTACTTCCTAAAAGATATGTGCAGTACCATCTGCTTAAAACCCATTAAGCGCTAGGTTCCAAAACAGTAAAAATGATTGATTAACGTGTCTAAAAACATAAACAGCATCATCAGTCTAGTGGTATAATAGCATTTGCGCACCCAAACTCCTATCCAATAAAAATAATCAGTTAATTTATCAACTGTCTCAGGCCAGATTACAAGAAAATATTGGGAGGTCATACGATTTGAACAGCAATAACTGCACAGTGCATTTTGAAGCATGTTTAATTGTCTGCTGGACCTCTGTATGAGCTAATGCCTTAGAGAGTGGGCAGCTCTCTCAGATGGGGCCAAGCAACCTGTAAAAATGTTGCCACAGAATTAACAACATCTAACCTCATGAATTTTGAAAAGAGGAAGAATCCATCTCCCCCATGCAGAGCCATATTTTTTAAAGAGCAAAAGACAATGGGTTAAGTGTTCTAACCCTCCTAAACTACAGTTACATAGGTCAGAACCACCAGTGAGCCTGTGGATACGAGTGAATTCATCCCTCATTGGCAAAATACCCAGCAGATATTTTACATACAGTGTTTGCTTGATTTCGGTATATACTACATCCAAATACCTGGTATTGGGGAACCATAGGTGTTGCTGAAAAAATGACATATAATTGCTCCTGAAAGCAAAAGACACACAATTGATGGACGGAATGCAGAACAAATCAAAACATTCACCCCAAGTCAAGATATCTGGGTTAAATCCATCACATGATAGATCATGGTTTCAGCGACTGGCTCTTCCATGTCTGTACCTGTTCAAAGTACTGATCTTAAATCCACCCTGCTGTGTCTTGCCTAACTTTGCTGGGACCCGCACACAGAGAATCCCTGGAGCCTAGTGCACTTTCTGCCCCGGGGGGGGGGGGGGAGGGGGGTAGATTGTGGGCTATTGCCCCATCTGTCTCCTGGGTGCAGAAATACTGCAAATTGGGGGGGGGGGTGGGGTGCATAAGCATGCCAATTTTGGGCAGCTCCAACTCCTACAAGTGCAAAAAGCAATCCCTGGTGCCTAGTGTGATTTCTGCCCTGCTGGGGGTAGATTGGGGGCTATTGCCCCATCTGCCCCCAGGAGGGGCAAAAAGACTGTCTGTGCCCAAAGTAATGGGGGAGCAAAAGCCCTTGCTCCCCCTCCCTGGTGCCTAGTGGTTTGATCCCAGTTTGGGATCGCCCTCCTGAGACGATCCCCTAGCATGGATCCACTAGGGATGGGTACTATTAGAAAAGGGGGATTCTCCCCTTTCCAATGATACCCATCATGCCTGCCTCAGTGTTCAGGGGGCTGAGATAGCCCTCTGAGCACAGTGGCAGTGAAACTGAACTTGAGTTTCAGTTTCTCTGAAATAACGGCAGTGTGACATGCCGCCTGATGGTCATTTCGGAGAAATAATCAAATCACCATCTGGAGCTGAAGAAGCTAAAGGTCGTCCGACGCACCGAAAGGGCAAAAAGGAATTACATTTTCTCATTACGCCCAGTCCTATCATTTATGTAATAGGGTGTTTTCCTCAACATCAAGGCTTTGATTCCGATCCGGGTCGGACAGCTCTCCGAGAGTTGTTCGTAGCCTTACCTTGCGACCGACACGTACCCGTAGCCGGTCCGTACCGTTGATGAAGTACGATGCGCATAACTGCCAAAAATACGACCGACACGTAGGCTGTGATTCAAGCTTCATTCTCCGTCCAAGCCGTGCCTCAGAACGCTGAACCGAGTCTCCCGGAAGCAAATCCATGGCAGTTTCCGCCCTGACAAGTACGATGCGTACTTCCTACACGCCGGACGAGTCGCCACGTACGGCACACCACAGTATCCGGAAAAGAAGCATATCAGCTACGATTCGCGCCACAACTCAATCCACGGCTACGAGATGGACCAGCTTGCAACTGGTACGAGACGGAGCAACAAGCAGCGTGTACGAGACGAACACATCATGAATCCCATCGCGCTGGTTAAACCAGTACTCTACATCTATGACAGGATCAGGAACAGACGCGGATGGGACAGACGGTATGTCAGACACCCACGACACAAACAAACAACACATACCCACCAAATGTCAAACACACGCAGGGGATCCATATCCTGGTCACTAGCAACAGGCCACCATAGGGGTTGCATGGCCAGCACCACTACCACCCCCACTCAGAGGGCTTATGTTGCCCATCACTCCTGCCACCCCCACCCATAGGGCTTTTGTTTCCCAGAACTACTGCCACCCCCACCCATAGGGGACCTGTTGCCCAGCACTCCTGCCACCCCCACCCATAGGGCTTATGTTGCCCATCACTCCTGCTACCCCCACACATAGGGGACCTGTTGCCCAGCACTCCTGCCACCCCCACCCATAGGGCTTATGTTGCCCAGAACTACTGCCACCCCCACCCATAGGGCTTATGTTGTCCAGCGCTACTGCCACCCCCACCCATAGGGGACCTGTTGCCCATCACCTCTGCCACCCCCACCCATAGAGGACCTGTTGCTCATCAGCCCTGCCACCCTCACCCACAGGGCTTATGTTGCCCAGCACTACTGCCACCCCCACCCATAGGGGACCTGCTACCCATCACCCCTGCCACCCCCACCCATAGGGGACCTGTTGCCCATCACCCCTGCCACCCCCACTCATAGGGCTTATGTTGCCATTCACTCCTGCCACCCCCACCCATAGGGATTATGTTGCCCAGCACTACTGACACCCCCAAACATAGGGATTATGTTGCCCAGCACTACTGACACCCCCAAACATAGGGCTTATGTTACCCAGCACTACTGCCACCCCCACCCATTGGGGACCTGTTGCCCATCACCCCTGCCACCTCCACTCATAGGGCTTATGTTGCCCATCACTCCTGCCACCCCCAACCATAGGGCTTATGTTGCCCAGCACTACTGCCACCCCCACCCATAGGGGACCTGTTGTCCATCACCCCCACTCATAGGGTTTATGTTGCCCATCACTCCTGCCACCCCACACATTGGGCTCATGTTGCCCATCACCCCTGCCACCCCCACCCATAGGGGACCTGTTGCTCATCAGCCCTGCCACCCTCACAAATAGGGCTTATGTTGCCCAGCACTACTGCCACCCCCACCCGTAGGGGACCTGTTGCCCATCACCCCTGCCACCCCCACCCATAGGGGACCTGTTGCCCATCACCCCTGCCACCCCCACCCATTGGGGACATGTTGCCCATCACACCTGCCACCTCCACTCATAGGGCGTATGTTGCCCATCACTCCTGCCACCCCCAACCATAGGGATTATGTTGCCCAGCACTACTGCCACGCCCACCCATAGGGGACCTGTTGTCCACCACCCCTGCCACCGCCACACATAGGGGACCTGTTGCTCATCCCCCCTGCCACCCCCATTCATAGGGTTTATGTTGCCCATCACTCCTGCCACCCCACTCATTGGGCTCATGTTGCCCATCACCCCTGCCACCCCCACCCATAGGGGACCTGTTGCTCATCAGCCCTGCCACCCTCACCCATAGAGCTTATGTTGCCCAGCACTACTGCCACCCCCACCCATAGGGGACCTGTTGCCCATCACCCCTGCCACCCCCACCCATAGGGGACCTGTTGCCCATCACCCCTGCCACCCCCACTCATAGGGCATATGTTGCCCATCACTCCTGCCACCCCCACCCATAGGGCTTATGTTGCCCAGCACTACTGTCACCACTACCCACAGGGCTTACGTTGCCCAGCACTACTGCCACCCCCACCCATAGGAGACCTGTTGCCCATCACCCCTGCCACCCCCACCCATAGGGGACCTGTTGCTCATCCGCCCTGCCACCCTCACCCATAGGGCTTATGTTGCCCAGCACTACTGCCACCCCCACCCATAGGGGACCTGTTGCCCATCACCCCTGCCACCCCCACCCATAGGGGACCTGTTGCCTATCACCCCTGCCACCCCCACCCATTGGGGACCTGTTGCCCATCACCCCTGGCACCCCCACCCATAGGGGACCTGTTGCTCATCAGCCCTGCCACCCTCACCCATAGGGCTTATGTTGCCCATCACCCCTGCCACCCCCACCCATAGGGCACCTGTTGCCCATCACCCCTGCCACCCCCACCCATTGGGGACCTGTTGCCCATCACCCCTGCCACCCCCACTCATAGGGTTTATGTTGCCCATCACTCCTGCCACCCCACTCATTGGGCTCATATTGCCCATCACCCCTGCCACCCTCACCCATAGGGGACCAGTTGCTCATCAGCCCTGCCACCCTCACCCATACGGCTTATGTTGCCCAGCACTAATGCCACCCCCACCCATAGGGGACCTGTTGCCCATCACCCCTGCCACCCCCACCCATAGGGGACCTGTTGCCCATAACCCCAGCCACCCCCACTCATAGGGCATATGTTGCCCATCACTCCTGCCACCCCCACCCATAGGGCTTATGTTGCCCAGCACTACTGCCACCCCTACCCATATGGCTTAAGTTGCCCAGCACTACTGCCACCCGCACCCATAGGGGACCTGTAGCCCATCACCCATGCCACCCCTACCCATAGGGGACCTGTCGCCCATCACACCTGCCACCCCCACTCATAGGGCTTTTGTTGCCCATCACTCCTGCCACCCCCCCTAGGGCTTATGTTGCCCAGCACTACTGCCACCGCCACCCATAGGGGACCTGTTGCCCATCACCCCTGCTACCCCCACCCGTAGGGGACCTGTTGCCCAGCACTCCTGCCACCCCCACCCATAGGGCTTATGTTGCCCAGCACTACTGCCACCCATATCCATAGGGCTTATGTTGCCCAGCACTACTGTCACCCCACCCATAGTTGACCTGTTGCCCATCAACCCTGCCACCCCCACCCATAGGGGATCTGTTTGCCATCACCACTGCCAACCCCACTCATAGGGCGTATGTTGCCCATCACTCCTGCCACCCCCACTCATTGGGCTTATGTTGCCAATCACCCCTGCCACCCCCACCCATAGGGGACTTGTTGCCCATCACCCCTGCCACCCCTACCCATAGGGCTTATGTTGCCCAGCACTACTGCCACACCCACCCATAGAGGACCTATTGCCCTTCACCCCTGCCATCCCCACTCATAGGGCTTATGTTGCCCATCACTCCTGCCACCCCCACCCATAAGGCTTATGTTGCGCAACACTACTGCCACCCCCACCCATAGGGAACCTGTTGCCAATCACCCCTGCCACACCTACTCATAGGGCTTATGTTGCCCATCACTCCTGCCACCGCCACCCATAAGGCTTATGTTGCCCAGCACTACTGCCACCCCTACCCATAGGGGACCTGTTGCCCATCACCCCTGCCACCCCCACCCATAGGGGACCTGTTGCCCCTCACCCCTGCCACCACTACTCATAGGGTTTATGTTGCCCATCACTCCTGCCACCCCACTCATTGGGCTCATGTTGCCCATCACCCCTGCCACCCCCACCCATAGGGGACCTGTTGCTCATCAGCCTTGCCACCCTCACCCATAGGGCTTATGTTGCCCAGCACTACTGCCACCCCCACCCATAGGGGACCTGTTGCCATCACCTCTGCCACCCCCACCCATAGGGGACCTGTTGCCCATCACCCCTGCCACCCCCACTCATAGGGCATATGTTGCCCATCACTCCTGCCACCCCCACCCATAGGGCTTATGTTGCCCAGCACTACTGCCACCCCTACCCATATGGCTTATGTTGCCCAGCACTACTGCCACCCCACCCATAGGGGACCTGTTGCCCATCACCCCTGCCACCCCCACCCATAGGGGACCTGTTGCCAATCACCCCTGCCACCCCCACTCATAGGGCTTATGTTGCCCAGAACTACTGCCACCCCCACCCATAGGGCTTATGTTGCCCAGCACTACTGCCACCCCCACCCATAGTGGACCTGTTGCCCATCACCCCTGCCACCCCCACCCGTAGGGGACCTGTTGCCCAGCACTCCTGCCACCCCCACCCATAGGGCTTATGTGGCCCAGCACTACTGCCACACCTACCCATAGGGCTTATGTTGCCCAGCACTACTGTCACCCCACCCATAGTTGACCTGTTGTCCATCACCCCTGCCACCCACTCCCATAGGGGACCTGTTGGCCATCACCCCTGCCAACCCCACCCAAAAGACTTATGTTGCCCATCACTCCTGCCACCCCCACTCATTGGGCTTATGTTGCCAATCACCCCTGCCACCCCCACCCATAGGGGACTTGTTGCCCATCACCCCTGCCACCCCCACCCATAGGGCTTATGTTGCCCAGCACTACTGCTACACCCACCCATAGGGGACCTATTGCCCATCACCCCTGTGACCCCCACTCATAGGGCTTATGTTGCCCATCACTCCTGCCACCCCCACCCATAATGCTTATGTTGCCCAACACTACTGCCACCCCCACCCATAGGGAACCTGTTGCCCATCACCCCTGCCACCCCCACCCATAGGGGACCTGTTGCCCATCACCCCTGCCACCCCCACTCATAGGGGACCTGCTGCTCATCACCCCTGCCACCCCCACCCTTGGGGGACCTGTTGCCCATCACCCCTGCCACTCCCATTCATTGGTCTTGTTGCCCATCACCCCTGCCACCCCAACCCATAGGGGGCCTGTTGCCCATCACCCCTGCCACCCCCACCCGTAGGGGACCTGTTGCCCATCACCCCTGCCACCCCTACCCATAGGGGACCCGTTACCCATCACTCCTGCCACCCCCACTCATAGGGCTTATGTTGCCCATCACCCCTGCCACCCCCACTCATAGGGCTTATGTTGCCCAACACTACTGCCACCCCCACCCATAGGGAACCTGTTTACCATCACCCCTGCCACACCTACTCATAGGGCTTATGTTGCCCATCACTCCTGCCACCCCCACCCATAAGGCTTATGTTGCCCAGCACTACTGCCACCCCTACCCATAGGGGACCTGTTGCCCATCATCCCTGCCAACCCCACCCATAGGGAACCGGTTGCCCATCACCCCTGCCACCACCACTTATATGGCTTATGTTGCCCATCACTCCTGCCACCCCCACTCATTGGAATCATGTTTCCCATCACCCCTGCCACCCCCACCCATAGGGGACCTGTTGCCCATCACACCTGCCACCCCCACTCATAGGGGACCTGCTGCCCATTACCCATGCCACCCCCACCCTTGGGGGACCTGTTGCCCATCACCCCTGCCACTCCCATTCATTGGGCTTGTTGCCCATCACCCCTGCCACCCCAACCCATAGGGGACCTGTTGGCCATCACCCCTGCCACCCCCACACATAGGGGACCTGTTGCCCAGCACTACTGCCACCCCTACCCATAGGGGACCCGTTACCCATCACTCCTGCCACCCCCACTCATAGGGCTTATGTTGCTCATCACCCCTGCCAACCCCACTCATAGGGCTTATGTTACCCATCACCCCTGCCACCCCCACTCATAGAGCTTATGTTGCCAATCACCCCTGCCACCCCCACTCACAGGGGACTTGTTGCCCATCACCCCTGCCACCCCCACTCATAGGTGACCTGTTGCCCATCACCCCTGCCACCCCCACTCATAGGGGACCTGTTGCCCAGCACTACTGCCACCCCCATCCATAGGGGACCTGTTGCCCATCACTACTGCCACCCCCACCCATAGGGCCTATGTTGCCCATCACCCCTGCCACCCCCACTCATATGGGACCTGTTGCCCATCACCCCTGCCACCCCCTCCAATAGGATGGGTGATGCGCCACACTTCCATCATACTCCAACATTAGGTATGTCAGCAAAATACATCCCCCCAAAAGAGTGTTGTCTGTGACAAATGGCCACAACAGTGATTATGACTTCGAACAGACAATGTAGCTACCATCACATGTTTGACCAAAAAATGAGTGTGCCTACACAAGGCAAGCATCACAATAGCCCTGTGTCAATGTAAAAATAACACCCCCTCACTTTGTAGAACAAAAGTTAAGTGTGGGGTTCCAAACTGCAGCAAATGTCGAGCATTGTGGTGATGGGGTCTAAACCCCCCTCATCACAGTGACCAAAAGGTAAGTGTCATCACGGTCAAAGCTGCAAATGCCAAATAGCATGTATGATCCCCGGTCCCAACACATGAAACTCTTTTGGGGAAACTAGTGGTTGTGTCCCATACCCACAGAGATGTGGTGAGGCTAACAGTGCTGTGAAAATAATAATAATAAAAATAATAATAATAATCCACATTTATAAAGCACAAACAATCACCCGTAAGGGTCTCTAGGCGCTGGGGGCCGTCGGGAAGAATAAGCGAGCTATTGCCCAGAGTCACATGGTGCTGGGCTAATCTGCCGCTTACACCGGGGATCGAACCGTGATCCCCAGATTCCAGAGTCAGTCACCCTGGCACGGCGCCACATAAAAACATAACATACTCTCGGCCATGTGCACACAAGCGCCACGCATGGGGGCTGACAATGCATACAATGTATAATGACACAAAAGCAGAAGTGACCATCACAAAGCATACACACATCTTGAAAATAGACACACTAATCAAACAACCTGTGTAGACTGTAGGTGTCAGGTCTCAAACTCCCATTCCATGCCAGCAATGGGACCTAACAACCAGGATGAATGTGCAGAATAATGTGATATGACTCACAGGGACAGCAGGGTAAATCACAAAAACAGCATCCAGACAATGGCCTACAACATCAATACCAATGCACTGGTGCAGATGCACAAACACAAACAGGCAACCTCACACTGCACGTCTGACACAACATGTGTGTGTGTGTGTCTCAGTATCCCCAGGCAACTACACAACACATGAGGGGGGGTGAACCACAGTGACACAGATGTGGACACAGTGCCATACAAAAGTAAACCATCATTGGGACCCACTTAGTGGGCAATCAGTCATTTTGAGATGAGAGGGAGCACAACAGACACATGTGACACAAGCTGGAATGAACACAAACTAACACAGCAAGAGACTGACACACAACAGCACAACTCCCAGGGACCAGACATTGAGGTGACACAAGCATGCATGACACCTCCACTGTGATGACAAAGGTAGATGTCGTACAAACTGTGAAAACCAGACATGTGTCCTGTGCTACAAACGTACATCACATCTACACAAACACAAATCACTCAGCATGGCCCGTCATCCATGGACAAACGGGAGCTAGGGGCCCATCCATGCAAACTTTTACATCAGTCCACGCTCAACACCACGCACCCTGAACCAAACATAGTCACACCACGCACCCTGAACTGCAACAATGTGCATCTGTGAAGCACACATGGACAGGTGACATTGCACATGCACCCATGACAAACACAGTAATGTTGGGAGGAACTAAGGTGCACAGACTCATCACACCAGGACAGTTTACAACCCTGGTGAATGACAGACATACTGCACAAGTATGCGGTACATGGCCATGATGTCAAAGCTCATGTAACCTTCAGAATACCTCCCAGGACAATCCAGAAGCCAAGGCGAACCACAAGGTACACATGCTGACACATGTAAACACTGCAGCCCTAAACCGGACAAGTGGGAGCAGTCACACACACACACACACATGTCTCAATCACTGAAAGGTATCACCTAGTGACTAGGGGTGGGCGGAATTTGCGAAAGCGACTTTCGCAAATTATCGCGAAAATGTTAAAAATCTCCGCAAACAAGCGGAAATATCTCGAAGATGCGGAAGTTTTTTTCCCGCCCGTTCGAGATATTTTCTGCATGATTGCGGGTCGCTAACTTACCCCTGCGGTTGCTCGCGGGCGTGGCCATCTTGTTTTCAGTTGCATGATCGCGAGAAGAAAGACGTGATCGCGCGACGCATGACGTCACTGCGGACGCGAACTGTCGCAAGACAGCGCAAATGGCTAAAACAATATAACATCTCATGGAGAACGCGACCGGATCGGGAAAACTTGTCGGCGAACGCGGGGATTCAGGTAAGGCGATCGCGCGCGCGCGAGAATGTATTATTTTACAGCGCGAGCAAGAACCAAATTATCGCAAAGCTGCGGAATGCGGAAATTTTGACATTTCCGGGCTCTCCGCGGAACGCGGAAATGCCAAATTATCGCAAATTCCGAGAACGGAACGGAAATTTTGCCCAGGCCTACTAGTGACAACTACATGATACTGCAAACAAACAAGTGCCTTGGGGACCCCTGACTGTGTACCATCAGCGTCTGACAACATCATCACCACTTAGAGCTGACAAATCCCAATTATGAAACACCAATTAACAGTAGTGTGTCATGCACCCACACCTCTGGTAGCCCATGTCAAAGTTGTGGGATGAACACAGTACCACTCAGCAAGCATAAACAACAGGAATATATCAAGGGAACACTGCCTGTATATGAAAAGGAATTTGGACACACACACATGCTCACACAACACACACCATGGGCCCAGGCTATGTCACGGAACAACACACTTACTTGAGGGGACCCAATTCCTGTGGAAGTCCAGCTGTGCCAAACATAGTCACAGCACGTCTCACTCATGTCAGCAGAACACTTGGTCAGTCAGCCATCAGTTACCGCACAATGAAGGCTCTGGTCACAACAGCCTGGATACGGGAGTCTCTCTTAAGTCATCTGCACATACTCAACACATATGTACAGCAAGTTGCACTGAGGACCCAGTTGCTCCTACACCAATGATGCCCACACCTGTAGGTCCAGTGGTGATGCGCCCAAAGTCAGGGAAATAGACAAATTGGACAATGGGAAGCACATCATATGTGCATTGGTGCAAGCCACAGATGTGACCATACAAATGTAATGTTCACAGAGATGTCCACAAATTGTTGATCAGGACACACTCAGTTAGCTGCACAGGATGACATGGATACCGACCAGAATAGGATACATATCTCATGGACCACATGGAGTACCTCACATCAACACCTCAGTATTCAACATTGGAAACCAAGCATTACAGGTGCAAGGGCAAGCTAAACATCATCAACCTAATGTACAGCTAAATCAAGTTCACAAGGATAAAGAAAAAAGCTTTATTCAGAATATGAAAATGTAAATGTCTGTTCAAAACAAAGGCCAATGGCCAGTCCATTATCAAATGACAAGGAGTGAACTTGAGTGACAACTGTCACACGTTGCTTGCCTGCACTGGTGAGGACAGGGGACATCCCCTCGGAGGGGCATACATGTGGGCAGGCCAGGTACCGCAAGGACAGGATCAGGGCGTAGCAGAAGGAGGCAGTGAAGGGGTGTTGGATGCAGGAGAGTCACTTGCAACTGCAGTGGAGCTGACTGAAGTGGTGCGTGCAGTCACAACTGTGGAGCATAAGTCAGATGGGGTGGGTGCCAGCACAACTTCAGTGGGCAGGTCAGATGGAGTGGATTGGGTCCCCACTGCAGTGCCCAAGTCAGACGGGGTGGTCGTGGACTCCACTGCAGTGCCTAAATCCATGTGAGCGGAATGGGGTGCAGGTGAGGTCGGCAGGACATGGGGGGACACGGTCCCCACATCAGTTGCAATAACCATCTGACCGAGAAGTGGTAGGGGGGAGGGCCTCAGCATTTTTGGAATGGTATACTTTGTCTTGGAGCTGCGTGGCAGGGGTGGGGTCTTGCTCTTCCGGCTCCGGGGGGACTTGCGGGTGGGGGCCTCAGTCTGACTGCACCTGGGGAGGGTGTCCGGGTGTGAGGGGCAGTCCCCTCTGTGTGTGGGTACTTCCTCTTCCCCTTGTAATCTGGATCTGCTGGGTCAGTGGGGAAGAGGCCAAGGTCACAGAGGAAGAACTTCGGGGGAGAGGGGGTTGCAGGTGAGGCAAGGGAAGGGGGCTGGGAGGGAGAGTTTTTGGAGGACTGTGGATTGGTTGTGGCTGACTGTGTGTGTGTGTCTGTAAACTATCCCCTGTGAGTGTGGTATCAGTCCCCTGCACTTGCTTTTGTGCACGTCTAGACCTTGGTGTGGGTGTTTGTGTGCTGCCTCTGTCTGTGGCTTTGTGAGAATGTGCAGGTGTGTGTGTTCTTGGGACAGGTAGGGTTCCAGGAATCGTGGGTGGTGCAGGGGTAGGAGGGGTGCAGGACTGTTGGAAGAGGGACACTGCTGCCGTCAGAGAGGAGGCCATGGACTGATTGGTCCTCTGTAGGGCAGACTTGCCCGATGAAATGCCCTCCATGAACGACACCAGTTGCGTCAACAGACTGGTGTGTGCATGGAGGCCACTCAGCATTGATGTCTGCCCTACATGGATCTGTCTAAGTAAGTCCACAGACTCCTCACTCAGGGCAGCAGGGGACACAGGAGCAGGGGTGCGGTGTCTGGCACAAAAGAGACATGCTCCCAAACACGGGAGCCTCCACGGACCTCTGGGATGGGAGCCGATGGGAGGGTGGTGATAGTGGTGGTGGGGGCGGTGGCGGAGACAGCCTCACTAGCTGGGGTGTGGTGGCTGCTGACACCCGCCTCCACAAGGGAGTCATCCTCCGTGCTGCTGTGGCCCTCAGTTGGGGTGGATGGTGCTGAGGACTCCTCGGTGTGGCTCCACTCGCCCTCTGTGCCACTGGGTCCCCCCAACTCCTCTCCTTCTGTCCCTGTCAGGCTCTATGGCTCCTCCTGGTCCATGGAGCTGTCCCCTCCTGTGGCCGTGGAAGTATATGGATAGAAATAGTGTTAGAAGGGCGCCCTCCGGGAGCCCGATGGTGTCGGACTGACCACCCCGAGGGCCACCGCTCCGTAGGCGAGTAGCCGAGCGCCGCTGAGAAGCCTCCTGGGCGAGGTCCTTCTCCTATGATCGTATCAGCCAAGCAGCCCCACCACCACAAAGGGACACAGCCAGGGTATTTATTCTTATAAGATTTTATCGGTTATCAAGGCAGGTTTCTGTGGCAATATTTACAGGTGGATTGGGGGATCCAAGAGAGTCTCAAAGTCTGGTTTGGGATGGGGTAGCGGGACAGTCTCAGTCTTAGCCTGGTACTGGACACCCTGCGCCTAGCTCTCAATCCTCGAGCTCGATCCTTGACTCCAGGATACAACTGCCGTCCTGGTTTGAGGCTGCCCCAGATATAGGTCTGGACCCCTTTGATGTCCGGACCCTTGCGCCTGGGGGGCAGAGGGGCCGGGATGGGAGAGGCCAGACACCCAGCGGGAGAGGCGCCAGCGCCCAGGAAGGCCGGAGGGCGATCGAAACCAGGCGTTGGGGACCGGTTAGGGGTCCCATAGAAACTACCCTCCTCCGGGATTGGTGGAGTGGCCACTTGGTGCCCCCTGGCCGGATCTTGATGCCTCGATGTCGGGGCTTCGCCGGGGCCGAGGCCGGGGCGAGCCGTGTCGCGTAGGCTGGTGCTGGTAGCAAGGTACAATCCGGAGGGACCCCGAAGGGTGGGGGCTGCCCTCGTCGGGTCGGGTAGGAGGGTTCGGGACCACGCCACGAGGCCGGGTCCAACAGGCATCCCCCCCAGCTGAAGGCAGGGAGAGTTACCCATCGTCTTGGGGATTCTCCTCGCCGAGGCGGAAGAAGCGGAACAGGCCGTCGGCGTTGGCGTGGTTGTTGCCTGGCCGATGATCTACAGTGAAGTCCATCCCCTGCAGAGAGATGGACCATCGCAACAACTTCGGGTTCTCGCCTCTCATCTGCATCAACCACCGCAAGGGTCGGTGGTCGGTTTGGACACGAAAGTGGGTGCCAAAGAGGTAGGGCCATAGCTTCTTGAGGGCCCACACCACGGCGAAGGCCTCTCGTTCGATGGTGCTCCATCTCTGCTCCCGGGGCAGCAGGCGCCGGCTGATGAAGGCCACCGGCTGGTCAACCCCCTCAGAATTCACTTGGGACAAGACAGCCCCGATTCCGTACTCCGAGGCATCCGTCTGCACCACAAACTCCTTGCTGTAGTCGGGGGCTTGTAGCACGGGAGCGGTACACATCGCTGTCTTGAGGGTCTCGAAGGCCGCCTGACAGCGGGGCGTCCAGTGCACCTTCTTGGGCTGTTTCCTGGATGTGAGCTCCGTGAGGGGGCCCACAATGCTTCCATAGTTCTGAATAAACCGCCTGTAATAGCCCGTGAGTCCCAGGAATGACCTCACAGCGGTTTGGGTGGTTGGGGGCTCCCAGGCTACGATGGCGTCGATCTTTGGCTGGAGGGGAGCCACATGGCCGCTCCCCACTTGATGTCCCAGATAGGTTACTGATCCTTGGCCTATCTGACACTTGCTGGCTTTTACGGTAAGTCCGGCCCTTTGGAGGGCGGTCAGGACCTCCCCGAGGTGCCTCAGGTGCTCGGCCCAGTGGCTGCTGAACACCGCAATATCGTCCAGGTAGGCGGCGCTGAACGCTTCTAGGCCGGCCAGTACCTTATTTACCAGCCTCTGGAATGTCGCCGGGGCATTTTTCATGCCGAAGGGCATCACTCGGAAGTGGTAATGGCCATCGGGGGTGGAGAAAGCGGAACGCTCTTGGGCGCCGGGGGGGGAGCCCGATCTGCCAGTATCCAGCGTTGAGGTCGAAGGTGCTAAGGTAGCGGGCTGCTCCTAGGCGGTCGATCAGTTAATCTGCCCGAGGAATGGGATGGGCATCGGTTTTGGTGACGGCATTCAATCCCCGATAGTCCACGCAAAACCGGAGCTCCGGGGTGGTGCCGGGGGTGGCAGCTTTCGGCACCAGGACCACAGGGCTGGCCCAGGGACTGTCGGAGGGTTCGATGACCCCCAGGGACAACATCTTGGTGACCTCGGCGTGGATGCAGGCCCGCACTTGCTCGGGGACCCGGTAGGCTCGGTGTCGCACGGGGGGGCTGTCCCCGGTGTCGACGTCGTGGACGCACCATCATGTGACTCCGGGAGTGAGGGAGAAGAGAGCAGCGAAGCGATGCAGCAGTCCTTGACACTCTCGGCGCTGATCGGAAGTCAGGGTGGCGGAGAGGATGACTCCCTCCACGGAGCCGTCCTTTTCGGAGGTTTTCAGGAGGTCGGGTAAGGGGTCAGAGTCATCCTCGGCCCCATCGTCCGTAGCAATCAACAGGCTAAGTTCTGTTCGGGCAAAGTGGGGTTTGAGCCTGTTGGCATGGAGGACCCGGAGGGGGTTCCTGGGGGATTCCAGGTCGACCAGGTAGGTGACGAGGCTCTTCTTCTCGACCACCTTGAAGGGCCCGGTCCACTTGTCTTGGAGGGCACAGGGGTCGACGGGCGACATGACCCAGACCTGCTGGCCTGGCTCGAACTCGAGGGAGGAGGCGTTCTGGTCATACCAGCATTTCATCTCCTCCTGGCTGGCCTCGAGGTTGGCTTCGGCCAGCTCCCTGAATTTCCGGGTTTGGTTTCGCAGGGTCAGGAGGTACCGATAGACGTCGGGGGGAGCATCTTGGATGGTGGTCTCCCAGCCTTCCTTGACCAGGCTGAGAGGGCCTCGGACAGGGTGTCCGTACAGGAGTTAGAAGGGGCTGAACCTCAGAGACTTTTGCGGGACCTCCCGATAGGCAAACAGGAGGCAGGGCAGCAGGATGTCCCACTTGCGTCTCAGGGGCTCCTCCAGGCCTTTGATCATTCCTTTCAATGTCCGGTTAAATCGTTCGACTAGACCGTTCCCCTGGGGGTGGTATGGGGTGGTGAATTTGTAGGTGACCCCGCACTGTTGCCACAGGGACCGCATATACTTCGAGATAAAGTTGGTGCCTCGGTCGCTCACCACCTCCCGGGGGAAGCCTACTCGGGAGAAGATTCCCATCAAGGCCCGGCCCACCACAGGGGCCGTCACTGTTCGGAGAGGGATGGCCTCGGGGTATCGGGTGGCATGGTCGACCAGGACGAGGATGAAGCGATGCCCCTGGGAGGTTTGGGGGTCCAGGGGCCCCACGATGTCGATTCCCACTCGCTCGAATGGGGTGTTGACTATTGGAAAGGGCTGGAGAGGGGCTTTGACCCTTCCCCCGCTCTTCCCGCTGGCTTGGCAGGTCGGGCAGGTCCGGCAATGATTGTCCACGTCTTTCCGCATGCGGGGCCAGTAGAAGTGGGTCACCAGGCGGCTGTATGTTTTGTCCTGTCCCAGGTGCCCGGCGAGGGGCACATCATGCGCCAGATTGAGGAGGAAGTCCCGGAATCTGAGGGGGACCACCAGCACACGGCTAGCCCCCAATTCTGCGGTCTTCTGCTCGCTGTAGAGGAGGTCATTGTCCCAATAGACCCAGTGGGTCCCCGCCTGGTCTCCGGCGGCCTGGGCAGCTGCTTGCTGTCGGGTCCCTTCGAGGGAGGGGCAGGTCTTTTGTTCTTGGCGGAACTGCTCCCTTGTGGGGCCACCTTCTTGGCGCCATTGGGCGAGTTCGGGGAGGTCGCCGAGTGTGGCGACCTCGTCCGGGGCGTGTTCTGGCGGCCCGGCCTCGGTGTCGGCTTCTTCTTCGACGGAGGGGGCTGGTGGTTTGGGCCATTCCGGCTCTTCGGGGGGAGCCTCGACGCTCGGTTGGATGGCCCGGGCGGTCGTGGACCGGGTGGTTGCGCGGACCCATTCGGGCAGTCCCAGCATCCCTAGATGCTCTCGGCGCTCAACGTGGGCCCAGGGGGAACTTTCCAGGTCGTTCCTGAAGAGGCAGTCCACGGGGGCGTCGTCGCGGACGGTGACCTTCAGCATGCCCGACACTCCCCGCCACTCGAAGGGGATCCGGGCCATCTGGCACGAGCTCTCAGTGTTGTCTGCCGACCGGACGGGGCACAGTACATTAGGCAAGATCTGTTCGGGGGTCACCAAGTGGCAGCGGATGGCTGTCACGCTGGCTCCGGTGTCTCGGAGGGCTTCGGCCCGGCGTCCATTAATGGTGACCCACTGTTGGGACTTCTGGGTGTTGCTCAGGATGGGAGCCCGGGGTACCATCTCCCGGCTACCCAGGCAGACTAATGTCATGGCGGCGGGTTCCCACTCGGTTGGTCCAGCGTCGTAGTTCTCTTCTTCTTCTCCCCCTTCCCCCAGGGCAGCGGCCGCCAACTGGCGGGGGGGTGGCCCGGTGGTCCCCGCCCGTCGGTTCACGGGGCAGGTAGGGTCACTGGCATAGTGCCCTGGTTGTTGGCAGTTGTAGCACGTCACCGTCGGTCGAGGCCCTGGTCGGGCTGGGGGGGCACCTCTTCGGGCGAGGGACGGGGATGTGCGGTTTGAGGGCGGTCCCCGGGGAGGACTCCGGGGTGGCCCCGCTGGAAAGTCTCTCTTTCTGTTCGATCCCCCTCCTCCGCCTCGCTGGCGGGGGGGCCCCGTGGGGTTCCGCTGGTACTCCCCCATCGAGTTCCGAGGGACCCGGGTGTTCACCCATCGATCGGCCTCGGCGGCGAGCTTCCGCTGCTCGGTCAGCTTGCTGTCGAGGAGGTGCTGTCTCAGCTCGATGAAGCAGTTGTTGGAGAGGTGCTCCCATACAATGAGGTCGAACAGTTGTTCGTAGGAGGCGACCTTGCTGCCCTTGATCTAACCTTCCAGGGCTCTGCTAAAAAAGTCTACGTATTCCACCCAGGTGGTACCGGGGAGCTTCTTGCAGTCCCGGAAGCGTTGGCGGTACATCTCTGGGGTGAGCCCATAGCGGGTGAGCAGGGCCTCCTTCATATGGTCATAGGAGGTCATCACTGCGTCTGGGAGCTGTAGCAGGGTGTCTCTGCCTTCGCTGAGGAACCGTCCCCATAGGCCGTCACCCCAATCTTTCCGGGGTACCCGATGGGCGGTCATGGCTACTTCGTAGGCCTTGAACCATTGTTGGATGTCGTCGTTCTTGTAGTACTCTTTGACGACATCCTTGGGGATATGTACTTTCGCCTCGACCGGTGTGGGGGTGTCTCGGTTTCTGGGGTGCCGGTCTCTCCATTTCTGGACTTGATTTCAAGTTCTTTAAGGCCCCGCTCATGCTCGAGGGTTAGCCTCCTCTCTTCCAGTTCTTGGTGCCGCTTTTTCTCCTCTATCTCTTCTTGCAGCCGCAGTTGCTCTAGGGACAATTTATTTTCGGCTAGTAGGAGTTCGCCGTCCAGGCGCAGTCGGGCGAGCTCTAACTCGTGGGTCCTGACCCTCTCCCGTTCTCGTATCTCTTCCGGGGAGAGGCCGGTCTCTATGCTGGTGGTCCTCCCGTCTGCCGGGGCTGCGGTTGGTTGCCGGTGTGCGTTTGGCACCGGGTTTTCTTCGGTTTGGGGGGAGGCCGCTTCGGACTCTACCCAGGTCTTTAGGGCTTTTTGCAGGTCCTCTTTTGTGTTTAATCCGGTGGTTGCGATGCCTTTGTCTTTACAAAACTGTTTTAGTTCCTTATGTGTATATTCCTCCAACCGTTCTTGTCGGAACTCCGCGGTTGGGGTGGTCTGCTGGTCATTCATGGTTACCCTGTGTCTAGGTAGGTAGTGGGTGAGTTACTCGCTGTACGATCTGCGTCGGGCTCGGATCGCACCGCTGGCCACCAATGTTAGAAGGGCGCCCTCCGGGAGCCCGATGGTGTCGGACTGACCACCCCGAGGGCCACCACTCCGTAGGCGAGTAGCCGAGCGCCGCTGAGAAGCCTCCTGGGCGAGGTCCTTCTCCTATGATCGTATCAGCCAAGCAGCCCCACCACAAAGGGACACAGCCAGGGTATTTATTCTTATAAGATTTTATCGGTTATCAAGGCAGGTTTCTGCGGCAATATTTACAGGTGGATCGGGGGATCCAAGAGAGTCTCAAAGTCTGGTTTGGGATGGGGTAGCGGGACAGTCTCAGTCTTAGCCTGGTACTGGACACCCTGCGCCTAGCTCTCAATCCTCGAGCCGGGGGGTTCCGGGAGCCGTCGTCCGCACGGTTCGGGGGACTGCTGCGGTGAGGTCGAGCCGCGACGAGGTCAGCAGGGCTCCGATGGTCTACTTCTGCGAGGTCGAGCCGCGACGAGGTCAGCAGGGCTCCGATGTTCCGTGAGGGTCTTCTTCTCAGCAAAATGGGGGAGCCGGGACGCAGTCAGCAGGGCTCAGAGGTCCAAGTTCTCAGTAATGAGTCTTTCTCCGTAGGGTCAGCCGCGATCCGATCAGCAGGGCTCTTGACTCCAGGAAACAACTGCCGTCCTGGTTTGAGGCTGCCCTAGATATAGGTCTGGACCCCTTTGATGTCCGGACCCTTGCGCCTGGGGGGCGAAGGGGCCGGGATGGGAGAGGCCAGACACCCAGCGGGAGAGGCGCCAGTGCCGCCGGAGGGCGATCGAAACCAGGCGTTGGGGACCGGTTGGGGGTCCCATCGAAACTCCCCTCCTCCGGAATCGGTGGAGTGGCCACTTGGTGCCCCCTGGCCGGATCTTGGTGCCTCGATGTCGGGGCTTCGCTGGGGCCGAGGCCGGGGCGAGCCGTGTCGCGTAGGCTGGTGCAGGTAGCAAGGTACAATCCGGAGGGACCCCGAAGAGTGGGGGCTGCCCTCGTCGGGTCGGGTAGGAGGGTTCGGGACCTCGCCACGAGGCCGGGTCCAACAAATAGGAAGGAAGGGAACAACATCAGTCACCTGCACTGACTGCACACACCACAGTGAGTACATGACATCACAGGGCAAGGCCTGGCATCATCAGCTGAATACTGCTCAAAGTGCCATAACTGTTTAGAATAAGCCAATTGTCATTCTCACATCAACCATGGCACACATATCCCTCCTTGACTTGCACCCATATGCCTGTTGCATGTTGGATGCTAATACCCGAATGTGCCAACATGCACCACCCACACATTTGTTGGACATACAAGTGAACATGTAGGAGTATGTCACTATACACACAGCACATCTCTTGCCACTGACTCAGTACAGGTGTCCGGATGAAGGGATGGGCAGAGACTCATTTCACATGCTTGTGATGCATGCCAGCAACACACACTATGATGTTCTCATGTCCTGATAGTCAATGCCACACTGGGGTGCATGGTGCACACTTGAACACAATGCAGGATCACTCTTAGCAAGTTAAATGCCATGGCAATGGCATGCCTTTAAAGTCAGTCAACACTGTCTCCTGTCACAGGGGCAGGGCATCCAGACAACAACAGTATGCACTGTGTCACAATCATAGCTCAGGGCTAAAGCAAACTCTGGAGATGACAAACACATGACTTAGGATTGGGCCCCTTTGCGTTGGTTCTGGGAGGAGACATCAACTCATAAGTGCAGCAGTGGGGCACACATTTGAACCAACAATAGAGGTATGCCTACTGGGGCTCTTCCCTCGCCCTCCTAAAAGGAAAGCAGGTCATAGATTCCTGGATTTAGCTCTGGCTCCAGCCAAGAGAAGAATAGCGTTGGCCTAGAAGTCCCTTTCTGGACCAACAGTACAAGCCTGGAAGAGGTTTGTCACTCACTGGGCCGGGGCAGAAGGTAGGTACCTGACGAGGGAGAAGGTTCGAGGTCCGAGGATACGCCCTATTGCTAACCTCTGGAAAGAGATACTAGAGTCATGGGAAAACCCAACAGAGACAAGAGTTACAAAGGGGGGGGAGTGAGGACAGGGCACAAACGAGCAGCGAGGATGATCATAGGGGGAATGTTAGAATAACAACACTGGGCGGACCTGCACAAACCTGCTGCTATAAACGGATCTTAACACACTGCCCATCTCTGGCTAATTAGGGGGACTCTATATATTGTCTAGCTTTTATATCCACACTGGGGGCACAAAAGGCCCATTGACTAGCAGGCGGAAGACGGCTTTCTGACAGGGTGGCTCACATTGAGCCTTATATAGTCTCACGCTTTTTATAGGCATCATCAATCATAGTGGGCCCTAGGAAAAGATGGTCACCACTGTTTCATTGTGAACTCCAGCAGTTATGGGCTAGCACACAAGCCAGGATCCAGTCCAAGATGGACACCAAAACCTCTCCCTACCCATTTATATTTCAATTTCTTCAACCTTTCATGGTGCACGCTCTTCCGGTCCCATGGTACATTACGAACACTATCATGCAGCCAACTCAAGATGCAGCTATTCTACCATCAATTAGCACAGTAACTTTTCCCCATTCAGTTAAACGGGTTGCTAGTTGCCAGAGGGGGCAAGTTTAGTTGCACACTCGGTATGCAATGTTATTCCTTAGTGTGTACGCTCACCAACAAAGTTATTTACAGTCATCCAGATTGATAGTTTGACCCCATCTCTCCGTACAGACGTTGATACATTTTTGGCTCACAGAATTCCCTGCACCTTTTGGCCAATTGGGACCGCTGCTTCAGCAGAGAGTTACTAATCATATACCAGCTGAACGTGAGGCTTGCATAGGTTATTCCTCACTGTTTATCCCTACTGCATAGACACACTCTTATTACATCCTTCCAACACTGGGTAATGATTGGTGTCTTTACCCTTCATCTCTTTTGATAAGTTGAGTACATTTTGTCTCATGGATGTCCACTCCAATTGTGGAATTTTCAAACAACTGTCTTGGCCAAGATTTGCCACTCTGCGGTTGTCAACTATACGCCTATGTCATTATACACTAGCCCCACTTAGTTTCAGTTACCGACTGGGATCTGCATTTTGACTTATATTGTATTCCCTCCGTTCTCTTAGGCATTCACTTTGGTATCTTTATGGTAGGACTATTGGACACATATTCAGCACATGTTGTTTGAATGAGATACCTACCCATTGGCATTGAACGGGTCATTTTAAAGCATTGGACTACTTCCAGATCGGCAATTCAGTTCCTGGTCCAAAAAGTGACCAGCCCTCTTGGTTGGCACAGGTACCCTCTACTCCTCCATTCACCTTCTCCTCATAACACCTGCAACTTTCAGGCTCATACAGTTTCCCCTTTTGATCATAGGTTATACAATTCTACAGTCTTGCTGTCCTCCCCCTCCTCCTGAGGGAGACCTCAAAAGGTTAGCAGGTCTATATTTTGCAGTATTTTGATAAGCATTAATTTCCCTACACTAACATGCATGAGTGATGTTCTTGTACTACATCACTGTCACCGTAAAAGCATGCCTGGATAGAGACCACTTCCATAGGCACAATATGCATGTCCTCTTTTGATTAGTGATTTGAAGTCTAGTTTCACATGCTCCTCTAAATCTGAAAGCTTTGAAGATTGAATGAACTTCAGGAATAGAAATGAACAATAAAAATGTTTTACAAACAATTCTCCTTTCTTTTTCTTTTTCCTTAACTTCACAAGTGTTAATAGTCGTATGATGCCATTGAGTTGTGTCTTAGGAAAATAATATGTTGTCCTAATTATTATCCCAGATTATTAAGAGATTAAAACATGATTTACTCACACTCTGACCTGTTCTATTGTACATAAACGTCATGATAGGGTGCAGAAGTGTTTTTCTGTTTAAATAAGTGACCCTAATTTATTGTACCTTTACTAGTCACAATTTGTTTTTCTTGCCTATATATCTATTGTTTTGTCTATTTAACATCTGTTTTAGAACTACCCCACCGGGGGTGTAGTCCTTACTTTATTTTTTTTTACCTTTCAAATGTTATTTATTGTCATTGGTACAAATATTGGGGACTATTATGTTTCTCTATATATTGTATGTACATTAATTACCTAGAGACCATTGCTCACCGTATTTAATGTTGAAATCTCTCAGGACATGGCAAGCCACACAGCTCAACGCTGCATATAGGAAGACACAAGAGGATGAAGGAGCCTAAACATTAATTGCTCCGGACCATACTAGCTGGTATAAAGATAGTGCTTATCAGCAAGAGGCAGACTCCTTTTAGCAAAACTGACATCACCTCTTTGAGTGCATTGCACTCTTCTGCATGAATTGCAGTATATTTGTTTTGGTAGGACAGCAAAGTACCCTTGCCAGGGACTAGTTCTTTACTACATAAGAACAAGTGTGCAAAAGGAAGTAGTATTTTTTTTTCTTCATGGATTCATGTTTTGATGCCCCTTTTTCATGTTTTTAGTCCAATTCTCAACAATTTTTAAAATAGTTAAAAAACAGTTTTTGTTAGAACCACCTTTCTTAATTAAATGATAGTGAGAGACATGTCGTTGTTTGTCATGTCTGTTTATTCATTTTTTATACATACTTATAGTCCACCACAGCAGGCTACAATGACCATTAAAGCCCTACTCTACTAATTCTGGTCCAACCTGAAGGCAAACACTTATAACAAGAGATTTTGTACTCTAATAGCTATAGAAGTCTGCTACTGCAGACTATAGGGGTATAATAATATCCTACTTTTTGATAATAAAAAATGTCCTTCTGTATCTTTGTAGCCTGTGTAGTAGCTTATACCGGCCATGAAAGGCCCACTCCAGAGTAAAGGTCCAAACCTAATGTGAGTACTTATAACAAAAGAGTGGGCCTTTAATAACCACTATAGGCCTTTGGTCATGGCAGCGTGGTGATGGGCACAGGGTCTGGCATGATGTTAGGTCCCATACCTAATTCTGATAGGTAGCATACACCCCCTATGCCACATGACCAAAGGCTCTACATGGCGGAGGGTTTCACGCAGGGTTTGCCTCGGGCCAGGGTTTGCACTCAACTCCATATGGTCATGTGTAGCCTGGTGTTGGGCACAGCAGGCCAGATCCTATGTCCAACCCTTGTTTGTGACCAACCCCCACTGCTTATGGCTAAAGCTAACACCTGATGGGTAAACAACCCCCTGCAACTCACAGCCTCTGACCGTTCCCTGAGCCCAACCACTCACTGGCAGCCTAAATGCCTCATACCTTTACCCCACATCTTTCATCCTTATTCGTTAAAATGTATTTTGCTGTACCCTGGTACTCCCACAGTACCAATGCTCAAGAGTCACCCAGACTCGCGCAAAATCGTGAAAGCTTTAGATGTAAAGCTTGCATGGTTTTGCTGTACCAAGGCTTCCACATTTTAATCTTGCGGGGTTCCCTCTATGCCCGCCCAGAATCGCTAGGTGTCAGAGTACCTCTGCTCTGCACTATATGTTTTCACAAATTTATTTGCAGGACACTGTCTGGGGTCCCGTGGCCTGTAATGGTGGTGTCAACATTTTTTTTTCATGTTGTGGCTAGCAAATCTGGGGGCTTGGTCCAGCATGACAGGCAACAGTCTGGAGGGATCAAAAGGAGCAACAGGAAAACAAGGTCTCTCAACCAATTAGTTTGCTTTATTTGTTTAAATTTACAGTACTGTTAAAGTACCCTAGTGCTTCCGCAGGGCCAACTGCCACGATATAGTTATTTTTGTAATCCCTTCATGACCACCCATAGCATATCAGTAGGGCTGGACGGAACTCGCAGAATTCCACCGAGTTACAAAAAAACTCCTTGAGATTCTCCAAAACTTTTGTGAAAGGGCATATATTGGCATTTCTCATTGTGATTGAAAGCTGGGAGCTCATTCTGTGTTGAAAAAAACAGCACAAACAGCACTGCATGGAGCACCAGAGGGCCAAGCTTCTCAAGATGATTTTGCTGCTGCTCAAGTGGATTTTCTACTTGAAAGGCAGCTTTCTGACCTCTCATGACCTCCTGCATTGGAGAAATCCTGCAGGGTGCCCTCCTAGTAACCGAAAATTATGCTAGAGGATTCCAAATCTCACTCAGGCTTGACAATTTACTGTTTCCGAGACATATGTGGAAAACAAACCCTGCCAAGGTTGTCAGAATTTGACCAGAACTCTGCATTACAAGAGGAATGGGAAGTGCCGAAATTCTACCACAAATTCCGCCAATTCCGCCAGCTTAACAGCTGAACTGATTTACATTTACACAAATTCACACAAATCAGTAAAGATCTAACTTTCTGGCAAATATTGTGTTGTTTTGTTCAGCTGTTTTTCCTTATCACTGCTATGAATAATGCAATAATACCCTTTTCTCCCTAGTGTGTGTGTTATGGATCATATTATTTTGTACTTCATAGTGCACTCTGGAGGGTGAGTTTTTCTTTAACTTAATTTGTATATTTCCAATCCAGTTGTCTGGTGTCTATGCTGCCCATTTCAATTTATAGTTTACTAACTGTTTTGCCAGTGGTTGGATCTGTCATCAAAGTCATCATTGTTTAGTGACCATAAAGATATGCCTAAGAGTTTTTCTACTTTTAATCCATACTATTACCACATTTCTTCCTTAGACATGTTAAAACATTATTTTCTTTTCTACAAGCTACCTAGTTTTTATTATAGTAGATGTTTATAAAACGTGTCATCTTTGTTTGCACACTTTCCTGTTTTTGTCATTGCAGTAGATGCACAAAAAGATTAGTCCTGGTTTAATCCCTTTCAATGTGACCGATTTTGTCTCTCTGTTTCCTCCTCTCTTATTTGTTTTTACTATGTTAATTGCACAAAACCTTAGCCGATCACTTTCATGTTTTACTTTAAATGTCTTACCACTAGATAGTTTCTAGCATTATTTCTGATGGCTGTAGTAATTCACATGTTGTGTTCTCACATAATTCAAGTTGTATTGGCATGTCAACATATATAATAAAAATGTAATTTTACATGTCACTTTCTTGTCTATAGTTACTATATTGAGGGATAAAAAGGTAGATTTCCCGTATATATGGAGTACCGGACCTTTATAATGTTAGCATGATGCATCTATACATACACTCTCTGTTTGATATATATGTTTTTGCTTGGAGGAAACTCGTTTATTTCCTTCTTGTAATTCTATTTCTAAAAGAGAAGGCAGAGAACCATACAGACGCAATCTTCCTCTCGTCTTCTCTAGCACAGGCCATGATCACACGTTGATCATGTGCAGTTGTTAGGCCCTAGATCATTTGAGTTACTGGTAGCAGCTGAAGGTGGGCTGTTCGCTCCTTTGTTCGGAGGCTCAAGGTTACATCTGGCTCTGGGGGTGATAAGCTCATTCCTGGAGGTGCCGTGCTCACCCTCCCAGGCACCAAGACGAAATGGAGTCATCCCTCCTGATCTCATCAATATTAGATAGTCAAGCCTTTGTACTGGTCTGATGTGTCCTTTCCTGGAGCTCGAGGGCCAACTGGTGTTTTTCCATTTACAGTGATTGTATGTGTTGAACCGAAAAGTATATAACCTCATGTTTGAATACAAGCCAACAGTCTTCTCGGCGCACCTGATGGGTGAGGTTCGGAGAGGCTCCTCTATAGAGTACCTTGTTTAATAAATGATTGAACCTTCTTCACTGCCAGCTGACTGACTATTTGGTAATGGTATTAGGACTATTGGTAGGTATAGTCCTTTAGTTATTTTTGGTACATCAATATGCAACTTAACATACTTTACAATGATTCCAAATCCCAATTTCTTTCTGACTGTTTAACCATCCTGAGGTGTGCTCTTCTTTAAAATGGTTTTCTACTAATTTATCTTGGATATTTTTGCCTCTACGGAAGGTCACTGCAAGTATAGTATCATGGAGATTTATATACCATTGAATCACTTTTTAAGATATACCAATTACTTCTTAAAATTATTTCAATTTGCTTAGCTTATCTTGAGAAGTTCAGTATCATTCTTACCTTATTCTTACCTACTGTTGTATCCTTTGCAGTTCTTTACTTTTTCACTAACAAGTCTTGTTGATTATGTTCTGATGCTCATCAAGACCATTTTTCAAATGTTTTAATTGAGTATCCTCTTTGCAAAAACAATAAAGTGAACAAAATTTTTTTATCCTAGCAAACATACCATACAGGATAATGTTTTTTTAGATTCTCCTGATGGAAGCAATTCACTTACAAGAAATGCTAAAAACATTGTTTGACATTTCAAAGTTGTTGATTCTTCAGTAAAAATGTCAGTGACCCAAAAAGATTATTTGGTTGTTTGTAATTTCAGAGGTATAAATGAAGTTGTGATCTTTTTGATTTAGTATTAAGTAGCAATTCCTTTCTTGTCACAACTTATATTGTTAACTCTTCATCAATATATCATAACCTAATAAAATTGTTTCTAAGATTTCTTTGCTTTCTACCCATGCTATGACTTTTTCCGGTCATCCAATAGTGAGATTTGAAGACCTTGGACAAAAAGATACCCCCATTGCATTCCCAAAGTTCTCTCTGTAGATCTCTTGATGAACAGAAAAGGTTTAACTTCTGGCTGAAAGCTAGTCCCCGCATTCAACACCAATGTAACCAGTCAAATGGCATGTGCAGCAGGGATTAACTGTCCACTAAGAAGTGGGTGCAGCGCCTGGCCAAAGGTATATCTTGGCCCTGTTGTGAAGGCCAGACAATAAGGGCAGCCCCTCTGCACATGGCCATGGACAGCTGGGTGTTGTGCCTACAGAGTTTTGAGTATAGGACTGGGCATAAGATAGAACATGCAACCAACTGTTGTTGCATAAAAGCTGGAGGCCATACAGTAAATACATTGGCTGCCCATGGTAGGTTAACTGCAGGGGATGGTCGGAGACCATGCCATGCGGATCAGGGAGGATTAGAAACAGGGCCTGACCTCACCAACATCTTGGCTCAATGCTGAAGGCCATGCTCTGCAGGTGTTATCCACCCTTTATAAGTTGGATGAAGGGATGGCCAGAGGCCAGGTTCTGAAGTCAGTTCCTGTAGAGAACTGAAGACATTTGCATTGGTGAATGGCTGACTGCAGAGGGTGAGGTACAAGGACTTGAGGCTATTGTCTATGGTCAATTTCTCTGTGAACTCCTTTTAACTATACAAAGCAAGTATTTCCACCCATGGAGTGATGGGCATAGAGCCTGGCTCTTGGTCATGTCATCTGGTAAACCCATGCTATGCAATGCCAAATTTTGTGTGCTATAATCGTAGTCGGCTAAGGAGGGGTGGACAACAGACATGGTAAGAGAGCAGGCTCTGCCTCCAACCACAGCTGTACACGGCTGAAGGCCATATGCAGCTGGGAATAAGTGCCAGTGGAGGCCTGGGCACAATACAAAACTTCCAATATTCACTGAAAAAAACCACAAATGTTAAAGTGAAGTTAAGGTTTGCATTGGTTGTAACACCTTAACATATAATTAGAAAAAATTGAGATATTCACCTAGAAAACACACAGTTAAAGTGAAATTATGGTGCCAAATTGAAACTGAAACAAGACTGAAAGTTGTAAGCTATGCTTGGGAGCAAAATCCATAACTCAAACAACATCTATGCAAACCAAAATATACATGCAGAATGCAAAGCTTCTGACTTCACAATATTTATATCAATTTGTAAAAATACCTAAACATGAAATGTAATTAAACAGCAACACTTATTCAAACCAATTGATACTTCATTCATATTCATTCCTGGAAAAGTGTAAGAGCAATGTAATGTGTAGTCTTATGTGTAAGATGATCTACAACATTTGCAACTGTACCTTTTCATTAATGTTGGTGTCACAAGTACTATAATTGTTGTGCAAGTTAACCGAAATAAGAAGGGTGATTTATTTACAGACTGTTGACCCTCCTTGTGATCATAATATGTCTCCTCCTTATATTTTTCCAATTCCTTGTTCTTAAAGAAGGGCACATTACTCTTTTTTTTTTATTGAGCAGAGCCAAAAAGGAAACAGTCATTATTTACACATAACAAAACATTTTGCACTGTAAATAAATCACATCCTGATTAAGCACATACTAAATACATATAGCAGCCAAAAAAAAGAAAAAAGACCCCATTAGCAAATTAACAATCAGCAAAATAATCCCAGACACTCGAAAAGTTCTTAGTTGCCCCCACCCGCTTAGCATAAGCTTCTTCAAAACATTTTGTACATTTCATTTTACTCAACCATTTCTCAAATGACGGTATTTCCAATGGTCTCCAGTTTTGTAAAATCAATGAACGGGCAATCAACATAGTGATAGCAAGAAAACGTCCCTGAAATTTGGGGAGTATAACCTCCTTGCTACCTATGCCGAAAAGAGCAGCTTCTACTGAAAGTTTATACATTTTCCTAAACGCGCCACTAAAATATGCAAGTATTTTTTCCAAAAAACCTTTAACTTAGGGCAGGAAAAAAAAATATGTCGCCATCCCCCTGCTGCTGAAGTACCACAGTGAAAGCAACTATTCATCACCTGTGGATACATTTTATTTAGTGCTTCTGGAGTATAATATACCATATGTTTGGCCAAAAAATGACATTCTTTTATAATTAGCAGCTCTCAAAACCTTATTCCCTAAAGATGAGATCTTTTGCCATTCCTGATAAGAAAGAACACATTGAGTATGAGCTTCGACTTTCTCCAACATCTTTAGTACCAAAGGAGATTCATCTTGATAATTCAATAAACGATACCAATTGCCCACTACAGATAATCTCGCAACATATAGTGCAGAAGCAATTTTACCAGGAGGGGTGTTAAATATAAAAATATACTTTTTTAAGAAATTAATAATTTGGATAAATTCAAAAAAAGGTTTATTGGGACCCAGAATTCTAGCCTGAACTTCTTCCCAGGTAATCAACCTGCCCTGAATGCCCAATTGATTCAAAACCCCCAAACCAGAATCGTTCCATTTTTTCAATTGAGTAGAATGAGTATATAAACCTAGATCTCGACACTCGACCCTTTTGTTTAAAAACGATTCACAATCGATTTGAAAAATCTAATAATGTTTTATATCGTGTTCTCTTTGGGAGTTTCAAAGTCTTTAAAAAAGTAGGGAGTTGAGTTTCGGCCTCTTGGATCATCTTGCTGATAAAACAATTATCGACCTGATAAGGTTTAGACAAAACACATGCTACATAATCAAAAAGTGATGCATCATAATATAAATGAATATTTGGAAGTGCCAACCCACCCAACTGATTATCTAATTGCAGAATTGGGAGCTTAACACTAGCAGTCTTTTTATTCCACACAAATGATCTAATCATAACATCGATTCCTTTAAAAAAAACTAACGTTGACCTTGACCGGGATATTTGTGAACAAAAAAATCAAAAGAGGTAAAATAGATATCTTAATTAATGCCACTCGTCCTATCAAAGTCAAAGGAAGATTGGACCATTTATTCAAGAAATTCCGAATCTTGATACTGGTGGCTTCATAATTATTCTTAAGAAATTCCCCATAATGACGTGTAACATATATTCCCAAATACCTAATAGGATCAGTTTTTCTTACCTGTTGTTTTAATTCTTCTGGAAGGCATGCCGGCCTGGAATTTAGCATTTAAATTTCAGTTTTGGAAGGATTAATTTTATAGCCCCCTATTTGTTAGAATTTCCTGAATTCCATCAATGTTGAATGTAAATTTGACTTTTCTGGATCTAAATATAAAATAGTGTCATCAGCAAAAAGTTTCAGTTTTGCCATACCTTCGATAGGGGCTCTAATATTCCTATTGGCTCGTAATCTAATAGCAGGAGGTTTGAAAAAAAAGTAAACAAAAGAGGTGATAAGGGACAGCCTTGGCTGGTCCCACGGTTTATCTTTATTATCCCTGCTTGATCCCCGTTGACTATAATCTGAGCCTGTGCCCCCTGGTAAATATTTTTAATCATAGTTATTACAAATGGTGGAAAACCAAACCTAAAAAGTGCATAAAATGATGAATCCCAATTAACTAAATCAAAGGCCTTTTCTGCATCTACCATAATAATACAAGCAGGAGTCTTATTCATATTAAAAAAATCAAGAGCTTGGATCAAAAAGCGGGTATTAGTCGACATCATTCGGCCTTCAATATATCCCCATGAATCACTTCCTTAGCTGCAGAAGTGAAACGCTGTGCCCAAATCTTCATAACATTTTTTATAATTGGTATTCAATAAACTGATTGGACGGTAAGAATTCAAATCGCTTTTTTAAATTCAGAAGACACTGCTTCACCCATTTTAATATAATCAAATAACTTTGCCAAAAAAGGGGTCAACTCCTTCACAAAACATTTATATAGTTCACTTGGGAACCCGTCCTCACCACAAGCTTTTGCTCCCTCCAAATATTGTATCACTGCCGCTATCTCGGCAACAGTAATTTTCTTCTGCAGCATCGTCACTACATTCTGCTATATTTTAGGAACTTGAAGTAAAGCAAAATACTCCTCAATCAGCTCGAAATTTACAGAATGATTGGTGGTATAAATTTGTTGAAAGTGATTAAGAAATATTCAAGGAATATCAGCTCTATCAGTAACTATTGTATTGGATTGGGATCTATTATTTAGACAATGCAGGCGGATTCTTGTCGAGCCCGAGTCGACCAGGCGAGCATATTACCCACCATTTGACTTTCTTCATAGACCTTCTGAGAATAAGTCTGGGAGCTATTTATTTCTTCTAAAATGAAAAAAATCTCTGAAAGCCTTCCTAGCCTGTTCCAACTGAGTCCGATTTAAAGAGCCCACCGGATTAGCAGCTTAAATTAATGACTGCTGAAGTTGTGTTATTTTATCTAAACGTTCCCTAGTTTTCTTAACAGTGGTGGCAATCATCTGCCCATGGGCTGTAGCCTTAAAGCCCCCCCAGACAGAAAACATATCAGCGGTCCCTTCATTAATAGAAAAGTAGTATTTTATCAAACATCTGAATTCATCAATCCAGACTGGATCTTGCAAAAGAAGACGGTCGGCGAATGGCAGCTACGATGCTCCCCGCTAGCGCGTAGATGCGGTGATGCACCTCCGTCTTATTCAGATGGCGCCTCGAGGATCAGGTGTGTGGAAACGCCGAGGTCCGGCGTACCAGGCAGCTCCTTTCTCGTTTCTTGTTTCTCGCTCTCTGCGTTTTTACCGTGCAGCCGGAGACTGGTTCCAACTGAAGGGGAGAACTGAGGGCTTGTGTTCCTATGTGGTTCCGGTGGAGTCAGCAATTTCGTTGTTGCTCCTGCTTTCACTCCTGTTTGGTTTCCGCTGGCCAAGGTGATTTGAATGGTGGCTTGGACCGCGGGTGGATTTCATCTCTGCTCTGTTGGTTTGTGGGCTCCGGGTCTGTTATCTCGGATTTGACTGGACTTGGCTGCTTTCCGGAATGCTAAAGAAGTATTACTATAAGAGCACGGACATGGTTATGGACATGTGAGTACGATGGGGGAGTCTGCCGTCAATTGGTGGTGATTCCAAATGTATTCAGGAGGGAGAGCTGGGCGAGTGATATAATTTTGTTATAATGCCTTTTTTGGACTTGTGACTGCTGGTGAAGGACCTATAACGTAAAAATATAAAAACTTTTGGAACTATATAGGAGAGTTTGAGAGGTAAAAAAGAGAGAAGACGGTGATATTAATTAAAAACATTCTTTAAGTGAAAAAAAAACATTTTGCACAGAAGTAGTAGGAGGAGTCATGATGAGGAAACAGCTCAAGTTGGCGGCTGCAGAGAAGGAGGACGCCGTGATTGTCACAAAAAATAAAGTGCGGTCTACGAAAGCCAAACTGAATCAGTCCAAAGGGAGTAATAAATTACAGCATGCAGAGTCCTCCTTCAGCTCACAAAGTTCAGGTATTGAGGATTCCCCTTTAAAAGCTATAAGAATGGTGGCACCTACAGAAGTTGTTCCTAGGGAACAAAATCTTCAGTCAGGGATCTCTGAGTTTCGTCTGAATCAGGAGTTGAAAAATGCCAAAGATTTCCCTCTTTTTGCAAAAAAGATGGCACCCCTTGCTACTCTCACTGATAATTCAAGAAACGATGTTCTCGGGCAGGACGCTGAGCAGGCTATTGTGGGGGGTACAGGGGATGCAACAGCAGGAGCCCTCAACAAAACAATCAATGCTCTCAGCTCGTCCAGGGCCCCAAATCCTATTGGAAAGTAGCTCGAGTATAGTAAACACTGGGGCCGACTTAGATGAAAGCGGACATCAATCAGGAACCAAAGAGCCTGTCTTTATATATCAGGACGAGAAGGAAGTTTCATGCCTGATGGATATCAAAACTATGTTAAATATGATTCTTGAGGAAATATGAAGAAAACACAGCAGTTAGAAATTCAATCGATTCATCAACGTTTGGGAAAGATTGAGGAAGCAGTTGCTAGTCTTCCGGGTCGTCACCATGAGGCTGAATTAAGGACTTCTACTCTAGAGGACCAAATGATTGGTGTTATTCAACAAGTAGACTCAGTGGCACATGAAAGATCAATCATGGAGACCAAGATCGAGGACCTTGAGAATTTTTCCTGTCGTTCTAATCTTCGGATAGTTGGTGTTCCGGAACGGCTTGAAGGGGGTGACACCCTCAAGTGGTTGGAAACATTTATAAAAAAGGCAGTGCTACCTGACTTCGCGGGAGACTTAACACTAACTAGGGCTCATCAGGTCCCCGCTCATCTTCCTCCAAACGATAAGTTTTCCCGCACGATACTTGTCAACTTTTTTTTTTTTTAAACTTTATTTATTGGATTTTGCATCAAAACAATACAATCACACAGTTATCATAATCAAACTTCAGTGGCATTTCAAGGTCTGAATCATTACATCAGTATATCCAATGCATGTCCGGGGGGGGGCGGGAACAGCAAAATAGACATTATCATGAGTCTTAGCACAGGGACCCTGGGCAGGAGCAGCCGGCAACAGAGCCACACACAAGAAAAGCGAACAGTGTAGTCCTGAGGGGTTCTTCAGCGGACCCTCCCCATGCAGTATACCTCTCCCAGGGCATGACCGCAATCCTTAAGACACGTGTAACAGGTAAGCAACCCGATCATCCCAGCCTGGCAATCGTGGAAGAACTCCCGCCCCCACAGCACCGCAACAGCTCAACCGATCCCTTGCGTAATTTGTGAATCATGAGCAGCAGAAGCAACGCCATCAAGGGCCGGGGGAGGGGCATCCCCGGTCAGGGCTTCCGGGTATTGCAGTAGGTAACATTGTAGTGGGCCCCATATATCGGCGGGGCGGGATCGAGCCGGGAGCAGGTCGGAGTATGCCAGGATCTGTTCTTGGCAGTAGACAAGGTCTTTAAGCCATTCCTTAAATTTCGGAGCCCTCCCCCGCCCCCAACGGCACGCTATCCTCCGCTTCGCCAACAACAGCGCCACCGTGACAAACCTGCGGCTTGTCCGCGGAATGTGTTTGGTATACCCCAATAGGGCCTGCACCGGGTCGGGCTCAAGGAGTAAGTCCACCATCTGTGAGACAGCGGAGAACACTTGGGTCCAGTAGGTCTGAATTGCGGGGCAACCCCAGGACAAGTGCAGGAAGTCCGCATGTGGGGCATGACATCTCTCGCAATTATCCGAGTTTTGCAGTTTGAATTTGTGTTTGGTGACCGGTGTGCAGTACAGACGATTTAGGAACTTAAAGTGTATGATACGATGTCTGCTGCTTGCAGAAATTTGCTCTGTCTGTATGCAACAGTATGACCACCTGTCATCTCCCAGCTCTAGCCCCAACTCCCGCTCCCACTCCCCACGAGCCCGCGAGGCGTCAAGTGCAGTGTCAGATCGAATTGTGTGGTATAGTATGGAGACCAGGTGGGAGGGCGAGGATGCCTGTAAGACTCTGTGCAATGGGTCAGTGATTTCGGGTTCCTCCGGGAATGTCTGTAATATGGACCGCATGCCGTGCCTCAGTCTCATGTAGGTGAATAGCTCCAAGGGGGTAGGCGCGTACCCATCAAAGAAGTGTTCCCGATCTCGAAAGCGCCCAGCCGAGAATAGATCACCCCACCTTTGAATCCCCAGTTTGTGGATCAAGTCTTGAAACAGTCTTTCCTGTAGAAGAGGCAGCTGCGGGTGGTAGGCAATGGGGAGAAGGGGCGAGTACAAGAACGAGCTCGCAGCTCGCTTAGATATCTCCAGCCATGCCCGTACCGTTCCCTGCAATGCATTATAGTCCGAGGTATTATAAGGGAGAGTACTATGCAGCAGACCGTGCAGAGGCAGAGGAGCCGCCAGCCAGTCCTCCGCAGCGAGTTGGGGCATAAATGCAATGGGGTGGAACCAGTAATATGCATAGTGTGCTTGAGCGCAATAGTAGTACAACTCCAGGTCCGGTATGTCCAAACCTCCCCGGGAGTAGGGGGAGGTCATCACCTCCCACTTCAGCCGAGGTCTCTTCCCGCCCCAAACTAGCCGAATCAGTTCCGAGCGCAGTCGATTGAAAAAGTGCCGACCTGGTGGGAAGGGAATGTTCATGAACAGATTCAAAAGTCGGGGGAGCACCACCATCTTAATCAAGGCAGCACGTCCTGCCATCGAGAGGGGGAGCGCTATCCAGCGGTCTACGCAGGAGGAGACCTGTGTCAGTGCCGTACCATAGTTAGAGCGCATCAGTTCGTCCCTGTCGCGAGATATCCTCACGCCTAGATATTTTACGTCAGACTCACACCATTCTATGGGATAGTCAAGTGAGAACCTCCGACATCCATCCGTCAAATGGAGGATCTGAGACTTGGCCCAATTGATTCGCACGCCTGACATTTCCCCGTACGTGATGAATTCCCTGAGTAGCGGGTTCAGGTTGTTTTGGGGGTCTCGCACATACAAAGTTATGTCATCTGCATAGAGCGACAGCAGAAGCTGCCTCTGCTCGTAGATAAGCGCCCTATGTTGATGACGCTGTCGCAACCGTGAAGCAAGGGGCTCCACCGCCAGTGCGAACAAGAGAGGGGATAAGGGGCACCCCTGCCTGGTCCCCCGGGCGATTCCAAAGGGCTCCGACGTCCTACCGTTGATCAATACCCTGGCACGGGGGCCACCGTAAAGGATAGCTATCCAGCCCAGGAAAACTAGGGGGAAACCCATACTAGTCAGCACCGCCACAAGGTAATCCCACTCCAGGGAGTCGAACGCTTTCGTCGCGTCCAAAAAGACGGCCACCATCTGGAGGCTGGGGTCAACGTTCTGCAGAGTGGCGAATAGCGTGCGCAGGTTGTGCGACGTCGCCCTGCCCGGTATGAAACCCGACTGATCCGGGAGTACTAGCCCCTGCATAAGGAGCGACAGCCGGTTAGCCAGAGTTTTAGAGAGGATCTTTACGTCACAGTTAAGGAGGGACAGAGGCCGGTAGGAGTCAGGGGAGGCCGCCGGTTTACCCGGCTTCAAAAGGGAAGTAATCAATGCCTCTCTCATGGTAGGGGGGAGCTTTCCCAGCGTGTGGGCCTCCTCAAACACCTCTTTCAAGATCGGGGCAAGGATATCTATGTATGACTTATAAAACTCGATCGGGAGCCCGTCGAGGCCAGGGGCTTTCCCCGAGGCCATTTGCATGATGGCCTCACGAATTTCGTCAATCCCGAGCGGTGCCATGAGGAACTTCCTCTGCTTATCAGATAGCCATCCCAATGTGGTCTCCCCCAAATAGGGAGCCAGCTCCGGCGGTGCCGTGTGAGCGGAGGAGTACAGGTCAGTATAATGAGTAACGAATGTTTGCATAATAGACCGGGTGTCTCTGTGGAGCTCCCCCGACCCATCCTGAATCTCGAGGATTTGGTTGTTAAAGCGGGGCGGTCGGATTGCCCAAGCGAGGTATTTACCCGGGCGCTCCCCCTCCCCGTATCTACGAGCTTGAAAGTGTTTCCCCCTGAATCGGACCTCTCTGTCCGCTGTGTCTTTATATTCTGTCAGCAGTTCCCGAAAGCGGGCTTGAGCCCCAGCATCAGTATGAAACGTGGGGGCACTCTCCAAGTCTTTCAAGTCAGTTTCGAGTTTACAAAGGGTGCTACGTAAAACCTTGAGGACCCCCACCCCCTTTGAGATGCATAGTCCTCTAATCGTGACTTTAAAGGCCTCCCACACCACGGCAACACTATCCACCGTGCCACCGTTGCGCTGGAAGAAGCTCTCAATTTCCTGCGCTATTTCTGATCTGAAGACGTCATCCAGCAGGGCAGTGGGCTGCAATCTCCACGCCATTGGAGACCCGGCGAGGTCAGTCATGACAAAGTTCAGCAGGACCGGGGCGTGATCGGAGTACGTGCGCGCGAGGTGTTTTACCCAGCCTATCGCGGGGGCAAGCCCCGGTGAAACCAGGATATAGTCCAGTCTCGCCCATGTGGAGTGCGCGGCAGTCCAGTGCGTGCCCTCCCTTGTCACCGGGTGCCTAGAACGCCACGTGTCTAGTAGATGACGCTCAGTAAGAAGGTCATGCACATATGCCTGCGAGCGGGAGTAGTGGTGTGGGTTCGGCTTCAACCTATCACTCCCGGGGTCAACAGCTATGTTAAAATCACCCCCCCACACTAGGTGGGTGAAACCGATACGCAGAATCTCTCCCCACAGCGCCTGAAGACAAGACGGATCATCAGTGTTAGGACCATAATAGCACGCTAAAGTGAGCGTATCCGTGCCCATGCGCCCCCATACAATACAATACCTGCCCTCCCGGTCTATACGCTCGCCCATGTGCACAAACAGGGTATGTTTCCTAATGAGGATGGCCACCCCACGTGAGTAGGTGGAGTAGGAGGAGAAGGTACGGTGCACCGCCCAGCGCGAGGCAAATAGCACCGGCCTGGAGGGATCTAAGTGCGTCTCCTGAAGAAAGGCCACTCCCACGTGATGCCTGTCCAGGTATGCTAGGACGTGCCTGCGTTTCCTGTGGTCCCCCAAGCCCCTCACATTCCAGGATAGAAAGTTAAGCTGCCCAGTAGAGACCCTATGTGTTTGCGGATCAATCATGGAAGACCAAAAGACTCACATCCAGCAATATAGTGCAAACGCCACCCCCCGACCCGTATGTAGAAACCATGCCAACAGCGCCACATCCCATACAAACTTAACAAACATTACAAATCCCCAACACCCCCCCCCTCCCCCCTCCCACAGCAGCATCCCAAACATGCTATCTGGACGGCCCCCCTCCCCCCCCCCCCTAACGAACTCCGTCCATAGCAAAGGCCACAGTGGAGCAACATGAAAACTTAAAGTCAATTGGGTAATACCCTTGGGAGGACAGTCTAGGTGAATACACAATAAACCCCTCGATCCAGGAGAGAGTTTCCCGCCCTTGGGCCGGGCTCACCCCATGATCAAAGAGGGTGCCCAGCGAGGCGATAATTTCCTGAGAGTCTAGTGCAAGAAAAAGAGTTTCTACCCCCCGCTATCAGCCCCTCACAGTGAAGAAAGCCGGGCCCGTGGGTCACTATATCAAGTCCCATAATAGCAGATATTCGCACCGCCTTACCAGCCGACAGGCCTCAGTCTCAAAATCGACAGGTCAACACTCCAGACCCATCAGTCTGATGCCAGCGGTGAGGAGCAGTCCTGATCACGTTTCTTGAGTCGTTTCAAAAACTCCTCCGCCTGTTGGGGTTTAGTGCAAAAGATTTGTTTCCCTTGATGCGTGATGCGCAGGCGGGAAGGGTAAAGAAGCGCATAGTCAACTTGTGCAGCGCGTAGTTTATGCTTGACCTGGACAAATTTCTTTCGCTCCTCCTGAACCACCGGGGTGAAGTCCGGAAAAATGGTGAAGGCGTTGCCGCCATAGGATAGGCTCTTCTTCTCCCTCGCCGTCCGAAGCGCGACATCTCGGTCACGGAAGTTCAACAGGCGTGCTATAATAGGGCGAGGGGGAGCCCCCGGCGGTGGCCTTAGGGCCAGAGATCTGTGCGCCCTTTCCACTATGAACTGGGGGGATAGGGAGTCCGTGCCCACCACCTCGCGCAGGAGACCCTCCACATAGTCCTCCATCTTGCCCGTGTGGGTCGATTCTGGTATGCCAATTATACGGATATTGTTCCTCCGACTACGCGCTTCCAAGTCTTCGTTTTTGGCTGCTATTACATGGAGGATTTTGTCCATGCGCGCCATAGCGGCGGACAGTTCCGTTGTGCGATCTTCGGTGTCTGAGATACGTCTCTCCGTTTCCGTGATGCGTTCGCCATGGCTGTCAACCTTATGTACGATCGAGTCCATGCGGGATTGCATGGAATCCATTTTGTCGACTATGGTCGCAAGACTTTGCCGCATGTCCAGCAAGATGGACTTGACATCATCCCCCGGCGGGGCCTCCACCGGCTCCGACCCCGCCGCAGCAGCCTCCGGCTGCGGCCTGGTCTGCTTTTTGGACTCAAAAGTAAGGCGAGGCTGTCGGCTGTCCGGCTTCCCCATGGCGGCGCCACCAGGCCACCCGCGGCGGGGTCAGGGGGGACGCCCGGGTGGGCCCCGGGGGCAAGCGGCCAAGGAGGGGGGGAGTGGCAGCCTAGGGAAGAGGGAGAGCAGCCAGATCGTGCAGCAGGTCACTGGCTCAACCACCAGCACCTCGTGCAACCCCCTCCACCTGCCACGCAGGATCTCGCTGGGGACCAGCCGCCCCCCCCCCCGGGGCCAACCGCGACCCCACAAGCACACCGCTCACCTCCACGGCCAGTAGCGACTCTCCGTGAGTGAACGGGATGAGCTCCGCGCGGAGCGCCAGCAGAAGAGAGTCCGGTATATGGGGGCAAAGAGGATCCAAGTCGGGGCCCCACACGCCGGCCTCGCGATCGTGAGCGCGCCAGGCACACTCCGCCGTCTAGCCCCCTCTGTTCGATGGCTACCTCCTCCGTGTCGTCTCTCCCCAGCGTAGGCACCACCTCGAAGGCCCCAGCGCAGGAGGGTCAGCGGTCAGCGCAGCAGGTAACAGTCTCTCCGGGCCTCGCACCTCCTCCGATCTGTCCCTCCGGCGGACGTGTAATCGCCCCCAGTGGGCTAGCAGTAGGGTAGCAGCCGGGGGGGGGTCCGCGCAGGCCGGTACGAGCGGGACGGCACCGCGCCGCAGTAAGGATCCGGCGCGGGCAGGGAAGGCGGCGACCCCAGCCGGGGATTCAGCCAGGCGCGCCACTCACCAACGCCCGCGCCTGTTGTGCATCACGCCGTAGTCCAGTCCGTCCTCCTGCCCCCGGCCGGGGGGATCCAACACGGGTCCCAGCGAGCCCCAGCTGACACGTCGCAGGGCCGCCGCCCGCAGCCGTGGATCCGGAGGTGGGGCCTGTCACCCACGTGAGACGCACCGGACTCGCGTCGCAGCAGCCTCCCGGATACAGCTCCAGCAAGACGTCCTCCACAGCCGGCACAACTTGCGGCGGCCTCGCAGTCCGATATCTCCGGGTCGCCAGGGATGAGACAGCGCTCCAACTGCGGTGGGGATGTTGGTCCACCCACACAGGCCCGCGTGGGCTATCAAATGCGACTTTCAGGAAGGATTGTTAAGGATTTCTTCGCTGGGCTGCGGGAGCTTCACCCGAAGGCAGCCATTCCGCTGTGCGCCACCTAGCGCCTCTCCACGATACTTGTCAACTTTGCGTATTATCGTGTAAAGGAAAAAGTCCTGACTTCGGCAATTCAGTTGAGACAGTTTGAAACTGAAAATGGAGTAAGGTGCAGAATTTTTTCTGATATGTCGGCAGCAGCAGCTAGAAGACGGAAAGAGTTTGTTAAATTATTATATTTGTTTAAAGCTCAAGGGGCACTAGCTTCGATCGCACAACAATGAAAACTTAAAGTTCTTGTTTTTTTGTTAAGAAAATTTTCTTTTTTTTCTTTTAGATTTCTGATTTGGCGATTTAAAGACTTGTAGAGTCATTCTTTTTGAAGATTCGTTTTTTTTCTTTCTTTCTTTTGTGAGGGGGAGGGAGATCACTTTGTGGTACAATATCAGTGCACCAGTATGTGCTTGGGGGGTGGAGTGTATGGACAGCGGGAATATCCACATTTCCTAAGGGGTGGAGGGGTTTTTGTTGGAGGAGGATTAGGGTGGCTTGGGTTAGTTGGAAAAATGAGCAGGTGCTATAAGGAATGCGTTAAATGGTGTAGGAGTAAATTGAAAATAGAATTGCTGTGCATTGAGCTTTGAGATCTTTTTTGTACTTCGTGAATGAGCTCATACAGTAATTGCCAAATTCTTTCTGTCAACGTTAATGGAATTTTGAACAGACGTAAATATGGTGGATTGATAAGGTGGCTAGTTACTTTAAAACCTCAAATTCCTTTTTTTACAGGAAACTCATTTGAAATCCAATACCCCAAAATGTTATATTCCAGGAATGTTTTCAAGGTTTTTTTTTTGCTTCAGCAGGTGTTGTAATGTAGAGGGTGGCCATATATTTTTCTTGTGAATTTGATTGGGTGTTTCTTCAGGAACAAAGAGATCCCCAGGGAAGGTGGATATGGGTACATGTGTCATTAAACTGCCAGATTCTGTATTTTGTTAGTTATTATGGACCAATATTTGATGACGAATCTGCATTGTGTTCACTTTATAAACTTCTGATTGGGGTAACGGGGAAATTGTTTTGGGGGGCGATTTTAATTATATTCAGGACTTGATAATGGATACCTCAAATAGAGGGAAAAAACAATTGAAACCTAAAACAAAGAAGCTTTTTGATGCTTTGATAGATGATCTCCAGCTAGTTGATGCATGGCGGTTTTTAAATCAAAATGGTCGTAAATATACTTGCTCTTCACGCCAACATCAAACTGCATCTCGTATAGATGTTCTTTTGTTGTCACTCTCTTTGATTCTTAGAGATGCAGATATTGGTGCTAACGCTTTCTCTGACCACTCTTATGTTCAAGTATGTATAGAATTGGGTCTTTCTAAAAATCGCAGGCCTAAGTGGCAGTTGTGCACATTACTCAGCATGATATAGTTAGGCAGTTTATGTTTCAACATCTGTGTAGTACGCTAGTGCCTTCTAACACATCACTCAGGGCTTGCTTCTTCATGTATCAACTGTTTTGAACAATCAGCCACCACTACTGTTTCCCTGGCCACACCAGCCTTTTATTGCAGATCATTTTCTTTTGCAGGATTTCAGATAGAGTTCTGTGTCATTCGGTCTCCATGATCCTCAAATTGACAAATGAAGCTCCATCTGTCCAATCCCTACCTCCAACAGTTATTGACATGCTATGTGTTTCCTTTTAACATGTCTCACAGCTGAATGGTGAAGATCACCATGTATTGTGTTCCTCTTCTCTTAGAATCCTCTTCAGAAGATCAAAGTTCTTCCTATATGTTTGTATTGTAACATTCAAAAACTGCCTGTTTGTGAAATTTTCTTATTTCAGTCAAATGTATCTTCTGCCCATCTTTAGGATTGGGTCACAGTTGCAGTACTTGAAAACATGTGTGATGAGGGCTTCTGGTGGTGTGGAACAACCAGGGCCCTGTGTGCCTCCTGTACCAAGGAGTGTGATAACCCATTGGACTGAAGGACCTTCAACCCTTGGATTTGAAGGACTTTCAATTTCCACTCTTCAGGGAACAGTTTGACACTTGGCTCTTCAACCTTCTCTGGCAGCCCAATCATTCATATAGCATTCCTCCTCTATGTGCACTTTGCATCCTCAATCTAGCTTGGTTTGACCTACTGTGAATGTGCAATGGTCTCATGGTTGCTTTTAATGTGTTCATATCTGTAGTCGATCCCCCATCCGAGAGTGAATTCGCTTTGTTCTGCACTGCTATTGAGTATCTTAAAATCAGCCCTCAGTAGGTTATCCTCAAATGTAACCATATCTATGTTGTGCTCCAGCACAAATTTTCAGTTTTGGATTACAAGAAGGGCTTCTGTAAGCTTGGATGCCATTATCTTCACTGCACCCCTAATCTCATTAGGTTCTTCTCACAAATCATTTATATCCTCACACAGATTGTGGCTGAGAAATATATATTTGTCTGGGCTGTGTTGCTGAACCATTATAGTTTTTCTTTTCCAACAAGTATATGGTTGTTTGGTTGCTCTATGTAAGGTCTGAAAGGTAAATTCACTTCTCTGTTACAGGCAACCATCTACTGTACTTCTCCCTATGTGGGTATTCAAAGTGGTAATCGCTGGACCCAGCCTACAGTGATCAGTCATTCTGGCCTTTTCCATTATTCCTGCCTGGCCTCTACAATTGCCTGTCAGAGTATCATTCAGTATAATGGTATATTGCCATTGTACCAGCCCAATTATTGGCACGAGCTCTGTAACCCAAGAAGAGTCCTTGGACACCCTATGCATATGTGCAACAATGTGAGTGTCTGCTGGGAAGGTCCATCAGCGCCCAAGTCGATGCCAAGTATATTCAATGGTGTTTAATGAGAGTCACATTAGATCCTCAATGGGTCCTCCATGAATTAATTTTGTTTTCGTCTGCCAGCTGGTATCTCTCAGTGCACATTTGGAAAGTGGTCATATTTACTTTAGCCAGCCAGTAGTTTGGCCACTGCCTTTTGTCAGTTTCCCGGCCATGCCCACAATAGAGATGATGCAAGTGATATCTACTGCTCTCAGTCTGATGGTATTGAACAGGCTGTACTCCACTTTTTCAAGGCAAAAAAAGGATTATGGGGAGGTGGTGCTCATCATATTTGGTAATTTGCCTAAAGGGCTCCACAATGAGGTGGGGTCCTCAGACAGTAAATGATCACTTGCATCAGCACAGGCCATACATTTAATGATTTATGGCATTGTATTAAAACAGAATTTCTGGGGGTTATAAAGGGGCACTGAGGAGCTCTGTAAATTTAGGATATTCGCTAATGGGGTAATTACCCATCTCAAGTACTATTTACACTCCCTGCCATGATGAGTCCCTAAAGTTACTAAATTAACTTGAGCTCAACCCCCTCATAGCCATTGTACAGAGCAGATATGCATAACTTAGAGAAATGTGTAAAGTACATATGCAGCGCTAAAACCATAGTAAAGTTGAAAAGAAACACAATAAAAGTCCCAAAGCTAATTAGAAAAAGAGAGTACAACTTAATGCACTAAATTACTTCATGTTGACAAACATCCAATAAGAAAAAACACAGATATGAATTCATGCAGCGATAGCGCCAGGAAGCGCAAAGTGCAGATGATATTCGATAAGTATATCGGTCCAGGGTTGCTTTTGTTCCAGTTCAAGGAGGATCTGGTTATACAGTTTGGACTGGACTATTCCCACTTGGGATTCAAGAGATGAGATGCACTCCTCAAAATCCATGTTTTAATCTTTCTTTTACCATTCGAACTTTAACAGCGTGCAATGCCTGCTTTGCACTTCGTCTCGTAGCGCTGGAACAGGGGCAACACTGATTTACAAATGGATGGGTACAAACTGAGGTGCATGGTGAGCAAAAGAACAATAGGTTGAAGTGCTAACCCAACTACTAGCCAGTGGTTAGGTTTACTGTAATCAGCCTCCAATCACCTTTTGTGTGTTTCATGATAGTCAATAGTCAAAATAGATCATGAACTAGGCGCAATTTGACACTAACCACGATGGAGTGTGGGTCACAAACACTAGCCAGGCTTGTCCATAGAAAATATTTTAGCTTCTGATTTCGAGCCTAATTTACAGTTTGTCGGAAGGATATCTACTCCACCGGGGAGACTGAGTATAGTACTTCATCACTTTGAGGTAATACAGGTCTGCCGAAGGTTTGAGTGGTCGGCATGCCAAGTGGACATTTCTTGCATTTACGGGAACCACTGTCATGGCAGCTCCTGCAAATTCACAGAAAGTTTGAAAGATGGCTCTCAAAATTTAATCTTGTCTTTTATTTAAAAAGAAAAGAAACAAATAACCAAGCAGACAAATGGCAAGCCTGTTGGGCCATCAGAAGTGTATGTTGGCGGCAGAGACTACTGTAGTCAACATACTGAAGGTGCGCCTGACACTTTGGGGGTCATTAGCACGGTCGGCGGATCGCCACCGCCTGACTGGCGGTGATGATCTGCCCGCCAAAACACCACGCCGAAAGGCCTGTTACCCCCCACCACATTAGCATGGACAGCAAATTGTCTCCCAACCCGATCCTATCCGTAGGACTCTTACGCAGATGCTTCGTACAGCTCTATGGACACTGTTTCCAAGCGAGCAAGTACGAGTCACAATTCAGGTCGCCTTCACGATTCGGTATGTCGGATCAAAAAAAGCAGCTTGAATCATTCTTTTGGGGCTTGTAGCAGACCCACCACCACCTGGAGCCTTCCGATTCAGACCCGTGGGGGTACCCATGGGTCCCCCCTTACCATGCATGGACAGTATGGTGGGTAAAATGGGGTCGCCGCCACAGGGTGTACGCTTTTCCCTACTCACCCCTTTTTTGCTATGGGAGCCTGTGCACGCGTCCAGTAAACAGACTCCCATAGAGTTCAATGGAAGTCTGAGTGAAGCAAGTCCTAAGCATAAGAATGCATCGTACTCGCTCATTCGGACTCCAGTTGCATGAATCGCTCGTAAAGCCCTACTGATCTGAGTCGTACGGATGGCTTTACTAGCAAGATCGTAATCAGGCCCTTAATATTAAGCCTGGGTGGAGTTTGCTACTCGCAGTGATTTTCAGTGCCAGGTGCTTGTCCACTCTGTGCAATTATCGAGAACGGCACCATGCACTGTAAAAGCGGACGCTGCTTCCTTTCTTTTTTACTTGAGCAGCAGCTTTTCCAACACGAACAGAAGGTTTTTCAACGTGAGCGTTTGCGAGCATACACAACCACATCCAATGAGAATGAGTGCTTTCAGCTCCGCCCGCCGCAATGTTACAAATGCGGGATGCGCCAGCCAGTGTGGTGGGCGCATCCTAATTGTAGGTGCAGGACCGCTGCAAGCATTGCGGGAGGTCCTGTTTTCCGGGGGTATGGCGGGCAGACAAAGTCCGCCCGCCATACTATTGACCCCCTTAGGTGTTGCGAAACTCACGAACCTCAATCCACAGGAACAAAGAGAAACTGCCCACACTCCCCAAAACAGCCATCTATATGGAAATAGATATATCTCATACAGGAGGGCTAACTGAAGGAGATGTGGGGAACAAATCCGGAACAAACGGCCACCTGTTAGTTCCCCCAGGAGACTCAAGGATTGTAGAACACAAGAGGAGATTCAGGCATGGTAACCTAAAAGAAAGTGTAAAAACAGAAAACGGCTCTCAGAAATCCCTTCAACTGTACTATTAACAGATTTTAATTTATATAAACGTGCCTGTCCTGCAGAGATCAAAGCTCCAGTTACCAGCTAGATTCTCCAAAAGTTAGAAGAGATAGACTGAGCTTCAATGAGATGAAAGAGTCAAAGTCTATTTGGTTCCTTCTCCATCAGCAACAAATGAACTGTGATTCCAACGTGAAGATAATAATCCAATGTCTTGGTAAGTCTTTGTAACTCAAGACTTAGTCCAATGTATTAATATAGTTGTCCCACAAAACAAAAGGAATAAAGAAACTGCTGGGATCTCTCATGCAAAGGTCCAAAACACAGTGACAACTCAAACAGCTTCTTTGTGTTTATTGCAAATAAATAAATAAATAAATAAACGCTGCCGCGTATAAACTTAAAACGCGACTGCTAGACAACAAAAAGAACAAGGCTCAATAGCAAGGAACCTTGTCACAGTTGTGGTTCCTACAACAAAAAAAAACTACCGAGCAAAGACGCGGTCACGTATGCACCTTAAACGCAACCGCGAGTCTAACGGAAAACAATGGCACGACCGCTGCTTCCTTTGCTGCTGCAGGTGCAAAAAGAAAGACGCTACCGCGTATTTCTTTCAAACGCAGTCGCGATTCCAAAATACAAGATGCTGCTGCAAGTATTCACCAATCGCGGTCGCGAGTGAAAAATCCAAAACGCGACCGCGAGTGCTGGAATCAAGACACGGCCGCGAATATTGCCTAAACATGGCCGCGGGCAGCTACAAACATCCAACACTTAAAAATAGAATGATTGCGGTCAGTGAAGGTAAAATAAATACCGCCAGGGAAGCAAGATTCTCAGAATAGAGAAGCAGGAAATCCTCGAGAAGATTCAGGAAGGAGGCATGGTCCAAGGTCCAAAACCGAATGCCAAGCACTAGTTCCTTCTGCTCGTCTGCTTTTAACACCTAAGGGAGCGTGTATAGATGTTCCTGTTTCGGCTCTGGGTATAGCTCACTGTTACCTGCCTCACTTCTCCTTGGCTGCCGTCCTGTTCCCTGTTCTCCCTCCCGCCGCCGCAGCATACTATCTTGTGGCCGCCGTGTGGAGGGAGGAGGAGAAGACCACAACCACCGGCATCCTTTGCAGCCACTGCCGCTGACTCCATGCCTGGAGACGCTTAAAAACTGACGAGAGCCCCGGCAGAGCGGGTGCTCTATGGTTCCTGTTTTGGCTCTGGGTATAGCTCCCTGTTACCTGCCCCACTTCTCCTTGGCTGCCGTCCTGTTCCCTGTTCTCCCTCCTGCCGCCGCAGCATACCATCTTGTGGCCGCCGGGTGGAGGGAGGAGGAGAAGACCACAACCACCGGCATCCTTTGCGGCCGCTGCCGCTGACTCCGCACCTGGAGGCGCTTAAAAACTGACGAGAGCCCCAGCAGAGCGGGTGCTCTATGGTTCCTGTTTCGGCTCTGGGTATAGCTCCCTGTTACCTGCCTCACTTCTCCTTGGCTGCCGTCCTGTTCCCTGTTCTCCCTCTTGCCGCCGCAGCATACCATCTTGTGGCCGCCGGGTGGAGGGAGGAGGAGAAGACCACAACCACCGGCATCCTTTGCGGCCGCTGCCTCCGCGCCCGGAGACGCTTAAAAACTGACGAGAGCCCACGCGACGCGTGATCGCGCGTGGGATCAGCCGGGCCAAGCCCGGGCAAAGGGCGGGCCGTCTGAGGCCGTCTCAGGCCGAAGTAGGCCGGGCTGGGCCTCCCCCCTGACATTTGCGACAGGACATTGGACACCTTACCTGGAACGAACTGTGTAAGGTTAAATCTCCTTGTTTTGGGAATAAGTTTAAATTCTGAACTTACTTTTATCACACTGTTAAGTATTCTTAAGTAAACAAACCATCTTTATTCAAGGGCATCACGGTAGCTAATGTGAGCTTGATAGAATATTGTGGTGATAACAATGAGTCCTGGTAAAAAATCACTGGCGGGAGGGCCTGCTCAAGGGACACTGGACCTATTCATAATGAGGGCTGCAAATGTCTTAGAACCGGAAATAGCCCTCACGGAACGTCGCCTATCCATAGAGCTTTTGCATAACAAGCGCTCGTCTCTGGGCCTCATCCAGCAATCTATTACTCCCCTGAACACACTCACAGAAAGGGATTCTACTGGAGACATTGGCATCCCTCATCAACTATTAGAGTGAAGTGCTTCCACTAACACCAGCAGGGAGTCTGATATTGATGACTCGTATTTAGAACCCCCTATGACAACTAGTTCCAATGTGGTCACAAACCCCAAGCCTACCACGAAGTTAAACATACAAAATGCACCTGGTCTAGGACAAGTAAACAAAAGGAAACGAGGCGAAAATAGGCACAAGGGCAGGTGTGCCAAGACTCTAAAAACGGCTTCAACAGCCACAAGTTCCCTTAAGGGCTTGCCGGAAAAAGACGCTAATCTAACTCATATGCAATGTTCAGTCTTTCCCACTGATGTTCACTTAGAACTATTGGGAAATATTGAAGACTTAGTTAGATCTCTTATACGACCACTAATGGAGCGGGTAAAAAAAGTGAACAGCTGGGGGGTATAGAGGAGGTAATTTCATCAAATACCAAAATCTTACATGAATTGGCAGCCTCCAAAGCAAGCCCTACTTTTAATGTGCCAATATCTGATGGGCAAAAAATTAATCAAGTAATCAGTAATGGCACTACGTCTCAGCCATAGGCAAATAACCTGTCCCCCCCCAAATTAACCAGTACATGCAAGAAAGACAGGGAAGGAAGGGAGGGAGGACCAATAAACGCACAGAATACCATCCCAGATAGCAAATACGGAAAAACCGCCCGACCCCAAGATAGGGACGAACAAGGTATTTTTTGTAGAATAGATTTGCCACCTGAATCAGCAGCCTATGTTACAGTCCTTACTGGGGTCCCCGAATTAACAGCTGGAAGGAAAGAAGGGCACCACAAACTTAAAAACAAGGTTGTCCATTGGCTTACAAATAATAGGCCCTTACCGCCCAATATAAGCGGGGAGATCTTGCATGTAAGAAGACTGGGATGGGTGGGCCAGAGACCTAAAGATATACCAGGGGACGTGGTTGCTGTAAACTTCAGAGGTCGTAGGGCAACTGCGTATCTAAGGGACTGGTACCTGGAAAGCGGAGGGTGAGGAATATCCACCAAGGACTTAACATACTTCTACCCCCAGTACCAGATGATTAATACACGAGAGCCAAGGAAATATGGCGTAAGGGAAGCACGAGTTCCAGGCTTTAACATCCCAACATTTAACCATTATTTTATGTTGTCTGGACTCGATTTGGTGGATTGACGCACAAATGGAATATCCTGTAAACGATTTGTGCCCAGAGGCAGTGATTCGCTAGTGGTCATTAAGGGAACATATGACAGGGCCAAGGAAACCCTCATGAAAGATAGAAGGGGGAAAAAGGGGAAAGGAAACAACCCCCATCTTATTATGGCCCAAGTAGAAAATGGGAGGATTTAGATATAGACGTAAACTCTAGAGCTGAACATAGTCTAAATATAAAGTACACTGCACCCACAAGGACTAAAGCCATGTTCAGGAACATTCATACAGGGAAGCACGCACAGACAGACGAGTGCATTAGTAATAATAAATTTGCCCAACTATTGGTATCCTGGAATATAGCAGGACTCAAGAACAAACTAGTGTCCCTGGATTGGTTAACTTTTATTGACACGCATACGGTAATATTACTCCAGGAGACATGGCAGATGGTACCCCAGTTCAGGCAGGGCTATTTGAACTTTTTTGTACCTGCAGTCCATACCAAAAGAGGCAGGCCTATGGGGGGCCTGACCACCTGGATCAAGCAGGATGATAGGTACACAACCAAACAAATACATTCCAATTGCACTGATATTCTTATTGTAAAGCTACAATGTCTCGACTGTAGAGACTTACTTGTTTTCAATGTCTATGCTAGGGGCAAACCAGGAGGTAAACCCTCCGAGATAGTCACCAAGTTGGGCCAACATTTGGACATTTATGATGGTAAGGTAAACTTATTGGTAGCAGGTGATTTCAACTGTTCTTTTGAACCCTTGGATCAAAATTGACATCGAACTTACCAAGGGAGAAGATCGCAGTTGGCAGATTCCTCAACTGACCATCCCCCCCATTAAACGGTGGACTCAGGCTGCTCTTCAGCTCAAAGCCCTATGCCTTGAACAGGGCCTTAGGGCCGTAAATGGCAGGACAAAAACAGATAAAGAGGGGAGACCTACATTTGATAATGGGGTGCGTACTAGTCGGATAGACTATATCTTAGTGAACCTAGAGTTCTGGTCATCCATCCATGACATGGCTATTATAAAAAGAACAGAGAGTGACCACAACCCCCTTAGTTTAGAGCTTTAATTATTTAAAGCAAAAGATGCTGTAGCCAGTTCGATAACCATTGACATTTTTCCCACAAATGATACTAGGAGAGTGAAATGGGCTGAGTGCCTTCTGAAACAGGAAAACATTACTGAAATGGGCAAACTAGTAGTAAGCGCAACCACAGAGCTCCAGGGATGTATATCTGATGATGATCTTATGTCCAAGGTTGTTTCAATTCACACAACACTTTTTACTAGTCTTAGCAAATATTTTATCAAAGAGGTAACTGGCCCACAACGTAACAATAGAAAGCAGGCAGAATCTTGGTACGGTAAAAGTTGCAGGGCTGCATATAAATTATTTGCTGCAGCAGTAAGATCGAAAAATAGGGATCTAATACATGTTGCAAGACGCAACTATAAAATTACCCAGCAGGAAGCTAAAAAATCCTGGGATGAAAAATATTGGGAAGAGCTATTTGAAGCTAGCAAGTCGAGAAATATGGTAGGTTTCTGGGACTTGGTAAAATGGGGTAAGGGGTGCTATAGGGCCTACCCGCAAAATTATGTCCCTCCTGAATCGTGGGTGTCGCACTTTAATACTCAGTTTGCATGCCCTGATTGGGAAAAAGGGACAAGCTGTAATATCATCCTTAACGATGTAACTATTACTCCTTTGCAATTCAGCCTGAAAGAAGTTGAATATGTCTTAACTACTGTCCCTAAAGGGAGAGCTCCAGGGCTGGATACTATACCCGCGGATCTCTTTATACATGGCAGAGAGGTCTGGGCACCGTATATACAGCTACTTGCCAATGCCATTGCTAAAGGCTCCCCAATTCCAGATATCTGGAAGGGAGCCGAAATAATCCCTATCTTTAAGAAAGGAGATCGTGCTGATCCCGCAAACTGCAGGCCAATTAGCCTGATAGCCTGTATTCAGAAGGTGGTGGCTAGGCTCGTGCTGTTCAGGATCCAGAATTGGATAGACGACGCTGAGGTTATATCACCACTGCAAGCTGGCTTTCGCCCATTCACGAGTACTGTGGACCAGGTTTTTAGATTTGCTACTATTTATTGGAAGTGGGTAGTTCTCGGAGGAGGCACCCTATACGCGGCCTTTGTCGATCTGAAATCGGCCTTCGACTTAGTACCGCGTACAAGGATGTGGAGAGTCCTTCAGGAGCAAGGCATGCCACCGGAACTCCTCGCTTTTTTAATTAAATTCCACGATAATAATTTTGCGCAGGTCCGGTGGGGGGAGCAAGGCCAGGCCACCGATAAATTTCCAACTCTGAGAGGAGTAAGACAAGGATGTGTCTTGGCTCCGACATTGTTTACGTTGTACATTAATAGGGTTATTGATTATTATAAGGACTTACCTACAGATCCTCCTAAGTTAAATGGTGTCCCGATACGTCTGTTAATGTTTGCCGATGACACCCTTTTAATTTCCAAAACACAACAAGGGCTCCAGAGAGCAATTGGGTGTTTTGAGGCATTCTGTACAGACTACGGCTTAATCATCAATGTATCTAAAACAAAATTCATGGTTATGCACAGGCATAAGATAGTGCAAGGAAGGGCACTAATGAATGGAGAGCTCCTTGAGCAGACCCAATCTTTTACCTATCTTGGAATTACTTTGGGGTCAAGACTGGAATGGAAACCCCATATGAATTACTTATCGACAAAACATGCACAGCTGGCAGGAGTGCTCTTAAGAGAACTACGATCCTCGGCCACACAACCAATAGCTCCAGCCCTAAAAATATATGATACTAAAATACGGGCTTCTGTATTATACGGGGCAGAACTGTGGGGGCCATTTAATATCTCGGCCCTGACAACTGCCCAAAATAAGTTCATGAGGGGCCTGGTGAGGCTCCCCCCATCTACACCATTGATACCCCTCTACTTAGATTTGGGCTGTCAGAGAATTGAGGACGTTGCACGATTTAGACCGATTGCATACTGGCGGAGGATCTGGGTTACCCCAGAACTCTCTCACTATGCTCAGGCTCTATTAGAAACCAGAGATATGGACAAAGGAAGCAGAATACCTTGGTTCAGAGAAGTCAGGTTGATCTATAAAGCTATGGGTCTGGGGGACCTATGGGATAACTCATTACAAAATACTTTCCCGTCAAGCAAGACCCTAAAGGAGCTCTATTGGGCCATGTTAACTCAAAGAGATTTCCAGAAGTGTATTGCTCCTTCAACCACTAGGGATTTCTTGGAGCACAAACATACACCGGCCTACGAACTATATTGGGATGTCATTACCATTCCTGAGGATAGGAAACGGTTCCACCAGTACAGGGTGGGAACTCTCCCAATCAATACATTTACTAGCAAATGGTCAACCAGTAATGGTGTTTTGTGACCTTTCTGTACTACTCAACCAGAAAGCTTAGCTCACGTCCTCTTTATATGCCCTGAGTATAAATTCCCACGTTATAAGTGGCTCAGGTCAATATGCATTCAGAAAGGCATCAAAAGAGGAACAGATGCGCTAAGGATTTTCAGAACGGACTGTACCGAGAGTTTAGTAACTGCCGTGGCCAAATTTTTGAACTGGATGTGGGCAATCCGTAGGAACAAACTAAAAATAGTGAATACCCCACCAGTTTAATCTTGTTTTAAATGTTGACTGTCTAATCATTATAAATGTATTGTAAATTTTGTTTTATTTTTAGTGTGTTTAACCTCAATATATAATACTTATGATTTTAATTGACGTGCATGGAACAATCAGTAGATGGGATCAACCCAGTAGAACTTACAAGAACATCCTTTTGATCTTGCAGTATATCAGTTAAAATAATTATTTATACATTATATTAATGTACTATGGAATTGATGCTGTGTTTTTATTTTTTAAATATGTTGTCTTTTATGACATGTAGTCGAAATAAAGACTTAAGAAAGACACCCTAACCTCCTCAAGGTAGCATGGAAGGGAATCTCTAAAAAGAGTCTTTACTCCCTGCAGGACATGCACGTCTCTATATATCTAGTTACAGTGAGGCCATTTAATAATACAGGAGCTTTGAGCTCTGATTTTAGGGTGACGTATCAATATTTAAAAGGAAGGTTTAGGCCTGTCAAAAGGGAGTTATCTTGTTAATTTGCAGTTTAAAACCACACATTTAGACTACTATTGTAGGTCAGGAGACATGCTTTACAGTGCCACTGCAGTAGATTGCAAAATGAGCAAGCAGTCTACTGGTAGCATTTATTGTACCTCCACTGGGTACTTTTGATACCATATATTAGAGACTTATATATAAATTAAATACCCCGATCAGGTGTATGCCAATTTCATCATATTGAAACGATGAGCACAAGCCTGTTACTACTGGTTAGTAAGTGTAAAAGACACAAAAAGCTCTTTATTTTCACTGTAGGAGGGTTTGGTGTTCATAGAAAAACATTGGGATACAATATTAGTTTATATAAATGTTAACTGCACTGAGGAAAGGGATTCACATGTAAGTTGTTGACTTTTTAAATATTATTGGCCATTATTAAGATCCAGTTTCGCGAAAAATACCTACAGACATGAAGGGGATTTTCAAATACAGCAGTTTAAATGTGTACCCCAGTGACACAAAAGTGATTGAGTACCAGGTTCATCAACTCCACAGTCCATCAACTCTATTATGAGTCTAGATAATGTCACCTTTCCAACAACAAAGGCCCAGGTTGCTCCATCATCAGACTGCTCAATCCAATGGCCTTCAGAGTAAGGAAATCAGACTGCCCACCTTACTTAGAAGGGAACGTCTGATGTATTTTTGCTATCTATCAGTGTTGGGAAAAGCCTGTGGGTCGTGAAAAAATAAAAGGAAAAAATACCCAAATATCCAGTTTGAGAGTTTGTTTTTGAAAACCAAAAAAGTCTGTTGTGCTGCTGTCTAAAAGATGCATTTCAAACTAGAAGTGACTTCAGAGGCAACGCTGTATGGGGGCTGCTCTGAAGGCAGTAATCTCTAGATATTGCAAGAGGTAGTCCATCTGGATGGCACAAATAATGTCCTTCCCTACCTTGACAGAGTTTGGGTCTCCAACTCACCTATAAATCAGCACCCAAGTCTTTAAATTATAGATGACTAAATTAATAGTACTCTTCAAAAAGGATGCGCATAGTGCAAACAAAAATTATCTCTCCACACACATTTTCTCTATCAATTGAATATAAACAATTATTTAATTGAAATAAAAAACAATTGTGTTTGCAGTATCTTTAAAAATATTATTTTGGATTCAAATTATATATAAACTGGCAATTTATGTATTAAAACAAAGTCATGGAGATGCAGTGAATAATATGTCAAAAGTAAAAAAAATAACAAAGGTGCAAGAACACAAATAAATGGCCATTGACATAATACAATGTAATGAAAAAGGAGATAAATGAAGCACATAAATAGATACCAAAATGAATTTGAAATAGAACAGTTGACACTGATGTTAAATTTTCTAAATAAATGTTGTATTAGTACCATAAATAAATTACGGAAACTATCTAACAAAGGTAGCAGTAAGAAAGATGGACAAGTCAAGTATCTGTTTAAATTAAAGAAGACAAAATGAGATTTTATGGGAAAATCGCTATTGGCAAAACATAAATATACATTTAAGATACATTTACTTTATGCGGATGACGCAGTCATCATGGCTAGAACCCAAATGGGCCTCCAAAAAGCTTTAACTTGTTTCTCTTCTTTTATGAGTTCTAGAGGCCTAAAAATAAACATAGGGAAAACATTTTCCATGTGCTGCTCTTCGAAGAAAAAACTTCCTTCTAATATTTTTATTGAAAAGTCTAAGATAGGACTTACAAGTACTTTTTCATACTTGGGGATTGTTTTTAACGAAAAAGGTACCTGGAAAGCAGCGACTATGAGTAGGAACCTTGCTTTTGCTCGTGCATTAGGTGCAATAAAACAGTTCGCCAATAAGTTGGGGGGTAGGCCTGTCCGTATCTTAATGGATATTTATAATTCAAAATGTGTTTCAACTGCATTATACGGTTCTGGCATATGGGGTATCGCTGACTGTCAGGAGATTCAAGTAAAAGAAAATTCTTTCCTGCGTTATTTGTTAGCGGTTCCCAACTCGACCTCCACATTTATCTGCCATAAGGAATTAGATTTGGTTTACATTTCTCATCTAATCAAAGTTAGTCCCTTATTGCTATGGCACAAGATATGGACTACAGAGGAAACTGTTTTTAATAGAACTGTTTTGACTGATTGCTTTAAATTAGAGAGATGCAAGGACATCCCCTGGATTTTCTGTGTAAAAGAGTTTATGATCAACATGGGACAATCAACCTTTTTTGATAATCCTTGTTCCCTAACCTCGATTTCCAGGAAGGCCTTTAAAAAATGCTGTCTTGACTTCCTGGAAAGTAGACGATGGCGTGAAGAGAAAAGTAAGATATTTGTATCCCAACACAATTTACTTTTACAGGCCTCTGGCCTACAGCTATATTTGTCTCCTGATCACTCCAGCTACGACAGAATGTTGTTAGCTCGTTTGAGAGTTGTGACCTATTATCGGTTGATAACTTTCCCAGATAGAAATGATTGGTCCCAAAATCTAATTAATTGCCCATGTGATGATCTTGCAATGCAATCGCAAATACATTGTGTTCTTTCCTGTAAATTTTATATATGAGGAAGAAGGAAATATTTGATTCCCCTCCTAAAGACCTGGGGGTCTAAGGCAGTGTAGACCTGCTTTTTTAAAACTGCTTTTATTACAAGATGAAACAACTATCAATGCCTTATCCAAGTTTTTAAAATTTGCCATTCGCTGCAGATTGTCGATGAATTAAGTCCAGAGTTTGCTTTTATGTTGGTTACCCCGACTATGATGTACTTCGATTTCAATTTCAGTTTTTAACATGTATGCATTTGTGTGTCGCTTTTATGATTTTAAATTTGAAATCGAATAAAGCTATCTTGACTTGACTTGAAGATACATGTATACTACTACTTCTCTTACAAGCTTAGCATGCAGAGTAATTAACATTTTGTTGGCTAATAGAATACCTTCCTTGAATGAGAAAAGCTCTTTGCCAGTAACTGTTTTATTCCAAGTCCTAGATGAAGCCACAGATCATCAGTATTCCATGTTGGCGTGCCATCCACGGAACCAACAAAAACCTGTTTACTTTAATGTCACAGTAGAAAATAGCAACCCTATTGTAATTAAGAAGAGTTATTATTCTTTCCATCAAAAATTTGGCAGGATTCTGACTTAAGCATTTAATACATTTGATTTTGTTTCCTACAAAAATGAACACTGCTACTTTGTAGACAAAGCATCTCAGGTAACTGAACTTGAGCAACATCACCCAAAAATGAATATTAATTTATTTTTTTAACACATAATTTATGGTTCACTGACAGAATATAGATGTTCAAAATACAGTTGTTCAAAATATTGAGGAAAAAATATAGAATTCAAAAATATCAACCGCCTATACTCAAACAGGTAAGTCCAAAAACCATGAAAAAAATATCAATGTAAAAAATATAGTTGTACAAAAAAATCAACCACAAAAACAGCCACCCACACACTTATACACCAACTCATTCTTCAATACACATTGGCATTAACATATATAAAATATATTTAAACTTTACAGAAACACTCACTGGATGATGTCATCAGTGATGTCATTAGTGATGTCATTTGAGATGTCATTATTGATTTCATCAGTGATGTCACTGACCATGTCATGAGTGATGTAATATGTGACGTCTTCAGCAGTGCATTGCGGGGACGCGAGTTATAGTTAGCTCTACTAACTATAGCATTCGAATGTCTCTGTTTTTGTACGAGTGAAATGACCAATAAACTATAACAACCCTGAAACCTATTGTTTTTTCAATGAATTTCAAAGTTTTTTAAATGCTAATTTCTAGCTATAACGTCACTGAAACCTATTGTTTTTTCAGTGAATTTCAAAGGTTTTGTAAATGCTAATTTCTAACTATAACGTCTGTAAAACCTATGGTTTTTTCAGTGAATTTCAAAGGTTTTTTAAATGTTAATTTCTAATTATAATGTTCATTAAACCTATAGTTTTGTCAGTGTTTTTAAATTATCATTCCATTCTCAACCTGGTTATAACAGCCGATATCGCCAGATTTCCAGCAATACCTCGCAACAAAAAAAATTGCCAAAAATGAGAGCAAATAATATGCAGAGTAGGCGTTCATGAACAAAAATAACACGAAAACACCACTTCCCGATATTTTCAATGAGCAGCCAAATCTGCGGTGCGTTCCAAAAACAGGCGATAAGCTGCATTAGCAGTCAGAATGTGACATCTGCCTTTTACTGGTGTAAAGTAGGACGACTACGTAAAGTGTGAAAGGGAGTCTAGCCCAGAATCACATCTGAAGACCAACACATGTCATAGAGCTACTGATCATGCACCTCAGACACCCAAGAAGGCCACAAAACCCACGGCCACCATCCTCAGGACCTCCCCATGGAGCACCCACCTACTAACACCGAGGCAGCGCACAACAGCGCATCTTCCAAAAACGGCATGGCCCCTCAGCCACGCAATAGCTGAATGTAGCGAGATGTGGCAACCAAACATGTGTGAAGAATGCAAGTCACCCACCAATAATAATGCACACAATACCAAGAGTACAGGGTGACACATTGTCGCTTGCGGCCCGGGTGGTGGCAGCACTACAACAGGGACACCCGCATCAATTGATTCCTCATACAGCCCAGGACAGATCCACGCCCAAACCTCCGGAGTCATTGTTCACAGCCTCACGCAGGACTGGCATACGCCAGGCCAGCCCAATCTGTTTACATATACAGGGTGGAACAACAACACTAAATGGCCCAGCTTTTCATTGTAGTGATCTGCTGCTCAGAGGTCTAGTTCTCAGTATGCCACAGCCACTCCCTGAAGGCTGGTTTACACCCACACCACACCCATCAAGCACAGGCGTCACAGGACACGTGACCCTGCCAATAAAAATGACTGGACGCACGTGCTCCACACCATTTCCATTTCAGACTTGGTGCACCGGATGCACTGCTGCCGGCACAGGCACACCACCACGGGACGGTGTTTTTCAGTCCACTTAGGTAGTGGCATTGTAAGTGATGAGCGGGTGTGCAGCCTCCGATGAGGCTCCGTCCCGGTGGCCTGGACAGCTCATGTTGTGTGTGCCCTGCTGGACCGCAGTGTAGGCCTGAGCCACCAAACAGTGGGGGCCTACCGCCACGTGTGCGGCCTCGCTGGTCACTGAGTTAGTGGCACCGCAAGGGCTGAGTGGGTGTGCAACCTGCGATGATGGTGGGTGCACTGGAATGTCCTCTGCCATGGCAAAATCAAGACGCAGCACTAAATGAAAGACCTGTTGGCCTGCAGAATGGGGCTGCATGATGAGGAGGGTGCCTTGTCTGCGAAAAGGTGAGCAGTGAGGCCTGGGTGTGCCGGGGTGGGCAGACACCTCTGGGCGGCGGGAGTGGATGGGGTGCAGCAGCCTGGATGCGCAGCGGTAGGCAGACACCTCTGGGCTGTGGAAGTGGATGATGTGCAGCAGTCTGGATGCACAAAAGCGGGACAGCAATTTAGGCGTGCGCAGTCGTATATACTCTGCCATTCCTGATTCTGTACTATGTTTCAGATGTGGTACCTTGAGGGCTCCACTAGGTCCCGACACGTGGTTGGAGACACAGCAGTGGCATAAAGGTGAGCTGTGAGGGTTTTGTCCACAGTGTGGATACTCACTGTCCCTCTTCATCTCTTCCTTTCTCTCCTTCACACTCTTTCTCTCTTTCTCTCTCTCTTCCTCTCTCTCTCACTCTTTCTCTCTCTCTTTCTCTATCTCTCTCCCACTCTTTCTCTGTTTCTTTCTTCTTCTTTCTCACACTCTTTCTCTCTTTCTCTCTCTCTTCCTCTCTCGCACTGTTTCTCTCTCTCTTCATCTCTCTCACTCTTTCTCTGTATCTCTCTGTCTTCCTCTCACTCTTTCTTTCTTTTTCTCTCTCTCTTCCTCTCAATCTTTCTTTCTCTCTCTCTCTTCCTCTCTCACACTCTTTCTGTCTCTCTCTCTCCTTTGATGGACGCATGCCGCACAATCTTATCTTGCTTTTTGTTTAACAGGCTGTGATTCTTGGATTGAGGTCCCCCCAACACAGAACTCCCACCACTCAGTGCCACCAGAGCCAAACATGTGTGCAGCCTGCGATGATGCATGGCCATCCTGACAGTTAACAAGCAGTCTGAATTGTGCGCTCTGCTTTACCGCATTTATGCAACACCTGAGAAGGTTGCTTTAGCTAGTGGTGCACTCCGTTACAGACACGCCGGTGGCAGAAGGTGAGCAGAGAGGCTTGTTTCTGCAGCAGCGGGCAGTCACCTATGGGCGGTGGGAGTGGATAGTTTGCAGAAGCCTGGGTAAACAAGAGCGGACAGACACCTCTGGCCACTGGGAGTGGATGGAGTGCCGCAGCCTGGATGCGCAGGAACAGGCAGTCACCTCCGGGCACTGTGAGTGGATGGAATGCAGCAGCCTGGGTGCACAGCAGAGGGCAGTCACCTCTGGGCAGTGGGAGTGGATGGGAGTTTTTCGGAATTCTGTAAGCTCCGCGCAACACGGAGTTCTGAAAACTCCACAAACTCAGTGAGTGGAGCAGAGTTTATCGCCCAGACTTACTTAATATTGCATCACAATGCTTTTCTATTGACTAACTAACCTTACAGTGAAAATAGCTTTGAGATAATTTGTACTGTAAGGACATGATTAGCAATGGATGTTCACATGTCCTGCTTTTTAAAACTATGCATCCTTCCCTTTGGACACTTAGGGGCCCATTAGTATGTCGGGCGGGTCGCCACCGCCCTCATGGAGGTGGTGATCCGCCCGAGATATGTGCCCGCCCGCATGCCAATTCCCCCCACCATAGTAATATGCCAGGGGGTATTCCGGAGGATGGAAAGACCGTCCGCCTGTTTCCCATCAGTAGGCAATCCGCCCGATTGCCTACCGGGCGGAAAAGCTGTTAATATGGTGGTGGTGTCTGGTAGACACTGCCATCCATATTAGTATGCGGGCGGGGACATCCGAAAAGCATGTGGCCTTCGACATAGAGGCCCGTAGCAGGCTCCCAGGGATTCTGGGGGGTTCACATGGGGGTACCTATGGTACCCCCCTGCATTTCAATGTACAACGTGGCAGGCACCACTCGGTGCCTGTCACGTTGTGCATTGGAAGGCACAACTTGCTTTTGTGGCATTGTGGCGGGCGGTACTTTTAGCACCGCCCGCCGCAATGTTACAAATGTGGGATGCGCCCACCAGTGTGGCAGGCACATCCTATTCGTAGGTGCGGGACCGCCGCAAGCATTGTGGGTGATCCCGTTTCCCAGGGGTATGGCGGGCAGACAAAGTCCGCCCGCCATACTAATGACCCCCTTAGGGTGACATATCAATATTTAAAAGGAAGGTTTAGGCCTGTCAAAAGGGACTTATCTTGTTAATTTTCAGTTTAAAACCACACAGTCAGGCTACAATTATAGGTCAGGAGACATGCTTTACAATGCCACTGCAGTAGATGGCAAAATGAGTTCAGCAGTCTACTGGTAGCATTTATTGTACCTCCACTGGGTACTTTTGATACCATATATTAGGGTCTCATACATAAATTAAATACCCCAATCAGGTGTATGCCAATTCCATCATATTGAAACGATGAGCACAAGCCTGTTACTACTGGTTAGTAAGTGTAAAAGACACAAAAATGCTTTCAATTTTATTTTCACTGAAGGAGGGTTTGGTGTTCATAGAAAAACATTGAAATACAATATTAGTTTATATAAATGTTAACTGCAATGAGGAAAGGGATTCAAATGTAATTTGTTGACGTTTTAAATATTATTGGCCATTATTAAGATCCAGTTTCACGAAAAATACCTACAGACATGAAGGTGATTTTCAAATACAGCAGTTTATATGTATCCCTCAGTGACACAAAAGTGGTTGAGTACCCTGTTCATCAACTCCACAGTCCATCAACTCTATTATGAGTCTAGATAATGTCACCTTTCCAACAACAAAGGCCCAGGTTGCTCCATCATCAGACTGCTCAATCCAATGGCCTTCAGAGTAAGGAAATCAGACTGCCAACCTTACTGAGAAGGGAACGTCTGATGTATTTTTGCTATCTATCAGTGTTGGGAAAGGCCTGTGAGTCTTGAAAAAATAAAAGGAAAAAATACCCAAATATCCAGTTTGAGAGTTTGTTTTTGAAAACCAAAAAAGTCTGTTGTGCTGCTGTGTTTTGGGCTGTTTCCCGTTGCGGCACTAGGCCTACCCACACAAGTGAGGTACCATTTTTCTCAGAAGACTTTGGGGAATGTGGGGTGGGTGGAATTCTGTGGATCCAGACAGATCCCAGAAGTTTCCACCACAGTAAAGTGAGGATTTTCTTTTTTTTTAAATAAAGTTTGAGGTTTGCAATGGATCCTGGGTAACAGAACCTGGTGAGAGCGAGATAAGTCACCCCATCATGCATTCCCCTGGGAGTCTAGTGTTCAAAAATATATAGGTTTTCTAGGCTTCCCTAGGTGCCGGCAGAGCTTGGGTTCAAATTCTACAGCTAGGTACTTTGCAAAAAAATGTCAGTTTTCACTGTGAAAATGTGATGTGTCTATGTTGCATTTTGGGCTGTTACCTGTTGCGGGTGCTAGGCCTATGCACATAAATGAGTTACAGTTTTTCTCAGAAAATTTTGAAGACTTCGGGATGGGTCAAATTTTGTGGACCCATGCGGAATCCCGAACTTTTCACTACAGAAATATGAGGAAAATGTGTTTTTTTTACAAAGTTTGAGGTTTGCAAGGGATTCTGTATAACAGAACCTGGTGAGAGCCAGACAAGTCACCCAATATTGGATTCCCTTGGGTGTCTACTTTAAACATTTTTATAGGTTTGCTAGGTTTCTCTAGGTGCCGGCAGAGCTAGGGTTCAAAATCTGCAGCTAGGCACTTTGCAAAAAAAGGGTCGGTTTTGACTGTGAAAATGTGGTGTGTCTACATTGTGTTATGGGCCATTTCCTGTTGCGGGCACTAGGCCTACCCACACAAGTGAGGTACCATTTGTCTTGGGAGACTTCAGGGAATGCAGGATGGGTGTAATTTTGTGGATCCATGCAGATTCTAGAACTTTCCACCACAGAAATATGAGGAAAATGTGTATTTGTAATACGTTTTGAGGTTTGCAAGGGATTCTGGGTATTAGAACCTGGTGAGAGCCAGACAAGTCACCCCATCCTGGATTCCCTTCAGTGTCTAAATTTAAAAAATGTATAGGTTTGCTAGGTTTCCCTAGGTGCCAGCAGAGCTAGGGTTCAAAATCTACAGCTAGGTACTTTGCAAAAGAAGGGTCAGTTTTCACTGTGGAAATGTGTTGTGTTCACGTTGCGTTTTGGCCCGTTTCCTCTCGTGGGCACCAGGCGTACCCATGCAAGTGAGGTAATATTTTTCTCAGGAGACTAAGGGGAACACAAAATTGTAGAGCAACTATTATTATATATTGACTTTCAATACATGTCTGCCTTCCAAATGCAAGAAAATGTGTCAATTTGAAAAATGAGCTATAATTCACATGCTGGTATGGATACCCACAGATGTTCAAAAAGCTACTTCATAGGAAATACATAGGTGACTTTCATAGCAATTTTTCCCTTTTTATATTTTCCCAAATCAATTGCTACATACCCGGTACATAATAAAAAACCATTGCAAGACGCTGCTCAGTTAAGGGCGTTGGGTTCCTCGGGATCCTGCTGACCAGAAGAGTCCAGTGGATGTAACAGTATATTGTTTTTAAACATCCGTCATACTTAGTAGAAGTTACAAGTGAAAACAGTGGCACAAATAACTCATTTCCATTTTTTTCTATTTTCAACTGTTAGTTTCTATACAAAAACCTTGAAGGATCTACACAAATGATCGCTTGCTGAATTAATGTAAAATGTTCCCTATTTTTTAGAAATGCATAGCTTTCCAGGATCCATCATTGCTTTCATACCCATTTGTACCATTAACTGAAATGAGGTTGAAAGCATATAAAATTGCAAAAATAGGATATTTTCCAGAGAAATGGCAAAACTGTGTAAACGTTTTCTGACAAAAGTCTGCTTGTCCCTGAAAGCTGGAAATATGGTGATTCAGTACTATAACCCCTTTGTTGATACCATTTGCAGGGGGAAAAAAAGATGTTTTTATCTGTAGACCTTTTTTCCCATTGTTCCCCCCAAAAAATGTAGCTGTATGTTGGCTAATTTATGGGTCCCCTCCAGGGGAATCAACAAACCCTGGGTACTTATAAAATCCCCATGATGTTAGAAGAAAAAGATGCACATTTGGAATGGATACCTTATGTGGTGAAACAGTTACAGGGGCCTAAGAATGAACTACTCCCAAATAGCAAAAAAAAGGCTCAGCACAGGTGGGGGGGAGGCCTAGCAATGTAGGGGTTAAACAGCAACATTACACTCTACAGTGCAACGATGCTTTTCAAAATAAACAATATACACAACCTCTATTTTAAACAATTTAATTTACATAACACATCACACAAATCTTTTTAAAAAATATATTTTTATTGTCATTTGCAAAGTCTTAATACCAGATAGAAAAAATACATAAGGACCTTGATTTTCTCTCCAGAAAATTAAAAAAAGAAGCTCCACCCTCAATACACCATTGGAAATACAAGAAAACAGACAAAAACAAAAAAGAGAAACAAAAAAAAGAAAAGAGCTTAGAGTGCAGTGCCATGCCGTCAAATTTATACAATTTATTTCAATTACTACCAATAAAAGCCATAAAAAATAAGCAGAAAAGAGAGATAAAGAAGATATTCAATATTGCACTACCAACAAACAGAATAGCAAAGTGCATTATATCTTGGTGTGCCTTATGCCAAACATCATCCAATCCAGTAGTGAACCCCGCCTCCTCCATCCTTTCTTTTTGTTACGTATCCCCTTCTTTGGAAAAATTGCCTTCTCTAAGTAAGAAGTAGCCGGTACCCTGGCTAGCCACTTCTGGACCACTGGTGGATTACAATCTTGCCAGGCTGAGGCAATACACAACGGAAAAACAGTCATAGCAATAAAAATCAGATCTTTGCCTCTTGCTGGACTCGCATGTTCAAATACTCCCAGGAGAATCACTGCATGGGTTAGCTGTACCTGGATCTTCAGTTTATTTGATAAGAATTCAGTTATCCTAAGCTCGATATTAGATATGGATGGACAGGTAGCATAAATATGTTCACTGTCGGCGCCCCTCAGATGACATCTGGGGCAGCGTGTTCCATTCCCAACTCCCCATTTAATGATCTTACTTGGGGTATAATATATATTAAAGCATGTTTTGTAATATTGAACATGTAGTTTGGATTGTATAAATGGGGTCTGAGCCAGAGCAAATGATTCCTGGAAGCAGGCATCTGAGATGGACAGCTTTTTTGCCATCTCTGCGAGTGTTTGTCTATATTGTCCCTCATATGTTTGTTGAGGAAGGAATAGATAAATCCTAATGCGGGTTTATGCTCGGCTATCAACGCGTCCACCAGATTGCAGTGCTGAAATCCAATTGTAGGAATTTGAAAAAATCCTTATGACTGAAACCAAAATTTTCTCTAATTTCTTGAAACAACTTTATCCCCCAGTGGTAAACAACAGGCCTACCTTATTTAAGCCAGTAATAATCCACCCTGACATATGTTGATCTGAAAAGATGCCTGGGAGAACAGGGTTATCCTTCAAAGAAGTGTAAAAGTTGAGGAGACCTATACACATCAGCTTGCAGACTATAGACCAGATTTCAAATGCATTCCTCAGGGTCTTAAAATGTACACGCTTGTAGTAACTTAATTCGATTAGCCTCCACAAATTTCTCCACACCCCCTGACCAATCAGTAACTCATAAAGAGCGGGAAAATAAACTACATCTGCAGGCCACAGAGTCCTTTCTTTCAGTATAGGCCCAACGTTCTGAAGCACAGTATGACAGTAGTATAGCTTTAAATTTGGGAGCCACCACCTTCCCTGATCTTTGGGGAGCATCAGAAATTTCATTGCATGCCTAGGCTTAGAATAGGCCCACACAAATCAGGAAATTAAGGGATGGCCCTAAAAAATAAAGAATTTTAGGAAAAAAATCATTTTAATGAAGTTGCATTAACCTGCCAGAGATAAATGCAGATTATTTAGCCTCATTAGTTCTTTTTTAGATTTTTCAATTAGAGGATCAAATTTGTCCCTAATAATACAATCCACCTCAGGCATGATAACTACTCCCAAATAGGTTGCATTAGAAGCCACCAATGAGTCCTGCCAGGATATGTTGCTATTAATTAAGATTACAGTTTTATCTTTATTTAATTAATATAGCCCAAGATATGAAGAAATTCCCCTGCTTCTTTCTCAATCTCCACCATTGCCAATACGTGCTCGAGCGTCACTACCGCAATGTCGTCCGCATATGCAAGCATTTTAGTATCCCACCCGCTATATGTCATCGTACAGATCTTTTAATTGGCTTATAGCCTATGAATAAACGGGTCAAAATAGAGGGAAAAGAGCAATGGGGAGCAGGGGCAAACCTGTCTTGTCCCTCTTGAAATTGGAAATGAGTCTGTAAGGTCCCCGGCCACAAACACCCTAGCTTCAGCTTTGTAATAAAGTGTCTTACATGCTTGTCTAAATTCGGGCCCTATATTTACTTGCTCAAGCACTTTCCACAGGTAGCCCCAGGAGACCATATCAAAAGCCTTCTCAGCATCTAACAGAATTAAGGCCATAGGGTCCCCTGGTACCTGGACAGTATCAAACAGAGTTATTACCTGCCTAATGTGGTCTGTAGTGCTCTTCCCAGGTACAAATCCATGTTGCCGCATGTTTACCACTTTCCTAATTACAGGGGACAGCCAAAAACCTAAGATTTTGCAACATATTTTGGTGTCCCTGTTAATAAGCGTGATTGGCCTACATGATCCAAGTTCCCTGACAGATTTTGTTTTTTTAGGAAATACTACTATCTTCGCTTGAGACCAAGAGGGAGGGGGTTTATTACCTTCCAAAAAATGTTTGACTAATCTCACAAGGCAGTCCATAAGCTCCGGAGCAAATGTCTTATAACTCTGTTGGGATGCCGTCTTCAATCGAGGCTATCCCAGTCACCATAGATAAAATTGTGGTTAGAATCTCTTCCCATGGGGGGATCCCTTCTAGTTCTGCCTGGTCGTCTTCATCAAATTTCAAGATTTTACTGTAATTTACATAGTTATCAATACCTTCCTGATCCCCCGTACCAGTTTTAAGATATCATTTCTGGTAACATGTTTTAAATGCAGCTCTTATCCTCTTTGGATCTGAAACAATACCCAGGTCAGGATCCCTAATTTCCATAATTTCGTTCTGGGCAATCCTATGCTTTGTCTTATAGCCAATGTGCGCCCCTCATGTTCTCCATATTAGTAGGCTTGCTCCCTGTAGGCTAAACATTTTGTAGCTGTTTTTTTTATAGCAATATCATTAATGGTTGCTTTAACCCTCATAACTCCTATCTGCTCTTCCTGGCAATCACCCCCCTGTTGTGCAGCTTAACTTTTCTCCTTCCTGAGCTAATAAGATATATATTTCGCACATCTTTTGCTTCTCCTTCCTTACCATAGTCAACGAAAACTGGAGGGTTTCCCCAAAAATACCAGCCTTTAGCATATCCCAAAATATTTCCAGGGAAGTACTACCCAGATTCTCTTGAAGAATCATTCCAATCCAGTTTTTCATATGGGTTACATATTCTTCATTTACCAATTGTGCCCGCTCAAAGCTCCATTGCCTGCCACTACTATGGGACAACCCCACCTTGATCACAAAAACTAGAGGGTTGTGGTCAGACATGACCTGTGAGAAAAGTTTGATGTCACAGTCTTGTATTATAGCATGTCAGACAAAAAAATATTGCAGACGGGCATGTGATTGATGGGGTGAGGGGAAAAACGTGTAGCCATGTTCGGTTGGCTTCCACACGTCCATCAGGGTATGATTTTGCACAAACCTTTAAGAGACAAAACTACCCGGGGATTCCTACCATGATATTTAAAATGTTCCTCACATGACCAATTGTTGGCTAAATTGATGTTTAAATCTCCTCATAAAATAATGGGTGTTGGCCAAGACACAAGCTCATTATTCAACCAGTCATATAGCCCGCTTCATCTATAATTGGTGTATATAACGAACATAATGTGAAGGTGCACACATTGGACTCATATTCCATCAAGGCCCATCTCCCCGACTATCGGTATGCATTTACGAGAAAAACTGATCCCGATCCCTTCTACCTAACACAGGCATCCCACAAATCTGCATATTTTAACATGTGCCCGCAATTAGTTTAAAACCTAATGTGTCCAGTAAAGGCTGTTGCGTTCCCTCAATATGGGTCTCTTGAAGACATACAATGTCTGCCTCTAATGCTTGCAACTCCTGGGCTACCCTGGCCCTTTTTTCCTATCATTGAGACCACAGATGTTCACCATGGTATTTCTTAGTTTAGACATTCACCTAGTCTCCTACATCCCTTACTACACATCTCGCACTTAACCCCTTGCCTAACTACCAATAAGCAATCAGGCCAACAGCCTGAATGATAGCTCCTAAACCATGCCACCCATAAATGACAAAAAACATAGAAAATAGAAAAAGAACAGCCAAACAGAAATAAAGTCCTAAAATCCCCACTAACCCCATTCAGTGAGCACTAAATCATCCTTAGAGCCCCAAGAATGTTTAACTATCTAGTGATTGGTACCACTGATCATTAACCAGGAGTCATTGAGTGGTTATCCCTAACTATTTACAGCTTATATTTACTCTACATTTCCTCCACCTATTTCTTTCAAATACTCCTGTGCTCTGATTTCCGAAGTGAATGTTTGTCCTTTATAAGTCACTTTTAGGTGAGCAGGATTTAGGAGAAAAACGTCTGCTCCATGCTTCTGAAAAGGATTGAACAGCTGTCGCATCCACCACCGCCTCTCCACTGTAGAATGAGCAAAGTCTGGTCTTACGAAAAACGAGATATCTCCGAACACCTTACTTGCATTGGGACGGGTTTGGTCGTATATTTCTTGCCGCAAGAGGAAATTCCCAAAATATACCAAGATCGCCCTAGGCCTTTCAGAGTCATTAGATCATGACTTCTTTATCATTAGGGAGAATCTGTGGGCACGCTGGATATCTGTGCTTCAATCCCAGTGAGTTTTCTCTGGGAAGGCGCCCTTGAAAAGAGATATGATATAGGCATGTACATCAGGGTCTTTCAGGTCCCCCACCTGAAAACACCAGGGCATGAGGCAGAGTAGTCCCATTGAAGCTTTCCCAAGGAGCCATCCTCGCTACTTCCTTTAGAGCCTTCTCTGCTTGCACGCCCTTTCTTGTCCCTTCACTTCTTTCCCCCAGATCCTCTCCCCGACCTCCTCCATTGGGTGGCATAGTTAGTGTCTTCTGGGGCCTCACTGGAAGAAGATTCTGAAACAGGATCATCGGTTAAGGAGGATGATGATTTTCTAGAATTCGAGAATTCTGAAACATCCCTCAGTGAATAGAACTTATCACCACCCTCTGGAGATTTAGTTGCAACTGGGATTGACTCGTCGGTCATCTTCCCAAGATCTAACACCGGATCCGAGGCAGCCCTAGAGCTATTTTCCCTAATGGACCTTGAGGTAGCCAGCATTCACAGGTTGAGTCATACATCTGCTTACTTCCGTCTTGAACCTGGCCCCCATTATTGTTCCCTTTTTCCAAAGCCTCTCTTCTAGCATCCTTCGGGCTCACTGTTACAGAAGTTACCTCTGCCGGACCCCCTACACCAATAGTGGGACGTAAGGTCTTGCTTTGCCCAACGCTGCTATTATTCACAGTCCCCAATGTCAAAACAGTCTCTTAGGAGGGAGTATCCTGTTTTCCCACAATTCCTTTTCAGACTTGACAGCTAGAGCTCCCCCTTCCCCCTAACTTGTTTTCTGGTCCATTACCTTGCTGCCACCTGAAAACAAGGCAGTGATTAGGGACTGTCCTCGTGCCTCATGTGTCCGAGTCTTCCCTGGCTGGGTCCTGGTCCCATTCTCCATGCTTTTATTATTGGTCCTCCCTTTATCGACAGTCTCTTCCTGATTTGAAATTTCCACCCACTCTCCCCCTTACCGGCATCCTGAGAGGAGTAAGGAGGTCCCCCCGCACTGCTGTGCTCGGGCCGATTTTCCATGATCCACGGCCAGGCATACTGATGTTCTGGAGTGCGCCGCCGGCTTCTTAGCAACAATGTATCAGGAAACGTATAAGCCGTAGAAACAGCGCCGGAAGCCGCACATTGTTGAGGAAGCTGCCAGTCAGTGTCTGCGGTCCTCGCTTTGTTTGCAGAGTGGTTTTCAATGCAGGGTGCCTATTCTGTACTAGCGTGTGAGTTCTGAATATCATACTCTTTTTCCTTTGTTTGCTAACTTCTTGGGAGCGGTCTGGTCCGCGTCCTACTTAGGCGCCATTTTGCATTTTTTTTTGATCAGTGGAACTCCTGTGTGAAATATTTCCTAATCACACATCATACAAATCTAAGTAAGAGATAAAATGCAAAAATGAATGCTACTTGCTTTATATAAGATAAATTGTATTTTCAATGATTTTTCTTGTCGCAATCCATATTAAAATTTGACTGCAGACACAAATGCTTGAATATTTTGTGTGTTTTGACATACATACATTTCTCAGTGGAATATAATTTTCCTGCTTAAAATATTGCCTTGAACATCTATCCTATGTAAGATGTGTTTTTAGAAGTCTTTGACTCAAATTGTAATCAAATATGTATTCATCATTTTTTATATAAGTAATGAACACTTTTAAGAATACGCTCTAAAAATGCAATCTTAAATGCGTGGATCAATTTTTAGGTCAATATTATTATTAAAATATAAAGTTATTGTGCATATTATATATTAAAAAGTAAACACTAATATTACATAATCTCATTCTATCATTTGTAATATTTCTGCACTAACAAAAGTGGCATAATGAATACATGACCATTCCTAGCTATCCATCCATGTGATTTCAGAATAATGCATTCTTCATTATGATTTGCACTTCCATTCCTTTCCTTTGACAGAAGACACCGTCTGCTGTGTAAAGCAATAATATTCATTGCAAAAATTATTATTTTTTAAAAGAATTGCTTATTTTCTAAATGGAGCATGATGTAAGAAATGCTAATTACATATATTACTTAACAAGTTTAATTATTTCAAAACCTTCTTAGGGAGCAATCCCACACACTTATAATAATATTGTATATGGTGACCTTTTTAGGTGTGTTGAAAAACATTGGAAAATTTAAATTTCAAGATTATTTTGTAATGCAACTTACCATAAGATGCAGGTGTGTCATCTAGATTGGCAGTATGTGTCCTTAATGCCAACAATCATCTATGGTTCTATGAGGGCTGCCATCTATTTCTCAATTGGTATATATTTCTCAAGGATATCTGACACTCTGCTACTTTGAATTGCAGCTGTCTCATTCCTTTCAATGTAATTATCCCACCTGGGAGAAATTGGGTTGTTGGTTGACTGGGGTGTTAGCCCTGATCAAGCAACATCCACAATCCCTGACAGGGCGAACCACACAAAGTGACTAAATTAGCATGTGCTTTACCCTGAGTAGCATGGCGGAAGAAGAAGTCAGGTTTAACTTAGAGGCCAAGTGTTAAGTATTTGTTCAGCCCTTAAACATTAATAAAGTGAGAATACAACACAGGGAAAATTCCACACTTATGTAGAAAAATAGAGTACATTTTACTGAATTATTCAACATCAAAATGACAAACATTCAATTAGTCGAACCGAAGTTATGAATTTTTAAAGATCAAAAGGGCAGACAGTGGGCATCCAGTCACGTTAGACCAAGTCAAAGTCAAAGAATATGGCCGACCACAATGGAGCACAAGTTAGTTACAAGAAGTGGTTTGGGCAATGTCGATGCTGGAGGTCCTGGCCTGGCAGTTTGGACTGGACTGTTTCCATGACAAACAGGGTCAAGACTGATTTGCATATGGCTGGGTCCAAATTGAGGTGGCATGCTTGGAAAAATGATGAACTGGGATGCAGACTGAGTGATTGCCAGTGGCTGAGATTAATTCAACCATTCCATCCATCACATTTACTTTGAGAAAGTTTACATTTTCCTACCCTTAGCCATTTGGTGCCTGAAGTCCCCTTTGGGTCACATGACTTGGTGCGGTTGGCAGTTGGGACTGTGTGAATTCCTCCCAGACAGTCACACAATAGCAGCATTAGGTGTGATTAAATGGAAATCTGGTGACAGCGATTGGGGGTGGATCTGGTCACAATTCTACTCACAGCTGAATAGGCTATGCTCTACCTTCACTCAAAGGGCTTGCCACCTCTACATTGTCTTTGCAGCTAGATTGGAGCTAGAGAAGGGTAATTAGGATGCTGCAAGCATTTCAAAGAGAAACCTCTAGAAAATTCTCCTAAATTCAAAGAAGGCACCAGGGATAAAGATAGAGCCCTCAGACACACACTTTAGTTTCCTTTGTGGACCTGCGGAAAGATTCTCAGAAGACTGCCTGCCTCTGTTACCTGCTGTGTGCTCAACAAGATTGCTTTACTGCACCTGGAAGGACTGTTTTGCTACCTGGAGCCTGCCTTGAATGCTCAAAGACCAGCCCTGCTGTTTGAGCCCTGCTTTGTCACCTAAACCAAGGACTAGCTGGGTGACTCTAAGGGCTAGTTTTCGAGGCCTGCTATTGAGAGCCACAGGAACATAAAAGGCTCCTACCATCTTAAACCCACACCTAGACTTGGCATTAGTGAGTCCTGAACCCCTATGTAATGTCCCACCAGTATTGGACCCTTGGTTGTGTTTGGTGCTAAAGGTGCCCAGATAGCCAAAATCCAAAATGTTTAGCTCCAAACTGCTCTGAGAACGAAAAGAAGCTGAGGACCAACCATCTAGTTGATCCACTCAAGGTGAATCGCCAGTCGGCCTGTCTTCGCAGCTGATTTCACTAAGTTCTGTTCTGCATCAGGAAATCATGTTCAACGGTCCTTCAACAAAGGCGTATCTGACCTCCCCGAACTGTCTTTGGCTACAGCTTCCTGTTTCCAACCACTGGAGAAGTTTAACTTCCCCAAAAAGTGATTAAGTCTGAACATAGAAACCTTCACCGCAACTTGGTCCCGTACCTCTTTGATGACGACACTCCTTCATTGGACTCTGTGTGCAGTCTTGCTTCTCTGAACCTTTGCCTTCTCAGAACATTTTTCTTGAACATTCTTCTAAGTTTGAAAGTAAGCTCTGATTGACCCCAGTCAACTTCTTGTATGTGACCCATGCTCCATTTCAGTCAGTCATACTTTGACCTCATCTTTGGCAACCAGACTCCACAGTTGGAACTTTGATCTTTTAGGTTTTAGTTTTTAGTAAAAAATGTAGATCGTCATAACTCCTTTTCTACTGATTGTATTTCTGTCATATTGTTGCCAAATAGTTTATGACAACTTACTCTATGATTTTTAATTAGTGTGGGATTTTCCTGTTTAGTGTTTTTACTTTTTTGCTGTTAGTGTGCTGCATAACTTCTTTACATGTTGCCTCTTAGTTAAGCCTGACTGCTTTTTGTACCAAGCTACTCAGAATTAAGCACAGGTTAATTTAATTGCTTTTTGTGGTTCACCCTGCCAGTGATTGTGGTTGTTACTTGACCATGGCTCACACCCCAGTCAACAAACACCCAATTTCTAATTAGGCGGTTGATATTGAGTACCTTTAAAGGGACTATGGGGGTCTTGTGATCCATGAGGTAGGTGGTCTTCCCCTTCATTGCAACTATCACATAGGGCCCAGTCCAACAGTCCGCTGGCTCCATCATCCACACTTTCTGGCCAGGTTGAAATACTAATATGGTAGCCGTTTGGTCATACCATTGCTTCATGACTTCACGGCTGGCCTCCAGAATTCTCAGAAGCTCACTTTCAGAACTTAGCAATCTGGTTCCTAGGGGCTAGCATATAGCTAACTATATCCTGAGGAGAGTATCTTGGGAGCCTGCTCCCACCCCTCCTTAACCCGACTAAGAGGTCCACTCACAGGGTGACCATACAGAGGTTAAAATGGGCTAAACTCAACACTCATTTGTGGCTCATCCCTGTAGGCAAAAGCAGGCATGGCAAGAGGTAATCCCACTTCTGCATCATGGTCTCAGGCAGGCCCATAATCATACCTTTTAGGGTCTTGTTGAATCTTTCAACAAGCCCATTTGTTTGTGGATGGTAAGTTGTGGAGAGCTTGTAAGTCACGCCGGACTGCCTGCTCATTGACTTCATGTACGCAGGCGTGAAATGCTTATCTGTCCCCAATCAAATGGTAGCACTTAATACATGTAATAGGGCAACCCAATCCTAATGTTATTCTATAGGACAGGTAGGCCTCACAGTAGTGAAAAACAAAGTTAGGAATTTGTCACTACGAGGACATGAAAAAGTTGAAAGTGCATGTCCAACTTTTTAATTATCATGCACCCTGCTCAATGGGCTGCCTAGGGCCTTCCTTAGTGTGACTAATATGCAATAAAAGGGACGCTTAAGGCTTGGAAAGGGGGTTATGCAGCCAAGTCAAATGGGCAAATTAAACTTTATTCAAGCTTTTCCCTGCTGCCCCAGCAGCTTAGAATGTTAAACATGTCATGCAGAATGCATCTGAGGATATCTTATTCTCAGGCCATTAGAAGTGAGAGACAAGCATGCCAAATGTCTTGTACTGCCACAGATGTCCTGCCAGTGGAATATCATGAAATGGTCCCAGTAGGATGTCCCAGTAGCACTGGTGCACTACCAAAGCACGATAAAGGAGTTAATTCTCCTAGCATATAAGGTTATCTTGAGCAGTATCAGAATCTGTCTGATGTTCATCCTGATGCTTTCTGTGCTTTACAGAACTTTTCCCTGGTAGGTCCTCCCTCTACTGGCTATCCGGCAAGTTCAGGTAGGTCACCAAGGGAAGCAATGTCCTCCCTGTAGGCTCCTTGTTCCACTTCTCTGGTGCTCCATCCACCTGCACCATTGGGCATCATTCAGTTGCTAGTTTCCCACTTCCCTTGCCCTTCCCTTTCTTGCAGGTGTCTGGGCCATAATGCCAGGCTCCAGACTAGTCATGGGTATAAAACTCTGACCTGCTCATGAAGTTTGCGTAATTCTGTAACTCCGAGTTCTGCAGAGAACCCAGAATTACTGATAAACTCAACACTCCGAAAGGAGCGGAGTTTTGTTTTGTTAGTGTACTTGAACTGTTATTTTGACTGTGCGGGGTACAATGAGAGCTTTGTCCAGCACTTGCGGGCACCCTTTAGATTTTCTAGCTGCCTGGGAGCTCCCGCAAGATTTGTGGCTTTAGGCAATGCCAGTGAATTTTGGCGCTTCATTTGTTACGTATGCAACTGACAGTAAGTGTAAATGCCACAGTTTCAACCTGGGGAAGATTCACTCCTCAAGACCCTTCTCAAATTAACAGTTTGCGTTGTATTTCGGAGCAAGGAGTCATTTTGTTAAACTTTTTTCCAGGAAGGTAGTGACCAAGAGACTATAACTTCCTGTTCCTGTCCAGCAGGCTCCTCCCAGTGCTTTGTCCATTTCCCGGTCGCTTTTCTTTTGGATATGGAGCTGGAAGGATCACACTCCTTGTCTGCTGCATATATACCATTGGATTTAAGGGCATTGTATTTGAGATTTCACAAGTAAGCGATATAAGAGTGCTGTGTGTTTGATAGAGGACATGCACAAGGATTTATTTGTATTTTTATTTGATTTTTAAAATGTTTTTCTTCTTTTATGAAGGAAAATGGTGCACAGTTCAATACATTTTCTTCATGGTATTTTAATAAATTAGTAATATTTATTTAACACACTAAGTGGCCTAGACTGCCAATTGGCCTTCAGGGAAGAAGTAGACCAGTACTAATCATAGGTGCATGAAACAACTGCTCCTTGGTGCTTCTTGAATTGAAAAATCAATTAGGCTGTGAATGGCATCGGATTAAATTACACATTGTGTCTTTTGTGGTATTTCACTTTTTTCCTGCAAACAGTGTATAGGTAGGGTAACATATTTTATTCTTTTGGAAGATGTGCGTTTTAGCCCATTTAATTGACATTTTTATCATTGCTGAATTAATATTGTTTTTTCTGTTTTACCATGCCTCCTTTGCCTGGCATGGCCAGTGTGTGAGTGTGATTGCCATAGACCACTGTTTGTCTTTGTTCCCCATACCATCTGGCCAGGGGCCATTTTGGATAGTCAGTGCTCATAGTCTTGCATGTGTTCTTTGTTTTCCATGCCTCCTGCTTGTTGTTTGACCATTTAGCTGGCAGCCATTTTGTGTAGGCAGTTAGTGTGCTTCTGCCAAAGACCTGTATGTGTTCTTTGTTTGTGGCCATGCCTCCTTGCTCCCTGTCTGACCATGTGGTTGGTGGTCATTTTTGTAACCAGCCATTGTTCCTTTGCCACAAACCTACATGTGTTATTCTTTGTTATGGGCATGCCTCCTTCTTGTTGTTTGACAATGTGGTCGGTGGTCATTTTTGTAGCCAGCCAGTGTCCTTTTGCCATAGACCTACATGTGTTCATCTTGGTTATGGCCATGCCTCTTTCTTGTTGTTTGACTTTGTGGTTTGTCACCAGCCAGTGTGCGTTTGCCATAGGCCTGCCTGTGTTCTTTGTTTGTGGCCATGCCTCCTTGCTGGTTGTTGTGACCATGTGGCTGGAAGCCATTTTGTGTAGGCTGCCAGTATGATTTTGCCATATGCCTGCATGTGTTCTTTGTTTGTAGCCATGCCTCCTTGCTGCCAGTTTGACCATGTGGTCGGTGGTCATTTTTGTAGCCAGCCTGTGTGCCTTTGTCATAGACCTGCATGTGTTCTTCTTTGTTCTGGCCATGCCTCCTTCTTCTTGTTCGACCATGTGGTCAATGGCCATTTTGTGTAGCCAGCCAGTGTGTTTCTGCCATAGGCCTGCATGTGTTCTTTGTTTGTGGCCATGCTTTCTTGTTGGTTGTTGTTGTTGTAATCATGTGGATGGCAGCCATTTTGTGTAGTCAGCCAGTGTGCTTTTTCCATAGGTCTGAATGTGTTCTTTGTTTGTGGCTGTGCCTTCTTGCTGGTTGTTGTTTTTGTGATCATGTGGCTGGTGGTCATTGTGTGTAGAAAGCCAGTATGATTTTGCTACAGGATTGCATGTGTTCTCTGCTTTGTGGCCATGCCTCCTTGCTTCCTCTTTGACCATGTGGTCGGTGGTCATTTTTTTTTCCAGACAGTGTGCTTTTGCCAGAGGCCTGTATGTGGTCTTTGTTGTGGCCAGGAGCTTGTTGTATTACAATGTGGCCTTTTTGTGTGGTATGCTTGAGGCCTAGCAGCTCGATGCTCATACTAAAAGTACTGTAGGAACAGTGTTTTATATATTATTATATAATTTTTTTGCATTTTTTATCTGCATCCTCCTTGTCTCCCAAAGCCCCGCAGGGTTTTAATTCTCATGGTAGTCCCATTTTCCTAGTTCATCAGCAACTATAACTTTTAAATTTTTATTTAATGGTATTTTTTTTCCAATTTCTTTTTGATTTCTTGCTATTTTTTTAAATCAGTGTTCTTTTCCATTTGTTCAATTTTTTTACTTTTTATCAATTTTGTAATTTTCTTGAACTTTTTGTAATTTAAAAAAAATATTTTCAATTTTTTTACAGTTTTTTTTTTTTTTCTATTTTATTCCCCATTTCCCTAACATCCGTCATCAACCCCATGTCTGCCATAGTTGCAAAGCCGCACAACAGCATTCATTTTCTGAGGATTACTCCATTGTCACCTGCAGCCCGAAGCACCACATCCTAACTTGATGCACATAAAGAAAACCGCTATATCTGACTATTGCTGTTGCTCTTTCTTAGCTTTCCTGAGTGTACATGTAGTTTATGTTTGGTGTGGTTTTACGATTGGATACACAATGTGTTGTTAGTTATTTTTAACTTAATTGACCACATTAAATGACATTGTTTGCACTACTAATTGAAATGCAACAATGCCATGTTTCACAGCTGTTCTTCTTGCTCGTTTGCTTTTAAGTGCACAAGAAAAGAGGCATTACCCACAGTACTGCCAGACAGAAGCCTATGCATAACGTGATGCGTGACCACACAATAAGGACATATCTTCTCTAGCTTGTGAAGCTAAGTGCCACTGCCAACTGCCAACTTCAAGATAGCAGCAAAGAAAGGTGCTGCCAAGAAAGTGTCCAATTGGGAGGAGAATAAGAATTTGATTTCCACAACTGGCATTCTGACCAGGACTTATTTCAGCAAATGTGTGTCTGGCGTGCCAGCCTCCAGGGAGCAGGTTGGGAGCAGCGCTTCCGCATCAACAGCCATACCTCAAGCTCGGCCCAAGCACTCTAATCATGGCAACGCCGATGAGCAGTGACATTGAATTGAACAGTTGCAAACAACAATAGTTATTCTGTCTGAAATAGAAGCACTTCAGAATATTGAGCTTCTTGCTGAGGAAGTAGAAGAAACCCCTCTTTCGGAAGATCCATTGTCTTCCACTTTTCCATCAAGAACAAGGAGGGGTAGGGGTATCTCCCGCCTGATGATCAAGACTCCACGCGGATGTTGCTCCACGCAGATGCTACCTAAGTCTGAGACACACCAGGAGAGGCTACTGAAAAGGATGGTTCCTGAAAGCCTTAGAGTTAAGGATGAAGAAGAAGAGCATGGCGATGAGCTAGTCATCATGGGTGTTAGCCCACCCCAGTGGAGATTGACTTTGCCCCAGCTTAACCTGCTCTGAGAGATGAGGCAGAGATACCACCACTGCCAGCTTCTATTTTGCAAGGCCCCAGCAGTGACCAACATTCTCAACCACCTCAAAATGTCCCTCTACCGCCACTTTGTTTGACTTTGGCGCTAGTGCCAGAAAGTAGACCTCCCCAGTTTAGGACTTCTTTACAGTTAGCAATAAGGAGCCAAACATTGACATATGCTCATTTGCAGACCAAGTTTTAGGTTGGGTAAGCCTGGTACAAATATTGGACTGGAGGCTAAACAACCCAGAAAAGAAAAGAAAATCCACTGGGAGGAGCACCTTAGCAGCCAAACAACTGCAACTGGTGCTGGTGAAGGGGGTGGGAGCGGAGAATCTGATCTGATCATGTTGGAAGGTGAAAGTGAAAAAGAGGGTGCCATTTCTGTTACTCAATCATCCGTGTCCCCAGCAGAGCAGTTGTATTGCCCACATCAGCAACATCACAATGGCACAAGACTCAGATCGAGCACCAAGACAAGACCATACAGTGACTGCCCCGCTGAGACGCACATTGAGCGTACTACCTTCTGCTCTCTAGAAGTCACCTGCATCAGTGGCACCAGAAAAGAAAAAAATCCTGGCTATTAATCCTGGAATGTTTAGGCAGGAAGGGTAGTATGAACACAACCACCTAATGGCACGTGTTTTACAATGCGAAGCAGTCTAAAATGTTAGTGCTGGACCTCCTCACTTTTTCTTTTGTGCAAGGAGTAGGTTTTCTTGAATTTGTGGTGGCCATCTGCCTGAAATGGAAGGTTCCCAGCCAGACCCATTTTGCTAGAGTTCCTGTTCCAGCACTACATCATCATGTGCTGGAATTGATTGGCTAAGACTTGTAGCAGATTGCTGTTCACATTATCCACCTGAAGACAAATGTGGACCAGTTGCCAAGCCAGTGATTTCATGTGCATCACTGCACACTGGATCTCTTTTGTGGGGATTACAGAAATGATATATGCAGGTGTTGACACTACTGAAATTATAAACGGTGCTTGGAGGCATGCAACGTTAGCCATGTTCGCCATGGAGGAATTTGATTTTGCTGCAAACATCTTGGATGACTTTAACAACAAGGTCTTTGATTGGTTGCAACCATTTGGGCTTAACATTGGATTTGTTGCCACAGACAATGTTAATAATATAGTTATGTCCATTACAGATGGTGTGTTTTTTAGAGTCTTGTGATTGGTGCACTGCATCTACTTCATTGTACAGGACTTTCTCAGAAATGAAGACTGAGTAAGCAACTTACTGTCCAACTGTAGAAAAATATGCTCTCATTTCAGCCATTCTTTTAAAGCCTAGAAGCAGCTGGGGATCATTCAGTGTGATAATAGAATGGCAGTTAAAGCACTTATACAGGAGGTGCCTACATGTTGTAGCTCAAATTATTACATATTGCATCATCTGTTTGAGCCATACAAAGATGGGTTCCAACAGTGAAAGGCATGATCATTCAGATGAACCAATGGTGCCTAGTCAAATGCCTCACAGAGATGCTGCTTCCTTTTGAGGTTTTCACATAGGAAGTCAGCATGGAGGACAGTACCATTGGCCAAGCTATCCCATATTTGCATATGCTACAGAAACAGCTAAAGGAGGTGTCTCAAATGAACATATGTGTGAATCAAAGAAAAGATGTGCTTTAGTTGGTGGAGAGCTTAATCCTTTGCTTATCTCATAATACAAGGGTGCAAAGAGACATTGTGCCTTTCAAAAATTACATCTGTGCAACAATTCTTGATCCACTGTACAAATAATTGCTGGCTACTTTCATTCCCTTTTCAGATAGAAATGTTTCAAACTAGAAGGTGTGGCTTCTTGAGCAAGCCAGCTACATAGAAGAAGAATGGCTGGGAATTAGAGTCCCACTCCAGGGCACAAGTTCTGCGGTGCAGCCTTCAACCTCAGAGCCTGAAAGCACTGTTGCTGGCCCACAGCTTCCAAAGCCAACAACAAGAACACAAGCAACAAGGAAGGAAGTGCTTTAGTCCAGTGCAGAGGCTAAGACAAAATAGTTTGAGCAAGGAGAAGCACCAATGACTATGGAGAGGATAGTCCAGGCCTATCTGGATGATGCAACAGAGCTCTACCTTGATCAAAACCTATTAGAGTATTGGTATGAGAATAGGTGCCAATGGCCAGTGCTCAGCAGGCTGTCAATAAATTATTGCGCTTGCCCGGTAGCCAGTGTTTCTACTGAGCATTTGTAAGTGCAGATGGTGCAGTTGTCAAGTTGAGAAGGTCCAGGCTCTCATCCCAAAATGTGGTGAGATTAACCATGATCAAAATGAGTCAGCACTTTATACAATCAAATTACACCATATTTCAAGTACAACAGGAGGAGAATGAGGGTAATTGGTCAGATTTAGGTTATGGTATTGTGCTAGCTGACCATCTTCTGGGCAAGCACCTGAGTTTGAGGATGAACTCTACCACCCTGACTACTGAGTAAGCCTGGGCCACCATAGAACTTTCTATTGTCGAACTTGGGGAACAAAAAGCAAGAAAAAAGGATATAGCTAGGGGAAAATGAACATTATATTTTTTAGCTTGTTTGTGTCACAGTTACTAATGCAGTGCCAACATTGTAGATACATATATGAATGTATGAACTGATTAAATTTGGACAAGTGTGTAGTGAAGAAGCCTACCCCTTTCCCTTCAAGGACATTGGAGAGCTAACACCTGCCTCCATCCCGTGACTATTCTTTTTTTAATCCCCTAGCAGGACTGCCCTAGAACAGTTGATATACAGGACTGGCCAATGTGCCTTTTGTGAATCAAAGATGATATGCAATGTACCACAATGATTGAACTGGGACAGGTAAGGAATGCACCAATGAGTGATATCATATTGTTTGTGAGTGTTAAGATGATTCACTTGGTGGTAGACAGTGAAAGTGAGTGCTTAACAATCCTTTTTAAGGTTGATTGTGTTTGTGATGATTTACAATGTTGGTGGCCTAATGGGTGAACTGTAATTTTTTTTCCTGAAGATGAATGTTTCCTTCCCCTTAGACACTTAGTGAGATTTGTTTGCCGGGTCCACACTGCTTTATTTTCTGGTTCACACTCCTTAAAGACTCGATCAGTCTCTTTAGCTAACAAACACAAATCTAGTCTACACAAAAAAGACTCAATATTTCTATTGTTGTTCATCAATGGCATTGCACTACTGTTCGATCTCTCACACCACAGAAACACGGGACACCATTACAACACACACACCTGACGTGACGATCATCACTAAAATCTGGCTCACCCACTCATCGGCACCCAACATCACTATTGTGACGCCAGCAGGATACAAGATGATCTACCACAACCCCCCCTGGAAATGCAGTGGAGGCATCGCCATCATTCACAAAGACACCCTCCAATGCTCCACCCAGATGATGACCCTATGCCAATAATGGAACACCTCAACCTTCAGCTTAGATCGGATGCCCAAACAACCATCAGAGGAACCCTCACCTACACACCTCCAGCACCCTGTTCTAGCTTCAGCAAATCCTTCCCTGACTTCATCTACCCCCTAGCAATTCACTCCAATAACTATATCTTCCTGGGAGACCAAAACTTCCACCTCAACAACTCCAACGATGCTGACTCTGCCAACTTCCTGGAGAACATGAGCAACTTCGGCCTCTCACAGCTGGACACCACTCAAATACACAGCGCAGGACACACACTGGACCCTATCTTCTCTACCAGTGACAGAGTCAGGTTCTCCCATGTAACTGAACTGACCTAAATGAACAACAGAATCTTCCACTTCACCCTTCATGGCCCACTAGAACCTCTGACCAGACCTCCCACCCACCCTTGCCCAATTGGAACAGATTCCTGGAACCCCTCTAGATACAAGGCCCATCTTCTCTGAAACCATTAAACTCAGTGTTCAGAACTTCTCCAATTGGATGTACATAGCTTCCGACACGATTGCCCCTTGATGAACCCCACCAGCAACAGACCTACCAAACAAGTCATCTGTTCACACCGAACTACTGACGCTCAAACACCACTACAAGAGACTTGAAAGATACTGGCACTCTAGCAAGAACCCCACCAACCTTAGAACCCTCAGAGCCACCCTCAACTCCTATTACCACTACCTCAGAGAGACCTAGAAGGACACCCTCACCAACAGCTTAGAGGCGAGCACCAACCACACCAAGGATCTCTTGAGCATCACCAGGGAATTATCTTGCCCCCTCACCTCTGAAAACATGATCCACACCTTCAAAAACCTCTGAGACTCTCCAGCTGTCTACTTCCACCACAATATCTCCAACATCTATAGCAAATTTGACTCCTAACCAACTGACTTCATCATCTACTGCACTCAAACCGATTCTAATCACACCCACAGGCTCACTGACTGGAAGTAGCCCTCAGCCCCACACACCATCAACATCATGAACTCCACCCACTCCGGAGCACCCTTGGGACCCTGCCCCACCAAATGTACAACCTAGGAAAGGAAGATATCAGCAGCATCCTCACAGAATCCATCACTACAGCCACTATTCCCAATGCACAAGCGAATTCAAGAACTTCCAGACCATTTCACTACTTCCTTTTCCTGCCAAGGTCCTGGAAAAAGCCATCAAGCATCAGCTCACAGATTACCTCAAAGAAAACAACATGCTCAACACCTCTTAATCAGGCCTTTGGCCCAACCACAGCACAGAGACAACCCTGATCGAAGCAACAGATAATATGAGACACCACCACGACCTAGGCGAAACAACTGCCCTTATACTTCTCAACCTCTCTGCTGCTTTCGACACTGTCTCCCACCACATCCTCATCACCAGACTTTACAACATTGGCATCAAGGCAATGCTCTCAACTGGATCTCCTCCTACCTCTACTGCCAAACACAAAGGACCCATCCTCCACTCTTCTCCTCCGCACCAAAAACCTAATTTGTAGCGTAGCCCAGGGCTCCCAACTTAGCCCCACCTTTTTCAATGTCTACATGTTGGAACTTGCTGACATCGCCCGTACTCATGGAGTCAACATCATCTCATATGCCGGTGATACATAGCTCATACTATACCTCCTAGAAGACACTGACACCACCAGATCAAACTTGCTAAACACCATGTCCACCATCACCACCTTGATGAGGTCCAACTGCCTAAAGCTCCTCTTGGACAAAACAGAGGTACTCATCTTTGGAAACAAGCCTTCCCCCTGGAATGACACCTGACGGCCTACCGCAATCAGGCCTGCACTAACCCCCACTGACCACGCATGCATGCTTGGAATTGTCCTGGACAGCTAACTGACCATGAAGCAACAAATCAATGTCATCTCCTCCATCTGCTTCCACTGTTATATTCCAATTAGGTATCCTGATATAGGCCCAGGTAACATTGTGACCCTTTACCTATATTTTTTCCTACATTACACTTATAATGGTTTACAGGGACTGACCTTTTATCTAGTTACGACACTGCATTCAGAATGCAGATTTTACCTAGTCAAAATCTCATACATTATGCATGAGGATTTTTGGAAGCGCAGCAGGACTTCTATCCCCTGTGTAATATCTATTTATGAAGTTCATGCCCAACGCCACCCTAAGTCTGAAACAGTAATACAGCAAGGTAAGACCGCTGGGGAGACCTAAGGGTATACATACAACATATCTTGCAAAGATATGCAGAGGAGACCAGGACTTCCCGGCCAACACACTGACCGGAGACGCTGAGGTTCCTGCATGCAGATACTACAGCTCGCAGTACTCTAAACACATTCCTCGCAGGGTGTCCAACTCTAGACCAGGACGGGGTCCCACAGTCTCTCACTTCAGGAAATGGGGTTGACTTTATCCTAGTGGAATTCTTGGCTTAACACCTAAACACATGCTAGGTACACTTAGGTACGTCTAGTTAGGGAGGCATTGTAGAAGCACACATCTTTTTATTGTCATTTATTTTATAGACTCGTATGTATCCATAATCGTCACAAAATGGTAGAACTTCACCATTCATTTACTTTTATGTACGACTAATCATTTATATCTTTTACTGTCTAACAGTTGTTGAAGCTCATCTATTTTGCACCAGAATAACAACTGTTTAATAATTACTTATTGAAAACGCCCAGCCTGTTTATTCTGTGTATCTCTCTAAGACAGACAAAATAAGTATGGGTGACTGAGCGAAAAGTAGTATAATGTTTCCACGTCCTCAGGACTCAAGGTTATCAAAAGACTTCGATGGCTGCTATGAACTATTCTTTCCTTGGTAAGAGGAGATTACAGTGGCACTGTTAGCTAGCTGATACAAGAGGCCAACATACTCGGTGGGGTTGTTCAGAATCAGTCTGACACCAATCCTACAGTGTATGCTGTTCAAACGTGCAGATCCTATATAGTGTTTTAGGAACTACACCACACCACACCCTCTGCATGCTCGGTAAGATCTTCTGACGGAGCCCCATCTCCACCAGGAAGATAGCCTCCCAAGCCCTCGTCTCCATCTTGACTACGGCAACACACTCTATGCAGGGACCACCAAAAAGCTCCTAAACTGCCTTCAGGTCATACAGAACTCAGCACCAAGACCCATCCTCAACTTCCCCAGAAGAACCAGCATCACTCCTCACCTCAAAGATCACCACTGTGAAATGCCTCTTCAAAATCTTCAAACTCCTCACACATGCCTACAAGTCCCTCCACAATCATGTTCCCACCTACTTCAACCATTGAATGACATTCTACCAACCAACCAGAGAGCTCCGCTTCTACTCCCTTGCCCTGGCTCACATTCCCCGCATACATCAGAGCAACTGCAGAGGGTGTTCCTTCTCCTACGTCACGCCCAAATCCTGTAACGACCTCCTGCTCCACTAATGCACCTCCCCATCACTTGAAGACTCCAGAAAAAAAGCTAAAGATTTGGCTCTTCGGCCAAGGCTGGAAACCTGGAGAACCCCCTGGGTGAAAAGCAGCGCTCTACAAAAACCCACTGATTGATTGATTGATTTGAGTAGGGACTGGAATCGTTAAGGAGTTGGACATATTTTGACTCGGAATCAAGAGGATGATGAAAGAACTCAGGGAGTGACTACTTCAATCACTACAAGAAGTGAGTACAAAGTTCCTCAGTGGGTCAAAGAACACAGTAAGAAAGTTTATGTGATGTCACATGGATAGGTTGTCCTGCAAGGAGGAGGGGGAAATCCTCCTTTTGGAACTAGGGCCCTCATACACCCAGCAAGCTAGGTGTCATACTTCATCATATGTGCCTGCTCCTCGTCGGGTCGGCACTGCAATACCAGACGGGCACCCATAAAGGGGCTCTTTACCGGAGATCTTTAGTTCCTTGCCGTATAGGTGCCGTGAGTGTAAGGGGCCTAGTAGGTGTAGATCTAATGGTGGATGTGCAAGATAAAACAGGGGAGGGACTCCTCTAAATTAATTTTATTCTGTAAGGATCCCAGCCTGGTTAAAATAATGAATAGGAGAGGTGATTATCTGGCTGTTATGTGTCAAAAAAGTGCTTTTCTCCTAAATGGTCGACATGTTTCTCGCCTAGTGGTCAAGAATGATCTGTGGCAATTCCTCAGGACAAAATGAAAAGAAAAACTATCTACACCTAATGTTGAGGTGAAAAACTACCTACCACGTAGTGTACCTATAGGAACGGTACTCACAGGTATAGAGACCAACCTGTGAAAGAAACAAATATATTTGATAACATAATACATTATTTATGCATTTGTGATCACAGATAAGTTCAATTCATAATTCTACATCTATATTGTGATCAAAAGGTGACCCAATCAATACATGGTGATACCAGAGGTTATCACTCATGAAAATAATAGATATGCAGTGCTATAAATGTGGTAATTATAGCACACCCGTGACTCTCAATTAAAAGCAACAATTAAAAACAACATCAGTGATGAATAGGCTGTGACAACGGTGGTGAACAGAGTTATCCAAACCTCACCTAATGTTTGTAAGATCGTGCCTCATCAGTTACAGCGGGATACTAGACACATGTAGTGTTGTGTCTAAGAAATGAATAAAGATAAATTAAGGGCAGTGATTAGCTGGTATGTATGAAAACTAATCTAGAAACCCAGTTAGTCAATTACAAGACAGTGGCGATCGGTAGGGCAAGGCAGTAAGTAAGATAGATTGCCCGTCCTCCTTGTGTTATTAAAAAAACCCTGCTTCTCTTAGCCTGGAGTAATGGGAGGAAATCACATAGTACTACAGACTACCGGGGTGACCAGCACAGTCAAGCCCCGGAGCTGCAGAACAGGTGAAAATCCCCCCGGACCCAGGGGAGTAAGCAACGTGGTTAATCTCGATCGCGGTAGGGACTGAGTAGTTCTTAACTCAACCTGAACAGCCCTCGATACCGCTTACCTCTGCCATTTTTGAAGACTGGGGGAGATTGTCAAAGCATCTTCAATACTCACCTGCTCCAATTAGAAGCCCAGTGGTAGACCTACCCCGCACCACTGCAACCCGGATGGTAATGTCTTTCGCTGTGGGCTCTCTCTTATACCAGCCACAGCTGCAGGCAGGCCCGGGGCGGGAAGCCAAATGGTTTCAGCTGTGGAAGAGTGTGTCATGTGATGTTTCTGTCAGGACAGCCGAAAAGCTAGTAAATGATGTCGGCCATCTTGGAGTGTCTGGGATGCTTATTAAAGATATGTCAGAGCAAAGAAACAATGTGGTGGGACGTATGTCATGGTCTAGAATGGGTGCAAAAATGTCCCGAATTTATGAATGCTATGATATATATAGTCATTCATCATAGAAGTCCGAGGTGTGTGACTGGGTTGGTAATGTGATTCTGTTATATTAATCTTTCAATAATGAAATCTGGTAGCCTAGGGTGCGTGTATATGTTTTGATTTAGGCCGACTCAATTTCTCTCAACCCTTCGGTTTGAAAATAGTGTGTTGACGTGTGTACATGGAGGATGCAGTCATTAGTTGGAATAGATGCTGCCTCATCAATGACAAGGTGGTCTGGCGGTAGTAGCATTATAGTATGGAGCAGTTTTCTCAAACGTGGGGTAATCTCCCATTTCCTTCAGTAAAGAGATATCTGTCATTGTGATCAACCCCGCTAGGGGACACTGTGTAAGGCTTGGCTTATTTCTCAGTTATTGGCAAGTGACCCCCAAGGGATTTCATCATTCAGTAACTGATGGTCTGAGTCTTTGTTCCATCCTAAAGAGGGCAGAGTGTGTGATCTGAGGGTGACTTTCTAGGGTCACCCATCGTAAGCTTTCTGGAGGATGTTTACAATTTTTTAAGTGTGTGTACAATTTTGAGGTGTTTTTTTTGGCAACAAATGTTGCTCTTATGTTCTGTTATTCTTGTCTTTATATTCCTTATCATCATGCCTATGTATTTTTTATTGCATGGGCATATAATCAAATACACATATCGAGTTGTGTTACAATTGGTATGTTTGGTAGTCTTCCAGGTGAAGGAGTCAGATAGAGTTAACTCGTTTGTGGGTTTTGTTTGAGGGCACACCGCACATGAGCCACAGGGGTAATGGCTCTGGACCGGGGGAAGGTCACATAATGATCTCTGTTCAATGGTACTTGCCGGTTTAGGTTTGGTGTGAATGAGCATATCTCTAATATTTCTGCTGCGTTTAAAATGCAAAACGGGGTCTGGGTCTCCAAGGATCCTGTGTTTAGAATCCTCCAATATTTGTTGATAACCCTCCTTATTTTATTAGATTCTGGTGTGAATGTGACACATGTTAATGCATCTGAGGATTTGTTTGGTTTGACCTCTAGCAAAGTCTCCCGGTGATTGTTCCTGGCTCTTTTTATTGATAGTGCTACTTGTTTTTGTCGGTACTGCCTTTCCAACAGATTCTTGGATAAGGACTCTGCTTCCTTCTTGTAGTCATTAATAGAGCTGCAATTACGCCTTACGCGCAAAAATTTCCCAAAAGATAGATTGTCTCTAAGGGCTCGTGGGAGGTGGCTACTGTATAGTAATGAACTATTCCTGTCAGTTGGTTTCTTGTATATGGTCGTACTTAACTGACCATGGTCGAGTCTGATGGTAAGCTCCAAAAACATAATGTTAGTGAATGAAATGGTATGAGTCAATTTCAGATATTCGTTCTTTGCATTAATCCACTGGCAAAAGTTATTGCATGTGGATAAATCACCACTCCAGAAGATGAGGATATCATCAAAGAACCTCTTTCACAATCTCAGGTAATCATTGAAGGGGTTATTGGGATGTAAAATCACCTCTTCTTCAAATGCGCCCATGTACAGGCAAGCCACACTTGGGGCAAATGTACTCTCCATGGAAGTACCCTGAGACTGGTTGAAGAGTTGCTTCTTTTCTGTTCATTGTAGTGTAGCACACTGCATTATGAATGTGACAGGAGTGGGTGATGCCCACTCGACCTCATTCAGGGTTGTTTCAATGACTATAAGTGTCTCACGTTGGGGAATATTAGTGTACAGCTGTTCCACATCTAGTGTCACCAGTTGGTTTATATCATCTGTGTTCCTCAGTTCCCCTATTATGCGTAGGATGTCAGTTGTATCCTGAATATATGTGGGAGTCGATTTTACCAGCGGCTGGAGGAAATGAGAGTGGCTCCAAAATGGAGCCTATGCCCGATACTATGGGTCTACCTGGAACTGGTGTAGTGCCTTTATGAATATTGGGCAAGGTATAGAAATATGGTGTTCTGGGGTCCTTGGTAGTGAGAAAATCAGCCTCTTTCTTGCTTATCCAGCCGTTGGCTTCTGCCTCAAATACTGCACTGGAAATTTCTGTTTCCAATCTAGTAGTGGGGTTGGTGGTAATCAGTGTATAGAATTTCTATTATTGAGTTGGCGTTGGCATTCAAGGTCATAATCTGTAGTTGACTGTATGACTGTCGCACCCCCTGTCTGCCTGTTTGATAGTAATGCTACTGTCCTCCGCTAGGGACTTGATAGCATGTAGTTAATTTCTGGAAAGGTACTTCAATAAATGCCAGAAGAAGGAGGTTGTCAACTTCATTAGCATGTGGATGACTCTAAGAGGCCTACTTAACTCTGTGGACTGTTGAGATGTGCGTTGATTACTTTACCTGGGAAATAGTATGCTGCTGAGTGTGTTCTGTCTGACTCAAATTTGAAATTATGTGGTGGTTGTGTGGGGGGCTGGTTGTTTTAGATAACTGGAGCTATACATGTGATGATCTAGGCTACATAATATGAAGATGACCATGACAGTTGCGAATTTGATCATCCGATACTTGTGGCCACTTGTCTGTGATTGTTGGTTATTGTAATTCTCTCACCAAACTGATCGCACATCAGTCATACAGTGAATGATTGCAAAGGAATATTCTGCTTCTGAGTCTTCTTGTTGAACTCCTCAATAAGTTTACCTTCTGCTCTTGTCCTTGATTCTAATATATCATTTATTTTTTTCAATCCCCAGGCCTTCTCTTCTCCTGCGCAAACGAATAAAGCACTATAACATTCAAGCTTACCTTACCGGACCGCTTCAGCCAGGTACTTAAGATAGACATATAATCCAAGATGAATGTAGATGCACCTCTCAATTTGGCAATGCAGTATCATTTTTATTTTTAAAATCATTTTTTAGAACTGTGTAATAGTCATTCCTGCATTTCCTTTTCCTCCCACAACAGATTGATGACGGCTGGCTGCTCATCGCTCAGATGAACATTGTCTTTGTGCAGTGTTTGTCTTTGTCACACCTTTCCATAAATCCCCATTCCCATCCATTCATCAAAACCCTAACACTCTTCCATTGGGCTGTGTTATTTACAAAAAAGCAATGCACAAAATATAGGGCCTGAGGAGGTTTAAAGACCCAGCTGGACCAACTCCCCTTATCTGGAAAAGATAAGGTTATCCCACCAATGTCTTAACTCATGTAACACTTTCTTGAGATTTACTTGCAAATTTAGTCATGAACGGCTCCCTTTCTTGAATTTGATGAGCAACGTGTCAGCAGGCATACTCCAAATGGAACTTTAGAGAAAACCAATGGCCAAAAATGCATTGCTAACATATTCTAGCTTTTACCCCAAGTCTCTCAGAGATAACTTACCATTTGGACAATTTTTGAGACTGTGGCGGAATTGCTCTAATGCCAAAAAATACAGGAGCCATGCAGCAGAATTACATCTCTAATCCTAATTCCCAGAGGCCTTGATACAAAGATCAGCCAAGAGATCCAGGAACAATAACTGTGACTCTCTGCTTGAGGCTCAACCAGCGAAAGAACCCATAGACAGTCTGGTTTGTGTGCATGCTTTCAGCAATAAGTCAAGTCTCATCCAAAAAATGCATCAACAAATTTTGGAAAATTCTAAGCAAAGGAGCACTAACCTTACCCAGACCCATGTCTGCTTTCAAACAAAGTACAAACCACCGTGATAAATTGTTACACACTAGACCACGGTCCCCAAACAAAAATAAACAGGAAACCCTCTGGGGGTATTCCTCCAGTGAACGGTCATTTCCCATGTAGGTTATGTAACGCATGCCCACAGACGTCCCCATCCACGCATGTCAACATGGACAGAGACAAACAATGCGAGTTAAGACAACATGCAAATTGCAATTCAGATCCTTTAATCTATCTGATCACTTGTCCATGCGGTTTGAAATATGTTGGCATGACAGCAAAAAAGATCATGGATCATGGAACACAAGAGTAATATCCATTTTCGAAAACAAGCCACAAAATTGGCAGGACACACTTCTTGGAAAAAAGGCACGATGCTGACGAATTGAAATGGAAAGTAATAGATAAAACCCACAATTCCACAAACAACAACTAATGTATCCCCAATACCTCCTCAAGATGGAACAATGCTGGATCTTTCAGTTACAAAGAGCAAGTCAGGGCCTCGATGATGACATCCCTTGGTTTAGTCTTACACCATCAAAGTCCCTTAAGATCACACAACTCAATGATCATTAGACAAAGAAACTGCCCCATCATACTTCCTACACGTAAGACACTCCACCTGAACACACCACCATTAATAACCCTCTTACCATACCATATGGTCACACGTATGCATACAAATATACTTGGTAGATTAATTGCAGGCCTTTTTCACCCTGCTGGACTGGGTAGGCATGTCACTCCATGGCTAACTATCAAGTCACAGGCCATTAGTCCATTTGTATTTACTGGCCCCATGGACTTTGATATTGTCTGAACAAAAATGACTAATAGCATTGATAAAGTTATAATAACAACGTCATGGAATCTACCATGGTGCTATATTTCCCATGATACTTAGCGCTCAGTGGAAGCATATAACAACTCTTCTTCCACGTTGGCATTAAAACTACAAGTCTGTTGACTTTTGTAGTTCATTTTGGCTCCCACACGGTCGTTGGTCCAACCGAGATGGGCAGGGCAGGTCATTCTTTGCAAACCAGTAGTATAAATTACTGTACTCATGAGTTGCTGGTTGTCCTTCCAAAAGTAACAATAACAATGCCAGTACTGATGGACTTTTTGACTCCACTTTCTTATGTGGGAACATTTCGAAAGAAAACAAAATGAACGGGGGACCTTTTGTTTAGTCGATTTAATCAATCTGTTTATGCGTTTTGTTTTTAATTTCACAAAAACTTTTTTTGTGTATTTCCACAATTAACATTGAACTAATAACACGAAATATTCACTGTACATAAATAGACACATTCAACCACAGTCGTATTCACATTCATTCCCATACCACACTGGACAGTCCAGAACCAAACATACTATGTGTAAACAAGCAATCTAAATTCTTTTTAAAGACACAATTTACAATTTGGCCATAGAAAAAATGGTGTATTTCGTAGGGAACAATATTGAGGGTTCCAAATGTTTCTTTAAGTTCATTAGGCCAAAAGATAGAGGTCGACGCGTTTCAAGCCCCTTCTAGTACTGGGGCTCTCATCAGGACCTGGGAGCTGAAAGGAGAACACAAAAGGACTCTTACTAGACTGCTTCCTCCTTTTAAATGCAACAGTCTCGTTATTAAAAGTGAGTTGTACCTGTGAATGATGTGTCCACCAGATCTTTTGCCGTGTAAGATCTAAGTAAAAAAGTTAGACCAAGATTCAATCCAACTATGTCGTATTACCAACCAAAATTCAAAAACAACCAAACATACAAGTGACATTTATACTGTTTGACTTACGTGTATAGATGATGGGACAGAATTAATCTAAAGAGGAATAAAGGAACGATGTCAGGTCGTTGTCTAGGGATGTTACAATCAAATACCTGTGATGTATCAGATGCGCTGTGCACGCGGCTCAGAGGCGAATAGCCTACCTTGAATCTCCGGGTTGTAGGCAAAAATCTATTGCTTTCGTCGATTGTCATGCGTCGTGATCAAATCACTGAAAGAACCAAAAAAGGGGGGAATTTGTCAGCGGAGTTGACGGCCGCCAAGGCACAGATGTGCTTAAATGCATTAGAATCGTCTTCGTACCTTTGTTCGTTTCTTCTCACGCTTCAAACTCGGAGGAAATGAGCTTCCGTGTTTGTATTCCAAGTCTCGTGTGAATATAAACTTGTTTCACGCGCTGGGTGAATTCTGGGAAATGTAGTTTATACTGTGTTTGCCGTTTCTGATGGAGCATGTAAATACACTTCTCTTCACGCAATTTGGGTGTCCATGTGTGTGACGGACAGATAAAAAAGTGCGGCCAGTCCCGTACTCGGAAAAAAGCGCTGTGTGAACCAACAGCGAACTTAGAATTGGTTGGCAGGGTAAAAGTCTTGGGGAAGGAGTGTCAAGCTTTTAATGGAAAGCGCAAACAGGAGTTTTCCATTGTCCTCCACTGCGGTTTATATAAAACCTGATGGTGTTTGGTCAAAGATTATAAATTTCGGATAGTTCATTGAGGCCGTTGATGGCTGAGTTAAATTTAACAATGAGCATTGCTTCACGCTGCGAGAGTTGTCGTTCGAGGTCACCACCTCTTGAATCAGGATCCACTTTGGAAATAACAGTCCATTTTAGATCGGTTACTGAATGGTTGTGCGTTTTCCAATGATGGACCAGCGGAGCATTTTGGACATTTTTATTGATCCGCGATTTGTGTTGCGATATTCTCACTCTGATTTCTTGGCTCGTTTTCCCGATATACAATAGTCCACATGGGCAACGGATCGCATAGATCACATTTTTACTTTTGCAATTCGTAAAACAGTCATGTTTACGCATCTGATACATCACAGGTATTTGATTGTAACATCCCGTGCCTGATTAGACAACGACCTGACATCGTTCCTTTATTCCTCTTTAGATTAATTCTGTCCCATCATCTATACACGTAAGTCAAACAGTATAAATGTCACTTGTATGTTTGGTTGTTTTTGAATTTTGGTTGGTAATACGACATAGTTGGATTGAATCTTGGTCTAACTTTTTTACTTAGATCTTACACGGCAAAAGATCTGGTGGACACATCATTCACAGGTACAACTCACTTTTAATAACGAGACTGTTGCATTTAAAAGGAGGAAGCAGTCTAGTAAGAGTCCTTTTGTGTTCTCCTTTCAGCTCCCAGGTCCTGATGAGAGCCCCAGTACTAGAAGGGGCTTGAAACGCGTCGACCTCTATCTTTTGGCCTAATGAACTTAAAGAAACATTTGGAACCCTCAATATTGTTCCCTACGAAATACACCATTTTTTCTATGGCCAAATTGTAAATTGTGTCTTTAAAAAGAATTTAGATTGCTTGTTTACACATAGTATGTTTGGTTCTGGACTGTCCAGTGTGGTATGGGAATGAATGTGAATACGACTGTGGTTGAATGTGTCTATTTATGTACAGTGAATATTTCGTGTTATTAGTTCAATGTTAATTGTGGAAATACACAAAAAAAGTTTTTGTGAAATTAAAAACAAAACGCATAAACAGATTGATTAAATCGACTAAACAAAAGGTCCCCCGTTCATTTTGTTTTCTTTCGAAATGTTCCCACATAAGAAAGTGGAGTCAAAAAGTCCATCAGTACTGGCATTGTTATTGTTACTTTTGTTATAAGGCACGGCCTTACTGAGTAGAGCCTAAACCCTTTTCTTGTTCAACGGTTGTCCTTCCAAGGCACGAACTAGCACCTGTGGCATAGCCCCATTAGAGATAAGCAATAACAGCATTTTCAATCTTGTTATTTTTATGGTTTTATTCACTATCTTTGTGATACTAATAGTCGTGATGACATATCACGCCCAACATTGCCCCCTGCACCACATTCCAAAGCACTTTAATTATCTTTGTTGTATCAAGATTTACCCACTAGCTGCAGGACAGTAGACAGTACCAGCTGTGTAAGGCTTGTTACGGGCCCTCCTGTTAGGGTATTGAGTCATTGACTGGCCGTGATTTGCTTAGCAACATATGTTTAGTGAGACCAGGGTGACCCCTGTTCCTATGCTTAACTTTTGAGGACAATATTCCCCATAACCTTTGTGATCTGCTCATTAATTATTCACAAAAGCCATCCATCACCTGATCACTGTTACTATATCAGTGATTAATTTCCTCACAAGGAGTTTTCCCCTCTTAACCTACCATATATAACTAGGTTTCTGGTTCCTTGAGTTACTTTTAATCACAAATCAGCTGCCTTTATAATGTGGATGTCACATTCATTATGAATGTACCACTTATCTCTGTCGTGTCCCTCCGATTCTAGGACACAGACGCACCCTCGAGTTTGCACTGATGTAGAGGTGCTATTCATGACCTTACACAGTGGGTAAGTTATAATTGCATACACTTTTAATACGTTTTTGGGTAACAGTTATGTATCCTAAGATTTATGTCCATTATACGGTGTATGTGGAACCACAGACACACAGTGCTGGATGTGTATGGCACATGTATCTTTCTTAATGCATTATCCCCAGTGGGGACTTGTGTGAGTGGCGATCCACTCCAACCACTGGTTCAGTATATTTTTGTATGGCTGAATCATTGATATGACACAGGCATTCCAACCTATACTTCACTTTGGTCCTAATGAAAGCTGTCAAACTTCCATGGAGGGTATTAGGCTGAAACATGTCAACCGTCACTTCTCCATGATAGGTTACATTTTCTCCTGTCTGAGAATTGTTTATAGCTCTAACCTACGAACTACCTAATAAAGTTTGCTTGCGTACCTTAGAGTTTGTTTTTTATCACACACACTGATCTTCCCTCACCATCTGTCTCACCACACCTTGCTTATTTATAGATTTTAGGAAACCTCACTTGAACACTGAAAACATCCCTGAGCTCCTCCCTCTCAGTAAGGGGGTTGTAGCCCGCACTGCAGCTAGGTGTGCAGTACTAGGAGGTTACTCTATGATGAAGCATGCCACCTACGGGTGGATGAATGAAACCATCCTGTAAGAGGGATACTCCAGCACTCTCCCTCTCTATTCAGACCCAGGGCCCTTATGTGCTTTTACTTAATAATTGACACCATTCATTGATCACACCCTTGGTGGGGAAGATATGGTGAAAGAAACACCAACTCAGTGCAGGATCTTCAGTTCTACTCCTAATAGCCTACACTATCCTCATTTACTCACCCATGCATTAACGGTGGAGAGGTGTGGCTCACTAGTTAGAGGCAGCAGACCCGTAAGCTGAGAATTGGCCAGGGACCAGGGTTCAATTCCCGACGCGGCTGAGTCGTGGACCAGGGTCAAAACGGACTCGATAATTCTCACCTCGGTACCTACTCTAACCAGGAACACACTCGGCAACTCTGGGCATTAAGCTTGCCTCATCTCTACAACAGCCCCCCACAGACGCCGGAGATGCCTGGTTTCACCTTGGAGATACCCAGAAAGGGACCATCTCACAGGGATAGCCAGGACGGGTTCCCCAGCGGTCTACAGCGCTGGGACGCCCCGTTGCTGGGGTAGCTATGTGCTTTACTAGTCTACAACATTAACGGTGGTTGATATTTTAGATATAGAAGATCATTCATCAGCATCATAATTCAGGCATTGTGTGTTGAATTACGTAAATGCTTAACCATGTCCACTCTAGACTTTGAGTCGTCTTAACAATTGATTTAATTGAAATATTAGCTCACCATTGCTCTGAATAATTTTTATTGGGTTTTATATTTTCATTATCAGGAATGTTTTGTTGTGTGTTCTGATCTCAACTGTTTGTAAAGCTATGATATAATAATATATAACCCACACTAACCCAGTTAATATTTCAATTTAGTTCCCTGTGATGTATAATCCTTCTGATTCCTTCACTGCACTAGAATATTGCTACTATCACCACCATGGCAGCTTGGGAAACCCTGCAGCCCTCACTTCATGTATTCAGAAAGAGAACTATAGAGCATTATTCTAATGAGTTGTAGGCAATATAGGCAATGGCAACCCCCCTTAGTGGTCAATATAGTTGAAGACAGCAGAGACTGGGAGAGTAGTAGGACATTGGTACCACATACTTAATTGTTATCCACTATCAGTGCATTTTTAAAACAGGTTGCGCTAAAAGGCAGCAGTGAAAAAAGATTTGAGGCATGAATACTGTGACATAAATCTTTATTACCCGAACAATAAAAACCCACCCCTTTGACCAACCTCAATTCGCCCACCCCTTTCGGCAAATAATTCTCCTGCCACAACCATCGTCCCAACAAAATGAAAATTTCCAAAAAAGAAAGTCCAAACTGTCTTTGTCACAACTCCCACATTCCCACCCTCCACCCACAACAAGTCCAACCCACCAAAACAAAAGATGAAAAAAGGGGCAGAAGGGCACGACACATGGCGGTCACAGCCCAGAAGCTCTTTTAGATGCCCGTCCAACTGGCTCTGCCAGGCTTCTATCCACACCAGCCTCAACAGGATGCATGTTTGGAAAGTGTAGTCAGAGGAAGGCAACAGCGAAGAATTGGCAGTGGGCGGCTTCCATCGGACTGCAGTGCCAGCTTGGAGGGGCTGGAGACACTGTCACTGGAGCATGGCTGAGGCCCTGGGCAGCTGCCCCCTCCTCCACCAGGGTCACCAGCCACAGGTACTCGGCCCATATTACCTCACGCTTCTGCTGGTGCAATTGGGCTGCGATATCCTGGTGAGATTGACGATTCTAGGAGTATCTAGAAAGAAAAAAGGCAAATTATAAACAATTCTCTGAGCAAAAAACATGTTTAAAATTATGTAGTGGGTTTCACAGTAGCAGTACATTAATGGTCCCCTCATACCATTTGATTTGATGTGATTAGAGTCACAGCCATTACCGGGAAACATCCATTACCGGAACATGATACAGAATGCGGCTGCAAGGCTTCTCCTGTGGATCCCCAAATTTCAATCAGAGGGAAAGCACCTTGGAGTCTGCATTGGCTGTCAGTCATGAGTCGTATTAAGTTCAAGGCCTTTTGTATTACATATGAGGCATTACAGAGTACCGGTCCTCAGTTTCTGAGGTGGTAACTGCACTGGTACTCACCAAACAAATGCCTCATATCAAAGGGGTGAAACGTATTGTTTCTCAGAGATTTTCTAAGTCTAACTTGGGCGACAGAAGTTTCACAGTGGGTGCTATGAAGCTCTGGAACACAGTCCCCATTACCATTGAAAATCTTCCCTTCTTGACATCTTTCCGGAAAGCCGTTATGACCTGGTTATTGAATGAATAGTGCTCCAGCTCGCTTCTTGACTGTTAGCACCAAGACACCATTTGGTATTCGTGTTCTGTATACATTTATAACATAACACATAACATTCCTCAGATGAAACTAAAGGCAGATGGCAAATGCACTAACTGTCTGAAAGGAATGAAGGTAGAATAAACACAGAAGCACTCCAGTTAAAAAAAAACGTTTTTTTTTTCTTTTGAAGGATTTCCTACTAAAAAGTACCTACACAGACACATTGTGTGGAAAAATAAAAATAAATGACCTCTCATAAATGAGGAAGGCATTATGTACTATAGTGTACAAGTATTCAATTTCTCTCTCTTGTTGTGCCAAATTAATGAAGGTATGCTAGCTTATCTGGTGTACTAGTTACTTGTACTTTGATAGTCTCTGATGTCTGCAGCTGGTGCAGCTGTAACAGACAACTATCCTATTCTAATGACCCTGTGCTTCTCCAAAATGCCTTTCAAGTTTTCCCTGAGTACAAGGCAGAATAATATTATGAGTGAAACATATCAAGTATAAAATTAATCAGTCATGCGGACATCCTGTCTGCCATGAGCACATGGTGGAAAAAGAGATGTACTGCAGTACCAGGCTAGTATTAAGGAACAGTAAATAGCCTTGGCATGTTTGTCACAGACTTTCCCATCCACAAATGTCAAGCAATTATTAATTCTTTATTGCATTGATGCCATACATTCTCTCATCCAGTATTCCACTATAGAAAACCACCCATCCATATATATCCAATCCATCCATCTAAACATTTCTCCAAAGGAATCTTTCACCTACATCTATTTACCCACCCATGCATGCTTTAACCCATTAATCCATTATACATTTCACCCACCCAAGAATAGTCTCTCACCCATACACTTTCATCCATTCAAGTATGCATCCTTTCACCCATATACCCTTTCATCCATTCTTTACCCACCCATGCTTCTTCCTTTGACCCACCTATATGCATCCTTTTGCCCACACATCCTTTTATTCATATTCCATATTTTTCGACTGTCCTTTCCCTTTCCATCCTGCTTTCTGTTTCCCATCAAACCATCATTGTTAAAGTTAATTTATGAACCTTTGTCTGTTGAGTTGCAGATAGAGGAGGCCATATTTACTCAACTCCCACTATATCTGCTAAAGAGTGGCGTTCACAAGTCAATGCCCTTGCAGTGAGTATATTACTAATTGTCAAAACGCAAGCAATGTTACTTACCACTGCCTGTCCCTGCCACCTCTGGGACTGATGACTATGCAGCTAGGAAAAAATATTATACATTTTAGGTGCCAGAAGTGCCATCCCCTAATATTTAAAAAGGAAAATACAACCACAAAACACCACTACAGTTTGTTTACAGAATCTTCTATAAAGAATATCACATTTTGTTGGTTAGCAATGTTTCAAAAGCCAGGTAGTCAAGCCAAACAAAAAACACTTTGTAATGGGGACAGAGCTATCATGAATCTGAGTTATTAGAGCGCAAAGAAGGGGTGAAGAAATGGTCAATGAAGAACATATGGTCTTGATTGGCAAATGCAATGGGGCCGTCCTCCCCATATTTGCAGCCATGCACTGTCATCAACTTCTGATATACTATGATGATGATACATACACAACATTGGGGAGTCCACCATGACCATTGCCACTCTCTCGTTTTACTATTTAAACATGAAAAATAAAGTCTTCTCAACAAACATGCATAGAAATACCTTACTTGTGCATGCAATCTTCATAGTGGAATACCTGACCTAAAATGGGTTATCTGAGTCTTCGAGCACCACCTGTCCACAAAATACAGAAGGGGAGAAGGAAATCTCACTGAAAAAAGCCGAAGAAAGAAAGCTACAGACAGACAAGCACAGACAGTTGGAAGTCAAGTACAACAAAATTAAAATTTATAAAATTAGTAGATGCAGGGATAAGGAGATTTTATGGAAACAGATAGACAAAGAGGATTTGGAAACAAATAGGAGGCAGGAACAGTAAAAAGGAAAATAATTCTAAATATGGAGCAGTAAACATTAGAGAAATAATAATATTACCAACAGAGGGACTTATACGGGCTAGCAGAACTATCTACAGGGGCACTCATAGAGGTACCTCCAGCTCCCTCACCCGCCTCTGTGGTATTCCTCTTGGCCCTGTATGCTGATGTAAGAAATAAATACAATTAAAAAGATTAGTGGTACAGTTAATATTCTCCCCAAAAATATTTTGACATGGAAAGATAGATGCAGTAGCATTGAACTTTTCTAAATCAGATCTGCCATTAGTATCTTGGACCTAATTTCCAAAACATAACTCTGCAAAATTTCCTAAACTACATTTTGGAACTACTAATAAATTGAATGATTTCTTTTCTTCTCATTTCTCATTCTCAATCTTTCAGGGCCAGATGTACGACCTGCAAAATAGTGCATCGCAAATTGCGAGTCATTTGCGACTCGCAATTTGCGAGGTGCTATTTTGCATGTACAACAGTGTGTTTAAAACTGTTTGCGATTCCCACTTTTGTCGTAAATTGCGAGGCTTATAAATATTAATGAGCCTTTTGCAATTTGCGAGCCCATTGGGAATGATAGGCCCTCCCAGGGATGGTGGCCTGCTTGGCTCAGCAGACCACCATGTCTGGGACTGCTTTTTGAATAAATCAATCTTTTTTTAAAATGCAGCCCTTTTTCCTTGAAGGAAAATGGAATGCATCTAAAAATGAAAAATGAAACTTTTCAGTTTCATTTTTTTGTGGTCAGGCAGTGGTCTCTTGGACCACTGCCTGCTCATAAAAAAGTATTTTCTAACATCCTCACAAAGGGGAAGAGGTCCTCTGGGGACCCCTTCCCCTTTGCAAGTAGTTTACCACCTTCTTGAAGTAGGTGGTAAACTGCGAGTGTTTTGCGGCTACAAATGCGGTCGCACAACACTAGTACAAAGGATGTTGACTCGCTATCAGGAAGGGACACCCCTTCCTAATAGCGAGAGTTGCAAATGCTATTTTGAGAGTCAGTGGCTCGCAAAACTAGAATTTGTACATGCTATTACCCTTTTTTGCGGCCACAAACAGGAGTTTCTCCCATTTGTGGCTGCAAAAAAGGGTCATACATCTGGCCCTCAGTCTCAACCCCTGTTGATGCGCCAACTCATAGATGCATGCATAATTAAAATAAAAAGAAAGAAAGAAGGAAAAAAGTAAGTAAAGAAAAAAATAAAAAAGGACAAAAGTCTCTCAAAAACTCAAACAAAATTGAAAAAATGTAAAATATACAAACACAAAGACACATGGTAAGATAAGAAATCAAAATTAAGGGTAGATAAGATTCATAGGGGTAGGACTAATAGATTAAGAAGGGATTCAAAAAGTCGGCCCCAGCACCTTGGACAAAACAGACACAAGTTGGCCATGCACATGCAAACCACGTAATGCCACTCGAGCGCGAGTTCTGCCGCAAGAACGTCCTTTGCATTACATATGATGTAAAACATCATGTAAGCGGGAGCAACAAGCAAGTCCGTCTACTCACGGAACTCCGATTAGCACTGCAGAGTTTTTATCCCACTTCGCCGTGCTCCGTGCAGCACGACTATATACACTCTGCCCAGTACTACTCCAGACAGACTTACTTGACCCCCTTTCTGGGCAGCCTTAGACCTGGTGGTCACAGGGCCCACTCAGGCAACACCAACATTTCCAAGGGTGACCTGAGCTCCATTTCCTTCCAGGCAGCATGCTTCAGATTATTCCCTAACAGACAGTCAACAGGCATTCCAGGGCCCACAGCAACTTCCAAAAGATCGAAGACTCCCCAACCTAAATGGAATCAGAGGCCCAGGATAGTGGCTCTCCAAGTTGTCTGCTAGTACAATCTGTTAGTATGTATTCCATATCACCTGTTCTGAGTAGTCATACTGGCTACTGTGTCCCTCACAGTCTCCACCCTCTGCCCAATGATTGTTACCCGCTGCCTATACTTTGAAGTATTTGAAGGCATGATGGGGGACATGTGTAAAGGGCTACTCAACTGGGTGGCAAAACAAGTGCTACAGGCCCATGATTAGCATTTTTTACAGGTTTTGATTATATGGCATACCACTCTACAAATTAAATGTGCTCATCAGGTGTGAACCAATTTAACCATGTAGGCGGGAGTGCCCACAAGCACTTTAACACTGATTAGCAGTGGTAAAGTGTGCAGAATCTTAAGGACAACAAAAATAAATTCCATCAAAAAGGGAAACAGAACAGTGTTTGTGGAGAACGTTAAGCAGCAGGTTGCTGCTGCGTTCGCGGCCGGGATTCAGAATTAGCTCTTGAAATATACTGTTACTAAGTGTGGCTTTCCAGAGCTTTATTCTAACAAACATGATTATGGGCTGGCCAATCTCCTCTCCAGAACACTCGGGCAAATACGACATGTGAGGCTGTATCAGGCAAAGTCGATGTAGATCGGTGGCTAAGGGCTGCTCATGAATTTAGGAAGGCACATAGAGTGACTGCAAGGATCTCACTTCAGGAAAGGGCAGCAGTGGCAAAAGAAGCACACACATATTGGCTGTTCAGCAACCAGGTGCTGAAGAGGAAGGTTGGCATCTCCGATGTTGCATTGGGGTTGAGATTGGGCAGAGAACGTGTCGGGTACAGACACACAGAAAAACAAAAGGGGCCTAGCGCCAGAAGAGCTGTGCAATGTATACCACGTGAAGTCCCAGAGAAAGGTAGGCTGAATGAGGGGTAAATTGATGGATAGACAGAGACATGCAGGCAGGATAAAAGAGAATGATAAGTTTTGAAGAGCACAGTAAGGGACCTTCACAAAGATTGGCAGAGAGCGCCTGCAGGGAAAGGCAAAATCATTGCACGCCCAGAGGCTGTAGACCAAAGACTTATGGCACATATCAATGTGCACACTTTACGCCCCTTTTTGAGATGGAAGCATCTTTTCTCCCCCCGCACAGTGTATTGATCACCAAGAAGGATCGCAAAACTGAGGGGGACAGATTTGGCATCCTGCTTGAAATGTGGAATAATAGAAACTGATAACATCCATATGTTCATGGTCTGCCCTCTAATCCTACCCTACTGGGATGATGTAGGTAAGATCTTGAGTGACATACTTTGAGTAAATGTCGAGGTAAGTCTTGAGATTATTTCTGGGGGTGTCACAAGTCCATGAAACTGTGTGAAGAGAGCCGTAAGTTTTTACCTAACACTGCTGTTGAGAAGAACATTTGCAGGAAATACCTATCTAAGTCATATGCCACCAAAGCAGAATGGTTGGATTCTGTTATTTACACTTTTAAAATGGTCACAAACACTAATGGAAAGTGGTTTATTAGTGGTGATAAGTAGAGACCTACCTCTGTAATAAGGCCACAAACACAATAAATGGATCAGTCAAGGTCTCAATAAATTATTCCCTTACTCAACCACTGGTAGCTGGTAACAGGCAGCAGGCTTAACTTTCGAGTCAGGTGTGTAAAGCATTTAAAAACACCAATACATTAAATAATTCAAACACAATACACAATAAAACCAACACCAATTTATTAAAAAAGTTTATATTTTTGTGAACAAATGGACACCATAATGAAATAAATCAAATGTAGGAAACTGGACAATAAACTTTGTCTAGTGCTTAAGCAAAAGCGGACACTTGGTACATCTGGTCGCTCTTGATGGGGACAAAGTAAAAGCTTGAGACAGACAGCAATTTAGCCCTGGAGGGACACACTAAGTGGGAGACTGTGGTCAAAATTTAACCTTCACACTTAGAAACTTTATTGGAGCCTTTTCTCTTGACATTGAGCGAGGCTTCTCTTCGGGCCAATTAGTGTGGACATCTTCAGATTGGCTCAGCACAAACCCTTGGTTGACTCTTGGAAGTCTTGAGCTCTGTAGCATTCAGCGGTACGAACCTGTAAAGCAGGTTGGGTTGCAGTTAGATGTAGTCTGCTTGACTCTCGATGTTGGGTCACTCACCTTAGAGAGCTTTTTTCCAAAAGTTACTCCAAACTTCTGGAACTTCTTCCTGAAGTTCCTCTTGTGGGTTCAATGTGTCCAAAACACCAATTGAAGCTTTCAGTAGCTCTGAGATGGTCCTTGGGTTGTTGGGACTATTATTCGTGCAATGCACCTGGCCAAAGCCTTAAAAGTCCACAGGAGGTACTCCGGGATGGGGACTTCTAGGTGGAAATTATGCAGGTGGGCTTGGTTAACCTGTAACTTTCAGGAATTCCACTCCTTAATACTTGTGAAGCAAGGCAAAGTCCTTACGGCTGTACTACCAGATTGTGCAGCAGGTGCAGTCCTTCAAAGTGCAATCCTTAGGGCACAGATCAGGGTTCCAGCAGGGCAGTCCTTCTTCTCCTTGTTGTTTCAGGTAGTAGATCTGATTTGCTTGGCAACTCTTCCATACTCCCTTATGTATTCAGTGTTCATGGGCATCAACAGGGTTAGCCCGGACTAATAGGGGGCCGAGCGTCATCCTCAGGTATGACCACTTTATCCAAAGTGTGGCATATTCCTGTCCCAGAAAGCACTATCCTTCTAAAATCTAAAATGGGGAAAGTTTCTTCTGGAGGGTTAGATCTGGGTTGCCAACCCTCTGGTGTGGCTAAGTTTCTCCAACACTCCCCTTCCAGCACCCTCAGTAATCGAAGTACAAGGACTCCTGTGTGGCTGGGAATGCAGGATGTGGGGGTACACCTCTGCTGTCCTAAAGTGTCATTCTCCCTTTGAAGACCAATCTGGCTACTCTACCCCATCCTGTGTTTTACTTCAGCAGCTACCATTCTCCACTTGCATCACATCCTTTGTCTCTATAGCAGGCTAGTTCCCACCTTATTAAGACAGCTTGGCTCAGCCTGGCAGAGGTTGACAAATCAGGAAAGGGTAGCTGGAAGGCTGGATTTTGGCTCACTGAAAGAAAGTTATATAACTTCTATTCTGTAATAGTTATAACAAATGTGACAATGGAATGTTGATGATTTATTCTATTAATTTAAGTCTTTGAGATGCATTTCTAGCTCGCTCCTGTCAAACTTTATAGTTACATGACATATTCCCATCTTAGACTATCGAGCTAGTTTTCCACAATGGGGAAAAACAAAATGTGCAGTTTTCCCTTGCCAGGGCTTATGCAACATCTTTATAATGTCCCTGCGTATAGTTACAAGTCACACTACTCATGGGGCACCTAGCAGAGACCTTGGAGGGTGACTTATATTACAAAATAAGGTAGTTTGAGACTGTGGAAGTACCTTTAAATGCAAAGTCAAATTTGCATCTACATTTAATGTAAAAGCAGCCTGAAAAGCAGTGCTGCCTTTAAAAATGACTTACAACAAACAAATGATGGACGGAATGCTGACAATGCAGACATTCTCCCCCAGTCAAGAGATCTGGGTTAAATCCATCGTTCTTTTGCCCACTACACCACCCCAGTTTAGACATGGCCATATGCAAATCAGTCTTGACCCTGTGCCTCATGGGAACAGTCCAGCCCGAACTGCCAAGCCATGTCTTCCCTGGACCGGAATCAAGCATCCTAGGACCGGTTTCTGGATATCAGCCGTCATCAGCCAGGATAGCTTGACTCCAGTGGCGTAGTGAGCACGGGTCCCACGTCTGGGAATACCCATCCCACTTAGGGCGAAAAGCGTTACAACAAACAAATGATGGACGGAATGCTGACAATGCAGACATTCTCCCCCAGTCAAGAGATCTGGGTTAAATCCATCGTTCTTTTGCCCACTACACCACCCCAGTTTAGACATGGCCATATGCAAATCAGTCTTGACCCTGTGCCTCATGGGAACAGTCCAGCCCGAACTGCCAAGCCATGTCTTCCCTGGACCGGAATCAAGCATCCTAGGACCGGTTTCTGGCTATCAGCCATCATCAGCCAGGATAGCTTGACTCCAGTGGCGTAGTGAGCACGGGTCCCACGTCTGGGAATACCCATCCCACTTAGGGCGAAAAGCGTTACAACAAACAAATGATGGACGGAATGCTGACAATGCAGACATTCTCCCCCAGTCAAGAGATCTGGGTTAAATCCATCGTTCTTTTGCCCACTACACCACCCCAGTTTAGACATGGCCATATGCAAATCAGTCTTGACCCTGTGCCTCATGGGAACAGTCCAGCCCGAACTGCCAAACCATGTCTTCCCTGGACCGGAATCAAGCATCCTAGGACCGGTTTCTGGCTATCAGCCGTCATCAGCCAGGATAGCTTGACTCCAGTGGCGTAGTGAGCACGGGTCCCACGTCTGGGAATACCCATCCCACTTAGGGCGAAAAGCGTTACAACAAACAAATGATGGACGGAATGCTGACAATGCAGACATTCTCCCCCAGTCAAGAGATCTGGGTTAAATCCATCGTTCTATTGCCCACTACACCACCCCAGTTTAGACATGTTCATATGCAAATCAGTCTTGACCCTGAGCCTCATGGGAACAGTCCAGCCCGAACTGCCAAGCCATGTCTTCCCTGGATCGGAATCAAGCATCCTAGGACCGGTTTCTGGCTATCAGCCGTCATCAGCCAGGATAGCTTGACTCCAGTGGCGTAGTGAGCACGGGTCCCACGTCTGGGAATACCCATCCCACTTAGGGCGAAAAGCGTTACAACAAACAAATGATGGACGGAATGCTGACAATGCAGACATTCTCCCCTAGTCAAGAGATCTGGGTTAAATCCATCGTTCTTTTGCCCACTACACCACCCCAGTTTAGACATGGCCATATGCAAATCAGTCTTGACCCTGTGCCTCATGGGAACAGTCCAGCCCGAACTGCCAAGCCATGTCTTCCCTGGACCGGAATCAAGCATCCTAGGACCGGTTTCTGGCTATCAGCCGTCATCAGCCAGGATAGCTTGACTCCAGTGGCGTAGTGAGCACGGGTCCCACGTCTGGGAATACCCATCCCACTTAGGGCGAAAAGCGTTACAACAAACAAATGATGGACGGAATGCTGACAATGCAGACATTCTCCCCCAGTCAAGAGATCTGGGTTAAATCCATCGTTCTTTTGCCCACTACACCACCCCAGTTTAGACATGGCCATATGCAAATCAGTCTTGACCCTGTGCCTCATGGGAACAGTCCTGCCCGAACTGCCAAGCCATGTCTTCCCTGGACCGGAATCAAGCATCCTAGGACCGGTTTCTGGCTATCAGCCGTCATCAGCCAGGATAGCTTGACTCCAGTGGCGTAGTGAGCACGGGTCCCACGTCTGGGAATACCCATCCCACTTAGGGCGAAAAACGTTACAACAAACAAATGATGGACGGAATGCTGACAATGCAGACATTCTCCCCCAGTCAAGAGATCTGGGTTAAATCCATCGTTCTTTTGCCCACTACACCACCCCAGTTTAGACATGGCCATATGCAAATCAGTCTTGACCCTGTGCCTCATGGGAACAGTCCAGCCCGAACTGCCAAGCCATGTCTTCCCTGGACCGGAATCAAGCATCCTAGGACCGGTTTCTGGCTATCAGCCGTCATCAGCCAGGATAGCTTGACTCCAGTGGCGTAGTGAGCACGGGTCCCACGTCTGGGAATACCCATCCCACTTAGGGCGAAAAGCGTTACAACAAACAAATGATGGACGGAATGCTGACAATGCAGACATTCTCCCCCAGTCAAGAGATCTGGGTTAAATCCATCGTTCAGTTGCCCACTACACCACCCCAGTTTAGACATGGCCATATGCAAATCAGTCTTGACCATGTGCCTCATGGGAACAGTCCAGCCCGAACTGCCAAGCCATGTCTTCCCTGGACCGGAATCAAGCATCCTAGGACCGGTTTCTGGCTATCAGCCGTCATCAGCCAGGATAGCTTGACTCCAGTGGCGTAGTGAGCACGGGTCCCACGTCTGGGAATACCCATCCCACTTAGGGTGAAAAGCGTTACAACAAACAAATGATGGACGGAATGCTGACAATGCAGACATTCTCCCCCAGTCAAGAGATCTGGGTTAAATCCATCGTTCTTTTGCCCACTACACCACCCCAGTTTAGACATGGCCATATGCAAATCAGTCTTGACCCTGTGCCTCATGGGAACAGTCCAGCCCGAACTGCCAAGCCATGTCTTCCCTGGACCGGAATCAAGCATCCTAGGACCGGTTTCTGGCTATTAGCCGTCATCAGCCAGGATAGCTTGACTCCAGTGCCGTAGTGAGCACGGGTCCCACGTCTGGGAATACCCATCCCACTTAGGGCGAAAAGCGTTACAACAAACAAATGATGGACGGAATGCTGACAATGCAGACATTCTCCCCCAGTCAAGAGATCTGGGTTAAATCCATCGTTCTTTTGCCCACTACACCACCCCAGTTTAGACATGGCCATATGCAAATCAGTCTTGACCCTGTGCCTCATGGGAAAAGTCCAGCCCGAACTGCCAAGCCATGTCTTCCCTGGACCGGAATCAAGCATCCTAGGACCGGTTTCTGGATATCAGCCGTCATCAGCCAGGATAGCTTGACTCCAGTGGCGTAGTGAGCACGGGTCCCACGTCTGGGAATACCCATCCCACTTAGGGCGAAAAGCGTTACAACAAACAAATGATGGACGGAATGCTGACAATGCAGACATTCTCCCCCAGTCAAGAGATCTGGGTTAAATCCATCGTTCTTTTTCCCACTACACCACCCCAGTTTAGACATGGCCATATGCAAATCAGTCTTGACCCTGTGCCTCATGGGAACAGTCCAGCCCGAACTGCCAAGCCATGTCTTCCCTGGACCGGAATCAAGCATCCTAGGACCGGTTTCTGGCTATCAGCCGTCATCAGCCAGGATAGCTTGACTCCAGTGGCGTAGTGAGCACGGGTCCCACGTCTGGGAATACCCATCCCACTTAGGGCGAAAAGCGTTACAACAAACAAATGATGGACGGAATGCTGACAATGCAGACATTCTCCCCCAGTCAAGAGATCTGGGTTAAATCCATCGTTCTTTTTCCCACTACACCACCCCAGTTTAGACATGGCCATATGCAAATCAGTCTTGACCCTGTGCCTCATGGGAACAGTCCAGCCCGAACTGCCAAGCCATGTCTTCCCTGGACCGGAATCAAGCATCCTAGGACCGGTTTCTGGCTATCAGCCGTCATCAGCCAGGATAGCTTGACTCCAGTGGCGTAGTGAGCACGGGTCCCACATCTGGGAATACCCATCCCACTTAGGGCGAAAAGCGTTACAACAAACAAATGATGGACGGAATGCTGACAATGCAGACATTCTCCCCCAGTCAAGAGATCTGGGTTAAATCCATCGTTCTTTTGCCCACTACACCACCCCAGTTTAGACATGGCCATATGCAAATCAGTTTTGATCCTGTGCCTCATGGGAACAGCCCAGCCCGAACTGCCAAGCCTTGTCTTCCCTGGACCGGAATCAAGCATCCTAGGACCGGTTTCTGGCTATTAGCAGTCATCAGCCAGGATAGCTTGACTCCTGTGGCGTAGTGAGCACGGGTCCCACGTCTGGGAATACCCATCCCACTTAGGGCGAAAAGCGTTACAACAAACAAATGATGGACGGAATGCTGACAATGCAGACATTCTCCCCCAGTCAAGAGATCTGGGTTAAATCCATCGTTCTTTTGCCCACTACACCACCCCAGTTTAGACATGGCCATATGCAAATCAGTCTTGACCCTGTGCCTCATGGGAACAGTCCAGCCCGAACTGCCAAGCCATGTCTTCCCTGGACCGGAATCAAGCATCCTAGGACCGGTTTCTGGCTATCAGCCGTCATCAGCCAGGATAGCTTGACTCCAGTGGCGTAGTGAGCACGGGTCCCACGTCTGGGAATACCCATCCCACTTAGGGCGAAAAGCGTTACAACAAACAAATGATGGACGGAATGCTGACAATGCAGACATTCTCCCCCAGTCAAGAGATCTGGGTTAAATCCATCGTTCTTTCGCCCACTACACCACCCCAGTTTGACAGCAAAAATGACAGCAGGCAACACAGTGTATTAAGTCTACTGGGCCTCTATACCTATATACCCTATTAGATACTAGGAACTTACAGCTAGGCTGCAAGTGGCAATTGTAATTAAACCCAATTGCCATATACCTTATAATCAGAGCACTGGCCCTTGGCTTGTAAGCAGAGCCCAAGGCACAGTCAGAGTCTGTTATCATCAGTATCAAGGAAAAAATGGGGGTAATCAAGGCAAAAGAAGGACTTTCCTACAAACACCACTTGTGTAACAAGATCAAGGATATGGGCACTGCTGATCACATGGAAAGGGGGCAAATATTAGGGGATCAAATAAGGAGGAACAAGGATGTAGCAAAGAGCGACAACTTCCTTTATTATTGTCTTATAGTGACATTCACCATGGATCTTGGATTCATGGCGTGGCAAGAACTAGGCCCATAAGAGTCATAATATTCTTCCTCAGCTCGGTAGCATCAGGACTCCCCAAAAAGACAAAAAGGCCATTAGAGAAAGTGTTTAATGAGGGAGGCCTAACAAAAACAATTGTTGGAAACAGGCAAAATGTATGGGGGATGACCACCTTAAGGCTGACAGGTTTAACAGCACTTTTGCTTGAATTGAAATGAAATGAAATGAAAATAAATTTGTAACGCGCAAACTCAGCCCAATGGGCATCAAGGCGCCTAGCATAATATATAGAATCAACATGCAGAATTTAATAATAGGCTTTCCCGAAATACCAGGTTTTAAGAGCTCTCTTAAAGAGGGACAAGGATGCTAGAGTCTTGAGCTCGAAAGGAAGAGTATTCCATAGTCGAGGGGCTACTGATGCAAAGGCTCTACCTCCCCATCTTGTTTTTTTGATGAGGGGAATAGCAAGGAGGTTCTGTTGAGAGGATCTCAGGCATCTGCTGGGAGCATAGTTAGAAAGCAGATGTCCCATTCCGTCAGCCAGCCCTGCTGTAAGGGCCCTATGGACTAGGCAAACAATTTTAAAAGAGATGCGTTGTTCAATGGGCAGCCAATGGAGATTCTTCCTGGCTAATGTGGCGGAGGCAGAGCAGGGAAGATCCAAAACAAATCTCGCTGCTGCATTCTGTGTCACCTGTAAACGCAGTAACAATCCCTTGTTAATCTCTGTGTATAGCGCATTGCAATAATCTAGACGAGATCCAACCAATGCTATAACTGTTTGTTTTCTTGCCTGCGGGGATAGGTAGTGAGCTATTTTACTGAGGATTTTCAGAACTCCCCAGCAGGTAGCTACAGTTCTATTGATCTGTAAATTCATGGCCAGCTCAGTGTCAAAAATGACCCCCAATTTTCTTGCCGACTGTGAAGGGGTCGGGCAGGTTCCCAGTGATGGCGGCCACCATTCACTCAACCAGGCGTCCCTGTCCTTTCCGAAAATCAGCACCTCGGTCTTATCACCGTTCAGCTTCAAGGAATTGAGGGTCATCCAATCGGCAACCGATTGCATACAACTCCTGAAGTTGAACGATGTTGTGCTGACAGACCGTGACAGGGACACCATAATCTGAGTGTCATCTGCATACGACACTACCTCCATCCCTTGAGATCTTACTAGTCTAGCAAGTGGGGCCACATAGATGTTGAATAGGGTCGGACTTAGGGCCGACCCTTGTGGCACACCAAATTGCACAGACTTTACAGGGGAGAGGAATTTTCCCATTTTAACCCTCTGCTCCCTAAGCTCTAGGAAGGAGGATAGAAGGTTAAGGGCGGGTCCCTCCACCCCCAACTCCCTCAGTCTAGATGTTAAGACTGAGGGAGAGAGGGTGTCGAATGCAGCGGTCAGATCCAATAAGACCAGAATCGTGGTCTGTCCTTTGTCTACATTCATCCTGATGTTGTTAGTCACAACCGTGAGTGCAGACTCTGTGCTGTGGAGTTTTCTAAAACCATGTTGAGTCTGATCAAGGAATCCAGAGGAGTCCAGGAATACGGACAGATGGTGGTTCAAGTGCATCGCAAGCATCTTGGCTGGGGCAGGTAGAAGAGAAATTGGTCTAAAGTTTTTTAGCACCGCAGGATCTAGGGAGGGTTTCTTCAGTAGCGGCCTGACTATAGCCCTCTTCCAGGCCGAGGGAAATACACCGTGCTGTAGAGCACTATTCATAACCTCCAGAATGTAGGGAAGGAGGGTGTCCCTGCACTCCTTCAGAATTTTAAGTGGACATGGATCCAGGGGAGAAGAGGACTTTGTCCTATTCAGGAGGAGGTTAAGATTTTCTAGAGTGACAAGAGGGAAATTGGTAAGGGTCTTGTCAGGATCCTTTGACCATGTTTCTAAAGTTGACAAATCCAAGGCTATATGTGTTCCCAGCCGCTTCCTTTGTGTTTCCAATTGCATGGAAATGTCTAAAATTTCGTGTGAAAGAAGCTTGAGATGTTGTCACAGAGCTCCTGAGAACCAATTATAGGATCAGGTGTCTGTAATGAGCAGAGGGAGTCCACGATTTTGAAAAGTTCCCTCGATGATGTCAGGGATGTAGTAATGTTAGAGAAATGGTCTTGTTTGGTTTTAATAACTGAGGTCTTATAGATTGTTAAGGAGCTTTTATACAACTCTCTGTCCTTAGTGTCCCATGCCTTCCTCCACTGTCTTTCCTGTCTTCTACATCCTTGTCTCATAAGCCTAAGTTGCTCCCCAAACCATGGGGCAGAGGGTTTATGCCTCGCAGCATACCTAGGAATGGCCGGAGCTAGGATATCCACAGCCCCATGAATGCAATTGGCTAGTTCCGTGGCTGCTTTCTCAGGGTCTGAAGTCAGGGAAAGGGTTCCAAAGAATGGGGCCAGGGTTTCATTAGAGATATCTTTGTAGTTTCGTTTACATTCCCTTGAAGAAAGCTCCTTCCTGGGAAACTGTTTACTAAAGGGGGTAAGTACAATAGGTACTGCTAAATGATCAGTCCAAACTAGGTGCTCCGGTGGGCCTGTCATGATCCGGGAGTCATTAGAAAAAATTGCATCCAACGTATGGCCTGCTCTATGTGTGGGTTCCCTGACCAGCTGTTTAAAACCGCAACCCTCTAGGGGATCAATCAGGGATATAGTATCTTTAGATGTGATATCATCTAGATGAAATTTGAGGTCCCCAAGTATGGTAAAGTGCGGTTTGCCTGCGTATGGTTCTAATAATCTCAACAGTTCACTGCTGAACTGTGATCTTAGTCCAGGGGGCCTATACATCAGAATCCCTGAGAATGACGAGGATGGTGATGATGAAATACAAAAGTAGAGGGCCTCAAAGGGGTCTGATGTTTTTGACAGAGCATTAATTCTATACGTGAGATGAGACCGGTAAAGGATAGCTAGGCCTCCCCCTCTACGTTTGACTCTGTCTAATCTCTGTAAGGCATAGTTCTTTGGGATGGCTAAAAGGAGATCATGTCCCGATGTGTCAGTAGCCCAAGTCTCCGTGATAAACACCCATGCTAGATTCCTAGCTGTCATGAAATCGTGAAAGTAGATGTTATTTTTGATGATGGAGCGGGCATTGATCAAATAGCCTTTCTCCACAGTGTCCACATTACACAAATGGAGGGGAGGCTGAGCATTATCAGTAGGATCGGGAATAGTAGATGAGTTAGACCTGCACATACCACATGAATATCTTTCTCGGAGAACCTCCGGAGTGTGTGTATGATGGCAGGAGAGTGGGCTGGGTTTCATAGCTCGCAACTGCTGGAAAATATATGAATGGATTACCTTAGATGAAAGATCATGATTTACAATACTCTGCTCGTCCTGCAGCCCGTCCTCAGCGCGGACGGGCGCAGACGGGCTTTCCTCTGGCGCTCCTCCAGCGCGAAGCTGCGCGCGTGCGCTGCGCGCTCGCATACTAAGCCCCTAAATAGTGTATGGCAGAGAACCGGCGCCAACACTAGACCGCTAACCCCAGAGGCGTCTAGGGAGCGTCACGAACCCACAACCAAGATGGCGGTCGGGAGAGAAAGCAGCGTGGAATCACCCAAATGGTGAGTCTTGAGTATCTCGTTTTTAAGGTGCAAGCAGTGCGGACATCAGGGGGGAGAGGGAAGAGTTGAAATAGCAAATAACAGTGCAACACGAAAAAATTATTAAAATAGCAAAATGCTCTAAAACAAGTTAACAAATTTCACAGGATAAAAAGCAGCGATAGTACTCGGGTAGCAGCAATGGTATAATGATTATTTTCAGTTATGCATGTTGGTGCTACTGCAATTATTTGTATCAACCGTTGTTCTCCTTAAAGCTTCCTAACTGGATAATAATAATTTTGAGGTGCTATACAGATATTTTTCTTGTTTTGTAACAGCCAAAATTAAAATTTAATTCTCCTTAGTGTAAATGTGTCCTTTTTTACTGCTCTGCTCTTGCACAACCTTGTTTTCTTGATGGCTACCAGCCTGGTTGGTAGTATTTTACAAGCTTTCTATGTTGATGTAACGCCCTGAACGTCTCAGGATCGTTTAACAGACACGACAATGAGGACGCAACCACTTGTGAAGGGTTAGTTCTTTTAATGAAGGCAAATAAAATACAAAGAACAAACAAAAGTTATAGTCACTGGAATCCTCCAGGCTAAGTACGTTACCAGCCCACAGCACGGATGGTCCTAACCGTCCTCTGCATATACGCCGATCCCGGCGTATGCCAACAGAGGGCAGAAATGAAATGGCCGACAATGCCAATCGGTAGGCTGTGAGGGGCACGAAGAGTGTTGGGGAGAATCGAGGAGTCAGGGAAACACCCAGCCGGGGTCTCTACCTGAAGGGAGCAGCCGCTCAACCTCTTCCTCAGACTGCACCGGGACGCGGAGTCACCTCCTGGTGATGCGTCACCGATACCCCAATCACAAGCAAGAAGACTGAACCGAGAGCAGCCGCTCGATCGATCCTGTGGACTTCCGAGTCTGTAACGCGGCAAACACCTCCTGGTGTGCGTTACAGCTGGCAGTCCCTGTGTCTCTGGTCGGGCTGGGAGTTACGACTCCAACCAGCAAAAGCGCCACTGCGCTTGGACTCAGCCGAGTCAAAAAGCGAAGCTCAATGGTTGACCGGTAGAGCTTCCGGGTCCTTCACAGGTGACGATGGGGCAAGACACGGCCCAGGGAGTAACGACTCGACCTACCTCCGTTCTTGCCTTACTGGAGCACCACTCCGGAACACTGCTCTTCACGAAGCAGGTACGTCGGTGTAAACACAATATCCGACAGCCTTGTACCTCCCGGTTCCTCCCTTTATAGGGCGTGTTTTCCTTGAGTTATGTAACAGCTCTCCTGTTTACATAAGGGCGTGTTTCCCTTGAGTTATGTAACAGCTCTCCTGTTTACATAAGGGCGTGTTTCCCTTGAGTTATGTAACAGCTCTCCTGTTTACATAAGGGCGTGTTTCCCTTGTATGACAGGAATTCTTGACAGTACATCCTCCCTCTCAGCGGCTCCCCACGGGTCCAGCGCTGGCAGGAAAACGCCGATGGAACAAGGAGACCAAGCGCGGAGCATGAACCCCTTCAGCCGGTTCCCATGAATGCTCCTCCGGGCCATAGCCTTTCCACGCAACCAGGTACCACAGCTTCCCCCTGCGCCATTTGGACGCCCGTATGCCCGACACTTCATACTCCACCTCCGACTCCACGCATACCGGCCTAGGTGTCCCAGACGGCTTGGAGGGTGCTGGTTTGAGCAATGATACATGAAAGACAGGGTGTATCCGCAATGACTGGGGCAAGCACACCTTCACGTTCACGGGACCCATACACTTGGTAATTCGATAGGGGCCCATGTACTTGGGATGGAACACACTGTTCTTTCGAAACCTCATGTTTCTTGTGGATATCCAGACGTAGTCTCCAGTGCGGTACAGTGGCCCGGGCCTTCTCTTCCTATCTGCCGCAGCCTTGTATCTTCTCTTGGCCTCTATTAGGACAGCCCTTGAGCGCATCAACGTGTCTTTTATGTGTGCCACCCTGTCCGCTGTGGCGGGAATCCTGTCCTCTCTGAACGGATGTAGAAATGGCAAGAACCTGGGATGTTGGCCATAGTTGCTATAGAACGGAGATGACTGTGTGGAGCTGTGAGTGGCGTTGTTATAGGCTATCTCTGCAACCCATAGCAAGTCGACCCATTCTTCCCTGCCCTGGTCCACAAAACATCGCAGATACTGTTTGAGCGTTTGGTTCAGGCGCTCGGTTTGGCCGTCCGTTTGAGGGTGGTAGCTGGTGGACAGGGCGGTCTTAACATGCAGCGCAGTGCACCAAGTCTTCCAGAATTGCGCAGTAAACTGCGACCCCCGGTCCGAAACGATCACCCCAGGTAATCCATGCAGTCGTACCACATTCTTTAGGAGTAGTGACGCCAATTCCCCGGCCGTAGGGACTCTCTTGCAGGGGATGAAGTGCCCCATTTTCGTCAAGTAATCCACCACCACCAGTATTGCCGTCATCCCCTGGTCTACCGGTAGGCCCACCACGAAGTCCAGTGATATGCTATCCCATGGTCTATCCGGGGTCGGAAGTGGATGTAAGAGCCCTTGGGTTCGGCCATGGTCGGCCTTCATGGTAGCACACGTAGGACACTCCTGTCCCCACCTCCTGACATCCACTCTCATGGTTGGCCACCAGAAATGCCGTCCCATGCTAGCCACCGTTTTTTCAAAGCCCAAATGACCTGCGCATGGAGAGTCATGGCACCAGATGAATGCTTGTTTCCTTAGCCTAGGCGTGGGTATCAATAGGCACCTGCCCTTCAGGGGTATCCCGTCCTTCAGCTGCCATTCTCTGTGACTGAGGAGCCACCTCCGCCATGCGAATGACCTGATCCCTCTCTTTATTCCCCTCAGGAAAGTATCCGGTTGGATAACCCCCAATACCATCCTCGGGGAAATGATGGAACGCTCGGTTGCAGGCAATGGTTCCTTAACTGCAGATTGACGGGACAGGGCGTCCGCCTTCCGGTTTTCAGTCCCCGGCCGATATGTGATGCGGAAGTTGAACCCCGCAAAGAAGATCATCCACCGCAGCTGCCTGGGAGAAAGGTGTCTAGTGGCCGTCATGAACTGTAGGTTCCGATGGTCCGTGTACACCGATACCACATGTCTTGCCCCCATCAACCAATGCCTCCATTCGGTGAAGGCGTCCTTGATTGCGAGAAGCTCCTTCTCCGCAATATGGTAGTTGCGTTCGGCGTCGTTGAGTTTGCGGGACATGTACGCAACGGGATGAAGCACCCCTGTGTCGTGGTTGCGTTGGGACAAGATAGCCCCCAGCGCCACATCCGACGCGTCCGCTTCCACCACGTAGGGGAGATCCGGATCGGCGTGAGCCAACACCGGCGCCTTACCAAAGGCGCTTTTCAGGGCCTCAAAGGCTTTGTTCGCTTCAGGGGACCAGACAAACTCCTTGGACTTCCTCAGTAGCTGTGTGATTGGGGCCACCACTCCTGAAAATCCATCTATAAACCGCCTGTAAAAGTTGGCGAAGCCAATGAAACTTTGGACGTCCTTCACGCTTTGGGGCACCGGCCATTCTTTCACCGCCTTGATCTTTCGTTCTGCCATCTCCTGTCCCTCTGGACTCAGCATCACTCCGAGGAATTCCACGGATGTGACGTGGAAGTCACACTTGCTGAGTTTACAAAACAGCATGTTTTCCCTCAGCTTTTGGAGCACAGCTTTGACGTGGTGTACGTGCTCCTCCACACTGGACGAATAGATGAGGATGTCGTCGATATATACGACCACGTAGATATCCAACTCCTCTCTGAATACCTCATTCAAAAAGTACTGAAAGGCTGCCGGGGCGTTGCACAGACCGAACGGCATGACGAGGTACTCAAAAAGGCCGAACCTGGTCTTAAAGGCGGTCTTCCACTCGTCTCCGTCCCTCATGCGCACCAGATGGTATGCCCCTTTCAAATCCAACTTGGTGTAGATACGAGCTTTCTTGACCTGTTCCAGAAGTACACTGATGAGAGGCAAGGGGTACCGATTTTTTATGGTTATCGCATTCAATGCCCTAAAGTCCACACAGGCTCTCAGCTCCCCATTAGCCTTCGGGATGAAGAAGAGTGGCGAGGCGGCCGGAGACTTGGACGGGCGGATGAATCCTAGCCTGAGGAGTTTATCCAGGTACCCCCGGAGATGCACGTTTTCAGGCTCCGTCAGGGCATACAGCCTGCCGCTGGGAACGCTGGCCCCTGGCACCAGGTCGATCTGGCAGTCAAACTGTCTATGTGGTGGTAGCACTTCCGCCTTCACCTCATGAAATACATCCTCAAAACTGTGATAAGCCTGGGGGAGAGCCACATCTTTTTCTGCCGCTGTAGCCACCGTCTGACTCCCGCTCTCATCTGCGTCAAGGGATTCCGTTCTTATTCCACAATGCAGGATGCAATACGGTGACGTCATTTCGATGCGATGTGTTGGCCAATCCACAAAGGGGTTGTGTTTCTGTAGCCACGGCAATCCCAATATGACGCCATATTGGGGCGCTCGGATGATGTTAAAATCGATTTGTTCCAAATGGTTCCTCCCATATCTCATCGGAAGGACCCCCGTGTGCTGTCCGATGGGCCCCGTCACCAATCCCCTTCCGTCTACCGCATAGACGTCTTCGGGTACTGCTTTGGGAAGAAGCACTAGCCCTAGCCTGCATGCCTCGTTGTGGTCCATAAACATGCCAGTGGCCCCTGAATCCACCATGGCCACAACGGGTATCCACTGGTCATGCACTCCCACGTGCACCGTGATAAACAGGTGTCGTTGTCCCTTAGTGACCGAGTTGGAAAGTGAAGGGATGGATGAGTGACTCCGAGATGCCCCTTCTCTGGTCTTGGAGTCCTCTAGTTTTCCGCCGGTATGTCCACCACGGCTGTTACCGACCGGTTGGCCCGATAACGTGACGTCTTCGGTTTGGCAGGGCATTCACGTACGTAGTGGCCTTTTTTGCCACAATATAGGCACAATCCTTGTTTACGGCGTGACTCTTTCTCCGTGGCTGTGAGGCTCGCTCGTATTGCGCTGATGTCCATGGGTTCTCCCTTGGATGCGGTGGAAGTTTCAGGACTTCCCACCGTCACATAGTATGGAAGGGATTTTCCTTTTCTCCCATGATCCCCCTTTCTTTCACTTAGCCTATGTTCCAGCCGTAATACCAGGTTGATAAGGCCCTCACATGTCTTGGGTTGAGGGTCAATATGAGCCACGGCGTCCTTGAGCTCATCGCACAGCCCTTGATGGAAGAGCGCCGTCTGTTTAGCAACAGGCCACTTGGTTTCCGCAACCAGCCTTCGGAACGCGTTGAGATACTGCACCAGGTCGTTGGATCCCTGTCTCAACTCAAGCATTTCACGGTCCGCCGTGTACGAGTCAGCCCTTCTGTCGAATACTTTCAGGAATTCCTCGCGAAAAGCACCCCAATCGCATAAGAGGGGGTCGTCCCTGCTCACCAGAGGTACGGCCCATTGTGCCGCGTTTCCAGCCAAATAGGATATAAGGAAAGCCACACGAGCCTGACTCGTGGGGAACGCCTTTGGTTTGCACGATAAATGTAGCGCCACTTGTGTGAGGAATACCTGCACTGTGTTAGGATCCCCACTGTACCTCTCTGGTGTTGCCAAGGGGACGGCTACCGGCATTTCCACTACTACCGCAGGGGTCTGGTTCGTGAGGGAGGTGCTGGGCGTGAGCGGGTCCAATTGGATAGCATCCAGTCTGGCTTTTACATCGGCTGTTTCTTGCCTAGAGGCAGCCACTTCAACTTGCATGGCCGCTAAAGCAGCCAGCACATCATCAAGTGTTGCCATGTCTGTTATCGACCGGGAGACAGTTAGTGTTATTAAGGTCGGATATTTTGTAACGCCCTGAACGTCTCAGGATCGTTTAACAGACACGACAATGAGGACGCAACCACTTGTGAAGGGTTAGTTCTTTTAATGAAGGCAAATAAAATACAAAGAACAAACAAAAGTTATAGTCACTGGAATCCTCCAGGCTAAGTACGTTACCAGCCCACAGCACGGATGGTCCTAACCGTCCTCTGCATATACGCCGATCCCGGCATATGCCAACAGAGGGCAGAAATGAAATGGCCGACAATGCCAATCGGTAGGCTGTGAGGGGCACGAAAAGTGTTGGGGAGAATCGAGGAGTCAGGGAAACACCCAGCCGGGGTCTCTACCTGAAGGGAGCAGCCGCTCAACCTCTTCCTCAGACTGCACCGGGACGCGGAGTCACCTCCTGGTGATGCGTCACCGATACCCCAATCACAAGCAAGAAGACTGAACCGAGAGCAGCCGCTCGATCGATCCTGTGGACTTCCGAGTCTGTAACGCGGCAAACACCTCCTGGTGTGCGTTACAGCTGGCAGTCCCTGTGTCTCTTGTCGGGCTGGGAGTTACGACTCCAACCAGCAAAAGCGCCACTGCGCTTGGACTCAGCCGAGTCAAAAAGCGAAGCTCAATGGTTGACCGGTAGAGCTTCCGGGTCCTTCACAGGTGACGATGGGGCAAGACACGGCCCAGGGAGTAACGACTCGACCTACCTCCGTTCTTGCCTTACTGGAGCACCACTCCGGAACACTGCTCTTCACGAAGCAGGTACGTCGGTGTAAACACAATATCCGACAGCCTTGTACCTCCCGGTTCCTCCCTTTATAGGGCGTGTTTTCCTTGAGTTATGTAACAGCTCTCCTGTTTACATAAGGGCGTGTTTCCCTTGAGTTATGTAACAGCTCTCCTGTTTACATAAGGGCGTGTTTCCCTTGAGTTATGTAACAGCTCTCCTGTTTACATAAGGGCGTGTTTCCCTTGAGTTATGTAACAGCTCTCCTGTTTACATAAGGGCGTGTTTCCCTTGTATGACAGGAATTCTTGACAGTTGATGAAACTGAAATATTGGATGAGAATTATGTAATTTTTAAAAATGAAAAGTGACACAAAGATATTTTGTGTATTGTAAAATTGACTCCTGGCACCCATGTGGGATTTGCATCACAGAAGGACAAGTTGTATTACGGTACATTGCACTATGACTCACAGCTTTGCATCGTAGTACACTGCATAGTAAATATGGCACTGCCCTTGTCATGAAAAGTTTTGTAAAGTAGCACAATGTTTTCTGATGCAACATGGCACTCCATCACTTTTGGTAAAGCTGTACCATCATCTTTGTCAATAGTAAGCACATTACATGTATTTGATTATGTGTTTTGTTATGTGTTTTACATGTACTCTTTAGATGATTTGTGGGTGAGAAAAGTGGCAAATATATTGTCTGTAGTAAAGTCATGCATGATGCCAAACGAACTAGCTCCTTGTAAAAATGTTGGAAAAGTCATAACATTTCAAGTCATTAATTTTCGCTTCTCATTTTTTCTAAGGCCGTATTGTTCTGCCAATAGTTGTGTCATTGGTAAGTTATTGGTGGAAATGTTGGACTGTTTCAATGATCATTTTCAGAGAGAGCTGCATTGCAAGGTGCATGCCCACAGGTAGAATGATGATACATTCTCCTGTGTTTGCAGTAGGCTTCATATAAGTCACAGAGTGATTCCTATGTACATGGACACCAACAAAGGGTGTGAAAATGTGGTGTGTTTAAAAAAACTATGAACTCAGACTTGATATTCTCAGCTCCACACTATCAATTGAACATTTGAATATTTTCTGTATTCATCTTAAACATGAGAGCAGCCAACATTATTATGAGGACTCTCCTTTGGGTTCCTATGCTATTTGGAGTGTCAATTGACCAAAATAGAAACATTCAAAAGTATTTCATATATTACTATTTTTCTACCTGAGCTTTCTAATGTTGTGCCTTCTTTGCAAGTTCTGTATTTGCATGAGTGTCTGTACACACTGATGACACTTCCTTTTTTCTTGTTGATGTATGTGATGTCTAGTACATTCAAATTTGTTTTAAGACCGCAAACATTTGCCGTGCATTTAGAAGTACATATTAGTTTGAGAATTACTCTTTGTGGTACCGAAATCTGTATTGTTTGTCTTCACAGATTGATTATAAATGGTATTAACTGAGACCCCACTTCTATATGGATTGTAAAAAAATCAATTTTAGGTCAATTTAATCTAAGAGGGAGGTACACATGCACATTATTAGCATAAACATATTCATGTAGTATTGGTAACTTTGACTTTGGATGAGAAACTTCAGATTTTTCAACAGTTGCTTAGAGCACCATTGCCGACAACTTGTCGATGAGTGAATGGCTTATGCATTATCATCGGATGTATAAAATAGGGAGAATTCTTTGGAGTAGTACAGCTGGATATACTTTTTTTTTGGGCTTTCTTCGTGGTAGGTTTCTTGTTTGTTCCCTCAGCTGCGCAGGATGATTAAACCCTCTTAAGGACCACTGGAGTGCCTGAGTGGGAATAGGGAGTTTGTTGTCTGTGCCTTCATAAGTAGCAGTTTCATGCTTTCCTTGGTGTGGCAAGTTAGAGACATTTTAGTGTCCCAATTGGCAGTAGATAGTGTTTGTCCACAGAACGTGGATGTTAATTCAGATTCTGAAGCAGTCAGAGTTTTGAAGGCATCTTGCACTACCCCAAAATGTAGAGTTTTCATGTACAGGTGAAGCCGGAGAAAATCATCTGGGCTCTCTGCATATCATTCTGGGATCTCAGCAGATTGTTCTGGGCTCTTGGGAGGCCAGTAATCTTGGACAACTAATCCTCTTGCCGCATAGCTGCTCCATCATGTAATCTAAACTAATCCTCATGCCGCATAGCTACCCCATCATCTGTTATGTAGACCACATTGGTATTAAAACCCAGCAGGTCTTGTACCCTCACTTCCCAACTGTGTGACCATGACTGGTTGGTCCCAGGTATTGCCTGACCTGGCTACAGAGGAGATATTGAGTCTGTGGTTGTTGTATGAGCCAGGAAAAAGCAGCCACATCAGTTGTGGAGTTGGGCCACAGAGAGCTTGTGTGGGCACTGATATTTGCAATGGAGGCACAACTCTGATATATGTCCATGATCCACTGTCCTTAGAGAGAGGGAGAGAGCTAGGCACGTGCCAGCCAAACCTCATGGATTTTGCTGGTCACCAATGTCTTACTTCTAGGTAGGAGTGCTTCTGCTCCCAATGAATGCTTGGGATATTGTTTCCACAGACATAATGGACCATTTTGTAGAATGAGATGGTTGGGATCTTTCAGTGTCACCTGAAAATGGAGGAAACAAATAGATACTTTTGCAATGTATGTTGTGGTAGTTTTTAATTTATAAGTTTCTGTGGTATGCTGTTAGACATTGTTTTTTATTGATGTTTGTAGGGTCAGAAACTTCAATAATTATTTAGGCAGCCCACAGATGGAATGGAGGGTCTTAATTTGAAAACTTTGTAAAGTGAGACAAGTAAGATATCTTAAGAGAACTACTGTTGCAGCAGAGCTATTGAGGCTAAATATTAACTCTCTCTCTATCCCTTTACTGTTTGTAGAAGGCCAAATAGCCTGCCTAGTACGGTGGTTCTAAATGTAACTGTTGGCTTTGATTTCTTGCTCAATGTTCCAACAACTTTGAAATGGGCTTTTTTTGAGTAGCTTATCTAGAGTATGAAGGTAATTCTTTTGATGGGTTTATTTCTGATAATGTGTTTTTTCTTCTATCACATGCACCATTTGAGGAGATTCATGTAAAGGGTATTGCCAGGAAACATAAGATTAGTTTGTACTTGAAGAGAATGATAGTAGCACTGTGACTGTGGCGTATTGTGCTCCTAGCCTTTGGTGAGGTAAGTGTGTATTTTGTTATGTTAAGCTGGTGGGGGCTTATCCTTTAGGTACCTTCCATGTATGAGCTTGTCAAGCCAATGTCTTAGTCGAATATATTCTGACATGTCCTACATTTGTATTTCTTGTAGGCAGCTTATCTGTTCTTTGTAATAAAATGTTATATACCTCATAAATTGTTGTTTTAACCATTGTCAGATCCTATTTGGGGGTCCAGAGAGCAGGCCTTTGTTACTGAACTTCGGCTGTATGGGCTATGATTATTTACCTCCTCTGCCTCCTCTGTTCCTGGGTCCATCCTACTCCAAACAGGGCCAAGTACAACCCCACCAGAACTTGACTGTCAGCAGTAACAATGGTGAGCAGTCAGTGAATTTTCAAGAAGGTTGTAGGGATATATCAGACTCAGATTTCAACACACATCCATAAGTTCAATAAAATGTATTATCAAGTTATTGCTTATCATCCAGTAAAGAGACATACTTAATGACAGTGTAAAATGCATCCATACACAAATGAAATAAAGTAGCAGCTATGCAATAGGCAGGTGTAAGGCTAAAGACATCTAGGTTCAACCTACCTGCCACTCAACCCATCCTTTTTTGTAATATAGGGTATAGTTGGCAACATGCACAGTAGTGTTGTTTTAGTACTATCCCTCAATTATTAAATAGTCTGTATCTGTATTTTTTACATACTGTCATTCATTCTCTGGGTAGCAGTAGACCACTGTCGACCTTATAAATACAGTTCTCTGCTCACCAGTGTCATGCAGTCTTCAGTGGAGTCACAAAGCTGTATCACTGTGGCCGGCATATGCAAGCCACTTGGCAGTGTCCTGGAGGGATTCATATCTACTTCCCATTATTCCCACCACAGGGTTAATGGATTAATAGATGTGCAGTTTCACTGGAATGCTCCAGACAACTTGCAGTTTCCCTCCCCCTACTGAGTCATTGTTATAGATGAGTAGCATGTGTAACCCTGTAGTTTGTTATTGGCTATATTTAATGTGGCACAGTAGTACCTCCTTTGGGTTAGTATGTGCTATTTGAAATCTGATAGCACATCTGTAATTACTTACAAATGAGAGTTGTGTTGAGGAGACTTGTGTCACAGAGTGTGGAAATGGTAGATTGCGATAACGTCGGGAATGGTGTGAGTTGTGACACATATCAGGTTGCATATGTGTGTGAATAAGTTGTCATTTTTAGAGATGGCTGTCTTAATGTATGGGATCCCAGAGTATGAGAGTATGATACGGAGATAGGGCCTTGTTTGTATGGTGAACACCACATTTGCCCTATTTAGAATGAATGCATTTTCTAAACACATTAGAAATTGTGAATGGAACATCTTTTGCCTTTGGGTCCATAATCCAAATCCAGAAAGCTCTAAATAAGGGTATTTTGATTGCACTTACCACTGTCCACTCCTCCTGGAATTACTTTAATGTCTTCAGTAGGGAGTATGGACAACACCTTCTCCTCACAGAGCATGAGCTTGAGGGGACAGTGAGACCCAACTCCAGTTGTCAGGTCATCTAACTAGGGAATAGGCTCTCACCTGCTCCTCCTTTTACTGCTTGCAGATGTTCTTCTGTGAGCATCTGGCACTGGACACAGCATTCACCTAGCAAACAATTATGGCCCACATTTATCTTCTCTGGCTTCTGGTTGTTGTCTGCACCAGTGCTCCAAACAACTGGGGATAGACCCTAATTATCTCAATTTCCATTATAGTTATCATTTTCTGTGAATATGGTTCGCCTTCTGCCAGATAAATTGTAGGCAGGCTCCTAACATGACCTTCCAAAACTTCTGAGATTTGTGATTGGTAAATGGTTTGGGTTAATTCATCAGCCACTTGTGCAGTGCGAGCTGAAGGTGTAATTAATGAGCTGATTTAGAACTGGTGCATGTTGGAGGATAGACCTGTCAAAATTGACATGCACATCAGCCATCATAAACCCAGTGCACAATTGCTGCGCTGTGTCATGAGCGTCCCTCCAATCGGCTCCATCAGACAACTCTAAAAATTGCCAGAATAGCAATGTGCTAGCTTTTTTTAAATGTCAGATGTGTAAATATTAGGTCAGTTGCTCACTGCGTCACTGGATTTAAGCTAGCCTGACTGATGAGGGTTGTTACAAAAAATGGGAGGGACCCTGGGGTTAAGATACACCTGCAAGAAATCAGGGGAAAATAGCAACACTGAAATTAGTACCAGCCTGCCTGGAAGCTACATTAATTGGCAAAAAAACTCACCTTCAAACTGTGCTCAAAAGGAGTCACACATGAGCCAAATGAAACTGTGCTCACTGAATGTGCAGATAATATGTATATTGATATTCATTTCTAGAATATAAATTCTTGAAGATCACAATAATTCAACAAAGAACATATGCATTCCTATTTTTATTATGAGTATCAAAACAGTCAGAACTAAATACGATATAATCTTACCAAGGTAATTAATACAACATGAAAAATAGAGCAGTTAATGGAAAAACAACATCAAGACAGTAAAAAAGTCAATGTATCTGATCCCACACTTCCATACATAACACATTCATACCACAAACAAATTGCACATTCTAAAAACAGCAACAAAAAATAAGGACATCTGGAAAGACCAAATCAGGGCACAACCTAGAACATGAATTCTACTTGTACAAAGATAGATAAGTCTCAGTATCTTTGAGTCAAGTCAAGTCAAGTCAAGAACATTTGTATCACGCACATATCACTCACGCGAGTCTCATGGCACTTGCAGACAGCTCTGAATGAATGGACTAGATCTAATTTCCAAAAAGCCAGGTCTTCAACTTTTTGCGGAAACTGCTGTGTTCTGGCATACTGCGAAGATAGAAAGGCATTTTATTCCAGGATGCTGGTGCAAAAGAAGAAAACGCTCGACACCCTTGCCTAGCAGTGTGAATTCTAAGGGGAGTCAGCAGTGCCATATCACTAGAGCGCAGCATCCTGGACGGTTGATACCAGCGTAACTTTGGCAGCCAGTATTTTGGACCGATTCCATACATATGTTTATGGGTTAGGCATAGTATTTTTAAAAGGGTTTGTTTTTTCACTGGGAGCCAGTGGAGAGTGTTTAAACATGCTGCTGATGGAGATCTATATGGGCGATTGAGGACTAATCTTGCAGCCGTGTTCTGTAGAACCTGAAGTCTATTTATGAGATCTTCATTTATTGACAGCAATAAAGCGTTACCGTAGTCCATTCTATTAATAATCAGTCCTTGTATTAAGGGTCTTTGTGCCTCTAAGGGAAGCCATTTAAAAACCTTTCGTAGGCTACGCATAACACCGAAACAAGTGCCGACGACATGATTGACATGACCCTGCATGGATAGACAGTTGTCCATATAGAATCTTAGATTATGGACTACGTTCTTAGGGACAGGACACGAGCCCAGCCTGGGTGGCCACCAGTCGTGCGTCCAATGGTCAATAGCTTTACCAAAGAGCATGATCTCGGACTTGCCCCCATTAAGCTGGAGATGGTTAGATCTCATCCATTTATCAACATGGATCAAACAGTTTTTAAAACGTTGCTTAGTGTCACTGGGGTCTGGGCCTAAGGTGACCAGAATCTGCATGTCATCTCCGTAGGATATGACATCGAAACCATATAGTCTGATCACCTCGGCTAAAGGGGTCATGTAAAGATTAAAAAGGGTAGGGCTCAAGATAGAGCCCTGTGGGACACCCATCTTTACTGGTCTCTCACAAGAAGTAATGCTTCCCATCTGAACAGTAGTTATACATTCTGATAGGTAGCTTCTGAACCATTTAAGAGCATTCCCTCTGACACCAACCTCCCAAAGCCGTTGTTCAAGAATCTTATGGGAGATGGTGTCAAAGCCGGCAGACAGATCGAGCAAGATGAGGATAACTGATTGATGTTTATCTAGAGCTAGTCTAATATTGTCAGTAACCTCGATCAGCGCAGTCTCCGTACTGTGCGCTGTTCTAAAACCGGACTCGGAATAATCTAAAAGTCTGTGGCTTTCAAGATGGTTTACCAGCTGTTGATTCACAAGAGACTCCAGCATTTTCCCAAAATAGGGCAGTAAAGAAATGGGTCGATAGTTTAAGAGTACTTTTGGGTCGGCCGACGGCTTCTTTAGAATTGGCCTGATTCTAGCTGCCTTCCAAATTGAGGGAAAGTCAGCTTCCGCAAAGGACTTATTGAATAGATCGATCAATCCATGTAAAACTGTAGGTGCTATGATAGAAATTTTTTTTGAAGGAAAAGGTTCGGCGGGGGAGCCTGATTTTATCTTTAGCATGACCAAGGTGACAGACTTGCGGTCGCATCCTATAAATTCATTTAGAATACAGGGAGGATCAGGTAAGGGACAGGGAGTAGTTTCTGTAACAGGCAGATGTTTTCCACAGTATTGCTATTTTATCACAATATGGTTTTATCAATTCCCTAAGTAAATACTGTTCTGAGTGGAAATAAATGTATCACTACAGCAGGCGTTTTATATAGCGATTCTGTTTTTGGTGGTCTCCACAGTGTTCGCTGACGAGCGTTTCATTAATGACCTGTCAAAGAGGTTGCACCTTCTTCAGGGCACTAAAAACATGGGAGGATCAGGGAGTCTTGGAGTCAAACATTAGACAGCTTCTGTCCAGATGAACGATGTTCAGGGTCAAAGAGTATACATGCTTTTCAAACAGAACAGGAGTAACAAGAAAATAGCCCAGACAGAATGGGCTCCTAGAGGAAGCCTTGTGAGTGGTCCCCTAGATAGCGTTCCTCAGAGTAGTTATATGGAAGCCAAGTGTTGTAACCGCTTGTTACCACCAGCGTCACACCCCATCACTGCAGGAGTTTTGTTTTCTCAGCCGATTTGAATGATATTGTTACCTATTGTTGGGAGATATCTTTAGATATCTTTAGGCCTCCTTACTTCCCCACTGAGGCCTTGTATCAGTTTACAACATTTTGAACCTTGGCTTCCATATAACTACTCTGAGGACCACTATTTAAGGGACTACTCACAAGGCCTGGTCTAGGAGTCGTTGTGTCTGGGCCATTTTCTTCTAAAGTTTTTCCGCCAATTAAAGTACTTTCCCGAGAGGCTAGTACTCATTTCAGTGTTAATGAGGGGTGATGCCCCAAAACTTGTCCGAGGATGCTCGTTTCCAGTCCAGGGAGGACCTGCCTTGGCAGTTTGGGCTGGACTGTTTCCATGAGGAACAGGGTCAAGACTGATTTCCATATGGCTGGGTCCAAACTGGGGTGGCAAGGTGAGCAAAAGAACAATGGATTAAACCCATATCCTGGTGACTGGGGGTGAATGGTTGCATTGTTCAGCATTCCGTCCATCAATAGTTTCTTTCACTCATATTTTGATATGATACACCATATATTTTAAAACAGATGCAATTCATAGTGTTCTGATCTTCTTGATTCTACTCATTCCCCCTCCCAATCCGTATTCTGCTGCTAACCATCTCTCCTCTCATTTCTGCGAAGCACCAAGTGAATGACGTCAAAGATGAACAAATGTGTTAGGAAGTGTGTATTGTGAACAAAGCTTTCTCTGTGTACCCAAATTATCATATCTAAGGACTTCAGCTGGAAGTTCCATTAAAGGCATGCTATGAGCCATTGTTTAATAAATGTTTTATTTTGTGTTAAACTCAGAAGAGTAGTTGCTGAGGAAATAAATGGAAGATTTCTCTTGCAATATGTTAGTACTAAAGATTTAAAATATGATGTTGCTTTTTCTTATGTGCCTATATAACCCTAACCATAATCATACTATGCTGAGTTTGCAGAATCTATTAATAGATTGTGTAAATTGTGAATAACAACTGTTGTTTTTGGAATGATGGAGCTCATTTTTAAAGTTGTTTCAAGGACTGCAGTTGCATCAGCTGCTTCTTGGGTGACATTCCCTTTACCTCCGAAGACTCTGTCTATTTTTCTTTCTTATTAGATCATTGGGAGATTTTGGAATCAAATTGATCAAATACAAATTTGGAGTATTCAAACTATTGGGGTTCAGGTGATTGTGGAGTTTTGGCACCTACATCAATATGATGGAAGTTTATCCTTCGACTGTATGTGGAAACCAATGATGGACCCTCCTCGACCTTGGCGTATGTAACTACATCAGCCAAAACCCTAAATAAAGCAACTGCTTGACTGTCGCCTTGATGGATGGATATGCCCTGCCATTGGCAGAGGAATGACAGCCCATCTGCCAAAATTTAACCTAGGTCCTATATCCTCTGGTTCAATCTGCACCTAAAGCTGATACGTAGCATTTATTTATTCATTTATTATTTAATAAAGATATTTGAATTGTCAGTAAAAGGTGCAACAGAGTTCATAACATAAAACAAGGAAAAAAATACAGCATTCTGATTGAAACTCTGAATTGAGAGGGTAGAGTCTAAGACTGACCATTGGGTTGTGAATGGTGGCGGGAACGTATGGCATAAAGTGGCTGTAGTTGTAGGTTTTTCTGAGCTGTAGATGAGAGAGTAAGACAGTGGAGATTGAGAATGCAGTAAAGCGTCCAACTCTTCAATATGAGTATTGCCTATCTGTTTGAATGGATGCTGCTTACTAATCCAACGGATCAGTATCACTTTTGTATTTTCAAACGATTTGCGTTGACTGATGATTTGAGAAGAAGGTAAGAAGGTGATGTCTATAATATGCTTATTCTAATTATGGTGAAACATCTGGTATATGGTTAGACTATTCCACTATTCAGCTGTTTGTATGGTTTTGTTATACATCAATTTAGTTTATGCAGCATTTGGATGACACTACTATCATTACTACAATCCTAGACTAACGAGAGCCCGCACTTCTAGAAAGCATCCACATGAAATTATGATAATATAAAATAACACATAACTCCAACATGCAGGCAGAATACAAACTCTAGACTATCTTTGAAACGGATAGCACTTTTCTTTAAACGTATAGGTTTTTCTGAAGATCGGTAGCTCTTTGTAAAGAAACTAAAGACATTTAGCTTCTTCAAAGGATAGAGAAATTGAGATGCCAAGTTCTAGCAGTAGGTCTACTCCCAGGTAATTGCATATAGCTTGGTGCCTCAGCAAACACTGCAAAACCATTTTATATTTCAAAATGCCAAATATTTTTTTGAAGGATAGCTCTTGTATGGAAATGTTTGCAGATGAACAGCTATTTACTCTAACCTGGCGACTGGGACATAAATAGTTTTGGTTAAGTAAATGTTTTAATCAATGATTTTGAACAAAAACGACAAACTCATTGAAATGGCAAAAAAGTATAATAACATTCGTGCAATTTAGAAAGTCAATTACAATTGTGAATGCTAAAAATAATAAACAGCAGTTTATATTAAATTTGTGTAGAATTTTCTTTGGGGGGTCTTTTAGATGGTGATTTATAAATTAAAATTTTACCAAAAATTTGGGGATGCCTTTTTTGAAGATGACATGTGTCTAAATCAAAATGTGGTTTATTAACAGAGCAATTATCCTACACCCAAAATCACATATAAATATTGACATGAAACTATTGCTGTTGAAACAAATTTGCTACAACATGTTATAGTGTGATTTCTTGGCTTAAACGAAGGAGCCCTCCTGGCTCAGGCTTACTAGCCCGCAGTTAGGCCTTCTTGATGCCATCTTGTTTAAAATGGCTCCTGCATCATACTGTTTATTATGTTGTGATTGGTTTATCTCAGAATGCCTTTATTCTCGAAAAGACCCAGAGATTTGTGAATATTTTCAAGGACCATATGGTTGTATGCAATATTGAATTAATTCACAATTGTTCACTGTTTATGTCACTAGTTTGTTCTGACACCTCTGGTGTCATACGGCTTGCACTTTCTAAGGTAAAATTGTGATTTGTTGGATAATATGAATGATGGATTGGTGTGAGACTAATCCTTAGCACCCCTCAGGATATGTTGGTCTATAGTCATGCTAGCTTACAGTACATTTGCACCCCTAACCCTACAGGGCAACACATGTTTTTACAACCTGAGAACATAACATCTCTGATCCCACAAGGAAATCATGGCAACAGATCTAGAACCCATTTGCTCAGTTACTTATGCATACCTGAAGAGGTTCATAAGAAAGACACAACATGCAGTTTCAATATTTATTGAAGCATTGTGATTGATATGAGAAATACGTGTGCTACAATATTCAATAGAAGGAAGCAAGATAATGGTGTTAGCATTACAAGAATAATGAAAAAGATGAACAATTCAATCTTTTTGCAACATACTGAAAATGATATGCTTGCATACAAGTACTGTAATATTGTGTTCTCCTACCTAGCACATTGTAGCCTACTGCACCTAAAGTGAGTGGATCTGCCAAATCTCTATCTGGGTTTTTTGACTCCCCATTATCTGTGGGTTGGTGTCAGCAAGCTGCCCATCTCTTGCATGAGGTGCCAGGAATCAGCTGAGCTGGAATTCCGGCCTGGATCAACCTCTTAGTGCCAGTAAAATGTTCCTCAGAATAATATCATTACATTTTTGATTTCATATATGAATTAACATCCTCCATGTTACCATATCAAAATCCCAGTCAGACCGCTATTGATTATTCTATTATGATAGTTCTCTTTTAGAGTGAAGTGACCAAAAAACAAATAACAACATCTTGTGTCCTGTGTCGTTGTACAGAATGTTCAAGGTGTCTTGATAAAGTGCAGATGAAATGATGTTGTAAACAAACTGAGTTTAAAAAATATTATCCCATATGTGTGCACAAGTGAATGTGTGTCAAATGTCACTGTGCTAAGGGAGAGAAGTTAACTCAAGAATATGTGCATGTAAAATGGGGATTTCTTAATGGGGCCTAATACCTCCACATGACACCGAATGACATTATGTCAGAAAGGTCAATTCAATATTCATGTAGTGGGTTAGTGCTAAGGTGTTTGGGGTTATATATCAATTTATAATTTGGGTTGTGATTTGTTGAAAATATAAAACTTTGCTCGCACTATAATGATTTTCAAGTTGTAATACTTTCTTATGAAGAAAGTGGCTATATAAGCCCTTGTATTTGGGGGTGAGTGAGAAGACGTTCCTAAATCCTAGGGATGCTTCCTATTTCTTCCTGATTTTGCTGCACATTTGATACTTAGGGCCTTATTTAATTCTTGGCAGTATATGTATTCCTTCATAACAGCAACTGAGTATACATACCACCAAGACTGTTTGCCACCACCAACTTTAAAATTAGGCTGAGCTTAGGTTTCATCATAGCACAGATCACCGTGATTAAAACCCTCTGACGGACCTATAGAGTAAAAACCATTGGAGGCAGACCTCTCATTCCACCCTCCTGATTTAAATGGACAGAATAAGGTCACTTTTCACTGCCCATCACCACCAGGAATACCCTGGCAGTAAGGGGCAGTGAAAACTCCTAAATGCTTCTGTCGCCATAGGAGAGATTCCCATGATGAGGGGAGCATTTTCTTTTTAATTTTCATCCTGCTTTTGGATTTTTTTTTAAATAAAAAAGAAAACAGTTGGGTGCATAGCTCCATCATGTTGATGGAGCCTCACACAACTTCAAAAAGCATTGACTGGAACTGCTGTGACTATCGTTTTTCTCATTCTTTAAGTAATGTCTGCCTGCTTTGTGATCATTCCTCAATTTGGTGGGGGCACCTCTGTCAAGTTGACAGAGTAATTGACTCTGTCTCCCTGATGGAGAAATGGTCTGTCCATCTACAAATAAATCAGGCCCTATGCCTATTTCTAATTTTATCTTTTATACTGGATTGTTCTTTTTACTGGGAACCTTCATGGCAAAGACTTTTTTCTTTTAAATGAGAATATTGCTGCATCTGCATTTTAAATGTCTGTTTTATATCCTTTTGAATATATGTAATAAACCTTCATGGTTTTTCTAAACTCCACTCTGCTTCAATGTCAGAGGTGAACTTTGCCCCCAATCCACCAAAGTTATTAAAGTGTAATATTTTAGAGTTACAGTAAGCTCACACCTTAATAGACAACCGAAGTACTAGAGAAAAAACAGATATCTATATTCCAGCGAAAGATGCACTAAATGTTCACAAGAATGGTACATAAAAAGCCACATGATTATAAAAGTTTTTAATGCGTCCTTCTGGGAGCAACATTATCTTAACTTAAGAGACGCCCTTCTGTTAAGTACCTTGATCCATCAACTATAGATTAAATCTAAATATTTTAAGGATCTTTAGCGTTTAAAAATGTAATGCGTATTAACCTATATTTTGCATCAAACTTTTCTAATCAAACTCTGTGCTCTCTGATTGTATCCAATTCCATCAAGAGGTTTTTTTGGCTCTTCTTAGAGTGATCACAATTAGTGATGGCTCGAGAAGGGACAGCTGCTTAAGTCCACTATCAATACATATAAGTGCACAACAAGTTAATGTTTGTTATCCAGTGGTAATTACACACTTTCCCAAATCTCCTTCATGAACGTGGTGGTGCAAATTATAAAACAGTTGCATGAAAATCAATCAGTAAACCACCATGTTTATTAATGTTTAGTCCTATAGATTGTGTGTACAGACTAAACAAATTGGGTGGAGTCCATATTGATATCTTACATGCATGTTGCTTAAAAATAAGTTGCTAATCAGCAGTGATTAAGGAAAATAAGCTGGTCTGAACATTTTTATGTAAAATGTCCAACGCACTAATCAATTTTCTTGACATCAGTGCACATTCTTTCATTTTTTAAAACACCTTGATCAGTTAGCTATGTTGTAACATGCTGACATAGTGAATGAAGCATACAGGTTCAGGTGTATGGACTCATATTGTGAGCATCACTGGGTATTTCTGATGTATTCCAATTCCCTTTTTACATTGTAAAATAACAGGATGGTTTCCAGTTCTTAGGATATTGGACAAAGGACCTATGGTAGGTCACAATATTTGCTATAAACCAAAGATGAACTCACAAACAATATTTCCAAATACAGATTGCATTGTTGATACAAGAATTATTTGCATATTTATTTCAAAACTGCAAACATGCTATCAAACTGTTTAAAATCTTCTTTAATAATTCTATTCTTCATTCTCCTCCATGATACAAAGCTTGTCTGTTTCCTTGAACATTTTGGATATGTTGTATATCTCTGCTTTAGTTGCCTTTACATTACTTTCTTTTAATTGAACCAAATATTTCAGAGCCTAACTGAGGAACGTCTTAGCCAAGTTTCCAAAGTCAATTGTGCTAGGGTTACAATTCCTTACTAAGTCAAGTATGTATTTGCGCATTGCATCTGAAAGTACCTCCTGCATATCTGCAGTACAAATACAAAGACAGCTTTACATTTTGTGCAAAATTTTGTTTAAATAATGAGGACCATATAATATTTAGCAAAGAAGTTGAGCATCTATACTTTTCTGATGCAGCTTATGTGGTGAATTTGCACTCCTTTTCTATTGATAAAGCCTTACGCACCACCACCACCAGTGGAAACCCTTGACCTGGAAATGAGACCTGCAAGTGAAAATGTTAACATTTTTATCACAAGCAGGTGTGAAAATGCCTACACGTTGGGGATATTTTTATTTTTTATTTTTACATTTATGTGAAAATGCTTTTGGAGCCCGAAATTATTCTGAAAACTTAAAGATGCTGGCCAGCCATGTCTGGATATCTATATATGACAGGCAATCCTTGGCCAGGGAAGGCCAAAAATCAGCATTTTAATGACACTGAATATCATTGGATCATAAAAAATAATCAATGCCGGATATGAAACAAGGGCATGAACCTTATATCCTGATGATATTAACCTAGTAAACTATTATAAACCCATAATAAAATGATATAGGTGGTAAAAACTTTCCTTTGTCATTCAGTGAGCTGAAAATGTGCACACTCTAAAAAGATTAAGTCAATAGTCGGATAAAGTACTGAGACACAACAAGAGGGCAGCTTAAGTATTTCGTTATTAAATCCCCACTTAAGAATCCTAGATAATATTTCTTAAAAGCATTTACAGCTATTTTACCTATCAGATTAACTGTGAGTTGTTGAATCATGAGTCATTGATACAGATATCATTACCTGCACCTGAAATAACATTTCTGATGTACAAAAGGGGAAAGAATAGCATTTAAATATCCAATTGCAAATACCAAAACTGATTTCCCACTGGCCCTCACAAAAGTGCCAATTATGGCTAAAGCTAGGACTTATTTTTTTACATTAACAGATTAAATGGTCATGACTATATGTTAAATTGAATTATTGGAGACAAAGGTGTAGAAACATTTCAAAATAAGTGTTTGTATAGTTGCATATTTGCAAATTAATTATCCAAATCTCAATCAAAAGTATTCAACAAATATATTAAAATCCACAAGTGTCTATTTAGCCCATCTGAGTTTCACTTAAGAACATCAGGTAAACATTGAAAGTATACCATGCTAAGGCGTACCAAGAAGCTAATATGACTGCTGCTGCTAGCCAATATTCTATCATCTTTTGGAAGCTATGTTTTGCTTTCATTGGTACATGAAGGATACACTTCTACATATCCCTTACCAAATAAAGATTATATGATGCTTTCGGAATCAATTTACAGGGAGTCATCATCATAATCATCAACCAACTTTATTTTGCACTACAATTAAAATGCATAAAAGAACACATACAATGTCATTTCATTACATGTAAAAGCCAAGCATTGATTTTAAGTAAATACAGTAAAAAAGACAAATGGAATTTTTCCATTTCAAGGTAAAATAAAGCCATATAGCAACAATCATAAAAAGAACAAATACTTCGAATAAAACAATGATCTTAAGGTGTGATAGCTGTTGTGCTAAAACCTTATAGGTTCTCAGGGCAGCCAGTAAGAAAGAAGCCAGTGCATAACAAATAAACGCAATTTCTAGTTGGTGAAATAGAGAATGGACTGGAGCTAAAGAGCGCAAGGAGAATTTATTTCAAAGTGGGACAACAAACATCTTCCTCTCTGCTCTATAAAGTGGACAGAAAAATAGGAAGTGTGAGGTCGATTGAATTGCCTTGTTGTCACATGAGCAAGATAGTAAACTGTTCATAGAGAATAGGCTTTTTGGGTACCCCAACAATAACGGGATGACATTTTGTCAAAATCTAATCAGAATAAAACAATGCAGTTTATTCTTGACTAATCCAATATAGGAGTGGGAATCATTGGGTATCTGCTGTAGACTTTAATAAAACTTTACAGATTGTTTCTCTCCATGACTGTCCTGCGTGTTGCAAATGTCTTTTATTAGGAAAATGTCTTTCAATCTGGATTTAGGGAAATGTTCACAAAGGGTTGTGGTGTCATATAGGTGTGCAAGCCCCAGCGATATTAAAGATTGTCTAACATATGATAGCCAGGGTATTTTATGAGCTTGATCCAGGTTCAGGATATATTTCAAAACCTTATGGTTCAAATCCACAATGCCCTTTTTCCATATTGATAGCCAAAGGGAGAGTGGAGCTAGTTTAATGGCATCAGTATTAAAAGGCAGGCTAACTTCATTATGTACAACAAAGATTGTTACATGCTATTGGGGCTGACACCAATCTTTTAATACATGTATCTTCTATGACTTGAAGAACCATCACGTCTGTTATCCCCCATATTGCTGCCCCATATATGGTCATTGATAAAGTTTTGGCCAAATACATTTTTGACATTTCTATTATTGGCTTACACCCCAATTCTTTAGAGAATCTAATTATAGCATTAATACTTTTGACCATTAAATTAGATTGATTCAAGAACATCTCCTTCCAATTTTGTTTGTGATTAAAGACGACTCCTAAATAATTAAAATATTGTACTTGCTCTGTTTTTTCCCCATCTAGGTGATATCTCATCGGCTTCTTTCTATCGCCACTCACTGCCATAATATAAGTTTTGGCTTTGTTTACGTGTAGGTTCAAATCAGACATAAAAGCTGTGTAATGTGCAATTAAGTTTTGAAATGACAGAGGATTCCTCACCAATAAAACTGCATATTCTGCATAAAGCAGGATAGGGAGGGGAGACTTCAATACTTGTGGAGTATCTTTCGAGGTATTGATCAGGGCATTGTTTAGATTATTGGTATAAAGGGCAAACAAGAAAGGGTCCAAAACGCATCCTTGTCTGATGTCCCTTTCAATTTGAAATAAGTTTGTACATTCGTCATACCTCCCGTAGTGTACCATGGTGGCGGAGTCCAAATAAAGCTCCCTTATAAAATGTATTGGGTCATCCTCTTCCATGCCCTTCAAGATATACCAGAGCTTGCTATGTACCACGCAATCAAAAGCCTTAGACAGGTCCATAAACGCCATGTATATTTGGGCTTTTTTTTCCATTGTGTACTTTCCTAATATCAATGTCAGATTAAGACACTGATCTAGGGTATGCCTACCCTGTTTAAATGCATACTGAACTTCAATGTGGATTTTCGTTTCCTCTGTCCAGACTTCCAGTTTATTTAGCAATAACCTACCCATACGTTTGGCAGTACTATCGAGCAATGAGATAGGGCGAATTTTGGCAGTGATAGAAGCACCTCCTTTTTTATATTAGAATTATAACATATTTTTTCCAAGAGAGGGGGACAGTCTTAGCTATTGCAATAAAAACCACAGTTAATAGTGGGGACAAAAAAGGATTTCTGTAAGAAAGATATCAATAGGGACCCCATCAGGCCCTGGTTCTTTCAGAGATGGGTCAAAGCAAGTTTGATTTCCTTAAGATCTAAAGAAAGGTGAGTGAAGGCCTTTGTGTCGGGACATGTATCTAAGCTATGGGTTTCCCTGGTTTTTGGAAGATTTCCTGAAAATACCTTATTCACGCATCTTCGTTGATGTGTGCATGTAGGGAAGGACCACCATTATCTTTCAAAAGATGCGAATAGGTCACCTTCCAGAAAGCAGTGATGTCAATCAATCAATTAATCAATCAATCAGGTGTTTGTAAGTGCGCTACTCACCTGTGAGGGTCTCAAGGCGCTAGGGGGGAGCAGCTCCACTTCAGTCGAAGAGCCAGGTCTTTAGGCTCTTCCTGAAGGTGTGCAGGGTCGGGTAGCACCTGATGTTGACTGGGAGCTTGTTCCAGGTCTTGGCTGTGATGAGGAAGAAGGATCTCCCTCCTGCTCTTGTTCTGAGGATGTGTGGGGTCTCTGCCAGGGCAAGATCGGCAGAGCTGAGGTTTCTTTAGGGTATGTGGAAGGAGACTCTATCGTTGAGCTACTTGGGGCAAATGTTGTGGAGGAATTTGTAGGAACGTTTGAAGGTCACTCTCTTCTCAACGGGGAGCCAGTGGAGGTCTCATAGGTGTTGTGTCATGTGTTCTTGCAGTGGTGTCCCGAGGATGAGTCTGGCCAGGGTGTTCTGGATGGTTTGGAGCTTGTGTAGAAGGGTTCTGTTGATTCCGGCACAGAGGGCATATCCGTAGTCCAGTCTGCTGGCTATGAGTGCGTGGGTGAGGGTCTTTTTGCATTGGGGGTATCATTTGAAGGTCTTTCAGAGGATGCGAATGCAGTTGAAACGTGTGGAGGCGATGGCGTTAATCTGGTGGGTCATGGTGAGGGAGGACTCAAAGATGATGCCGAGGTTCTGTGCGTGGTCTGTGGGGGTGGGTTGGCTCCCAAGGACCAAGGGCCACCAGGTGTTGGCCAAGGCAGAGGTGGAAGGTTCAAGGATGAGGACCTTAGTTTTCTCCAAGTTGAGCTTCAGGCAGCTGTCTTTCATTCAGGCCGCAACGTCCTTCATTCCTTCTTGGAAGCTGAGTCTGGTGTCTTCGGGGTTCTTTGTGAGGGATAGTATGAGTTGAGTGTCGTCGGCGTATAATACTATGCTGAGCCCATGCTGTCTGACAATGGCGGTGAGGGGGACCATGTAGATGTTAAGAGCGTGGTGCTGAGTGATGATCCTTGGTGTACCCCGCAGTTGATATTTGTGGATTCGAAGATGAAGGGAGGAAGTCTGATCCTTTGGGTGCTGCTGGAGAGAAAAGAGCGGGTCCAGGTTGAGGGTGGTTTCTCGTATCCCGGCATCATAAAGTCTGGCTGCGATTGTGTGCGGTGTGAGACGGTGTCGAAGGCTGCGGAGAGGTCGAGGAGGATGAGGGCCACAGTGTGTCCCTGGTCGAGTAGCATGCGGATGTCATCGTTGGCGGCGAGGAGTGCGGTCTCCGTGCTGTGGTTGCTGTGGAATCTGGACTGGGCGGAGTCGAGGATGGAGTTCTCTTCGATGAAGGTGGTCAGTTGTGTGTTTACGAGTCTCTCAGTGACTTTGGCAGCAAAGGGGAGCAGAGAGATGGGCCGCTAGTTTTTAAGGTCCGTCGGGTTGGCCGTGGGATTCTTGAGGAGGGGCATGACTTCTGTCTGCTTCCAGTCGTCTGGGAAAATGCCAGAATTGAAGGAGACATTGATGGTTCATCCTAGTTTGGGTGCGATGGCTGCGACGGCCCTGTGGTAGATGTGCGGTGGGCAGGGTTCCATGGGGGCTCCTGAGTGGGTGTTTCTCATGATCATGGTGATGTGTTCAACGGTGGGGAGATTCCAGGTATTTTTATTCGGTTTGTTGTCGGCGGTGAGGAGGGGGGTAGTGTCCAGTGTCTGTTCTCTGAAATTGTAGGGGGCCTTGATTTTCTGATGGGAGTAGGAGCTGAGCTTGTTGCAGAGTTCCTGGTATGGTGTGATGTCCGTGGCTTCACTGGGGGGTTTTGTGAATTGCTGTATGACTTTGAAAAGTTCTTTGGCATTGGTTGCGTCGGTGTGGATTTTGTTCTTGATGAAAGTCCGCTTGGTGTCTCTTATGTGCCGGTGGTATTCCATAAGGGTGTCCTTGTGGTTGTTCAGATTTTCTGTGGTTTTCCGGGTTTGCCAGGTTTTCTTGAGGCGTTGGCAGGAGCACCTGGCTTCCTGGAGTTCGGTGGTGAACCAGGCAGCCTTCAGGGGGCGTTGTTTGGCGGGGTGGCGGAGGGTTGCAAACTTGTTGGTGCAGCTGGAGATCCAGCTGTGAAGTTCATTGGCTGCGGAGTTGGCATCGTCGTGGTGATCCGGGGGGTTGTGGAGGAGGGTGGGGTTGAGGTGTTCCTCTGTAATCTTGCTCCAGTTCCTTCTTGGCGGGCGCGGGGTGGGTTTAGGTGTGGTGATGGTGTTGAAGGTAAAGTGTATGCAGTGGTGGTCTGTCCAGAGGGGCTGTGTGATGTGGCTGAAGTGGGTGTTTGTCCCTCCTGCGAAGATGGGGTCAAGGGTGTTTCCTGCTCTGTGAGTGGGGGTGGTGACGAGTTGCCTCATTCCGAGATTGGAGAGGTTGTCGAGGAGGATGATGGAGTTGGGGTCGCTGTAGTTGTCGAGGTGGAAATTCATGTCTCTGAGTAGGACGTAGTCCATGGAGGTGATGGCATGGGGTGTGATGAGGTCAGTGTTGTAGGTTGGGAGGTCCTGGGGGTCTATAGGCGAAGGTGCCGTGTAGCGTGATCTTGGGGCTAGTCTGGATCTGGAAGTGGAGGTGTTCAGTGTTGGGTTGGGGTGGGGGTCGTTGGTGCTGGAGGTGGAGAGTCGGAGAGAGGTCTTGTGTCGGATGGCGAGTCCTCATCCTGGGCGGTGGGGGTGGTCCTTTCTCTGGATCTTGTATCCGTCAGGGATGGCTGTGGCGATGTCGGGGCTGGAGGTGGCGTTGGTCCAGGTTTCTGTGAAGAAGGCGACATCGGGCGAGAGGGTGTCGATCAGGTCCCAGCTTTCTATGGCTTGTCTGTGAAGGGAGCGTACGTTGAGGAGGATGCAGGTAAGGGCTTCGGTGGTGTGGGCATCCAGTGAACCTTCAGTGGCCATTGGGGCGCTGTTGATGGTGAAGGATTGTTGGCAGTACCTGCAGGAGAACTATCTGTGGGTGGTGTTGGGTGCAGATGTTTGGCAGTTGGAGTGTCTTACGGGGTTAGGAGCATGGCAGGCATAGGAGTCGTATCGGCGGGGCCTCGCGGATCCAGGGTTCCTGGCGCTGATCGCTGTCGGGTCACAGATGGGCGCAGACAGGTTTACCATTAAGTAGGGGAGGGGAAGGGGGAGGTGGAGGGACATGTAGTTGAGAGGCGGGATAAGTGTTAACGGTGCTAAGTAGCAACAATAAGGGCACAATATCAATAAACAAAGTAAGAGCAAAACAGAGGGATAGAATAAAATAAAAATGAAAAGGGAGGTACAGCGTTGAGTATACTACAAGGGGCACAATGCGGGGGGAAAAAAGAAAATACCGGCACAGGCAGCGGCGAGGCGCAGTCTCAAACCCTACCTGGGTGGTACTGCAGGCAGAGCTCAGCACGGCGGAGCTGCTGGTGAAGAGCAGATATCTGACCGTGGGTCAGGGGTCTTTCTCACACTCCCCAGCAGCGGTCACCATTAAGTAGGGGAGGGGGGAGGGACGTACAGCTGGGAGGCGGAGGCGAGTTACGGCAGGAATCAAAAGCAACATAATACCACAGCAGAAGGATAAGGGGTAATGGTGCTAAGTAGCAACAATAAGGGCACAATAACAATAAACAAAATAAGAGCAAAACAGAGGGATAAAATAAAATAAAAATGAAAAGGGGTCTACAGCGTTGAGTATACTACAAGGGGCACAATGCGCAGGAAAAAGAGAACATATCAGCAGCAGCGAGGTGCGGTCTCGAACCCTGCCTGGGTGGGACTGCAGGCAGAGCACAGCACGGCACAGCTGATCTCTAACTGAGTCTTACCCTTTAAAGCAACATTCGGACCCTAAAATAATAAATCTCAAAAACGCCACGTGCGTGGACTGTGCTATTAACAACCTAAATGGAACAAAGAGATGATGCTTGCTTTAAGTTGTCCCAGGCCTCAGATTTAAGCTGCCTCAAACTGCCTTCCCTTGCTAGTTTATAAGCTTTCCTCAAGGTATGAACATGCTCTTTAGCTCTAGGTGATACTTTAAGGGCGTTACAAAGGTTTGTAGAGGTAGGGGAGCATTTCTCGTCAAACCACACATGCAGTTTGTTATTTCTTATCGATATTGTGCAAATCAGTTGTGATTTGATGTAGTTTAAAAGGTTACTAAATGCTACAGTTACCTGCATTTGGTTTAAAGATGGATCCAGATGAAATTTCATGTCCTCTTGATTTGCCGCAATAAAGTTCATAAAAAAGGTGGTCTAATCAACCTTATCCCATATTAAAATAAAACATAATTTCTTGCTAGGGTTAGTTTAGGGATTATAGTGTCATTACAGGTGTTGTAATCCTGCCATGATAATGCACAAAAAAGCCTGTCATGATCACTAAATTCAGTAAATTTAATCTGTAACTTAGTTAAGCTTGATCTAAGAGTGTCAGAAGAGATAATATAATCTATGAAAAGTAGGGGAACATTTTCCCGTGAGTAAATCTATATAGTTCTGGAGCACGAATTGCCATTTCAATATAATACTGTTTTTAACATTCCCCTGAGGATTATGGTGGAAATGGGAGATATAAACATTCCTATTGTCTACGATTCCACATAAAAAATAGATCTTTGTGAGCATGCCTTTATATTAAAATCTACCAGCCAAATACCTTGTATAGGTTTGGGATGAGACTTTACTAAGTCCCCTAGTAGGTTATCTAAATCAAATGCTGGGGTACCACCTCAGAGTTTAAAAAAAGTTGTCATTATAGTAATTCACTAATAGTAAATCCCAAATATAGTTGCCTTTAATTACTAAAATATGAAAGTAGGGGGATGTGTTTATAAATCTTAAACCATTAAATACGACCACATTAGATATCAAGGTAAGTAAGTAGGCCTACCCCCTGCAGAGGGCAAAGCAGATGTTTGGAACGATCAATATCGGTTAATAAAAATTGGTACTATATCCCAAGTTTTTTGCATGTAGATAATATGGAAATCAGCCAGGGCAGTGAGCAACTCCTCATTATTCCACTTGCTGTCATAGCCTGCTATATTCCAGGACGAGAGAGTATAAACTAGAATATGTGCACCCGGGATATGTTCCTTGATAGCCGCGTGGGATAGATCCAAGGGTTGGGAACCAATACAACTCAGCTCTTCTCTTTCTCCCTGAGAAGACCATATTACACCATTAGCTTCAGCCCCATCTCTCTCTATTTTGGATAGCCTGTGGGATTTCAGGTTGTTAACCACTTGTCAATCGCAAGAGCCCAGGCCTGATAATGGCGCGAACCTATTCTAAGTACAAAGGTTTGTGTAATCATTTACAATGGTCCGTTACCATTTATGAAACGATCCAAGGCTCTGATTGTGACCTTTTCATATTGAGAACTCTGTGGTTTATAGAAATAACCCAGGGGTGCCGAAAAGACGTTGGCCACTTTCATAGAAGCTAATGGTGGTTAGAAAAGTAAATCCCTTACGAGTTGTAGTTTAAAACAGTACAATCACCCTCATAAACCTTTAGGGATGAACCAACCCACGGAGTTCTCCTCACCATTATAAGATGTTTCTAGATTAGGTGCCCTGACCTGGTATAATTGGATAGCCACTAACCCGTTAAGTCCATTAACTGAATGGTAGAGTTTCTTTGTAATGGTTTAAGCACTGGAGCATTTACCAAAACTAGGACAAGAGGACAGGCCGCTGGCGGAAGGTTGAGAGTTTTGGGTTTGAACTCCCTTTGATTCTGCATGGGTAAGGTGTGGTTAAGCTCACCAAAACCCTCCAATGGATTATTAAGGTCAGATCTCCCCCGCCTGGTTGTGTCGTACAGTTATACTGTTGTGCTGTGGCTATACAAGATGCCTTCTGCAAGGCAAGCTCTGCTTTACCAGTAAATGAGGCCCTGCCAGTCTGGTAGTATGAAGTACTAGCAGGTGGGGGATTATTAGTGTTATGTGTAGATTGATTATTGGAGATGGTTGTATGTCTGTGGGCTCTGCAAGAATTTAATAACTCTTGAAGTTTCAATTCAATGTTGTCTATACGTAACAAGATAGGGTGTATGTTAGAAATTGGGGTCTCTAGTTGATAAGGGCTTGCACCTTTATCTAAGTAGGGACCCTTCTTCCCAGTCAGGATAAGGGAGTTACACTCCTAAAATAACCCCTGCTCACCCCCTTGGTAGCTTGGCATGAGCAGTCAGGCCTATCTTAGAGGCAGTGTGTAAAGCATTTGCACATAACCCACAGTAATACAATGTAAGCACTACAAAAGGATTCCACACCAGTTTGGAAAAATATCCAATATTTTTATATACTTAAGACAAGACCAAAAACAATAAAAAAAATCCACAATACAGTACTTTATATAGATTGTTCGCAAGATGTCTTTAAATTGCCAAAATACATTGAAAACACATTTCGTACGAGTAGGTAGCTCGGTCCAAGCCTACGGTGATGCTGGAAACAACAGAGTCTCGCAGTTCCAGCTGACGGCATCAGTACGGGCCAGCAACAGCGTGAACTGACTCGATCACAGTACCTTTCTTATTGCGGCTCACACAGCAGTGCGAGCCGGTCATGGCAGCGGTTGCGGTTGTGATGCAAGGTGGAAGCAGTGCGGGCGCGGTGTCCTCTCGATGCAGTGCAGACAGCGGCTCAGCAACGATCGTCCAGATGGCGTTGGTGAGACCAAGGTGTGCGGTGCAGGGTGAGATGGTGCTCGATGTGGTGCTGGCTGGTTGCGATGCAGGCGACAGAGCGGGTTGGTGAGAATTGGCTTTGGTCGACCCGGACGGCTGTGCGGGACGAGGCGGACAGGGGTGTTGTGTCAGAGGCGCCCGTGTCGGTGAGATCAGGCCAGCAAAGTGAAGTGAGGCAGTGCGGACTGCGGTGTCCACAGGTTACGGTGCAAACAGAGGCTCAGTGGGGGCAGCATCGGTCTTCGTTGTCGGTGAGACCAGGGTTGCGGTGCAAGATGCGGACGGTGCAGCTTACGGTGCCTTCAATACACAATGCCAGCGACCGAGTCGGTGACAGAGTCGGTCACGGTTCCCTCTCCTGTGTGGCAACTGAAACAACGGTTCCAGGAGCGGTACCGAGAGGTTGGTGAAGCCTTTGTAATCCCTGAGACTTCTGAACAGGAGGCCTGCTCAATTTCAGGCCATTGGAGATACTCAGCACAAGTAGAGAAAGTGCAGTCCAGTCCTTTCACTGCCCAAGGCAGAAGCAGCAGCTGCAGGCGAACCCAACAAAGCAACAACACAGCAAAGGGGCAGCACTCCTCCTGGCAGCTCTTCTTCTTGGCAGGTTTCTTGATTCCAGCAAGTTCCCTAGTCAAATCTTGGAATATGGTTTACAAATTCTTTGAAGTGGGGTAGGCACCTTGAAGCACAGAAAATAAAAGCACAACTGGTGGTATGTGGGCTGAAAAGTTTCAATCATAGTTATGGAGATATGTCCCATAAACTCCTCTTGTCGGCCTATAAAGCAATGATTCCCCAGCAACTCCAATACGGTTCATAAATGTTTTGTATCGGTGGTAAAAGCTCCTGGGGTAAAGAGGAAGGGAAATGTTTAAAATCATTATTGTCCCTTCCAAGCTCGGCAATGATCCAGGCAATTAGACTGGAATCGGGCCTGACAGTGTGGAATGTTCAGGTGCAACAAAGTTTACTCCGATTTTGGAATCGTTTAGGACTCGGTGAGGTCACAAAGGTATCTCAATGGTGTATGAAAGAAATTCAAGTTAGACCGCAAGAAGTAAACTTCAGTCCATTTGTGACCACCTGAAGGTGAAAATAGATCTGAAGACATTACAAATCAATGTAATAAAGAGTGTTCTGAAAATGCAGGGAAAAGAATTGTTTAGAGCAATAGACTGGGAGTATCTGAGTAAGAAAGACTAGGTAAAATTTATGAGAAATAGCTGGGAGAAAGACATAAGCTATCCTTACTTAGACATATTACCGAATCGATGGTTAAGAATTGGTATTAATCTGGCTGTAACAAATAGTGCAATCAAATCTGAACTAATGCAACCTGATGGTAAATGCATGTGTAAGATGGGGATGAAATGTAACATTCTACACATTTTATTGGATTGTCGAACATTTTAAAATTTACGTTAATTATTTCTTCGCCCGATCGTTTTAAAGTATGATGTAAAGGCGCGCTTGCAAGCATGGGAGCTTCTTGCAGATATCGTGATAGCCATTGGGAAATATATGCAGGGTGTATATAAGTTCCCTACTTCATTAGAGACTTAAATGCAGAAAAGCGTATCGCAATCTAAAATGAAATATTATTGTGTTTTAAAACTGTTTGGAAAGAAGTTTTAAGGAAAATATGATTTTTAATGTTAGGAATAAGATTTTTTAATGTGTAAACGTTTTAGATGACAATGTATGAGCTGTGGTTTAAGGTCCAAATGGTCTAAATAAACTTTATGTTTGAACTGTAAGTTCTCTAGTCTTGGGGTTTGGGCCAAAAAATGTATACTATCAAATCCTTTGTCCTCTGAAGGCAGAGGGGCCAGTACCTAGTTCAAACCAGTTCTGGACGCATTCTGCCAGTGTGCACCTTCTTCCTTTATCAGTGTGGCCCAGGGTCATCAGACACACCACAGGAGGTGAAGCCAGCATTGTGGAAGGTAGGCACAGCCCTATTCAGGTGCTACTCCTCCCACCCATCTATGCGTAGATATGTCTATTCAGCCCTGTGCTGACTCAACTTGTCTCCTGGAGTCTCCCCCAGCCCCTGTCACTCACAAGACAGACAATACACAAGCTAGCAGAGGCAGGTTGGATGATTAGGTAAGATAATACCTGCTTTCTAAAAGTGGTATTTTCAAACACAGAATGTTAAAACCAACTTCACTTAAAGATGTATTTTATCATTCTGAGTTCAGGCACACTAAACTCTAATTCCAACCATGTTCCCTGGGTCAGTTAGGATTATATCATGTTATAATCAAACTGCCCATTCTGGCCTATGGGGAACAGGGAGCCTTTCTATAGTGAAAAACGAAGTAGGCTGCAATTCACTATCAGGACATGCCACACACACCAGGGCATGTCCTACCTCTCACATACAATGCACCCTGCCCACAGGAGTACCTTGGGCCTACCTTAGCGGTGACTAACATGTATAACATGGAAGGTTTAGAGACTTGGAAGTGTGTGCACTTGCCAAGTCGACATGGCAGCCCCAGGCTGCACACAGGCTCTGCAATCGCAGGCCAGAGTTACACTTTTTGGGCTGTTTGTGTGGGTGACACAATCCAGTGCTGCAGCCCACCAACAGCATTTGATTTATAGGCCCTGGCACTCGCAGTGCACTTTACTAGGGACAGACACATAAATCAAATAGGCCCATCATGGAAACATCATTCCATAACAAATTTTATAACAGGAGCTCTTGCACTTTGCCACTGGACAGCAGTGAGGAAAGTGCACAGAATCAATACACCAGCAAAAACAGAGTCAAAACCGGGAGGTCAGAAAGCAAAAACAGTGTAACATAGAGGATAACTTAGCTCTAATGTCCTCAAGAGTGGCCAAAGACTGTGACAATTCAAGATTGTCCACTCCAGGCTCTAAACTAATCTGTAAAGGTGTTGATTTCTTTGGTTTCTTTGGTTTTGAGGAGGGAGGTTCTTTATAAGGACCTTTCTTCCTTTTGCCACTTGTGGTCAGTAAAGAGATAGACTTCTCTACAGTGGGAAGGCCAAGAGAAATGGGGGTGTCTTTGGAGGCTGCTGTTGCACTTAATGGCGAGCTACTGCACTCTAATACACCCTGGGTTACAGTGTTAACATTAGGCTCAGTAACTATGGCGGCAAACATACCTTCAGTCCCGTCATAAGCATCATCCCCCAAAGAGAGTCTTCTCTCTCCAAGGTGATCTCTATAGAAATTGCGTTACTGGCTGTTGTTAAAAATGAGTCAAGAATGGATATGGTTACCCCTGGGGTTGATGCAGTGATTATCTTCTTCTTGCCCATCATGATACTGGTGTCAAACACAGCACTGGGCAGGTCGGTTGCCAGGAGTTAGAGAGGTGGCCCAGCAAAACCTCTTCTGGGCTCCAATAGGCATGGAGTAGCCTGCCCATGGCCCAGGCTTTGCCCGGGGGCTTCCCGCATGCGCCAAATGCCACGGGACAGCGTTGCACTTTTATGTACAAGTCCAAGAAACAGTGATAGGAGGTGATGGGAGTTTTAGTCCTCTAGCCAGCGGTGCTTGGTGTGCACGGCTCTCCCCTCAGCTGGAACTTGCAGACAGGTACAAGTAAGTGAGGGACCATGTCCCCCTTTCATGTGTGAATCCAGGAAACAGTGGCAGGAGGTTATGGGAGTTTTAGTCCTTTACCTAGCGGTGCTTGGTGGTGCACGGCTCTCCCCTCAGCTGGAACTGGCAGACAGGTACAAGTAAGTGGGGGACCACGTCCCCCTTTCATGGGTGAATCCAGGAAACAGTAGCAGGAGGTAATGGGAGTTGTAGTCCTCCCCCCAGCAGTGCTCAGTGGTGCATGGCTCTCCCCTCAGCTGGAACTGGCAGACAGGTACAAGTAAGTGAGGGAGCGCGTTGTACTTTCATGCGCGAGTCCAGAAAAAGTGGCAGGAGGTGATGGGAGTTGTAGTCCTCTCCCCAGCAGTGCATGGTGGTGCACTGCTCTCCCCTCAGCTGGAAGTTGCAGATAGGTACAAGTGAGTACAGGACCATGTCACGCTTTTATGCTTGAGTCCAGAAAATATGGCAGGAGGGGATGGGGGTTGTAATCCTCTCCCCTGCGGTGCTTGGTGGTGCATAGCTGTCCCCTCAGCTGGAACTTTGTAGTGATTTTTAAAGAAAAAAGCGAATGTGTAAAGGACCACATGCATGTCTGCACTGTGTTATCAGCATACAGCCCATTACACAGTCCATCTACTGGTAGGGTTACCCCTACTGGCTTACAAAACATCTGTCACACATGCTTCATAGTTAGAGAATACCACTGTAGATAGGTTGTTGAAGAGGATAACTGCTGCAGGGGTGGCAATGACTGTAAGACTGCTTCCCTGCTCCTTCAAGTTAAGTAAGTTAGGATACTAACAAGAGTAAATGGCACTAGAGTGCCTATCATTGAACTACACAAACACTACTCCTCACAGGGAGTCATAAGTGCAACTAGCTCTCGTTGCATGATCAACAATTGAAATTATATAATAAATGACACTAAGGGGCTGATTTCGCACCTCCTTAGGATGTGACCGAACACTGTTCAGTCGCATTCCTATATTTCACTATGGGAGCATGCATTATGGCCGCAAACCGGCCATAATGCATGTTCCCATAGTGAAATGGGAGGTGCTGTTCATCCCTGCACCCCGTGGTAAGTACCAACCTCAATGTGCCTGCCACAAGGTGCAGGGATCAAGAGCAAGGCACCATAGGTGCACCCTCGGCCTCCAACGAGAGGCCGTGCACCAACGGGGGCCCTGCTGGGGGCCATCAAACATGCTTTCCGACATGGTTTCCATGTCAGACAGGCCAGCATGAAAACCATGTCAGAAATGTGCACCGTAATTTCCACAGTGGAAAAGCCTGCCCTTGAGATTACTGGCTGGCTTCCAACTGGAATCCAGCCAGAATGACTAGACGATTTCCTTTCCAACCACCTCCATCATAATGAGGTGGTCGGAAAGGAAACCGCACAGCCCATTACGATGCGGCTCCGTAGGAGCCTTTACGGGCCTCATCGTAATCAGCCCCTCTGTATTCAATCACAATCTTACTAATAAAATAGATTGAGTTCCTCTCATGGTCGTTCACTAAACTCAAAATGTAATAGTCTTTTGAATTTAATGAATTCAGTACTCATACCTTAGGTATTTGATATTTAAGAGCAAGTATGTTTTCGGTTCACTAGGAACAGGATTGATGGTTTCCATTAATAAACTGAAAAAACCAAAAAGATTGATACTTGTTAATAACCCACCACAATAAAGGAATCACTCAATGTCAAAAAAAAAAACTTTATTCGATCATTGATTAATAATCATAAAAGTACATACATACATAAGTAATAAAACATGAGGGTACAGCAGGTTTTAAGTTAATCACATATCAAAAAAGGGTGCTTTTCCTCAAACGTATCGATTTTAAAATATATACAGCAGTAAAAAAACAGATGTCCTGTGAATTAAGTCCAAATAAAAGCCCCATGGCCGATACAATATTGGATACATTATATTTTTTAAAAAGCGGTTTCAGAAATACTTTTCGAAGGTAGAGATAAAGAGGGCATAACAATAAAAAATGCTCCGTACTTTGCTTTGTGGTCCCATCACACGGACAGGGGGCAGTAGTATAGGTCTTCATTACAGGATACGCAACAAGCAAATGAACAATCCCCATCCGTAATCTTGTCAATACATATTGGTGGGATCGGATAGTAACCAATTTAAGGTATCCTGAAAGCCCCATTTCTTCCTTAGTGTATCTGTCGTAAAAAACATGTGAGGAGAACTGAGCAGTAGCTGCGTTACGCTTCACCATGCTAACCCTCAGAAATTCATGTTTAATCTCATTCTTCGAGATATCTAAAACACAAGAAGGGTTATCACGCACCGTGAGATTAAAAACATCATTAAATGTTCGGATAATATAGTTAAGCCAGGGGATGCGGGAACATTTGTCCATGTAAAGACAATCTAAAATAATCTTTCTTGTAAAACCAGTCTGTTCCTTAGCCCATATAGATCTCCATACTAACAGGGGTCTTAATCTGATCAAGTCAGATAGATGTTCTAGACCAGCCTCCTGATGGATCAGCTTTGTTGAGGCAGAAGATGGTAAACACAGGAGTTTTTTGACAAATTTGTTTTCCTCAACCTGGAGCATGTTGTTATTACAATGGCCCCACACTCCTGAGCCATATAGGGCCAGAGCAACACATTTATGGCGATATAGGTACAACATGTCTGGTATCCGTCTTGAGCCTAACTTGGATGCAAACCTAAATATGCCAAAAGAACACTTGGCCATTTTGGCTCTTACATTAATCATTTCAGGTGTCCACATCCCCCCACTGTTAAAAGTGATACCCAGATAACAGAATTTGTCCACCACTTTTATAGTTTGGTCCATAACTGTGAAGGGCCTTAAGTTTTTAATTTTCTTCCCACAGGGCATTATAAAAGTTTTCGAATTATTAATTTTTAATTTTCTCCCATTAATAAAATCTGCAAATGTATTCCTAAGTTTTTGCAACCCTAGAGGGGTTTGTGAGAGCAGAACCGCGTCATCCGCGTAAAGCAATATTGGGATGGAAAGGCCGCCAGCAGTCGGTGCATCTGCACTGGTGGTCCGTAGTTCCGACTCGATTGCATTAATAAAAAGGGAGAAAAGAAGAGGTGCAAGGACGCATCCCTGCCTAATTCCAGAACCTATTTTAATACTGGGTGTACACTCCCCCGATTGCCCGTATCGTATCTTAGCTGTCAGATTCCTATAAAGTTGGGCCAGGAAATAGATAATATCCTGTGGAGCACCCATGTCCAACAAGGTTGACCACAGAAGGCCATGGTCAACCATGTCAAAGGCACTGGTCAGGTCGGCAAAGCAAAGAAACAACGAGCCTTGTTTAGCCCGTGTATATTTGCATATAATAAGGTCTAAATTAATGCACTGTTCTATGGTGCCTAACCCCTTGCGGAATCCGTACTGAGAATCCGCAAGGATCCCTTTATCTTCTACCCATTCCTCCAGGCGACTCAGTAATACCCTACTCATAATTTTTAGGGAAGCAGTGAGGAGAGAAATCGGGCGGTAGTTTTTTGCCTCACCCCTCTCCCCTTTTTTATACACCGGGATAATGATTGATTCCCCCCAAGTCTGTGGGGCCGCAATCATTGCAGCAGCATTAAAAACCTTTGTTAACAATGGGCTCCATATGGAAATCTCGGCTTTATAAAGGTCAACGGGTACCCCATCAGGGCCCGGCGCCTTTCCCCCCTTACTGACCCGGATGGCAGCATCCACCTCAGAGACTGTGATATTAAGAGGTATGGGGATAAAAGCCAGGGTTTCCCTATCCCCCCCTACAGCTAGTCCTTCGGGGTTAAAAATACTAGTAAAATGAGCCACCCATTGTTCCTCAGATACCTGGGCAGACATTACCGGGACTTCTTCATTTTGGAGGAAGGGACTATTGACAGTGGACCAGAAAAGCTTGGTATCCTTAAGATCCACTGCCTTAGTCAGGTTGTTCCAGGCCTCTTCCCTTAGTTCCTGTTTCCTATCCCTCAGATGAATTGAGTATTCCCTTCTGAGGGTTTTAACTGCTTCCTTATCTCTGGGTTTACCCTTAAGAGCAACTTTGAGTCTTTGTAAGGATTTAGTACATTCCCTGTTAAACCATCCCCCGTTAATCCTAGGGCCCTTTGGTTTTCTTCCAGTTAAGATTTCTGCAATATTTTTATTAATGATGTCGAAACTAGCTAGAATATCAGCATTATCCTTTTCGGGTTCGAGACAGCATTCCACCTCATCTATACAAGCTGACACAATGGTACATAGTAAATGTTCCTCATTTTGCCTACCCCATTTAATTCTAGGGCCATTGGGTCTATGTGGAACTACATCTGTCACTGCACCATGTAACGCCTTTACTTTATCCCCCCACAAGGAGAGATACATTGTTAGACAGTTATGATCGCTTAGGGCTGGGTCTACTATTACGGGTAAGGAACACAAAGCTGTAATACTGGAGGAGACAATGAGGTAGTCGATAACCGTGGCACAATTCCTACCAATAAAGGTTGGTACCGAATTGCCCTCACTGTCTACGCCAGGTAACATAATGCATAAATCCATTTTAAGCATAAGAGTGTTTAGGGATTCCCCATAAACCGAATGTAAAAAATGGGTCTGATCTTCCCCCACCTCATCCCCATGCCCACACACCCTTTTGCCAACAAATGGGCACATGTGAATGTTGAAATCTCCGCCCCACAAAATATCAAAAGACACATCACTGCGCCCATATAACCTTTCCACCTCCGCTTCAAGTTCATCAACCATATCTGTTTTTGAGTGGTTAAAGACATTGTTGTAGTGGTTTATAACTAAAACATTTCGCCCATTCCTGTGTTGTAACCACAACAACTGAGAGTGCAGACCGACGGTCCGGTGGATTTTTACTCGAACCGGTAACCTCACAGAGAGCAATATCACCATTCCACCACTGGCTCTCCCCATGTTGGATGGCTGAGCATGGCAATTATAGGCAACATACCCATCAAGATAGACATCTTCGGCCGCCCAAGTCTCCTGGAGACACAAGATATCAAATTGGGTTATAAATTCTAACCATCCTAGACAATCTATCTTGTTATTCCACCCAGCAATATTCCAACTCGCCATCTTATATCCCCGTTCTGTTAGACTAACAGCCTCAATAGATGGTGGGGGTAAGGTGTGGACATGGGTTACTTCCCCTGGCACGGGGTCTTCAGATAGTCAGGTCGGACTTGTACTTCCATTGGCCGGGGTAGGAGTATCTGAGTTACAGTGAAGCTGCCCAGAATTACGTGTATTACCCCCAGAGCTACAAGTAGCATTGTACCCATTGAGTGGGTTAATATCAGTTGAGCCTTTTTCCCCCGTGCCTACACCCGTGTCTCCCCCTGTGTCTCCACAGAATTCCTTATCCCCCTCCCCTGTGGCTCGATGGCATCAGTCACAGTCTTCCAGGCCACTAAACACGTCAAACCTATTGGTGGTATCTAGGGGTGTAAAAGGTTTGAGATGATCCATTCTCCTGTGTGTTAGGGAGTTGTACCTTGGGCCTATAGTATTCCACCCATACAGATCTACAGCTATAGGTGGTTGCTTGTCGTTAAATATAGGGCCGTTATTGTAGACAGGTGGACGATATGGGTTTGAGAGCATTTGCCTCAATAACGGGGGCGGGGGGGCTCGCTGTGATTGATGATTAGGTGGGAACACCACTGAGCGAGGATAAAAATATGTTAGGGGACGGGGGGTAATAGATTTACTACCGTGGTCAGACGGCCAGTTAAGTATAAAATGGACGGCATTCTGATCTCTAAAATTAATGACCACTATGTCTCCCTCAATATCTTTAGGTCTTCCTCCCAGCCAAGGAAGGCGGCGGACATGGACAATTTCTCCATTGATATTATTTGCAATAGGTCTGTGTAGACTTAACCAATGCGATATTTTATTTTTCAACTGGGCAAAGCCCTCCCGTTTGTTCTTCTCCAGCTCTGGTACCCCAGTAAGGACTACTACAAAGGGTACAGCTTCTGGTGGAAGTTCTGGAAGGGGGCCCTTGTTATAATTACCTCGAGGCGGCCGCTCGTTTCCTCTCTCTCTATTTTTATTCCCTGGGGCTTGACCAAGATTATTCCGCTGTCCATTAGACGTTACAGCCAGGGATAATGTGGGTTTACTGTTAGGTCCAACAGGGTTACTCCCTGATGTACTTCCACTCATATTATTTGAGGATTAGGCAGAATGGTAGTCTGAACAGGGGTAGGTATAGTAGTTATAGCAAAAATACCTGATGAAGAGGGTAAAATTGGGGCTTGTATAGGGGGATTAGGCAACACTTTATTAGTCACTATCTTGGTTCCCAGTTCATGTTCTATCTTCCCAAGTCTGTCTTCTAATTTACTAAGTCTATCTACGATAGCCAGAGTATAGGTCCTCATTATAGACTCTATGCTATCGATCAAGGCCCTGTTTGAAGGTTCCTGTAACGTCACCACCGTGGGGGGGCTGTCGGCGGTGGAGATGACAGGGTCGGTAAGGGGAGTTACACATGGATGCGTAGGTGATATAACTATCCTTCCTTTATCTGTTACTTTAACCCGTCCTCCCCTAGTACTGTCGTCCTTTTTAATGCCAAAGTCTGCATGATTAATTTTCCTCTTTGGAATGTCAGATTTTTTTTTACGCCTTTTTGTCGGAGGAGGGCCATAGATTTTAACTGGCGTGACTTTTTTTGCCCTACTTTTAACTACTTTTGTTTGTTTAGGGATAGGGGTAATTTGTGCTTTGGTTATAACAATAGATTTGGTTGTACTGGGAGTGGTAACAATGGTTGACAATTTACTAGTAGTGCCTAAGGGTTCAAATTCGCTCGTAGGTGTTCCCTCTCTAAATATTAGAGGGATGCTGTCCTGCGAGGGGGTGCAAATATTTGCAGTAAGAGTTCCGTCCCCCGTAGAGCTAATTAACACTGGTGACACCGGGAATGGTCTATTCTTTAGGCTTTCAACCGACCGCCGTCGCTCAGCCCGAAGTTCTTCAAGGGTGGGGGTAGTTGGAGAATCCAAGAGAGTTTTCTTAAAGTAATTATCTAATTTCCCATTTACCAAACTCACCGGCTTCTCAGGGCCAGGTAACTCCGGGGTTAGTATTTCAATTGACATAATGATTGGTAATATAATGTCCCCCCCAAGCACTTACACAATAGTCCTAGGCTGTTCAGTAATCGACCAGGGATTCTGGCCCAGTCCAGTCTCTGAGGGCCTATGAGGGTCTCAGATGGTCCGCCCTTAGTCCGGGCTTTGTCCCGGGTGATGTCCCGCACACGCGTAATGACTTCAGGTCTTATGCTGACTGTGGATAGAGGGGGCGGAGTCACGGGAAGAGGCGGCAGGTGTGCTCGATGGGACACGCACAGCCTGCTGGGCCTCGCAGTCCCGTCCTCCTGCACAGCAGCTCCCCACTCGATTTCCAATGCCCAACGGGGCTCCTTGCACACAGGTTCAAAGATGCCAATGCCCAACCGGGCTCCAGAAGACAGCAGACAAAACAGATCAAAGACTCCTCTGCGAGCGGCAAAGGAATCACTCTATGTAGAGACGAATTAAGATCACCACCATTGCTTAGCTCTATCAGTAAACTAATGTCCTACATGCAGGGTACTTGTTTTATCCTACCTAGATCGTACCCTTGATAAAATAGGTGTAATTTCCCTTTTCTATAACAAAATCCGTCATATGTATTTTTTTGCAAGCAAGTTTTAGGTGTGTGTGCTTCTCAGAGTTTCCTTTTCTTCCTAATTTGTCTCCAACTTTTACTTTATACAAAATGGAGCAAAGAAGTGGCATGTGAGGGCACAGTAGAGGGTTTCTGGCTGTTGACTTGTCTCTATCATCAGTCTCATGAGGAGTGTAATATTTCTCTATTTATTAGTCATTATTCAGAGTTATTGTATTATAATATCTTAATAATGTACCTTTTGAGAAGAATCTATCTTAGTTTTCAACATCTTATGAATTGTATTTTATGGACTGATTACCCCACCATTAATAACACTTTTCAACGGTCTCACTGGCCTGATGGGCTTCCTCATACATTTCTGTAGTTCTAATATGTCACAATTTGATATTGTAGGCGGTATCCAGGAAGGATGCAATAACGGTTTTCTCACTTTTGAAGCTTCTGTTGTGGTGACCTCAATCATAATGGTTAAGAGGTACTTTTCCATTCCTTAAATGTGTTGAAAATGTGGTTTACATCATAATAACCTAACTAATATTTTGATATTCTCAAAATTGTTGATACTGGCTGCAAATGAAGGGTAGCGAATATCTTGTACAATTGTTGGTCTAATATTTCTTTTTTTCCTGTGAAAAAAACTGCAAGAAGAGAAATTTGGGATGGCTCACTCTTCAGCTTTTTGTCAATTGCTTTACAGTTGAAATAATTGTAAGTCACCACATCACTCTTAACGTCTGCACGGTCACAGGGCAAACACCATCCCTCTTTCTTTCAACATACAAAGAGGTGCAGAAGATGAAACCTTTGCTGCAACAGAACGTTTCAACTAGGAAAATAATATGAAACCAATCCAAACATGTTTTTAAAGTAGTCAAACGATGATGTAACCTTCTCATTTGATCATAAGTAACTAGAACAAAAGTGTGGAAATTAGAATGACCTCTCTATGATGAATATGATGCAGCTGTATTCTCTGAGCTGTCACAAACGTTACTGCTATTATTCAAGCAAGATCCTCACATTCAATGGGCACATTCTTTACCTTGCTCTCTTCCACAGAACAAAATGAGAGTACTCCTTGGACCTGGGTCTACAGCCTCAATGCAAAAAACATGGCCTATGCCTATGTGCTTGGCCCAGCCAGGGTGCCACTCAAACCAGCATTGGCATGACCTGTGTCCATGCAGAATGTTTTCTAGGTCTAGGTTCAATGTTCTTGACTCTGGGGATGCACCAGCTACCTTCCAATCAGATCAAGCTGTGCAAGGCCTTCAGTTATCTTCAATATTACTTTTTTATTCAGTCATGTGTATTATGCCCAAAGTATGTTTGACATTGCATCCAATTCAAGTGCCCACAAAACTCATGATTTTGCAGGCCACAGACTTTTTCACTCACACACTTTTCATTTTTTTTTTTTTTGCAAATCTGTTTTTATTAAGTTTAGGTTGTAGTACAGGAGCATATCGTACGACATCACATTTCACATACATTGGGTCAGAAACTTATACAGGCTAGTAAATCGTGCCAACTGTCAAGAGGGGGGGACAACCTAGTGTCTGTTAGCGCGCCCACCGCCGCCCTCCTGAGATCCAGTCGCTTCACCCTTAGTAGTTCAGATGTCATCTCGTGGGAAGGGGCCAACCCCACCGCCCACCAGCCCTTGAGCCGTACAAGGAAACTAAGCTCGCCTACGCAACTGAGGCGTCAGTAAAATCAAAAAGGTTACATGAAATACAAAGAAGAGAACCCATAACAAAGGCAGCGTGTACATTGACGTGTATGGTGTGCTCCTACCCCCTGCCCACCCCGACCCCCCCTCTAACTCCAGGAGCACCCCTCCAAGCCCTAATGGGCGCAGATACCCCAAGTGTTCCCAAACGCCTCATCTGTGGACCAATGATAATGGGGGCTATACTGTTTCGCCAGCGAGACTGCCTACACTGCGCCGCCGCTTGCGCCATTGCCATCCTGCCTGGCCTCACCCGTGCCGCCTGTGGTACCCTCCCCCAACGAGCGCCGAAACTCAGCAAGCAACTGTTCCCAGCGGTCCGCCATGGGCTCCCTCCGCAGCTCCAGTGTATCCTCCCTGCGGATGGCCGTCCCCTCCGCTCTGGCCCATGCCTGGAACGATGAACTCCAGGCCCTCGTGTGCGGCGGGTCGGGCGCCTTCCATCTTCTGGTAATGAGGCGCTTCGCCACCACGAGCCCCAGGTCCAGGAATCTGGACACTACCTTGTCTTTGGGCGATCTGGTAAATTGGTGCAAGATGTGTTCGGGCCAGTCAAAGGGAACGCTGCGCCCCACACTCCCCTGCAGCTGCCCACTAACCGCCCTCCAATAAGCGTGCAGCACAGGGCAGCCCCACAGCATGTGTAGCAGCCCCGCCCCCAGCTCGCGGCACCGAGGGCAGAGCGCATCCGCGCGGTGGAAGTACCTTTTAATCAGCTCAGGTGTGAGGTAGGCCCTGTGCACTATGAACAGCTGGATTTGACGAAACCGCAGGTTGCGGGGATATGCACTGGGCTCTTGAGCACCCTCTCCCACTCCCTGTCCATCAGCGGCCTCCCAAGGTCCAGCTCCCACTTGCTGCGGAGTGGGCCTAGATCAACCGCCGTGTGCTCTCGCAACGAGGCGGCGAACCAGCGGACCAAGTGCCCGCCCCTTTCCATGACATGCAGATATTGCATGGTCAGATGTTGGGCAGGTTCTGTGGCCATGCTCCCCCATTTGGCGGTCAGGCTCGCCAATAGTGAGCGGTGCAAGAGGAATCCGCCGGGTGGGAGCCCGTCCTCCGACACCAGGGTCTTGTACGGTATCAGCTCACCATCCCTGTACAGGTCCCCCAGCGTGTGCACGTCCGCCGCCCACCAGCCCGTCAGCACGGGGGCTGCGAGCACCCCCCCTCCTCCAGGAGAACCCTCTAGGGGTATCGCCGGCGCGTACGGTACTACTGCACATGTGAGGTACAAGGCCCTCTTAAAGCACCTGTGCGCCACAGCCAGGAGGAGAGGCATTGGTCCCGCCACCGCGGCCAAGGGGTGGAAAATCCCGGTCACACGCTCTAGCGAGTAGGGGGCAGCCTCCGTGGCTGTGTCACCCCTGCCCCTGTCGGCCAACCAGCGGGCGATCCATTGCAGCTGTGCCGCCAGGTAGTAATGCTCAAAGCAGGGCGCCGCCAGCCCACCCCTGTCCGTCGGGAGGAAAAGCTTTGCTAGCGCCAACCTGTGCCTGGCGTAGCCCCAGACAAAATCCCACAGTATCCGGTTGAGCCTGCCAAAAAAGGCGGGTGGGACGTACAGTGGCAGGTTGACAAAGTAGTACAGTAGACGGGGGAGCATGACCATTTTGGCGAGCGCCACCCTGCCCGTGGTTGTTAGCGGGAGCGTATTCCAAAAGGCCACCTGCGACCCAAGCGCCGTGACCGCCCTCCCCAAGTTGCCATCAAACAAGTCAGTTGGGCATCGGTAAATGTGTATCCCCAGGTATCGGAAGGTACCGCCCCTCCACTGTACCGGCGTGCCATTTAGGCTGTAACCCGGGTCCGCAGTCTCCTCGCTGAAAGCGTACAGACAAGATTTACCCGCGTTCACGCGAAGCCCCGAAACAGTGGCAAAGGACCGCAGCAATGGGGCCAGTCGCTCCGGCATACTACCTACGTCTCTAACGTACACCAGCAGGTCGTCCGCGTAGAGCGACACCTGATGAACCGCGTCTCCCAGTGGTATACCATCGCCCAGGGTTGTCCGCAGAGCCTCCGCCACGGGCTCCATCGCCAGGGCGAACAGCAGCGGGGACAAGGGACATCCCTGCCGGGTGCCCCGGCCCACCGGCACCGCCTCCGAGACATGGGGGCCCAACCGAACACGGACCGTGGGGTTCCTGTAGAGTAGATCAAACATCCGGAGGAAGTCCCCATCCAGTCCGTACTGCAGCAGCACCGTGGACAGATATCCCCACTCCAAGCAATCAAACGCCTTCTCCAAGTCGAGGAGGAGGCACCCCGCTCTGGGCCATCTGTGCATTGCCTCACCGGCCACCTTAAAGTATCGTCTGAGATTGAGCGACGTGGACCTCGCGGGGACAAACCCATTCTGGTCAGAGTGCACCAGGTGCGGGACCACCGGTGCTAACCGCTCCGCTAGGGCCTTCGCCAGTATTTTGTAGTCGACGTTGAGCATCGCCAAAGGGCGGTAGGAGCCCAGGGCCGTGGGGTCGCGGTCCGGCTTAGGTAGGGAGACCAGGAACGCCTCCCGCATGGAGGGTGGGAGCGACCCCTCTTCCAGCGACTTGCTGTAAAGCTCGCGCAGCAGCGGCACCAGGGTCTCGCGGTATGCCTTATAGTACTCCGCGGGCAATCCATCCGGCCCCGGAGTTTTGCCCGTCGCCAACGATTGGATCGCCTCCCCGATTTCCTCTAGGGAAAGGGGGCCACTGAGTGCCGCGTTATGCTCCCTGGTAGCCACAGGTAGGTGAATGGAAGCGAGGAACTCCCCAAGAAGTTGCCGGGAGCCCGTCCCCTGAGCCGCGTACAAGCGTTTGTAGTGGCCTACGAAGGCCCGATGTATTTCCCGCTGTGTGTGTACCATCACTCCATCCTCCCCGCAGATTGCTCCGATCAGGGTCCTGAGATCCTCCTGCCGGATTAGCCAGGCCAGCAGGCGGCCCGCCCTATCCGCCCTGGCGTGCATTCTGGCAGTGTGCGCCGCATAATTGTGGCGGCGGAGCCGCTCCAGGAGCTCCGCGTGTTGCCCGCGGAGATCCTCCAGGCTGCGCGAGTGCCTGCCCCCTCCTTCTCCTTCCCTCTCATACTGCAGGAGGTCGTTTTCGAGGCGTACCAGGGAGTCCGATAGGGCCTTTCGTATGTTCCACTGGGCCCTCAGGCAGTGCCCCCGGACGGCCACCTTGTGGGCGTCCCACTCCACCAAGTCACTGCTCGCCGTCCCCTCGTTGGCGTCAAAATAGGCCAGGACAGCCGTACCAAGGGAGGAACGGAACTCCGGGTCCTCCAGAGCGCTCGGCTGAAGTCGCCAGGTGGGCGAGCGATCCGCCACCCAGCGGGAGCAACGATTGGGTCCCCACTATCCTGTCCAGCCGTACATGGAGATCATGGACCGCCGAGTAGTAGGAATATAGCCGGTCCGTCGGGTGAAGTGTACGCCACAAGTCCTGCAGCGACCAGTGCGTGAGCCAATCTCCCAGCACCCGGGCATTAGATTCCACCGCCGTGGCGCGGAGGGGTGGGAAGGATCTGTCCAACTGGACGTCCAGTACCATGTTAAAATCCCCTCCCAGCAGCCAGGGGAGCCCAGCATAAGGGTGTAGGAGCTGCGTCAATCGCGCCAAAAAAGAGGCTTGGTCCACGTTGGGCGAGCCTAGCAACAGCTCTTGGCCGTTCAGCTTCCCCCGCACTAAGGTGTACCTCCCCTCCCGGTCCACTACCACCTCCGTGCAGACGAAAGGAACACCTGCTCGCACCCAGATGAGCGTGCCCCGCGCGTGCGCTGAATAAACAGTGCCGTGCGTATGTCCCCTCCAGCGCCTAGAGAGCCTGCCCAGTTCCGTCGAGGACATGTGCGTCTCCTGTAGGAGGGCAATCCCGACTGAGTGTCGCTGCAGATAGGAGAAGATGGCGTAGCGCTTGGACGGTGTGTGCATGCCCCGTATGTTCCAGGTCACAATGTCAGTGTGCGCCATAACAAGTCGAGATGAGCAAGCCGGGCTGGGGCCAGGGCGCCCTCGCCAGGGAAAGGGGGGGGCCACAGTCAGGGGGGAGCATGTTAACGCGCTGCCATGTAAACAGTAGAACCAATATGAACAGTGTAACAAACAGGGCGTAGTCCCAACAGGGCATCCGTCCAAACCTCAGTAACGCCAAGTAATATTAGGCTAGTGTAGTGTGATAACCAATGGGGTTCGTGCAATCATAGCAACCTTTGGAACCAGTACCCCTCCCCCATCTCAACTGGAAGAGTAAGGAGCAGAATCAGGTCCGGAGCCGAACTGCCGTGCAGGTCCAATGTGAGCCCCCAGCGGGAGGCTTCCACAGATGCAATATTAGGGGACGCCCACATCACCCAGCCCGCCCCCGCAGGGCCAGGCTCTCCCAGTTCTGGGCCCTCTGCCCCCCGAGTGGGTCCAGGGTCCCGGATCCGTCCAGTACAGCTCCAAGGCCGTCGCGGGACCCCAGTTCAGTGCCCACAGCTGTTGTCTAACCTTCGGCATCCCGGCATCTGGTCACGCAAACAGGTCCGCAGTCTGCGGGGTCACCACCGGCAGGAGCAAGTCCTCCGAGACCACTGTGGACGGGGACGACGCCCCACTCGCTCCCGCCCCACTGGGTGTGCAGACGTCCAGGCGGTCACTGGCGGGCGGCGTCCCAAGCGTCGCCACTGCCTCCAACGCCCCCTGCCGCTCCACCCGGATCCTCTCCGGGCTAGGTGCCACCGGTCCCAGCTTTGCCGGCCGCCGCGCCCCTCGGCGCCCTTGTCTCCTAGGTCGCCTCCCCGGGTGGCCGTCAACCTCCGGACCAGCAGGCCTCGCCCCTGACCACTGTCCCGACTCCTCCAGCCAGTCCCACACGTCCTCCGGGGAGTCGAAGAAACGGGCCCCTTCTTTTGCCACCACTCGCAGGCGGGCCGGGAACAGCAGGGAGTAAGGTAGAGCCAACTCTCGCAGCTGGCGCTTCACCGCCATGTAGTGGCTTCATCGCCGCTGGACGCTGCGGTATAGTCGGGAAAAAACATAACTCGGCTACTGCCCACAGTCAGGTCACCAGTTCTTCGAGTTTCGCTGAGGATCGCGTCCCTGTCCCGGTAGTTGAGGAGCTTGAATAGGAACGGTCGGGGCCGAGCCCCCGGCTGGGGTCTCTGCGCAGGCACCCTGTGCGCCCTTTCCACCACGAAGTGTTGAGACAACACCCCCTGGGGCAGGAGGCCCCTCAGCCAGGTCTCAACGTACTGCTCCGGGTGCCTGCCCTCCACTCCCTCCGGGAGACCCACTGCGTGGATGTTGTTGCGCCTCGAGCGTCCTTCCGCATCGTCAACCCTGTCTTCGAGCGCGTGGACCCGGTCCAGTACATCCTGCAACGCCGCGCCATGGCTCCGTACAGTAGGTTGTAGTTCTTGGAGCGTCTGACCGTGCGACTCCACTCTCTCGGCCAGTTTGCGGTGGTCAGCGTGAAGGAGGGTGAAATCAGACGTGACCTTGTCCATCCTCGTTTCCAGGGACGCCCGCGTCTGTTCCAGGGTGGCGCCGAGCCTCTCCACTGCCGCTAGCATGGTATCCATCTTGGTCGAGAGGGCCGCCGCTTGCGACTCCGCGTCTCCCCCCGGCCGGCACTGCGCGGGGTCCGCAGTCCCAGCCCGCGGCTGACCCTGCTGCGTCTTGTCTCGTAGTCGGCCCATTGCGTACTGTTGGGCGGTCGGCATTCACAGGTCGTTACCAGGCGCCGTGTACGTGATCCGTCGCGGGCCTTCCAATCCACGCCGGCTCCCCGCTCCACTCTGTCACCCGGCCCCTACTCGGACCTCGAGGCCCAGCCGCCAGGCCTAAGTCAATAGGGGGGGAGGATCGGGGGCCCTCCACAGTCCGAAACGGCAACCGGCCCCGGTAGGACGGGCCCAACCGGCAGTAGTCCTCCAGTTCCCTTCAGGGCTCCGCACCACCACGCCCCCTCACCAGCGCTCCAGGTAGCCGGCGGTCAGTCTAGGCCCGTGCTGGCCCTGCTAGATGCACCCAGGCGCCGTAGCCTCTGCCAGCCAGCCCCACGTCCGGGGTCACGCTCCCGGCGGCGCAGCGTTCAGTGCCCCGGGCGAGGGCGTCTCGCTCTTCAATGTGTTTCTCCAGGTGGCCCCCTCAATGGCTAGCGCGCCGTCTTCTGCCACGGCCACTCGCAGTGCGGCGCCTCGCAAGTAAGGGCGTCAGTCCCAGGCCCCAGCGCCCACTCCACTGCCTCCGGGTTCTCTCGCGCAGCAACTGTCCTCTCCCAGCCACCCCAGTACAGGCTCCGCCGCACAGGCCACTCCAGCTCGGGGTCCTCCGCCTCACGCAGCTCACTCCCATGCACTCCGGTCTCCGGACTCACTGCTGCAGGCCCCCAGCACAGCCCTTCACGCCTCGCCGCTCGGGTCCCTTGGCTCCCCCGGTTGCCGGTCCTGCCGGATGGTCGCCGGTCCTCAGTCCTCCACCGCTCTCCGCGATGTGTGGCGATCTCGCGGCCTGCAGGGCCTGGACGCCACGCTCCGCTCCACGTGTCCGCAGCTCCGCAGCACCCGTCAGGGCCCCCACCAGTCTGCGATCACCGGAGATAGCAGCTCCCAGCCGCCGAGGTACCACAGCCGCCAGGGGATCAACCTCGCTGCCAGCACCGTCTCCCGCTCCGTCTCTCGGCGTCCCCGCCGGGTCTCGCAGCAGGCCCTGCCTCACAGGCTGCCGCGTGCCTCCTCGCCACTCACGCTCCGCTGGGTCACAGCGTCCCTCAGTCGCCGCTCGCGGGGCCGCACCAGCTGCTCCGCACTGCCCCACATCGGGTCCGCTTCCAGCGACCCCGATCTGCCCCCTCCTCAGGATAATCAGCAGGATGTCCGGGAGGTAACGGTCGGAGCCTCAGTCGCTCGCGTCCACCATGTTGCCCGGCTGGCCACGCCCCCTTCACTCACACACTTTTCATGACAGTACACTCTCCTTTGTGGAGCAGTGATATATAAGTACTCTCCAGCATGTGAGGCTCTGTGTCAAATGAGATTAAGTTATTATGGAATGTTTCAAAACGTCATTGAATTATGGAATTAACAAGCACTTTTCCAAAGTCATCTGATATTTACTTGACCAAAGGTAAGTCAAAACAAGTGCTAATAATACAAATAAATGATCATTTAGTACATAATCCAAAATTGTAAAGGCAGAGAGTATTGATGCTCAACTTCGTATTTTTTGATGCAACAAATTGCCTTACAGAGAAAATGCTGGGAATGGTTGCTGTTGGTGAAAGCGTAATCCAGCATTGTGGTCATCGTGAGAGTAGGGTCCAGTGGTTTTGACAGATTTGCAGTGACAAGTATCATATATGTCAGAAATCCTTGATAAAAATGGAAGTCTCATTGCAATTTAATTTGAGCTTAAGAATAGTTCTCTGTCAGTGCAATCTGGAAATATTTTGGTAATTGATGTCAGGCATGCTTGAAATGTTTAAATTGTATTTGAGGAAACAGACCTTACCTTTGCTTAGCAAATGATTTTATGTTTTATATTGTTTGGATGCTGCCCGTTACAGTTTGGATAATGGTGTCTTGGACCCATTTGTTTAAAAGGCTTGAGGTTTAGTGTCCTACTAGGAAGGTTTTGCATTTTACATTACTGTTCATCTGGAGTATATTTCTGTTGATGGCTCTGGATACATTTAGGCATTTAGAGGAATGGAGCTGGAGCCATTCCTTAAATCTCTGGTGTACTTGAAAACCAAACTCACGGTTCTCTGACACCCATTTGGAGATGGCAGGAGTGCCAAATTTACACTGGTGTCGGCTCAGCTGTGTCCAGTGGCCAAATGTCTGACTTGACAGACTGTCAGGCATTAAGCAGAACAAACTTAACACCCACTATGCAATATTTTGCATCTTCTGTGGAGTTGCCACACTGGTGGCTCCACTAAAGACTCAAATATCTAACAATGGTTGGCTTGGATCTCTACATTTGAAGTGCAGCCTTCTGCCTAGGGAGAGAAAGCCATCACCTGCCTAAGTCCAAATGGCACCCTTAGTCCTTATCTGGTTCTACTGTAAATACAGATGGGAGAAAGGGAGTTCAGTGTAAATGTAATGGGGATAATTTGTATTTGCTTTATCCTTGCATGCAATTTTGAATAGTGGAACCATGGTGTGAAATTATTGGGGGGATAAATTGCAAATGAGTGGAATGATATGGTGTTATTGTTAGCTATGTTCAACGGACAGCATTTTGTGTGATTTATGAATTTGCCACCAAATGTATTTGTAAGGATAAGAACATAAGATAGGGAAAGCAGACTTGCTGTGTTTTGTTGTGGTCAGGGTTTTAGCTTTTGCACAAATAATTGAATTTCTCCTGAAATTAGAGGTCCTTCTTTAGTCTTGTATTGTGTGCCCTCCAAGCACCTGGGCTAGTAAAATCATTGCTACTGTGACCCCGTATTGACTGGCCCTGAGAGTAGTTTTGTCATTAACTAATGTCAGTTGTCTCTCCATGTTGACAAATATGCAATAGGGGGGTTTAAAAATGTAAAATATATTTACAGGACTGTGAGGAAATGCCTCTTATTGCATGCTCACCCACACATTTTTGGACTGATGCTGCTAGTTTGTGGTCTCTGCTAATGCACTGAGGTCTGCTCACCAGACCTCAGTGCCAGTGGTCTAACCCCTTACGAGCATGTGAAATTGGTTATCCCCAATTGGGAACTACTGACTTACTTATAAGTCCCTAGTATATGACATCCAGGGTACATAGGGCAAGAAAGGCATTGTGTCCACCTAGGGCTGCAGCACTGATTGCGCCACTCTGGTTGTACCAGAGAACAAAATGGCTCCTAGTCTTCCACTGCAGACTGGAATAGCAGTTTTACACCTCCAGTTCGACTTTGCCATTAAAACAAATGGTAAAGCCACCACTTCATTTAACAGTATTTGTAAGTCTCCCCCGAGGAAGGCCTAGAGAGTCCCATGGCAGGGAGCTGTATATTATCAAGTACATACCTATATTACCCCCGGCGGGTAACTCCACTCCGCCAGCGGATTTTACAGAGGTTTGCGTACTCCGTGCTCCATTGCTAATGAGGACTTTAGGGAAAACTCCTACTCTGTGGCAGAGCGGGGTTAGCCGGCACCTCTACCCTCCCTAATTAATTAAAATGTATGAAACTGTCACTTACCTACTGTGGCTGCCTCTTCCTCAGCATGGTCGCTCTCCTTTCTTGACTTCCCAGTCCATTTCTATTGGAAACCCCTACATTGTACATGTTGCGTGTGCGCATGCGCACACTCAAGACGTACAACATAGGGATTTCCAACAGACAAGGAACGCGAGGACGAGGAAGGAGAGCAGCAATTGTGAGAAGGAGGCAGCCACAGCAGGTAACAGACTTGTTTGTTTAATTATAATTAATTAGGGAGGGGGAAGAAGCAGAGTTCCACAGAGTTTTTTTCCCAACTTCATGGAATTCTGCGTAGAGGCACTGCGCCAGCTCCGCCCAGGCTTAACTTATGCATGTCTTAGCATGAAAAACTCCAAATTGTCATTTTGCTGTGAAAAAGATAGTAGCCACATTGGCTAATTTAGGGTTACCTGCTAGCACCCCAGCCTCATTAACTTTTGAATTGGACTACCTAACTAGGTACTGTAAAATAACAAATTAATCATGGCATTAAATCTGACCTGATGCCCAGGTTGAACTTAATGTCACTATTAAAATAATACATCTTTTAGAAAGTTGCCACTCTGTGACCCAACTAGTCCAGTAGCCTCACAGTGACACTGGCACACAGACAGCTTTATGCCCACCTGGGGATTAGTGTGAACAACTCCCAGACTTTGAAACAATAGGTGCCACTTAAAGATATGCTTCAAAGGGAAAGCCGCCTTGGTGGGCAAATGGTATTCACACACCCGAGGGGGTGAATTTGGTTCAGGGAGAGAAGCAGGAGACAGGGACAAGGTACGGCTAGTAGCCCACATGTAGCCACACCTCTAGGTTGATCTATCAAGCTCCAAACAGCCAAGAAAGGGTGCTGATATCTTGGGAGTGATTTGTGCTGCATATTGCTGGAAAGTCATCACCAGAACTGGGAGCCCATTGACTAGTGACTGCGTGGTTCACCCTTGGGACTTTTTCTGGGATAAATATGGCTCCCCTGGTACCTTAAACCTTCGACCACATTGGAACTGGAATGAGGACCGAAAAAGGACTGCCTTGCTGCCCATGGACTATGCAGAGGCTTGCACCATCCTCTGGACTGCACTTGCTGAACTTTTGGGATATCAAATTTAGGACAGTGTCTGTGGCTCTTGACATTGTGAAAAGACATGCCGTAGCCACAGACCAAAGCAGTGACTCTAAGGATCAGTTGGATGTTCTCTAAGACCAGCTCCAAGGACTAAAAAACTCAAAAATCCCAAATCGGCAAGTTGGTTGTCACTTCTGCAACCTCATCGCTGACTGCCACTGGGTACCCCAAGAGACTGATCTTCGATGGCCAAAAGTTGTACCCCTAGTACACTGGACGCGGGAGTGTCATCTAAGTCCAGATTTATCATCCAAGTGGGACACTATCCCACAATAAATGTTACTCCAACCACTGTACCCAGAGACCACAAGCTGCCACTGCAGCAAAAAGAGGGATTCATGGGACCTGGACCTCAGTAGTTAAAGATTCCTCACATTACCGGTGGACCAAGGAACCACCACAAAGGCACCCCCATTGACCACACAATAACCAGAGCATCTTTAAGCAACTTTTCATCCTGCATCCCCAGCATCACGCCCACTATATTAAAGTATATGGCAGTTGTGCTTTAAAGTCTTGAACTGGACTGGAAAATTATCTACTGGTCAGGTAACTGTTCAACTCTACCACATTGGGCCCTCAGACCTTCATTTTGCCAGATTAGGTCACCAAACCCAGGCTGGATTATCCAAACCCATTTTTACAAACTTTTGAAAAGTTTTCAAGCTTTTTGTTGACCAATGCTTATTTGCATTTGAAATTAAAGGTGATAACATCTTAGAAAATTCACATTTCTGGAACCTTCCAGTAGATGTTTCTCAAACAATTTGTAAAAGTATACTCTGTTTTTATAAATTGATCTTGTGTTTCTTTTGTGTCGTGTGGCTTATATATTCCATTATTTGGTGCTGTTTAATGCTTCACACTAAGTTCCTTTGTTCAAGCCCTGCTACGTGAAAGCCATAGCTACCAAAGGTTAAGCTTAACTTTGTTCAAAGGAGACAGACTGGATCCAAGACCCAAATCTGAACAAGGACGTACTGAAAGAATTCTCTATGGGATATCCATTCTCTGCATGGTGGTGCTAATAGGAAACACATAATGAAAATGCATCAACTGTATAGCGAAGTACTTCTCATGAGTTTCCTGCACTATGTGGTGAAAACAATTGTTGGATGCTCTGTTATTTGCAGATTTGATATCTCACACTTCACTTGAGACAGGATATAGAAGGTGTTGTCATGAAGCCCATTACCACCAATATGAATATTAAATCTGAGATGTTTCTATTTAAGAATCTGTTGATCTGAATTTGTCACTGATATTTGTCCTTCAACTGCTGAGAAAGAGGTGAACTATCCTTTTTTATTTTGTAAAGCACTGTGATTAAGAAGAAAAGTATGTATGCCATTCTGCTCCCTCTTTTCTGTTTACACTAAATGCGTAGATTGTAATTGACTTGTAAGATGGTGTTACCTGAATGCTTACTGGCTGAAATGCAGATAGAGAGTGGGTGAATTATGGAATGGGTGGGCAGGATGCAGCCATAGTGTCAGAATTTCAGCAAAGAAGCAAGTGAGGATGAGGTCCCAGTTTCACTTCCAAAGCTTAAAATCTGCACTCATGATGAAACCATGCCGGGTAATAATGCGTAGTTTTACTGGCTCTCCGTCCAGGGTTAGTTTAACCACCTGACATTTCATCCCAGCTCTTTTTTGTTTTCTGCCTTCCTAGTTCTCCGTTTTAGGCCAAACTCTGTTCTTTTATGTCTAGACGTTGATCTTGTTGTTCCCATGTGGTTTGACTACCATCTGTGTACCTTTTTTTGAAGTATTCCCCACTCCTTGGCATTCTGTGGATCGGTATTGCTATTGTGGTTGACGTTTGGATTCATGGCGGTTTAATCTGCCCTGGTTCAGGTAATGGTTTTAGGTTGTACAATGGTATGTTTTGTATTCCAAATGTGTTAACTCTCTGATACTTCTCATCTGTATCCAGAAACACTCAACCTCCAACCTGAAAGTCAGCCTAAAGACGAGTCCAGTAACCAAAGCCAATGCAGACTTAGTCATCTCCATCTCACATCACCATATCAAGCGTTCCAATGTTTTATATTCTCTTTCCAGGGTTCCCCTTCTTTCTGTTAATGTATTTCAGCTCTTGATTCCTCTGGAGCAAAATGGAGATTGCAAGGATCCTCAGTACATTCACGGTTGGGATCACTTAGTGTAGAGGCAAGATCTGTTTTAGGAGTATATTTTCTAAATCAGTGTGCACTAGTAGTTGATTTGTGCATGTATTTGTTTATTTATTTACTTATTTGTTATTGAATAAATGTGTATCTTCAATAACAGATGCAACATAGAACTTCACATGAAACCAGGAATAAAAATACAGCATTCTGAGTGAAAACATAGGGTAGGGCATAAGACTGATTATTGGGTTGCGAATGGTGTTGGATATGGGGTATATGTGGCTATGGTGATTTGTTTTTCTGAACTGTAGTTTGAAAAGTAGAGAAATACAAATCAGTAATGAGGTAAACTCTTCGATATGGTCAGTTGGTCTGGCAGTTACTGACCATGTGAGATGTTAGTATTCATGACATTTGCATTGAATGTAAGAGGAGGATGTCTGGAACATTCTCATTTTGATTACGTTAAGGATTCTGTTCTGTGCTTAGATCATCCCAGTATTTAGCTGTGTGTGTCAATATTTGACATGGACCACACTTTCCTCTAAATTAAAGGGCGGAGAAATAGTGATGCCAAGCTCTCTTAATAAGTCTTCTCTCAGATAATTGCATATATCTTTGTGCCAAAGTGCGTCTGCAAAAGTATTTGCGATTTTGAAATGCCAAATGTTTTTTATAATGGTTCCCGGATGGAAGCATTTGACGATTTTCAATTCTTTATCATAATCTTGCTACAGGAACATAAACTGCGTTGGTTACCTGTAAATTTTAAACAAAGTTTTTGGCAGGAAAAATATATAATTCTCACTTAAATATAAAAATATGCAATACCTCAGGAACAATAACAAAAGCAATTACAATCTAATTTATAAAGATTCAATTTACATAGAATTTGGATATGAAATTATGTTTTTAGAATTATGTAGAAGTTCATCCATAAATTTACACTTGACATACAAATTTAATTTGCTGATTCCTTCATGAAGATAGGATGTGCTTGAGAAAAAATTATGACTCCATATTTTAGAGAAAGATTTATTACAGGTAAAAAATAGTGGTACAGAAAAACACACATAGGTATAGAAAAGTGTAAAGTTTCTACTGCTACACTCCAAAAACTGTATTGTCTTGAGTCAAGAGATCTCATTCACAAAGACCCTTCATCTATCAATAATAAATATAACACATTATTTTTAAAGATATTCAGCAGAAAAAAACTCATATAGGAGCCATTTTTTTCACAGCAAATTTGTCAAATCAAATTCTGTGGTCTCTGAATCCGATTCACTAAGAGTTCTTCTTGGAGCATCCTAGAATGAAGACCACTAGTAAGGGCTCTATTACACACCATTGCTTAAGGCCACTACCAACGTATATCGGTATAAATCAGGACAATAATTACCATCTGTCAGAAATTTCCTGATCTACCAATTTGTTTACATGGAGAGCAAGAGCCCAACAAAAAAACACTTTGTGGAAGCTGAGGAGCACCAGGAAGGCTTATATGCCACCTCATAGTCCATCACCTGCTTTTCAAGATAAAACCCAGGGGAAAAAAATAACAACAAAAAAATATTAATTTAGTATGCCTTGACTGTCACTGGTTAGGGCATACCTCCCATCTCCAGGGTGCCAACGCACACTACATGACTTTTGGGGCACTACACCACTTGAAGGACACTAAAAATGTGGAGATTGCAGTGTTGAACCTACACTATTTAATCTAAGAAATTTGTATATAAATATGTAAGAACTGTTTACACAAATTTCGCCAACTGCAATGGTCAAAATGTAATCTATGCAATCACCTGGTCTTGTAACGTGATTTACATTTGTTAAACCACACAAAAAATCATGATAAGGATATGCCAATAGAAAAGCCGCCTCAGGTTGATGGGCGTGGCTTGGGAGCCGTGAATGGCAGAGGAGTGAGCCTACAGCTCCTTGCCAGCCCAACACTTTTCCTGCTGAAACTCAGCTCCTACCCGCGCTGCCCGAGATCGATACTGCAGCTCAGATGGGGGAAAGATTGCTGCACTGGCAGAGATGCTCAGCAGTGGGGATAGAGGTAGTGAGACAGAGTTACGTCACCCTGTCTGCCCAGGCACCTGTGTTAACAAAATGACTGCCACATTCGGCAGACGCTGAGCCACGGGCCCCCAGCTTTGCTGATGTCGAGAATCAGTGTATTGCACAGATCAGGAGAGGCTGCAGGACCGGTTGTTTGTGGCCAGCGACCTGCGAGCTGCACCACAGACTGGCTCGAGAGCGCTGAAAGCTTGGCTAGCCCACTGCCTGTGTCACAGATGAAGATCAAATGGCTGAGGCCTGTAGATAAGGCGTGAGGGTGCAATGGATCGAATTGAGAGTGCAGGGGGTCCAAACAAGACACAGGCTGTGTTGTGGGTGAGGCGAAAAGGGTGTGGGCCTGCAGCTGGAGTGCACCCCCAGATTCAAGATGAGGGAGACAGTGAGACAGTGAGACTGGCCTTCCCGACTAGTCCCTGCAACATCAACTGTGGTGGTTCACTGGGACACGGTGGCTTAATATTACTTAACTTATATAGCAAAGCTTCCACCACCATTGCAGAAGCTATACGCAAAATCTCAGAAATGTGGATGCCTACCCGAGACCATTAAAGATGCTCTGGTCATCCCCCTCTCCTAGAAGCCAACACAGGAGGCAAAAGTTACAGACTTCTGACCACTCTCCATGTTAAACATGGATTTTAAGATCCTTAGTAAAATCTTAGGGCTCCGCCTGCTACCCTACATGCCAACCCTGGTCCATGCTGAAGAGAATGGATTTATCCCAGCCCAAAACACCTCATACAACCTGCGAAGGATGTACTCAGTGCTATACCATGCTGATGTCTACCATTTATTTCATGAAGCCCTCTTGTCAATAGACCTCGAGAAGGCCTTTGATACCGTGAGATGGGATTACCTGCTTGAAACTATGAGACACATGGGCCTAAGAGAAAGCTGGGTAAACTGGGTGAGGCTGCTATATGAACACCCCACGGCTGGGGTATGGACCGGGAAAACAGTATCTCCCTGACATTGTCGCCCCTGTTGTTTGCTCTGGCAATGGAACCATTGGCAGCCTTATTCTGACAGAGCGGTGAGGAACTGGGTATCACGTTAGGGGGAAACACTCATATCTTTACATTATACGCTGATGATCTACTATCTCAATTATGTAACGGTGGGTACCAAGACTGCTTTGCGACTGATGGAACAGTTTGAGTTGTTGTCTGGTCTCAAAGTAAATCACATTAAAACTTACCTCTTTCTGGTCCCAGCCAATGAGACTCCCCCTTTAGACTTGATGGTGGAAATTAACTGGCCCCCCACAACATTGGTAAACCTGGGGATCCAGGACTCCCACTCGCTGGAGGATCTTCTTGAAGGCAACTTGGGCAGGGATCTCCAGTCCTTGAAATCAAATGTCTTATTCCGGTGCATGCTGCAGTTGCTGATAATGGCCCGGGTCTCTCTTTCTAAAATGGTCATGCTGCCACGCCTGCTTTATTTTTTTTCTAATCTCCACATAACTGTCCCCGCCTCATGGTTACGACAATTAGATGGTCTGCTTTAAGATCTGATATGGGAAATTGGGAGGTGATGAGTGACCCTGTCGTCTCTAGAGCGCCCTTCCTTGGAGGGAGGACTCAAAGTACCTAACTTTGAGCACTATTTCTTAGCCTCTCAGCTGCAATGGTGGGCACAATGGTTGGTGGATACAGGCCCAGTGGGTACTGACCTAACTGACCAAGTGGTCCATACAGACTGGCTACTGACAAAGATGCTAGATGCGGACATTGCTTTCGCTCACTTATCCCTTTTACAAACCACAGATCTACGCAGTTGGAGGTGCTGTCACTCTAAAATTGGAAATTCTATATACCCCAGATCTGCCACTAGTGGGCCTCCCACATGGGAACCCCAAGACTATACAAACCTTGACACTGTTGAAACTCTGGACCGAGGCCGGGCTGGAAAAAGTGGGAGACTGCTACCAACAGGAGACCCTGGCTCCATTTGAGGACCTGCTTGAGATCTATGACTTGCAACCAGGCCACTTCCTAACCTACGAGATAATACTATGTACCTTCAGAGTGCTGTGGAGGGAGCTAAGAAGAACCTAAGCCACATGTGATATTACATTCACTCTTCACACTAGACACTGAAAGGCATCAGGTAAAATGGTTTCATATATCGCAACTGGAGATGACCCGTACACTCCGAATGAAACTGCATACTTGTTGGGAAACTGCTCTGGGTAGAACTGTCACAGTCATGGAATGGTCTAAAGTCCTGGCATACCCTAGAAAAGTCTCACACAATACTAGATTGAACTATTCATAGTTCAATTCACTGAAAAAACCATAGGTTTCAGGGCTGTTATAGTTAGCTGGACATTTCACTCATACAAAACCATTGAAATTCCTCTGTTATAGTTAGTTGTACTCACTATAACTCGAGCGCCCGCAATCCACTGCTGATGATGTCACATATTACATCATTCATGACATGGTCAGTGACATCACTGGTGACATCACTGATGACATCTCAAATGACATCACTGATGACATCACTGATGACACGATCCAGTGAATGTGGTTTGGTTTGTTAGTTAAATATGTATTATATATATAGCAATCTGCATTGAAGAATGAGTGGATATATAAATATAAATATCTGGATGGAGGATTTAGTAGCCGTGTGATTGACTGTTTACTTGACTAATTTATAGTGTTTCACTAAATATATTGCATAGTTACTAAACTGTGTGAATATATGTATCACTTTATCAGTTGTTGTGTAAACTGCTGTACCAGTTGGTTACTAGCTATGTGAAAGTCTATATTAGTTATTAATTAGTTAACTGAGTATTTGTATGGGAGAGTGAATGTGTGTGTGGTTCGGTGGGGGTGTGTGACTGCCAAAAGATGTGTGAATAGTTGATTCAGTAGGTATATGAGGTATACACAAAACTCAGTGATTGTATGAGTGACTGTATGGATAACTGTATACTTGTAATAGTGATTTTATAACACACTAAGTATGAGTTACTATCTATTTGAATAAATGAAGTGGTGTTTGTATGAGTGTGTAGCTGAGTAAATGTAAGTATGATTTATTGTTTGCATAAATGAGTAGGATGACTGCATAAGTGAATAGGATGTGTGCTGGTGTGTAATGTCGATATAGGTGTATAACTATATTTGATAGTGTTCTATTGATCATTGACAGCATGCATGAGTGAACCTATAGGTAAGTGATTAGATGTGTGTGTAGATCTAGGAATCACTGAGCGGATTCTTAGAAACTTGTATTGGTGTGTCAATGGATTCAAATATGGTACTCTGTATTTTACAGTGAGTGATGAAAGGTTATACTAGTATATGATGAGGTGTATCTGATTGTCACGTGGATGATGTCATCAGTGATGTCATCAGTGATGTCATTTGAGATGTCATCAGTGATGTCATCATTAATGTCACTGAACATGTCATGAATGATGTATTATGTGACATCATCAGCAGTGGATTGTGGGCCCGCGAGTTATAGTGAGTACAACTAACTATAACGGAGAAATTTCAATGGTTTTGTACGAGTGAAATGTCCAGCTAACTATAACAGCCCTGAAACCTATGGTTTTTTCCAGTGAATTTCTAAGGAATTTTAAATGCTAATTCCTAAATATAACATGTCCGAAACCTATGGTTTTTTCAGTGAATTTCGAAGGATTTTTAAATGATAATTTTTAAATGTAATAATAGTTTTATGTATTTTTTTATACTGATTTTCTACAGTTTTTTAACTGTTTCTTTTTACATATTTTATTTTTTAAATTACAATATAGATTTTTAATATAAATGGAAATAAAAATGTTTTTTAAAATATTGAAACTGAAATATTGTTTTTTTTGTTGTTGAATGTATAAGTGCAGAACTATAAGTGTGTTGGTTAGTTAGGATACTGCATGCATAGTGGATAGGGATGTGAGGCAGTCCATGTGCTAATGCCTGGCTTGCTGCATGAGTACTTGGATACTGACTGAATGATTAGAGTACAACTAGGAGAGTGCCTGGCTGAATTTATAAGTGTTAGATTTACTTTTCAGGATCAGTACTGGGCTCAAAGATGGAGCACTGAGGTCTCTCCTTGTTCACAACAGTACTATTAAGCAGGAACAGGGGTGGGAGCACACCGCTTCACCTCACAGCAAGGTTCGCCCCTGGCATTGTGGTAAATGCAGTTTCAGTTGCTTGCTTCAAGAGTGTTTGAGTGTTTCGCCACAGTTGGTGCAGATAGTGCTGATCTCTAGACACATGTTTCTGGTTCTTTAACCTTCATCAGTAGAGATTACAGTCTTTGAAATTTGGGGTTTGCTGAGTAGGCTGCCACCATCTTTCTCAAGTCAGGTACATCTCACAGGCATGTGGGTGTTTCATCCACGAGCTCAATGACTCACGGGAGAACTATTAAACAGGAACAGGGGTGGGAGCACACCACTTCACCTCCCAGCAAGGTTCGCTCCTGGCATTGTGGTAAATGCAGTTTCGGTTACCTGCTTGCATCAAGAGTGTTCGAGTGTTTTGCCACAGTTGGCGCAGATAGTGCTGATCTCTAGACACGGTTTTCTGGTTCTTTACCCGTCATCAATAGAGATTACAGTCTTTCAAATTTGGAGTTTGCTGAGTAGGCTGGCAACATATTTCTCAGATCAGGTACCTCTCACAGGCATGCGGGTGCTTCATCCACGAGCTCGTCAGCTCAATGACTCACGAGAGTACTATTAAGCAGGAACAGGGGTAGGAGCACACCGCTTCACCTCCCACCAAGGTTCACCCCTGGCATTGTGGTAAATGCAGTTTCAGTTACTTGCTTGCTTCAATAGTGTTCAAGTGTTTCGCAACAGTTGGCGCAGATAGTGCTGATCTCTAGACACGTGTTTCTGGTTCTTTAACCATCATCAGTAGAGATTAAAGTCTTTGAAATTTGGGGTTTGCTGAGTAGACAGCCAACATCTTTCACAAGTCAGGTACCCCTCACAGGCATGCAGGTGCTTCATCCACGAGCTTGTCAGCTCAATGACTCACGGGAGTACTTTTAAACAGGAACAGGGGTGGGTGCACACCGCTTCACCTACCAGCAAGGTTCGCCCCTGGCATTGTGGTAAATGTAGATTCAGTTACTTGCTTGCTTCAAGAGTTTCGAGAGTTTCGCCACAGTTGGCGCAGATCGTGCTGATCTCTAGACAAGGGTTTCCGGTTCTTTAACCGTCATCAGTAGAGATTACAGTCTTTCAAATTTGGGGTTTGATGAGTAGGCTGCCAACATCTTTCTCAGGTCTGGTACCTCTTACAGGCATGCAGGTGCTTCATCCACGAGCTCGTCAGCTCAATGACTCATGAGAGTACTATTAAATAGGAACAGGAGTGGGAGCACACCGCTTCACCTCCCAGCAAGGATCGCCCCTGGCATTGTGGTAAATGCAGTTTCGGTTACCTGCTAGCTTCAAGAGTGTTCGAGTGTTTCGCCACAGTTGGCGCAGATCGTGCTGATCTCTAGACATATGTTTCTGGTTCGTTAATCTTCATCAGTAGAGATTCCATTCTTTGAAATTTGGGGTTTGCTGAGTAGGCTGCCAACATCTTTCTCAGGTCAGGTGCCTCTCACAGGCATGCGGGTGCTTCATCCACGAGCTCGTCAGCTCTATGACTCACAGAAGTACTATTAAACGGGAACAGGGGTGGGAGCACCCCGCTTCACCTCCCAGCATGGTTCGCCCCTGGCATTGTGGTAAATGCAGTTTCAGTTACTTGCTTGCTTCAAGAGTGTTCGAGTGTTTCGCCACAGTTGGCGCAGATAGTGCTGATCTGTAGTCACTTGTTCCTGCTTCTTTAACCATCATCAGTAGAGATTACAGTCTTTCAAATGTGGGGTTTGCTGAGTATGCTTCCAACATCTTTCTCAGGTCAGGTACCTCTCACAGGCATGCGGGTGCTTCATCCACGAGCTCGTCAGCTCAATGACTCATGGAAGTACTATTAAACAGGAACAGGGGTGGGAGCACACCGCTTCACCTCCCAGCTAGGTTCGCCCCTGGCATTGTGGTAAATGCAGTTTCAGTTGCTTGCTTCAAGAGTGTTCGAGTGTTTCGCCACAGTAGGCGCAGATAGTGCTGATCTCTAGAAGCGTGTTTCTGGTTCTTTAACCATCATCAGTAGAGATAACAGTCTTTCAAATGTGAGGTTTGCTGAGTAGGCTGAGAACATCTTTCTCAGGTCAGGTACCTCTCACAGGAATGCGGGTGCTCCATCCACGAGCTCGTCAGCTCAATGACTCATGGGAGTGCTATTAAATAGGAACAGGGGTGGGAGCACACCGCTTCACCTCCCAGCAAGGTTTACCCCTGGCATTGTGGTAAATGCAGTTTCAGTTACTTGCTTGCTTCAAGAGTGTTTGAGTGTTTCGCCACAGTTGGCGCAATTTGTGCTGATCTCTAGACACATGTTTCTGGTTCTTTAACTGTCATCAATAGAGGTTACAGTCTTTCAAATGTGGGGTTTGCTGAGTAGGCTGCCAACATCTTTCTCCGGTCAGGTACTTCTCACAGGAATGTGGGTGCTTCATCCACAAGCTCGTCAGCTCAATGACTCATGGGAGTACTATTAAACAGGAACAGGGGTGGGAGCACACCGCTTCACCTCCCAGCAAGGTTTACCCCTCACATTGTGGTAAATGCAGTTGCAGTTACTTGCTTGCTTCAAGTTTGTTAGAGTGTTTCGCCACAGTTGGTGCAATTAGTGCTGATCTCTAGACACATGTTTCTGGTTCTTTAACTGTCATCAATAGAGGTTACAGTCTTTCAAATGTGGTGTTTGCATAGTAGGCTGCCAACATCTTTCTCAGGTCTGGTACCTCTCACAGGCATGCGTGTGCTTCATCCACGAGCTCGTCAGCTCAATGACTCACGGGAGTTCTTTTAAACAGGAACAGGGGTGGGAGCACACCGCTTCACCTCCCAGCTAGGTTCGCCCCTGGCATTGTGGTAAATGCAGTTTCAGTTGCTTGCTTCAAGAGTGTTCGAGTGTTTCGCCACAGTTGGCGCAGATAGTGCTGATCTCTAGAAGCGTGTTTCTGGTTCTTTAACCATCATCAGTAGAGATAACAGTCTTTCAAATGTGAGGTTTGCTGAGTAGGCTGAGAACATCTTTCTCAGGTCAGGTACCTCTCACAGGAATGCGGGTGCTCCATCCACGAGCTCGTCAGCTCAATGACTCATGGGAGTGCTATTAAATAGGAACAGGGGTGGGAGCACACCGCTTCACCTCCCAGCAAGGTTTACCCCTGGCATTGTGGTAAATGCAGTTTCAGTTACTTGCTTGCTTCAAGAGTGTTCGAGTGTTTCGCCACAGTTGGCGCAATTTGTGCTGATCTCTAGACACATGTTTCTGGTTCTTTAACTGTCATCAATAGAGGTTACAGTCTTTCAAATGTGGGGTTTGCTGAGTAGGCTGCCAACATCTTTCTCCGGTCAGGTACTTCTCACAGGAATGTGGGTGCTTCATCCACAAGCTCGTCAGCTCAATGACTCATGGGAGTACTATTAAACAGGAACAGGGTTGGGAGCACACCGCTTCACCTCCCAGCAAGGTTTACCCCTCACATTGTGGTAAATGCAGTTGCAGTTACTTGCTTGCTTCAAGTTTGTTAGAGTGTTTCGCCACAGTTGGTGCAATTATTGCTGATCTCTAGACACATGTTTCTGGTTCTTTAACTGTCATCTATAGAGGTTACAGTCTTTCAAATGTGGGGTTTGCTGAGTAGGCTGCCAACATCTTTCTCAGGTCTGGTACCTCTCACAGGCATGCGTGTGCTTCATCCACGAGCTCGTCAGCTCAATGACTCATGAGAGTACTCTTAAATAGGAACAGGAGTGGGAGCACACCGCTTCACCTCCCAGCAAGGTTCGACCCTTGCATTGTGGTAAATGCAGTTTCAGTTACTTGCTTGCTTCAAGAGTGTTCGAGTGTTTCACCACAGTTGGCGCAGATAGACCTGATCTCTAGACACGTGTCTCTGGTTCTTTAACCGTCATCAGTAGAGATTACAGTCTTTGAAATTTGGGGTTTGCTGAGTAGGTTGCCAACATCTTTCTCAGGTCAGGTACCTCTCTCTCAGGCATGCAGGTGCTTCATCCACAAGCTCTTCAGCTCAATGACTCACGGGAGTAGTTTTAAACAGGAACAGGGGTGGGAGCACACCGCTTCACCTCCCAGTAAGGTTCGCCCCTGGCATTGTGGTAAATGCAGTTTTAGTTACTTGCTTGCTTCAAGAGAGTTTGAGTGTTTCACCACAGTTGGCGCAGATAGTGTTGATCTCTAGACACGGGTTTCTGGTTCTTTAACCGTCATCAGTAGAGATAACAGTCTTTCAAATATGGGGTTTGATGAGTAGGCTGCCAACATCTTTTTCAGGTCTGGGACCTCTCACAGGCATGCGGGTGCTTCATCCACGAGCTCATCAGCTCAATGACTCATGAGAGTACTTTTAAATAGGAACAGGAGTGGGAGCACACCGCTTTACCTCCCAGCAAGGTTCGACCCTGGCATTGTGGTAAATGCAGTTTCAGTTACTTGCTTGCTTTAAGAGTGTTCGAGTGTTTCACCACAGTTGGCGCAGATAGAGCTGATCTCTAGACACGTGTCTCTGGTTCTTTAACCGTCATCAGTAGAGATTACAGTCTTTGAAATTTGGGGTTTGCTGAGTAGGCTGCCAAGATCTTTCTCAGGTCAGGTACCTCTCTCTCAGGCATGCAGGTGCTTCATCCACAAGCTCTTCAGCTCAATGACTCACGGGAGTAGTTTTAAACAGGAACAGGGGTGGGAGCACACCGCTTCACCTCCCAGTAAGGTTCGCCCCTGGCATTGTGGTAAATGCAGTTTCAGTTACTTGCTTGCTTCCAGAGTGTGTGAGAGTTTCGCCACAGTTGGCTCAGATCGTGCTGATCTCTAGACAAGTGTTTCTGGTTCTTTAGCTGTCATCAATAGAGGTTACAGTCTTTCAAATGTGGGGTTTGCTGAGTAGGCTGCCAACATCTTTCTCAGGTCAGGTACCTCTCACATGAATGCGGGTGCTTCATCCACGAGCTCGTCAGCTCAATGACTCATGGGAGTACTATTAAACAGGAACAGGGTTGGGACCACACCGCTTAGCCTCCCACCAAGGTTTACCCCTGGCATTGTGGTAAATGCAGTTTCAGTTACTTGCTTGCTTCAAGAGTGTTCGAGTGTTTCGCCACAGTTGGTGCAATTAGTGCTGATCTCTAGACACATGTTTCTGGTTCTTTAACTGTCATCAATAGAGGTTACAGTCTTTCAAATTTGGTGTTTGCTGAGTAGGCTGCCAACATCTTTCTCAGGTCTGGTACCTCTCACAGGCATGTGTGTGCTTCATCCACGAGCTCGTCAGCTCAATGACTCACGGGAGTTCTTTTAAACAGGAACAGGGGTGGGAGCACACTGCTTCACCTCCCAGCTAGGTTTGCCCCTGGCATTGTGGTAAATGCAGTTTTAGTTACTTGCTTGCTTCAAGAGAGTTTGAGTGTTTCACCACAGTTGGCGCAGATAGTGTTGATCTCTAGACACGTGTTTCTGGTTCTTTAACCGTCATCAGTATAGATAACAGTCTTTCAAATATGGGGTTTGATGAGTAGGCTGCCAACATCTTTTTCAGGTCTGGGACCTCTCACAGGCATGCGGGTGCTTCATCCACGAGCTCATCAGCTCAATGACTCATGAGAGAACTATTAAATAGGAACAGGAGTGGGAGCACACCGTTTCACCTCCCAGCAAGGTTCGCCCCTGGCATTGTGGTAAATGCAGTTTCAGTTACTTGCTTGCTTCAAGAGTGTTCGAGTGTTTCACCACAGTTGGCGCAGATAGAGCTGATCTCTAGACAGCTGTTTCTGGTTCTTTAACCGTCATCAGTAGAGATTACAGTCTTTGAAATTTGGGGTTTGCTGAGTAGGCTGCCAACATCTTTCTCAGGTCAGGTACCTCTCTCAGGCATGCAGGTGCTTCATCCACAAGCTCTTCAGCTCAATGACTCACGGGAGTAGTTTTAAACAGGAACAGGGGTGGGAGAACACCGCTTCACCTCCCAGTAAGGTTCGCCCCTGGCATTGTGGTAAATGCAGTTTCAGTTACTTGCTTGCTTCAAGAGTGTTTGAGAGTTTCGCCATAGTTGGCGCAGATCATGCTGATCTCTAGACAAGTGTTTCTGGTTCTTTAACCGCAATCAGTAGAGATTACAGTCTTTCAAATGTGGGGTTTGATGAGTAGGCTGCCAACATCTTTCTCAGGTCTGGTACCTCTTACAGGCATGCAGGTGCTTCATCCACGAGCTCGTCAGCTCAATGACTCATGAGAGTACTATTAAATAGGAACAGGAGTGGGAGCACACCGCTTCACCTCCCAGCAAGGTTCGCCCCTGGCATTGTGGTAAATGCAGTTTCGGTTACTTGCTTGCTTCAAGAGTGTTCGAGTGTTTGAGTGTTTCGCCACATTTGGCGCAGATCGTGCTGATCTCTAGACACGTATTTCTGGTTCTTTAACCGTCATCAGTAGAGATTACAGTCTTTCAAATTTGGGGTTTGCTGAGTAGGCTGCCAACATCCTTCTCAGGTCAGGTACCTCTCAAAGGCACGCGGGTGCTTCATTCACGCGCTCGTCAGCTCTATGACTCACAAGAGTACTATTAAACAGGAACAGGGGTGGGAGCACACCACTTAACCTCCCAGCAAGGTTTGCCCCTGGCATTGTGGTAAATGCAGTTTCAGTTGCTTGCTTCAAAAGTGTTCGAGTGTTTTGCCACAGTTGGCGCAGATAGTGCTGATCTGTAGACACGTGTTTCTGCTTCTTTAACCGTCATCAGTAGAGATTACAGTCTTTCAAATGTGGGGTTTGCTGAGTATGCTTACAACATCTTTCTCAGGTCAGGTACCTCTCACAGGCAAGCGGGTGCTTCATCCACGAGCTCGTCAGCTCATTGTTTCATGGGAGTACTATTAAACAGGAACAGGGGTGGGAGCACACAGCTTCACCTCCCAGCAAGGTTCGCCCCTGGCATTGTGGTAAATTTAGTTTCAGTTGCTTGCTTCAAGAGTGTTCGAGTGTTTCCCCACAGTTGGCGCAGATAGTGCTGATCTCTAGAAGCTTGTTTTTGGTTCTTTAACCGTCATCAGTAGAGATAACAGTCTTTCAAATGTGACGTTTGCCTAGTATGCTGAGAACATCTTTCTCAGGTCAGGTACCTCTCACAGGAATGCGGGTGCTTCATTCACGTGCTCGTCAGCTCAATGACTCATGGAAGTACTATTAAACAGGAACAGGGGTGGGAGCACACCGCTTCACCTCCCAGCAAGGTTCGCCCCTGGCATTGTTTTAAATGCAGTTTCAGTTACTTGCTTGCTTCAAGAGTATTCGAGTGTTTCGCCACAGTTGGCGCAGATAGTGTTGATCTCTAGACAGCTTGTCAGTGATGTTTGTTGATGGGTCTTGTTTGAGAACAGATGAAGGAGTACTGAGTGCAGCATATGCTGTTTGCACAGTCGCAGCAGTGTTGGAAGCATCCTATCTGAAAGGAGTAAAATCAGCCCCAGTAGCAGAGCTAGTGGCCCTAACTAGAGCATGTAAGATTGGGAAAAGTGTGAGAGTGACTGTGATAACTGACAGTCAATACGGCTTTGGAGTTGTCCACAACTTTGGCCAAATATGGCTACAAAGAGGTTTCCTAACCTCGAGTGGAACTCCTATTAAGAATGCTGAAGTGGTTGGAAAGTTGCTTAAGGCGCTACAGCTGCCTAGGCAATTGGCTGTTGTGAAATGTGCTGCTCATAGTCATGGTGGTGATTATATCACCACAGGAAACAGGTATGCAAATGACATGGCACAATATTGCGCACGAAATCAGAAATCTATCAATCGGGCTAAGGAAAGGGAAATGTTTTCTTGCTCCTTGATGTTTACTAACATTGTGGGAATATGGGAAGAAGTAAGACAGTTACAAGAAGAGGCAGGAGATGAGGAAATGAAACAGTGGATAAAAGCAGGATGTGCACCAAGAGAGAAAGATCATGTGTGGGATTATCGAGATGGAAGACCAGTTATGCCTGATAGCATGATGTCTACCATGGCACGGATGTATCATGGCCAAGGACACATAGGGAGAGACGCTATGATCAGGTCATTTAAACAGACCTGGTACAATGCAAAGTTTAGACTTGTAGCAGAAAGTTTGTGTCAAAGATGCCTAATATGTCAGCAATACAATTCTGGGAGAAAGACAGTAGTGAGTCTAGGAACAATAGGCTGAGAAGGAGGGCCTTTTACCAGAATGCAAGTAGATTTCATTGAAATGCCTTTCTGTAGCAGATTGAGGTATGTTTTGGTTATGGTCTGTCTATTCTCCAGGTGGGTGGAAGCATTTCCAACGAGAAGAAATGATGGGATGACAGTGGCAAAGCTACTTTTGAGAAAATTCATCCCTAGGTTTGGGTTCCCAGTGACAATTGAATCAGACCGAGAAGGATACTTCCATAATGAGATCATAAAATTGATTTGTGAAGCATTGAATGTACAACAGAAACTACATTGTGCCTACCGACCAGAGGCTTCTGGTGCGGTTGAACAAATGAATGGTACTATCAAAAATAGAATAGGGAAAATGTGTTTAGCCACAGGTATGAAATGGCCTGATGTCTTGCCTCTGGTACTCATGACTATTAGATCAATTCCAGACAGAACTACAGGGTTAAGCCCTCATGAAATAATCATGGGACGCGCCATGCGACACGTGATTATACCAGTCAACAAGCTGATGACTATAACTGATGACATGGTGTTGGAATACTGTAAAAGCTTGGCTGACGCAGTTCATTCTGTGTTTCATCAGGTTGGAGTGGATGCCACCACCCTTGAAAAGAAGCCAGCCCATGATCTGACCCCAGGGGACTGGGTAAGGATAAAGTTCCACAGAAGAAGAAACTGTTTGGTTCCAAGGTGGGGAAAACCAAGGCAAGTCATACTGACCACGACAACAGCTGTAAAGTGTGCTGGACTGAAAAATTGGGACCATGCGAGTCATACCTTGAGAATTCCAAATCCAATGGACAGCACAGAAAAATAATATTTTGATGAATCAGAATCAAGTACTGAGTCAGATGACGGAGAGTCAAAAACAGGAGAAAAATCTGAAAGGGAGGAAACAGAACCAAGATTAACATTAGTCCCCAGAAGTAACTCTCTGAGAAGGAGACTGCAGATTTCTGATACCAGTTCAGACTCTGAAAACGAACAAGGAAAACAATGTCCCAGAAAAGAACATAGAAAGATCAGAGAAAAGGACCATGAAGAGAGCATAAAAGGAATAAGTGAAAAGGAAGTACCAGATGAAAGACTGAGAGAAATTCCACCTGAAATAAGATAGTCTTTCAAATTTGGGGTTAGCTGATTAGGCTGCCAACATCTTTCTGAGGTCAGGTACCTCTCACAGGCATGCAGGTGCTTCATCCATGAGCTCGTCAGCTCATTTACTCACGGGTGTACTATTAAACTATTAAACAGGAACAGGGGTGGGAGGCAATGATATCCTATGGAAGGAAATTCAAGTTACTGATAAGTACGCTTAGAATTACTTTTAAGGGTCAGTGCTGGTCTAAAAGATGCAGCACTGGGTTCTCTCCTGATAACAGGTGAGTAAATCGGAATTCTTAGTTCGGCTGATTTTAGAGGAATATTTGTACGTTTAAAAAATCGACACTTCAACTTTTCTGCTGAAATCCACACAATGGATTCCTATGGAAGAAAATACAAGTTACTGGTAAGTACGCTTAGAATTACTTTCCAGGGTCGGTGCTGGGCTAAAAGATGCAGCATTGGGTTCTCTCCAGATAACAGGTGAGTAAATCGGAATTCGTAGATCGACTGATTTTAGAGGAATATTTGAACGTTTCAAAAATCGACACTTAGAAACTTTTCTGGTAAAACCCACACAATGGATTCCTTTGGAAGGAAATACAAGTTACTGGTAAGTATGCTTAGAATTACTTTCAGGGTCAGTGCTGGGCTAAAAGTTGCAGCACTGGGTTCTCTCCTGATATCAGGTGAGTAAGTCAGAATTCGTAGTTCGGCTGATTTTAGAGGAATATTTGTACAATAGTGAAGGAAGGGGGCGGAGCCTGAGGTGACGTGTGCAAACACGCCCTGTGGCACATTTTAAGTTGGGGAATTAATTCCTCTTCAATCCTGCGGTCCCCTGGGGGCCAACTAGCCCACCAGGTACCTCCAGTATGCGTCAGGGAGATGTGTTGCAGAGAGGTGTTCAGATTCCACGCCCCTTTTTACAACACTATGCAACGCAGCTCCGTGGTGCTTACTGGAGGTACCTTGTGGGCTAGTTGGCCCCTAGAGGACCTCTGGATTGAAAAGGAATTAATTCCCCAACGTAAAACACACCACAGGGCGTGTTTGCACACATATCACCTCAGGCCCCGACCCCTACCTTCACCACTGGGCAAACGAGCCCCGTGGCACGTTTTAAGTTGGGGGATTACGTCCCCTTGAATCCTGAGGTCCCCTGGTGGAGAACTAGCCCACCAGGTACCTTCAGTAAGCGCCACAGAGCTGCGTTGCAGTGAGTTGTAAAAAGGGGCATGGCCTCATTACACCTCTCTGCAACGCAGCCTACTGGCACATACTGGAGTTTCCTGGTGGGCTAGTTGGCCCCCAGGGACCTCCAGTATTCAAGGGGAATTAGTCCCCCTCTGCATACGCGCCAGGGGTGCGTTTGCTGAGTGGTGCATGAAGGGGGCGTGGCCTCTGGCCCAATCCCGTCTTTTAATTTTTTTAGAAGGGGGGCTGTGTAGCCCCCCTTCATTTTCTAATTTATTGGCCCCGGGATCCCCATCCCCCAGGGCCTGCCCCAATTAGATTTATAAATAAAAAAAATCGGGAAGGGGGCCGCTTGGCCCCCCTCCCGAGGCCATAATTTGCCCCTGGGACCCCATCCCCCAGAGCATGGCCCTTTTTAAAAAAAAATGTTGGGGATGGGGGCTGCCTTGCCCCCCTCCTGTGGCCACTTATGGCCCTGGGGACCCCATACCCTGGGCCGTTTTAAAAAAGTATCTGGGCTACTACTAGCCCTGGAGACCCCATCCCCCGGGGCTGGCCCTCTTCGTTGGAGGCTGTGGGGGGGTCCCCAATCACCCCACAGTCCCAGTCAGCTACCCGCCTCCTGCGGGAGCCGGCATTGCTTTTCTATATGGGGAGCAGGTAACATGCTCTCACTTCAATGAAGCAAAGCAGTTCGCAATGACAGGGTGGGAGCTGCAAGGCTCCCGCCCTGTCATTGCAAACAGCAGTGTCCCGGGAGTGGGCACCCTGGGACACTGCCCTGAGGGGTGGTGGTCCCCAGGGCCATCAAGGGCTCCAGGAGGGGAGCCGTGCGGCCCCCCTCCCACTTAATTTAAAGCATCGGGGGTGGTGGTCCCTGGGGCTTGGGGGTCCGTAACGGACCCCCGATGTTAAATAATTAGTGCCCCGGGGAGGTGGTGGTCCCCGGGGTGTGCGGAGGGTCTAAAGCCCCCCCACACAGGTTAATTGTTTGAAAAAAAAGCCCCGTGTGGTGGCAGTCCCCGGGGCTGCGGGGGGCAGGGAGCCTCCCCACATATATTATCACAAAGCCCCGGGGGTGGTGGTTCCAGGGGCTGGGGGGCCCCTCTTGGCCCCCATTATAATATACATATTGCCCCTTGGCCCCCTCGGGGGCTAAATAAAAATGAAGCGTGGGAGCTCGCGCTTTGGTTTTTTTTCGGCAGCGGGATGCGCAGATCCTAAGCGCATCCCTTGATTTTTTTCCCCAAAATTTTTTGGGGGGGGGCCTTTGGGGTCCTTGTGGGACCCCCTGAGCAGTCCTAGGGGCTCAGGGTGTGTCTACCCTGCTCCCTTTGTGTGTTTTGCACGTTTGTTTTCTGCTTTCTTGTGCCTCGGTTCTACCGAGGCACAAGATGGCTGCCAACACTTCCTGGTTTGAAGTGTTGACAGCCAATTAGCATAAAGCTCGTGCACAGGAGAATCCGCAGCCCTAGATATATATATGTACTTTTAATTGTGGTTTTCTCAGCAACTACTGAACGGATTTACACCATTTAAGCAAAAGGCATGAGTCTGAAGTAAGGACTACCTCTTTGCAAAATTTGGTGTAATTCCGTTCAGCAGTTCAGGCTGTAGCTGCGGCTAAAGGTCCTATGGGAAATTGCATGGGAAAAACACGTTTTGGGACCCCCTCTTTTTTCTCAGCCTCTGCTACACGAATCATCCCAAGACTTTTAGTGTAGGAGCGGACCGGAGCTGGCCCGAAGTTTTGAAAATTTCACGAAGATTTGTCAATCGGCGCAAAAGTTATTGGGAATAGAATGTTGCGGATTTCCTATGGATACTAGGTCCTGACTATAACTACCTACTGGCGACCGCCAGTAGGTAATTACATACACATGACATATATGACACTTCATATATTAAAGCTCGCCCTTGGAGGCATCGGATTGAAATGCCAGAGATGCGACCAAGTAGATGCATGCTTCAAACACATAACTTAGGATTGGGTCCCTTTGCGTTGGTTCTGGAAGGAGACATCAACTCATAAGTGCAGCAGTGGGGCACACATTAGAACCAACAATGAAGATATGCCTACTGGGGCTCTTCCCTCGCCCTCCTAAAAGGAAAGCAGATCATAGATTCCTAGATTTAGCTCTGGCTCCAGCCAAGAGAAGAATAGTGTTGGCCTGGAAGTCCCTTTCTGGACCAGCAGTACAAGCCTGGAAGAGGTATGTCACTCACTGGGCCGGGGCAGAGGGTAGGCTCCTGATGAGGGAGAAGGTGCGAGGTCTGAGTATATGCCCTATTGCTGACCTCTGGAAAGAGATACTGGAGTCATGGGAAAACCCAACAGAGACAAGAGTTATGAGGGGGGGAGTGAGGACAGGGCACAAATGAGCGGCAAGGATGATCAAAGGGGGAATGTTAGAATAACAACACTGGGCGGACCTGCACAAACCTGCTGCTATAAACACACTGCTTATCTCTGGCTAATTAGGGGGACTGTATATATATGGCTTTTATATCCACACTGGGGGCACTACAGGCCCACCGACTAGCAGGTGGAAGACGGCCTACTGACAGGGTGGCTCACAGTGAGCCCTACATAATCTCTCGTTTTTTATAGGCATCATCAACAATATGGGGCCCTAGGAAAAGATTGTCACCACAGTTTCTTTGTCAACTCCAGTAGTTATGGGCTAGCACACAAGCCAGGATCCAGTCCAAGATGGACACCAAAGCCTCTCCCTACCCAGTTCTATTTCAATTTCTTCAATCTCCCATGGTACATGCTCTTCCGGTCCCATGGTACATTCCGAACACTATCATGCAGCCAACTCAACATGCAGCTATTCTACCAGCAATTAGCACAGTAAGTTCTCCCCATTCAGTTAAACGGGTTGCTAGTGGCCAGAGGGGGCAAGTCTAGTTGCACACTTGGTAGGCAGAGGTTATTCCTTAATGTGTACGCTCACCAACACAGTTATTTACAGTCCTCCAGATTGATATTTTGACCCTATCTCTCCGTACAGAACTTGATACATTTTTGACTCACAGAATTCCCTGCACCTTTTGGCCAATTGTGGCCGCTGCTATAGCAGAGAGTTACCACTCTACCGCTTCAATAGTGACTAGGATAATCATATACTAGCTGAACCTGCGGTTTGCAGAGGTTATTCCTCACTGTTTATCCCTACTGTGTAAACATACTCTTATTACAGCCTTCCAACAATGGGTAATGATTGGTGTCTGTACCCTTCATCTCTGTTGATAAGTTGAGTACTTTTTGGCTTACAGATGTCCACGCCAATTGTGGAATTTTCAGACAACTGTCCCAGCCGAGATTCGCCACTCTGCGGTTATCAACTATACGCCTATGTCATTATACACTATCCCCACTTAGTTTCAGTTACCGACTGGGATCTGCATTTTGACTTATATTGTATTCCCTCCGTTCTCTTAGACATTCACTTTGGTATCTTCATGGTAGGACTATTGGACACATATTCAGCACATGTTGGTTGAAAAGATACCTATCCATTGGCATTGAACGGGTCATTTTAAAGCTTTGGGCTACTTCCAGATCGGCAATTCAGTTCCCGGTCCAAAAAGTGACCAGCCCTCTTGGTTGGCACAGGTACCCTCTACTCCTCCATTCACCTTCTCCTCATGACACCTGCAACTGTCAGGCTCATACAGTTTCCCCTTTTGATCATAGGTTATACAATTCTACAGTATTGCTGTCCTCCCCCTCCTCCTGAGGGAGACCTCAAAAGGTTAGCAGGTCTATGTTTTTCAGTATTTTGATAAGCATTAATTTCCCTACACTAACAGGCATGAGTGATGTTCTTGTACTGCATCACTGTCACCGTGAAAGCATGCCTGGATAGAGACCACTTCCATAGGCACAATATACATGTCCCCTTTTGATTAGAGATTCAAAGTCTAGTTTCACATGCTCCTCTAAATCTGAAAGATTTGAAGATTGAATGAACTTCAGGAATAGAAATGAACAAAAAAAATGTTTTACAAACAATTCTCCTTTCTTTTTCTTTTTCCTTACCTTCACAGGTGTTAATAGTCTTATGATACCATTGAGTTATGTCTTAAGCAAATAACATGTTGTCCTGATGATTATCCCAGATTATTAAGAAATTGAAACACAATTTACTCACACTCTGACCTGCTCTATTGTACATAAACGTCATGATAGGGTGCAGAAGTGTTTTTCTGTTTAAATAAGTGACCTTGTACCTTTACAGGTCACAATTTGTTTTTCTTGCCTATATATCTATTGTTTTGTCTGTTTAACACCTGTTTTAGAACTACCCCAGTGGGGGTATACTCCGTACTTTATTTATTTTTACCTTTCTAATAAAAATTATTTATTGTCATTGGAACACATATTGGGGACTATTATGTTTCTCTAAATATTTTATGTACATTAATTAACTAGGGACCATTACTCACCGTATTTAATGTTGAAACCTCTCAGGACATGGCAAGCCACACAGCTCAACGCTGCATATGGGAAGACATAAGAGGATGAAGGACCATCAACATTAATTGCTCCAGACCATACTAGCTGGTATAAAGATAGTGCTTATCATTAGGGGTGGGCGGAATTTGCTAAAGCAACTTTCGCAAATTATCGCGAAAATGTTTAAAATCTCCGCAAACACGCAGAAATATCGCGAAGATGCGGAAGTTTTTTTCCCGCCCGTTCGCGGTATTTTCGGCGTGTTCGCGGCTCGCCAACTTACCCATGCGGTTGCTTGCGGGCGCTGCCATCTTGTTATCACTCTTCTCGCGGTGCATGATCGCGAGAAGAAAGACGTGATCGCGCGACGCATGACGTTACTGCGGGCGCGAACTGTCGCGAGACAGCGCAAGTGGCTACCAACAATCCAACATCTCGTGGAGAATGCGACCGGATTGGGAAAACTTGTCGGCGAACGCGGGGATTTAGGTAAGGCGATCGCGTGCGCGCGAGAATGTATTATTTTACAGCGCGAGCAAGAACCAAATTATCGCTAAGCTGCGGAATGCAAAAACATTTTTGCGCTCTCCGCGGAACGCAAAAATGTCAAATTATCGCAATTTCCGCGAGCGGAACGGAAATTTAGCCCAGGCCTACTTATCATCAAGAGGCAGACTCCTTTTAGCAAGACTGACATTACCTCTATGAGTGTATTGCACTCTTCTGCATGAATTGCAGTATATTTGTTTTGGTAGGACAGCAAAGTACCCTAGCCAGAGACTAGTTCTTGACTACATAAGAACAAGTGTGCAAAAGGAAGTAGTAATTTTTTTTCTTCATGGATTCATGTTTTGATGCCCCTTTTTCATGTTTTTAGTCCAATTCTCAACAATTTTTTAAAATAGTTAAAAAACAGTTTTTGTTAGAACCACCTTTCTTAATTAAATGATAGTGAGATACATGTCGTTGTTTGTCATGTCTGTTTATTCATTTTTTATACAGGCTTCACTAGACCTTCAGCCTAATTTAGCCACTATACAGAATGAATTTGATGCTCTGAGAGCTGAATATCAGGCTAGGGTGGGCAAAATAGTCAAAGACAGATGGGACGCTAGCAATCTACAAAACTTCTCGTATGGGGAGAAATGTGGCCGACTACTCGCCTGGAAGGCTAGATCAGATCGGTCTAGGAATGTGATTAAGGGGTTAACCATAGGTGATACTGCCAAAAATGAGAGCAAATAATATGCGGAGTAGGCGTTCCTGAACAAAAATAACACAAAAACACCACTTCCCGATATTTTCAAAGAGCAGCCAAATCTGCGGTGTGTTCCAAAAACAGGCGATAAGCTGCATTAGCAGTCGGAATGTAACATCTGCCTTTTGCTGGTGTAAAGTAGGACGACTACCAAAAGTGTGAAAGGGAGCCTAGCCCAGAATCACATCTGAAGACCAACACATGTCATAGAGCTACTGTTCATGCACCTCTGACACCCAAGAAGGCAAACAAAACCCACTGCCACCACCCTCAGGACCTCCCGATGGACCACCCCTAACTAACACCGAGGCCGCGCACAACAGGACAGCGGTCCTTCCAAAAACGGCATGGCCCCTCAGTTACACAATAGCTGAATGTAGAGAGATGTGGCAACCAAACATGTGTGAAGAACGCAAGTCACCCACCAATAATAATGCACACAATACCAAGAGTACAGGGTGACACATGGGCGCTTGCGGCCAGGGTGGCAGCAGCACTACAACAGGGACACTCGCATCAATTGATTCCTCATACAGCCCAGGACAGAACCACGCCCAGAGCTCCGGAGTCATTGTTCACAGCCTCACGCAGGACTGGCATATGCCAGGCCAGCCCAATCCATTTACATATACAGGGTGGGACAATAACGCTACATGGCCCAGCTTTTCATTTTAGTGATCTGCTGCTCACAGGTCTAGTTCTCAGTATGCCACAGCCACTCCCTTATGGCTGGTTTACACCCACACCACACCCATCAAGCACAGGCGTCACAGGACACGTGACCCTGCCAATAAAAACGACTGGACGCACGTGCTCCACGCCATTTCCATTTCAGACTTGGTGCACCGGATGCACTGCGGCCGGCACAGGCACACCGCCATGGGACGGTGTTTTTCAGTCCACTGAGGTAGTGGCATTGTAAGTGCTGAGCGGGTGTGGAGCCTGCGATGATGCCCCGTACCGGTGGTCCGGACAGCTCATGTTTTGTGTGCCCTGCTGGACCACAGTGTAGGCCTGAGTCATCGAACAGCGAGGGCCTACCGCCACAGGCGTGGCCTCACTGGTCACTGAGTTAGTGGTACCACAAGGGCTGAGCGGGTGTGCAACCTGCGATGATGATGGGTGCACTGGTATGTCCTCTGCCATGGTAAAATCAAGATGCAGCACCAAATGTAAGACCTGTTGGCCTGCGGAGCGGGGCTGCATAGTGTGGAGGGTGCCCTGTCTGTGAAAAGGTAAGCAGTGAGGCCTGGGTGCGGGGGGTGGGCAGACACCTCTGGGCAGTGGGAGTGGATGGGGTACATCAGCCTGGGTGCACAGACGCGGTCAGACACCTCTGGGAGGCAGGAGTCAATAGTGTGCAACAGCCTGAGTGCGCAGGCCGGACAGACACCTCTGGGCGACGGGAGTCAATGGGGTGCAGCAGCCTGAGTGCGCAGGGGTGAAACAGAGAATTACGCGTGTGCAGTTGTATGTACTATGCCATCACTGTTTCTATACTATGTTTCAGATGACTAAACTTGAGGGCTGCATTATATCCCTGCATGTGGTTGTAGACACACCAGTGGCAGAAAGGTGAGCTGTGAAGATTTTCTCCACAGTGTCAACACTCACTCTCCCTCTCCATCTCTTCTTTTCTGTCACTCACACTCTTTCTCTTATTCTCTATCTCTTCCTTTCTCTATCTCACACTTTCTCTCTTTCTCTGTCTCTTCCTCTCGCTCTCATTCTTTCTTTCTCTCTCTTCCTCTCTCTCACTCTTTCTCTTTCTCTCTCTTCCTCTCTCTCACACTGTTTCTCTCTTATCCCTCTTCCTTATATCTCACTCTTTCTCTCTTTCTCTCTCTATCTTCCTCTCGCTCTCACTTTCTTTCTTTCTCGCTCTCTTCCTCTCTTTCAACCTTTATCTCTTTCTCTCCCTCTTCTTTGCTGGACACATGATGCACCATCTTATCTTTCTTTTTGTCTTGCAGGCTGTGAATCACAAATTGTCGAGGGATGACACGCCATACCTGTATCTACTTATATTTTGTTCTTTTGTTTAAATAAAATGTTTTATATGTAAATCCATACATGACATAGGGCCATATGTAGAAAGCAAAATTGCGATCGCAAACGCCGAAATTCGCCGAATTTCGGCGTTTGCGATCGCAATTTTGCTAAGTGGGATGTAGGAAGGCAAATCTGCATGCAAAATAAGAAATCGCAAAATTTGCGATTCCTTATTTTGCAAATGCATTTAAGGAATCCCAAATAGCGATTCCTTAAATGCAATGTAGAAAGCACCCAAGTTGTGCTATTTTGGCTTAAGGAATCGCAAATTACCACCAACTTCAGGTTGATGGTAATTTGCGATTTCTTTCAATAATGCAGTTTTTTGCATTATTCAAAGTGCCATGTGGCAAACATACATGCCCGTAGGGCATGTATGTGCGCCACATGTGCACCCATGCTCATTACAGGGGTGCAAAAGGGTGTCATGTTGACACCCTTGCACCCTTGAAATTGCATTCTCAATTTGCGATTCTCTAATTGAGAATCGCAAATTGAGAATGTCTTCCTATTCATTCCTATGGGCCTTTTAGCCCATAGGAATGAATGGCAAGGTATTCCTTATTTGCGATTCTCAATTAGAGAATCGCAAATAAGGAATAGGTGGGATTCGCAAACAAAATTGCTAATCCTACCTACATAGCGTTTTGCTATTCTCTAATTGCAATTCCCTAAAAATTGCAATTAGAGAATCGCAAAACACAGCCTACCTACATATGGCCCTAAGATTCTTATTTGTCCAACCTCACAAGCATCATCTATTTAATAATTGTACGACATTAGCCAATTTTTTATGTTCCAGATTCCCTAACGTGACTGTCACATTTGTTTTGGGGGGGTGGAGGTGAGGGGGGATGGCTGACAAGGAGCTGCTGCTGTGGGGTGTCGGAGCAGTGTTGGGTGTCCGACCTGCATGATCGTTGGCTTCATTGCATCTGTTCTCAGAGACTTGCAAGCCGGTGGGCTGGCTCGTATATGAAGAGCAGCAAGCTGACTGGCTGGATCATAGAGGGTGAGTCGCGGCCCGTCTGTTCGCAGAGGGAGAGCTGCGGGCCTGCTCACAGAGGAACAGCTACGGGCCGACAGGTATAGGGAAAGGTGCGGGCCGTTGGCTTCCAAAGGGATAGCTGAGCACAGTGATGTGGGGAGAGAGAGCGTGAAGGAGGAATCTCACAGAGAGAGACCTGCGGTAAATTTCCAATCTTGGCTTCACAGATACAACTGCGGGCCTGAGAAGTTGCACCCGAAGAGCTGCGAGCCGACCGGTGGTTCGTAGATGAAGACTTGCGGGCCCAAGAAGGTTGTTGGGGGTATGCTGGTGATGTGGGGAGAGGATGGGTTACCTGCTGATGTGGGGAGAGGCAGCATGAAAGGGGTATCTCGCACAGACAGAGCTCCGGTATGTTTTCAGAGTTGCCTCGGACAGATGCGAGCTGACGGACTGAATTAAAAAATGGCTTTTCAATGCTCATATGGTGTGACTTATCAACAGTTCACACCCAGGCTCGCAAAGGGACACCTGCAGCCCATGGGCTTGACTCGCAGAGGGAGAACTACGGGCGGTCCGCTCCCAAAGGAACAGCAGCATACTAGCTCGCAGAGGTAAAGGCAGAGCAGCGTGCTACTTGCAAAGTTAGAGAGCTGCGAGCCGACAGACTGGCTTATGAAGGCATTGCTGCGAAGTGGTGATGTGGGGAGAGGGAACGTGAAATGGGAATCTCGCACAGACAGAGCTCCGGTATATTTTTAGTATTGCCTCGCAGAGGTAGAACTATGGAGAGATATTCGGTACAAAAGGGGGTGGTAATGGACGGAGCATCAGAACCAATCAAACACTCACACCCAGTCAACAGATCTGGGTTTGCTCACTTTGCCACTGGATTCAAGCAAGCCTGGCTGAAGATGGCTGAAGAAACCGGTCCTAGGAAGCTTGTTTCCGGTCCAGGGAAGGCATGGCTTGGCAGTTCGGGCTGGACTGTTCCCATTAGGAACAGGGTCAGATTGATTTGCATATGGCCATGTCTGAACTGGGGTGGCAGAGTGGGCTAAAGAACAGTGATGGATCAAACCTAGATCTGTTGACTGGGTGTGAGTGTTTAATTGGTTCTGATGCTCCGTCCATCACCACCCCCTTTTGTACCGCTTTGTTTGCCATAAGTTGGCAGGGTATGCTCAGACGTTGAGTCCCTTGCTCACTTTGCCACTGGATTCAAGCAAGCCTAGCTGAAGACGGCTGAAATGCCAGAAACCGGTCCTAGGAAGCTTGTTTCTGGTCCAGGGAAGGCATGGCTTGGCAGTTCGGGCTGGACTGTTCCCATGAGGCACAGGGTCAGATTGATTTGCATATGGCCATGTCTGACCTGGGGTGGCAGAGTGGGCTAAAGAATGGTGATGGATCAAACCCAGATCTGTTGACTGGGTGTGAGTGCTTGATTGGTTCTGATGCTCCGTCCATCACCACCCCCTTTTGTACCGCTTTGTTCACCATAAGTTGGCAGGGTATGCTCAGACGTTGAGTCCCTTGCTCACTTTGCCACTGGATTCAAGCAAGCCTGGCTGAAGACGGCTGAAATGCCAGAAACCGGTCCTAGGAAGCTTGTTTCCGGTCCAGGGAAGGCATGGCTTGGCAATTCGGGCTGGACTGTTCCCATGAGGCACAGGGTCAGGTTGATTTGCATGTGGCCATGTCTGAACTGGGGTGGCAGAGTGGGCTAAAGAACGGTGATGGATCAAACCCAGATCTGTTGACTAGGTGTGAGTGTTTGATTGGTTCTGATGCTCCGTCCATCACCACCCCCTTTTGTACCGCTATGGAGAGATATGAGCTGAGGGACTGAATCACAAAATGGCTGCAAACACTTCCTAGTCTCAACAGTTCACAGCCAATGAGCTGCAAGCTCGTACTCGTAATGCCTCGACCAATCAGATGACAGAATTCTCAAATATCGATATCTGTACAATATGATATTTCTCAAAAACTACTGAACGAATTTACCCCATTTAAACAAAAGCGTGCTTTCTGGACCACGACCTTTCTCCCTGCCAAATGTTGCACGTCCACTCGCAAAGAGGCACAGCTGCGTACTAGCTCATAAAGGTAGAAAGCTGCGAGCCGACGGACTGCCTTCTAAAGGCATAGCTGCGAGCTGGTGATGTTGGCAGAGGGAGGGTGAAAGGGGTATCTCGCACAGACAGAGCTCCGGTATATTAAATTGCCCCTGGCACCTTTGTTTTATATTTTCACTTGATGCAAGGCAGAAGATGGCTGCTGACACTTCCTGGTTTGAAGTGTTAGCAGCCAATCAGAGGACACTTCCTGGTTTGAAGAGTTAGCAGCCAATCAGAGGCAAGCTTGTGCTCGGTATTTAGGCTCTGCCCAGATATATATATATATTCACTGAAAAAACCATAGGTTTCAGGCACGTTATAGTTAGGAATTAGCATTTAAAAAACCTTAGAAATTCATTGAAAAAAACCATAGGTTTCAGGGGCGTTATAGTTAGCTGGACTTTTCACTCGTACAAAACCATTGAAATTCCCCCGTTATAGTTAGTTTAGCTAACTATAACTCGCGCCCCCCGCAATGCACTGCTGATGACGTCACATATTACATCACTCATGACATCACTGATGACATCTCAAATGACATCACTGATGACATCATCCTTGTGATAGAGTGGCAGACCTCCTCTCCCCCTAATATAACCTTTGATACACACATTCAAAAATAGAAACTAAAATTTTCAAAACAATGGACATACCAATATCAGTTACAACAACCTATTCAGTAATTCTAAGATCCACATACACATCCACTCATTCACCAACAGTCCTTTACAGTCACTCATACATGTACTCACTCATCATATGTACTCATACACCTATACATTCTATTACACAATGCCACTCATCCATAGAGTTACTCACACACATAGTCACTCATGCTAATAAAGAATCAAACATCCATTTACTTGCATATACAGTTATACACACACCACCACACTTACTTCTACAGAAACTTCCACATACTTAGTCTTTTAAACAATCACTTATAGAAACACATACTTATTCATACAGGAACTCTTTCAATCTCTCACTCTCACATATACTGACTTATATACACCAATAGTCAAATATACTAGTTTATTTTATATTACAACTTTAGAGACTAGTTAGGTTACACAACACTGCCCTGTGCATATTACACTCCAAGGCGCATATCGCATAACACGCGCTAGTGCCTGTGCTATATCGCGCTCTCCAATGACTCTGTCATTGCGCACAATATATTGCATATTATATTTCACGCCCCGGTTCATCTTATATCACACTTTTTGGTGCATAGTTTATACCATATACTATATCTAGTTTTCATTTTCAATCGTGCTCTCAGGACTATGTTCCATATAACACTGCGCTCACCTACCCTTTTCACGGGCATTACATTTTGCGATGGGGGTCGGAGGGTCAGGGGGTGTTTCTGCCAAGTGAGCCCTTCTTCCTGAATAAAAGTGAGATTATGCTGCATACTTGTTCATATTTTAAGTAGTTCGCACAGACACACATTTTAATAACAATAAAGTTCCTAATACCAACCTTCTCTGAACAGTTAGCTTGCTGCCCCATCCACCTCCTCCCTATCCTCTGTTGTATGAATCCATGGACTAGCCTCCTCCCTCCTGTCATGCATGGTCTAATGTGCTGCCACTGCCGTCCATTTAGCATGATGTACCAGTCCACTCCTCCTGCCTTCCATTGCCCAATTCTATGGCCCATCATTGACCTCCTACTTAGCCTCTGTGCTTAGCTTGCTGCCCCTATTCTCCTTCCCCCTGCCCTCCGATGTCTTTGTGCATGCCCCTGCTCCATCCTTTTTGCCCACCATGTTCCATGGACCTGCCACTCCTATCTACTCTGAGTGTTCTGTTGAACTGCCACTCCCCTTCCACCTGCCTAGCATTGTCAGATGACTGTAACCTGTCCCTGCCACCTCCACCCTGCTTGTCCACATGCCATGCCCCTATCCCCTTCCTCCTGTCCTCCATTGTCCATTTTACTGCCACACCCTTCTGCCCTCCCTGGTCTGTTGTGCTGCAACTGATCCTCCTGCCTGCCCTGCACGGTCTGTTGTGAGGCCCCTTCCCCTGAACTCTCTTGTCTGTGCCCAGGTCCTGACCCTCCCTTCTATCCTCCATGGTCCTTTGTGCATGCCTCTGCACCCTCCTTCTTGCCCATCATAGCCATTGTGCTTCCACTAACCCTCCTGCTTGCCATGCATGGTCTTCTGTGCTGCCATGGCCCCTCCCACCTTCCCTGTGTGGTCAGCTAGCTGCCCCTGACCCCCTCCCCCCTTCCCTCCATGGTCTGTCTGTATGCCATCATAGTCTCATTATTGCTCTCCATGGTGTGTCTTGTTTCTAGTGCCCTTCCTGCCTGACCAACATGGTCATCTTGCTGCTCCTGCCCTGCCCCCTTGCCCCCAGCCCTCTGTTTCCATGTGCAGACCCCTATTGCCTCCCTCCTGGCTTGTCTGTGCCATTGTAATGCCCCTGATCTGTCAGTTTTGTGGTATTTGGTCTAAAGATACAGGGGCTTGAAGCATGTTTTAGGTGTTGTTTATTTATTTTATTAACTGAATTCAGTTATATAAAATGTGTAAACTGTTAAGGATCAGGAAATATCAAAATCATATTTGATTTTTGGCTACATTTGAGTCTTTAACTGATAGGAAAACTGTAGGTTTCATACGAATCTTTACCAATATTTACCATCACATTTACCTAAAGAGAATGGGTAAAAACCCTTGATACATGAGCCCTCTTTTCGAGTCGGAATTGATAGTAGGTGAATTGCCAAACACCCCAGGCTTTAAACATTCAATGCAAGGTATAGTGACAGGTATATGTGAAAAGAGTGCACAAAGCGTCTGGGATACTGGTGAAAACATGACACCAGACTTTGGGAAAACATGGAACGCAGTGTCACTTGGAATGCTGCTGCAAAAAGTTCTTATCAAGTTCAACAAACATTTCAGTGATATTTTGTGCATTTGCAGTGATTCAGCAACGTATAGGAAAAAGTTGTGTGATGACCTGTCACAATCAATACCTGAGCTGAAGTGCTTCCCAGTAAGAGATCCTTGACACTTGTTAGATGGTATGCTAAAAGCATCTTTACGATCTTCAGAGTTAATGAAGAATGCTGTTGACTTTTTAGTCCATTCTGCTGCACTGGTACTCTGGAGTTTCAAAAGTGCGGCCTCATTTTTGACTGCTTCATTAACTCTGAGGGCATGTGCACCCAGTTCAATGCATATGTTGCAGAACCTGTCACAGAGGTTCAGAATTTTCAGGTGCACCAGTATTGGCATGGAAAGCTATGTCAGTGGCCAGAGTTAGCAAATTGTATACTGGCTAATTTGGCATTGCCTGTCTCAAGTGCCAATGTTGAGAGGGCCTTTTCACAGATAAAAGTTTACATGGGAAGGAAAGAGCAAGCGTGCATGGCCAAAGACTCACTGAAGAAGTATTGTATGGTGTACTACGATAAGTTTGGTTTGTAAAAATTTATTTGGACCTCATTTACACTGTACATACACTGTCTATAACCATGCACAATCAGTGCAGAAAGCAATAAAAGCGAAAAGTTCCATAAATACCGGAAAAAAACTGTTCATGTAGTTTTTAATGGCGCGAAAATGTTTGGCCACTGATAACCACAGTTTTTTAAGATACTGAAATCACTTGAGAACACTGAAAAACCCCCACCTAAATTTATCAAAAATAGAAACTGAAAACAGGAAACCCTAAAAATAAATTATCCTACGTACAGATGGCTGAAATGAAGCTGTGTTTTTTTTACTTTTTATTTGCAAGTAATTTTGCTAAACAACAGTCTACATTTGTCAAGCAGATCTCTTATAATTATATTAAGTTATTGTTGATTGTTGTTATAGAAAGGGTCATATATGTTATTCACTTTGCTGATATTTAACTATTTACCCAGAGACTGAGGACCTATCTCTTTATTTTTCATCACATAAACATTTGTTTGTTTTACTGAAAGCCAAAGACATAGTAGACACAACCAGAACTGACTAAATATTCAATTGCTTTTAACTGTTTCTGACACAAACAGTTTAGGGGTGGGCGGAATTTGCGAAATTCACTTTTGCAAATTATCGCGAAAATGTTAAAAATCTCCGCAAACACGCGGAAATATCGCGAAGATGCGGAAGTTTTTTTCCCGCCTGTTCGCGGTATTTTCTGCGTGGTCGAGGCTCGCCAACTTATCCATGCGGTTGCTCACGGGCGCGGCCATCTTGTTTTCACTTGTCTCGCGGTGCATGATCGTGAGAAGAAAGACGTGATCGCGCGACGAATGACGTTACTGCGGGCGCTAACTGTAGCGAGACAGCGCAAATGGCTACCAACAATCTAACATCTCATGGAGAACGCGACCGGATCGGGAAAACTTGTCGGTGAACGTGGGGATTCAGGTAAGGCGATTGCGCGCACGCGAGAATGTATTATTTACAGCTCGAGCAAGCAAAAAATTTCCGGTAAAATGCGGATTGCGGAAATTTTGATATTTTCGCGCTCTCCGCGGAACGCGAAAATGTCAAATTATCGCAATTTCCACGAGCGGAATGAAATTTTAGCCCAGGCCTAAAACAGTTTACATTGCTCATGAAAATCCGAAAACAAACCTTTTGATTTTGTCTAAAATACCACCTCTTTTCAGCTTCTGGGTGTATATTCAGTGAGGATGTTTAAAGACAGAAGCTGGTTCAGGGTTCAATAGTAACTAGAAACCACATTTTCAACATAAGATACAAGACAGGAGAAGGCATAAACTCAACCCATGCCACCGATGAAAACCTAAATAAGTGCATCAGATCCACTAGCTTCTAACTGGTCAATGGGCCAATTTGGTAAATCTCTGTTGGAAACAGTTATGACTCTGGCTAGCTCCTCAGCTAATTTCACTCTCCTTGGAGATATTAACCTTAACTTTGACGATCCCTTGGCATCTTCGGTGATTGAACTAACACAAGACCTGATGCCATGTTAACTTCACCAGAAAGTCTCACAAGCAACTCATATTAAAGGTCACCTTCTTGATCCATTTTTTTCTAACCTGGTGGAACTAAAAGGTAAAGCCCCCATCCACATACCATGGTCAGACCATTTTTTAATTCCATCTGTATGGGCCCCACGAGTCCCATTTTGCAAACCCAGTCAACTCAAATACTAATCCATCCCTGGCCCAAACTCCCGGTGGAAGGGTAAATCCAGGAAATGGAAAATTCAAAACCGAATTTGGAACTCAACCCAGTCACAGACTAGCAGAAGTTCACACACTGGATTGAGGAGTCACTGAACACGGAGCTCCCAAAGAAATCAATCCAGAAGAAGGCGTGTTCCACCAAATCTGCATGGTTCTCTCCTGAGCTGCACATTTTAAAACAACAATGCAAAAGACTAGAGAGGACATGGAGGAAAGATTTCTCACATATTAAAAAACAGGAATATAGGGCAGCTATCGGAAAATATAAGGCTGAAATAAAATGAGCCCTGGACACTTACGATGAGGAAAGGATTACAATAGCAGCCAACTCCTCCAGAGAGACATTTCTGATTGCTAAAAAACTTTTCAAATCCCTGATCCCCCAGCGGCACCCGATACTTTGGGATACCGCTGTAACAAACTCGCGGAATACTGTGCCACCAAAGTTCATAATATTCTCAAGCATCTCCCACAAAGAGACAATAATACACCTGAGCCAACTGCCGCGGGCCAGCATGGAAATAAACACCATCTGGAGACTTTTATTCCGCTGACTTAGGAGTCATTTTTAGCCACCTTAACTTCGGTCAAATCGGGGTCACCATTGGACCTTGCACCATCTATCATTTTAAAACTTGTAGCACCTACAGTGGCCCCCATTATGACCAGCCTGATCAATAACTCCCTCTCATTAGGGATAGTCACCCCCGAATGGAAAAGGGTAATGGTAAAAGCTCTGCTAAAAAAACCTAACCTGGACCCTGCAGATCTGGGCAATTACCGTCCTATCTCGCTCCTCCCGGTAATTGGCAAAATCACAGAGAAACATGTTAACCATACACTTTCCACGTTTCTTGAGTCCAATAACCTGCTCCACCCCTCACAAACGTGCTTCCGTCCTTGCCAAGGCACTGAGACCGCCTTATTAGAGGTGGTAGAGGAAAAAAAATCCTAGATTCTGAAGGTACGGCAGGCATAATACTCCTCGATTTAAGTGCTGCCTTCGATACAGTGAATCACCGTACCCTCGCTCACCGCCTCAGGAATATATGAGTATCTGGCAAGGCATTAACGTGGCTCCAATCCTTTCTGGAGGACAGGTGCTTCCAGGTGTTTGAGGTGACATCTTTTCTAAACCTGTCCCCCTTAGGTGTGGAGTCCCACAGGGCTCATCCTTGAGCCCGACCCTTTTTAATGTCTATATGCATCCACTGGTGGATAGTGTTTCCCCCCTTGGGATTCATATAGTTACATATGCCGATGACACACAGTTGGTTGAGGCATTCAACCAGGTCGACCATACGCCCTCTGATCTCCACGCTTGTCTTGAGGAAGTCACTAAGTGGATGAGCCTGTCCCACATAAAACTCAACGGTGATAAAATGGAGCTTTTGCTGCTTGGCAACCAGTTAAATCTCAAATCTAATACCATGTGGCCAGCCTGTATGAACACGGTACCCATCCCAAAAACTGAGATAAAAAGCCTGGGTGTCTGGTTGGTTCAAGATCTCACATTTAAAGCAAAAAAAACGCTGGTCCAGGCACTCATCGTCTCTAGGATAGATTTTGGTAATGCCCTCTACATGGGCGCCCCTAATGCAGTCATCACAAAACTGCAGATTGTAAAAACGTCCGCTGCAAGACTGCACACGGAAACCCATAATCGCTGCTCAGCAAAGCTGGCATTATGCATTCTCCAATGGTTACCGGTGCAGGAGAGAATTAATTTAAAGGCCCTATGTGTTGCCCATAAGTCTTTAGGAGGAAATGGACGTCCTATTATCAAATCCATGATTTGCCCTTACAAGGCCAACAGAAGCCTTTGCACAGATGAGATTTACCTAGTTGTGGTACCAAGGATTAAGAAGGCCAGAAGAAATGCGCATGTGTGACGCGCGCGCATGCGCAGTTTTCACTTGGACTAGAAGAAATGGTGACAGAGAGGAGGAGGGAAGCCCTGGGATGCTGCCGTACAGGTAAGCGGGTTATAATTTATTTGTAAGTAATAAAATTAATTGTTAATATTGGAGGGGTGGAGGCGGGGGCTGGCCAACTCTGCTACACTGCAGAGTGTGCGAAGATTTGCCTTCTCCGCGTTCTCTGCGGAATGCAGAGAAGGCAAATCTCTGCACATTCCGTGGGAGGAGAGGAGGTCTCCGCCAGGGCCTAGTCTAAATCTTTAATTTCTTCATACTTCTAGTGTACTATAATTTTCAAGAAAACATTGATAGTTGGATCACTTGTGGGCGCTGATCACTTTGACTCCCTAAATCAATGTAAATATTTATTTGTCTATCATGTTAAAAAAGAAAATTAACTAGATTGTTCTCACCCAAAAAATCAATAGCCCAGTCTTTGGTATCTGCAGTACAGATAAGAGTCTTATCAATGTTCTGGTGATTCAATGCCTTACTATGTTTTTATCCTGATTGTTTTTCATCATGTTGTGTTTGGATGTTGTGCCATCAAGTATCTTAATGTTATCTGTTACTAATGTGAGTTTTTAATTTAGCTAAGGTTTTACACTACTGAACTCCTTCCTGCATGCATAGCAAGATGCAATGCAAACTCGGGATACAATGTTTCCAACATGCTGTCAGAATGAATATGCCAGTTCTAATTAAATGCAAGACCAGTGAATTATTCAATCAATCAATCAAGCACACTTTATTCGGTTTCTGCATAAAACCATAAAAATATTCCAAAAACGGTAGATAGTAATGAATATAATCTAATACAAATTATTTATGCAAAATCAAATAAATAACAAATCTAGCTGTAAAATATCGTATAATACATAGAAGTTTGTTATAAAATGCATAGACAAAGAAACATTAAAACAGAGAAGCAGAAACAAGAATTACCACAAGATCCCTAACTAAGCTGGAAATGTCACAAATGTGCCTAATAAAGTACTATATCATCATTTAAAAGCCACTGTCAATTAGTCAACATAGGCTCTCAGCCTCACTGCTGATTTAAAAAAATTAAGAACAAAGAAGACAGTTTCACCAGACAATTGTAAATAAACAAAGGCTGGTTGCACCTGTTTAAACTCCAGTCTTTTTAAAATAGGGATAATAAAAGTTTTTCGGGGAGTCACATAATACTTACAAAACATTAAAACGTTAAGGGGTCGATTCTGATCCAGGTCGGAAGGGCACCGAACGCGATCCGGCCGGAAAAACTATGAGCCGGATGATTGTGTTTTTCGCCCGACTCGTACAGCTGTACGAGTGAGCAAGTACGATGCGAGCTACATGAATTTTACCGACTGAGTCGTTTCCGGTTTTTGAACCACTTCTTATGTCTCGGTCGTAAGCTAACCGTGGTGTGCAATGGATGCGATTCACGACTGAGCCAGTACGATGCACGTGTCGGAGAGCCTGTGCGAGCCGGAGTGTCCAGCTCGCAAATTGTCTGGTTGTTTGCCTTTGGGGGTCCGCGTCGGACCCACTGCCACCCGCAGCCCTACGACTCGGACACAGGGGGAGACCCAAGGGTCCCCCCAACACAGGCATGTACGGTGCGGATGGCACCAACGCGTACCCACTGTAAGGGGCGCCCTTGAGCGAGACGTACCTATTCAGTCAATGGGAGCAAATGTGCGCGCCCTATGACCGGCTCCCATTGACTTCTATGGGAGTCCGACCGAACCGAGTCTGGCAGCATACGGCTGCATCGTACTCGTTCGGTCAGACTGCAGGACTCCGGCTCGGTCGAAAAACACTCCAGATCCGGCTTGGTTGGAGTGCTTTCCGACCCGGATTGGAAACGGCCACTAAACATGTCCTGTGGAGACTTAATGTCGAAAGCCACAGGACTCTAAAATCTAACCTCTAATACACCCCCATGGCTGTGCCAGCAAGAGGTAGAAGAGATCAAAGTGAAACCTGGCCAGTAAGAAATGCTCAAATGTACTGAGAGGCCCCAGAAGATATCACTCAGTAAATTGTATACTTTTCAAGATAATGAATTTACAGACACTAAGGGACCGATTAGGATGGCATGGAAGCGGAAAACAACCGCCTGCCGGTTCCATGGAAAAACCGGCGGCCAAATTAGGATCATCTGCCAAAAAACACCAACTGCGGCGGAACGGGCCAAGAAAAAATGTTGGAGCGGGCGGAGATGGTCAAAATCCGTCCGCGGCATTTGGGTCCGCAGCGGAAAAACACCAACCCGCTTCAAGCATAGCGGAGACACCGCACGGGATATTAGGATATCCCCGATAGTCCCGCGGTACGTTCCGCTGTTTCCAACCTGTACTGTCTTTCACAACAACAAAGCTACACCACCTAGGACAAATTCCATTCATCTGCACCACACACACACAAAAACATGTCTCACAGATCAAACATTCACTCACTCCCATTCACCCCAAATGTAGCTAGAAACATTATCATGGGGCATGTGCAGAGGCTGCCAGCACTACAGCTCCCATTAGGCCCCCTGTCCCACACCTCAGCAGGATGGAGCACTCCCCAACATAGAAGCAGGTGGAAGCCATTGCAGTGCACCTAACAAACGTAACGGTAGGAAGCCATCCTCCCTGGGAGGGTGTTTGTGGGTGGGAGCCCTGCACCAATACTCCCACCATGCCCCCTGTCTCACACCTCAGCAGGATGGAGCACTCACCCACCCAGAAGCATGTGTCAGCCATTGCAGTACACCAAACAAACTTACAGGTAGGTAGCCATCTTCCCTGGGAGGGTGTTTGGGGGTGGAAGGCCTGTACCACTACTCCCAACATGTCCCCTGGCCCACACCTCACCAGGATGGAGCCCTCCCCCACCCAGAAGCAGTTGGCAGCCATTGCAGTACACCAAACAAACTTCTAGCTAGGTACCCATCCTCCCTGGGAGGGTGTTTGTGGGTCAGAGGCCTGCACCACTACTCTCACCATGCCCCCTGTCCCACACCTCAGCAGGATGAAGCACTCCTCCACCCAGAAGCATGTATCAGCCATTGCAGTACAGCAAACAAACTTACAGGTAGGTAGCCATCTTCCCTGGGAGGGTGTTTGGGGGTGGGGGGCCTGTACCACTACTCCCACCATGCCCCCTGTCCCACACCTCAGCAGGATGGAGCACTCCCATCCCAGAAGAAAATGTCAACCATTGCAGTACACCAAACAAACTTAAAGCTAGGCAGCCATCTTCCCTGGGAGGGTGTTTGTGGGTGGGAGGCCTGTACCACTACTCCCACCATGACCCCTGTCCCACACCTCAGCAAGATGGAGCACTCCCCCACCCAGAAGCATGTGTCAGCCATTGCAGTACACCAAACAAACCTACAGGTAGGTAGCCATCTTCCCTGGGAGGGGGTTTGTGGGTGGGAGGCCTGTATCACCACTCCCATCATGCACCCTGTCTCACAGCCTAGCAACATGGAGCCCTCCACCCACCCAACCCTGAAGCATGTGTCAGCCATTATATTACCCTCATCAAACTAACAGGTAGGTTTGGGGGTGGGAGACCTGTACCACTAATCCCACCATGCCCCCTGTCCCACACCTCAGCGGGATGGAGCATTCCCCTCCCAGAAGCATGTGTAAACCATTGCAGTATACCATACAAACTTAAAGCTAGGTAGCCATCTTCCCTGGGAGGTTGTTTGTGGGTGGAAGGTCTGTACCAATACTCCCAACATGCCCCCTGTCCCACACCTCAGCAGGATGGAGTACTCTCCCACCCAAAACCATGTGTCAACCATTGCAGTACACCAAACAAACCTACAGGTAGGTAGCCATCTTCCCTGGGAGGGTGTTTGTGGGTGGGAAGCATGTGCCACCACTCCCACCATGTACCCTGTCCCACAGCCTAGCAAGATGGAGCCCTCCACCCACCCCACCCAGAATCATGTGTCAGCCATTACATTGCCCTCATCAAACTAACAGGTAGGTCGCCATCTTCACAGTGAGGGTGTTTCTCGGTGGCAGGCCTGTACCACTATTCCCACCATGCCCCCTGTCCCACACCTCAGCTGGATGGAGCACTCCCCCACCCAGAAGCATGTGTCAGCCATTGCAGTACACCAAACAAACTTCCAGGTAGGTTGCCATCTTCCCTGGGAGGGTGTTTGGGGGTGGGAAGCCTGTACCACTATTCCCACTATGCCCCCTGTCCCACACCTCAGCAGGATGGAGCACTCCCCCACTCAGAAGCATGTGTCAACCATTGCAGTACACCAAACAAACCTACAGGTAGGTAGCCATCTTTCCTCGGAGGGTGTTTGTGGGTGGGAGGCCTGTACCACCACTCCCACCATGCACCCTGTCCCACAGCCTAGCAAGATGGAGCCCTCCACCCACCCCACCCAGAAGCATGTGTTAGCCATTACATTACCCTTAGCAAACTAACAGGTACATAGCCATCTTCACAGTGAGGGTGTACGTGGATGGGAGGCCTGTACCACTATTCCCACCATGCCCCCTGTCTCACACCTCAGCAGGATGGAGCACTTCCCCACCCAGAAGCATGTGTCAGCCATTGCAGTACACCAAAAAAACTTACATGTAGGTGGGAGGGTGTTTGTGGGTGTGAGGCCTGCACCACTACTCCCACCATGGACCCTTGCCCACACAAAGCTGGATGGAGCCCTCCCCCCACCCCACCCAGAAGCAGTTTGAAGCCATTCCACCCCCATATCTCTGTCCACTGCTGGGAGTCCTCTGCACCCACCCCCATATATCTGTCCACTGCTGGTAGTCATATGCACCCACCCGCATATCTCGGTCCACTGCTGGGAGTTCTCTGCACCCACCTCCTTATCTCTGCCCACTTCTGGGAGTCCTCTGCATCCACCCTCATATGTCTGGACACTGCTGGTAGTCATACGCACCCACCACTCATATGTCTGGGCACTGCTGGTAGTGATATGCACCCACCCCTCATATGTCTGTCTACTGCTGGTAGTGATATGCACCCACCCCTCATATGTCTGGATACTGCTGTGAGTCATATGCACCCACCCCTCATATGTCTGGACACTGCTGGTAGTGATATGCACCCACCCCTCATATGTCTGGACACTGCTGGTAGTGATATGCACCCACCCCTCATATGTCTGGACACTGCTAGTAGTGATATGCACCCACCCCTCATATGTGTGGACACTGCTGGTAGTGAAATGCACCCACCCCTCATATGTCTGGACACTGCTGGTAGTGATATGCACCCACCCCTTATATGTCTGGACACTGCTGGTAGTGATATGCACCAACCCCTCATATGTCTGTCCACTGCTGGGAGTCATATGCACCCACCCCTCATATGTCTGTCCACTGCTGGTAGTGATATGCACCCACCCCTCATATGTCTGGACGCTGCTGGGAGTCATATGCACCCACCCACGCACCCCCTTTGAGCTGTACATTGCTGGCCTGGACCTACACACACAACAATATGAAGGTACAATGCTGGGACAGTCCTCTAAGCTCACATTCCTGGCATGTGTACGCCTCGTTTCCCAAATGTACTGCTGCCGTAACGGGGTACATGTGACATGCACCGTATCCACACATTCAGTGCGTGTGTACGGTCCGTTTCAAAGTTCTAATGGTGCCGTAGGGGTACGTGTGGTACGCACCGTACCCACGCATTCACTGCATGTGTACGGTCCGTATCACTGTACTACTGTGCCATAGGGGTACATGTGGTACGCACCGTACCCACGCATTCATTGCGTGTGTACAGTCCGTATCACTGTTCTAGTCTGCCATAGGAGTACGTGTGGGACGCACCGTACCCACACATTCATTGCGTGTGTACGGTCCGTATCACAGTTCTAATGGTGCCGTAGGGGTATGTGTGGTACGCACCGTACCCACACATTCATTGCGTGTGTACAGTCCGTATCACTGTTCTAATGGTGCCGTAGGGGTACGTGTGGTATGCACCGTACTTACGCATTCATTGCGTGTGTATGGTCCGAATCACTGTTCTACAGTGCCATAGGGGTACGTGTGGTACGCACCATACCCACACATTCATTGCGTGTGTAGGGTCCGTATCACTGTTCTACTGTGCCATAGGGGTACATGTACGCACCATACCCACGCATCCATTGCGTGTGTACGGTCCGTATCACTGTTCTACTGTGCCATAGGGCTACGTGTGGTATGCACCGTACCCACGCATTCATTGCGTGTGTATGGTCCGTATCACTGTTCTACTGTGCCATAGGGGTACGTGTGGTACGCACCGTACCCACGCATTCATTGGGTGTGTTCGGTCCGTATCACTGTTCTACTGTGCCATAGGGGTACGTGTGGCACGCACCGTACCCACGCATTTATTGTGTGTGTACGGTCCGTATCACTGTTCTAATGGTGCCTTAGGGGTACGTGCGGTATGCACCGTACACGTCCACTTCCGTTGCTGGACAAGCCCCCCCAAGTGACCAGACCCTGGTGGTAATGTATGGTCTCCATATTATAGGTTTGGGTTTGAGTAAGGGGTATGTTTCCTGCCCCTCACCCCCACCCTGGCCCCGGGGTGTTGTTCTCACCTTCTGCGGCATGTGCGTCGGGTGCGGTGTACCAGGTCATAGGCCAAGAAGACCGTGATGACACGTACGACGGGGTTCATGGGGTGTACGTCGCATACCGGGCTCCGTTGCGTTGGATTCTGCTTTCCCGGCTGTTTTTCGCTCCCGTTATCAGAGACATACGTAGTGACGTAACGACGAATCGTACTTGCTGGGCCTGAAAACGCTGCTTAAATATGTCCGGATGTCGCGTACAATCAGTTCGGGATCAGAATTGTTGGTTTTTTTTAGCCGTATGGTCTTTTGTACGATTCGTACAGAAAAAGGCCTTCTGTACGAATCATACTTCCTAGGTTGTAAGATGAGTTTACCTGGTACGAGACGTACGAAGAAAACGCTCCGTACAACAATTCGTACAGCCTTTTTACAGGATAGGAATCGGCCCCTAAATATGCCTCCTTTTCTGCCAACATCACAGAGATTTGAAAGGAATCCAGAGTTTGTGGATACCCGTTCAGGGAACCCATAAATTAGCCAAAATACAGCAATTTGTTTTTGTTTTGGGGGAAAAATTGGAAAAAAGTGCTGCAAATGAAAGCTTCTGGTTTTTTCCCAGCAAATGGTATCAACAAAGGGTTTGTGGGACCAAAATCACCATTTTCCCAGCTTTCAGGGACTGACAGACTTTTGTCAGAAAACCAACGTTTTTTACACAGTTTTGCCATTTTACTGGGACATTTTTTAAATATGTTTTGTGCTTCTAACCTTCTTCCAGTTAATGGTAGAAATGGGTATGAAAGCAATAATGGATCCTGGAAAACTATACATTTTAGAAAAGTACACAAAATTAAAAATTCAGCAAGGGGTCCTTTGTGTAGATCCTTCAAGGTTTCTTTATAGAAACTAACAGTACAAAATAGGAAAACTTGAAATTGAGTGAAAAAAACACCATTTGTGCCAACATTTTCACCTGTAACTTCTTCTAAATATGACAGATGTTTGAAAGCAGTATACCGTTACATCCACTGGACCTTTCCATTTGTGGGGATATATAGGACTTGTAGGTTCACTAAGAACCCGACGAACCCAGAGCCAATACCTCAGCCGTGTCTTGCAATGATTTATTTAATATGTACTGGGTATATAGCAATTCATTTGGGAAAATATATACAGTGAAAAATGGGCATGAAAGACACCTATGTCTTTCTGAAATCAGAACAAAATATAGAGTTTAGAAACAGTAGCTATTTGCACATTTCCAAAACTGTGAGTACCCATACTAGCATGAGAATTATAGGAAATTTTTCAAAGTGACTTCTTTTTTACACATTGTCTTTCATTTGTAAGGCTGAAATGCTTTGAAATTCTATAGGTAATAACATTTACTCTACAATTCTGTCTTTTCCTAAGTCTTCTGATAAAAATGGCACCTCACTTGTGTGTGTAGGCCTAGTGCCCGGAACAGGAAACTGCTCAAAATGCAATGTCGACACACTACATTTTCACAGTGAAAACTGACCCTTTTTTTGCAAAGTGCCTAGCTGAAGATTTTAAACCCTAGCTCTGCCGGCACCTAGGGAAAACTAGCAAACCTACACATTTTTAAAAACTAGACCCCCAGGGCAATACAGGATGGGGTGACTCTCACCAGGTTCTGTTACCCAGAATCCCTTCAAAACCTCAAACTTTGTAAAACAAAACACATTTTCCTCACATTTCTGTGGTGGAAAGTTCTGGAATCTGCGTGGATCCACAAAATTCCACCCACCCCGCATTCCCCAAAGTCTTCAGAGAAAAATGGTAACTCACTTGTGTGTGTGAGCCAAGTGCCCGCGACAGGAAACGGCCCAAAATGCAACATAAACACACCACATTTTCACAGTGAAAATTGACCCTTTTTTTGCAAAGTGCCTATCTGTAGATTTTGAACCCTAGCTCTGCCGGCACCTAGGGAAAGATAGTAAACCTATACATTTTTTAAGATGAAACACCCAGGGGAATCTAGCATGGGGTGACTTGTCTGGCTCTCACCAGGATCTGTTACCCAGAATCCCTTGTAAACCTCAAATTTGCCGGCACAAATGTCCTACCCCATAGCGTTCCCCTTAGTCTCCAGAGTAAAATGATACCTTACTTGTGTGGGTGTTCAATGCAGAATTGGCTAAAAACGTATTTTAAAATAAATGTAGTGCTTAGAATTCTCGGTTCTATAGCCTTTATCCCTAAGTTATGGGCTATTCCCAGTCACAGGCCTTTGCGCCACCCATACAAGTTAGGTATCATTTTACTCGGGAGACTGAGGGGAATGCTGTGGGGTAGGACATTTGTGCTGGCATGGTGATAACACACAAACAAGTGGATAAATTTGAGGTTTGCAGGGGATTCTAGGTAGGGAAACTTTGGGGGATCCTTGCAAGCCATACCTCGCTGGACTCCCCTGGGTGTCTAGATTTTAGAAATGTGTGGGTTTGGTAGTTTCCTAGGATGGCTGCCGAGCCCGGGGCCAAAAACCGAGGTGACCCTCCCTTGCAGAACCAGGATGTTTTGTGATAGGTAATTTTGATGTCACCTCAATAGGTTATGGGCCCTTGCCTGTCACGGGTACTTGACCCACCCACACGAGTGAGGTACCATTGTTATCGGGAGACCTGGGGGAACACTGGGTGGTAGGAAATTTGAGGATCCATGCAGATTCCAGAACTTCCCCACACAGATATTTGAGAAAAACTTGATTTTTCAGCAACATTTGAGGTTTGCAGGGGTTCTGGGTAGGAAAATGTTGGAAGGCCCACACAAGCCATACCTTGCTGGACTCCGATGGGTGTCTAGTTTTTAGAAATGGGTGGGTTTGGTCATTTCCCAAGATGGCCGCCAAGCCCAGGGCCAAAAACACAGGTGACCCCCCTTGCAAAACCAGGTTGTTTTGTGATCGGTAATTTTGATGTCTCCTCACTACATTTTGGGCCCTTGCCTGTCACGGATACTTGCCCCACCCAATGAAGTACCATTTTTATCAGGAGACCTAGGGAACCCTGGGTTTTAGGAAATTTTTGTTAGCCCAATGATCCCACAACTTTTCCACACAGAAATTTGAGATCTTTTTTTTTTACCTACATTTGAGGTTTGCATGTAATTCTAGGTAGAAAAACGTTGCTGGGTCCATGCAAGGCATACCTCCCTGGACTCTAGTTTATAGAAATGTATAGGTTTGGGAGGTTTCCCCGGATGGTCGCTGAGCCTAGGGCCAGAAACCCAGGTGATCCCCTCCTTGCAATAGCAGGTTGTTTTGTGATAGGCAATTTTGATGTCTCCACAGACCTTTTTGGGGTGTTTCCTATCATGGACATTATGCCTACTCACATGAGTATGGTACCATTTTTATCAGGAAACTAGGGGAGTGCTGGATGGCAGGAAATTAGTGGTGGTCTGGTGATCCTACAACTTTCCCACACAGAAAAGTGAGAAAAACTTGATTTGTTTACTGAAATTTGATGTTTATTGGGCAGGAAAATGTTGGGAGATCCTTGCAAGCCACACTGCCCTGGACTCCTCTAGGTGTCTGTTGGACAGGCCACATGAAGGGCTTGCTCCCTCCCCGCATGACAGGGCCCAAGCCCCGGCCCGCCAGGTGTTATCCACAAGAATCACCCGCACCCCGTCGCCCAACGGAACTCCTGCCCCCGGACATCCATGTATCACGGGACCGAACCACTACCGGCTCCCCCGGCTGGCTCCGCCGCCATCTTGGGCCCTGCGCCACGAGTCCGCGTGGCCTCCACCCGACCCTAACCCTGGGCCTGGCCGGCCCCGACATCCCGGCACCACCATCCACCCAGGAGGTGAACGGACCACTTGGCAGGTCAATGGAAGAAAGAAGCGTCAAGGGCTCTCCCCCGCCAGGTGCCGATCCCCATCCAGCTCCCCCAGGCGCTGGCTCCACCCCCTGCTGGGTGTCTGGACACCCTCATCCCGGACCCGCCGACCTCCAAGTGCGAGGGTCCGGACATCAAAGGGCGCCAGACCTATAACTAGGGCAGCCCCAGAGCAGGAAGGCAGTTGTATCCTGGAGTCGAGAGACACCGAGAGAACTCAGCCTTGACGGACTACTGGCGCTGCCGTAGTCCTGCCTTGTGAACTATCGTCCTGCCTGCTGGCGCTGCCGCGGCCTTCTGCAACATCCATCCTCGTCGGGACCTGCTGGCGCTGCCGCGGACCGTTGTAACGACCACCTTCATCGGGACCTGCTGGCGCTGCCGCGGACCGTGTAATGACCATCTTCACCGGGACCTGCTGGCGCTGCCGCGGACCGTGTATCGACCATCTTCACCGGGACCTGCTGGCGCTGCCGCGGCCCGTCCAAGCTAGAACACCGAGCTCGAGGATTGTGAGCTATCCACCAGACCATCTCAGCTACCAGACTGGTAACCAGACTGTCCCGCTACCCCCTTTTCCCCAACCTGAGAGACTCGAATCGAGGGGACCCCTGAGTCCAGACCTCCTTGTACCATTTCATCGTACCTTAAGAAATTGCCTATAAAGAACGCTAAATCTTCTCCCTGTGTTGTGTCTGTCTGTGGGGGGGAAGTTATTTATCTGTACGATCGCTGGAGACGGCTCTCCCCGGAGACCTCTCCCCTTGTCCTCGGCCGACCCTCCCGGTCCGTCTAACATTGGTGGCCAGCGGCGCGATCCGAATCAACGCGTAATCATACAGAGAGTAGCTCACCCCACGACAAAACCACGATGTCAGCCAAAGATAGCGGTTCCACTGAGAAATTCCAAATGCATAAATTGGAAGAATATAGCCACCGCGAACTTAAACAATTCTGCATGGAACTAGGCATTGCTACCACCGGCCTGAGTACCAAAGACGATTTGAAGCACGCCCTTGAGTCGTGGGCGGAAACCGGGGTCGCCGGATCCTCCGACCAAAACGGTGTAGCACCAGAGGGGAACGCCACGGCTCCCGAGGAGCGAGGAACGGGCCTCTCGCAGGAAGAGATCCAAGAAAGAGAAAGAACCAGATTACATGAGTTGGAAATGGCACGACTCAAGATGGACGGTGAACTAAAGTTAGCCGAGCAAAAACTAAATCTAGAACATCTGCGGCTCCGAGAAGAACGGGAAGAAAAACAGAGGCAGAGAGAGCTCGAGGAGAAAAGAATAACATTCGAACACGAGCGCAAACTGTCGGAAATAGAACTGCGGAAACAGAATAAAGAACCGGGGGTGCCTGAGCGACCGCACACCCCGGGAGCAACCGAGAAGAAAGTCCACATCCCCAAGGATGTTGTCCGAGAGTATGTCCGAGAGGACGACATACAACAGTGGTTCAAAGCCTACGAGATCGCCATGACCTCCCACCGGATCGACCGGAGTGATTGGGGAGCCGGCCTATGGGGGAGGTTCGTCAACGAAGGCCGCGATGCCCTACTGCAGCTCCCAGATCATCAGATGTCATCCTACGACCACATGAAGGCTGCCCTCCTCACCCGCTATGGGCTCACACCCGAGATGTACCGCCAGAGGTTCCGAGACTGCACCCGGATCCCGGGTACAACTTGGGTGGAATACGTCAACTATTTCAGCCGGGCCTTCGAGGGTTGGATCAAGGGAAGCCACGTAACGACCTACGAGCAACTCTTTAATCTTATGGTATGGGAGCACCTGTCGAACAACTGCTTCGTCGAGCTCAGGCAGCACCTCCTCGACAGTAAATTGACTGACCCACGGCAACTCGCCGCCGAAGCTGACCGATGGGAAAGCACCCGAGTGGGCCGGAGAGGACCACACGAGCAAAACCGAAACAACCAAGGTCAGCACCGTCCCCGAGGAGGAGGAGGAGGCCAGGGGCGAGGGAGAGACACCATCCCGGCCACTCCCGCGGCCAGCACCCCGCCCCCGGCCGGCCGGGGCAACCCCCCGATGCGCACGGGGTTCCGAGCCAACGTCACGTGCCACCGATGCCAGCGAGTCGGCCACTACGCCAGTGACCCGAGCTGCCCGCAGAACCAAACGCCAAAGCCCCGCCGGGTAGCTGCCGCCGCCCTGGGGGGAGAACAAATCTCCGAGGAACAGGAAGAATATGAGCAGGCCCAACAAGAGTGGGAACCGGCCGCCATGGTTCTAGCGTGCCTAGGGGGAAAAGACATGGTCCCGCGGGCTCCCCTACCCGCCAACACCCGGAAATATGGCCAGTGGGTGAACATTAATGGGCATCGGGCCGAAGCCCTACGTGACACAGGGGCCAGTGTGACGGCCGTCCGCTGTCACCTGGTGAAACCCGAGCAGATCCTGCCGAACATTCTCTGCCCCGTCCGCTCAGCCGACAATTCCGAAAGTCTGTGTCAGATGGCCTGCGTCCCCTTCGAATGGGGAGGGGTCTCCGGCCTGTTGAAGGTGACGGTCCGGGATGATGCCCCCGTGGACTGCCTCCTGGGAAATGACCTTGAGAGTTCCCCGTGGGCCGCCGTCGAAAGAAGAGAGCACCTGGGGATGCTGGGCCTCCCGGACTGGGCCTGTGTATCCACCCGGTCCATGGCCGCCCGTGCCGTCCCCCGACCAGAAGAACCAGAATGGCCAGCACCTCCTCCCCCGGTCGCCCCAGTAGAGGACTACGACGATACCGACCCCCCAGAGCCAACGCCCGAAGGGGCCGCCCAGCCCCAGGACCTTCCCGGCCTGGCTCAGTGGCGTCAAGAAGGGGGGCCCACCCAGGAACAGTTCCGCCAGGAGCAGAAGACCTGCCCCTCACTCGAGGGACTCCGCCAGCAAGCCAGCGCCCAGAGCGCCGGGGACTCCACCGGAACTCATTGGTTCTATTGGGATAACGACCTGCTATACAGTGAACAAAGAATCGCGGAGTTAGGGGCCAGTCGAGTGCTGGTGGTGCCCCTCCGTTTCAGAGACTTCCTACTAACTTTGGCCCACGATGTTCCCCTGGCTGGACACCTGGGCCAGGACAAAACCTACAGTCGCCTAGTGACCCACTTTTTCTGGCCGAAGATGCGGAACGACGTCCTTAACCACTGCCGGTCCTGCCCCACATGCCAGGCCAGTGGGAAGAGCGGCCGTAAGCTCAAAGCCCCTCTGCAACCCTTCCCAGTGGTCACCACTCCGTTTGAGAGGGTGGGAATAGACATTGTGGGGCCCCTGGACCCCCGCACGGCACAAGGACATCGGTTCATCCTGGTACTGGTGGACCACGCCACCCGCTACCCCGAGGCTGTGCCCCTGCGAACTGTAACAGCTCCGGTGGTCGGCCGGGCCCTAATGGGGATCTTCTCCCGGGTGGGCTTCCCCCGAGAAGTCGTCAGCGACCGAGGCACAAACTTTATCGCGAAATATATGAAGTCCCTCTGGCAACAGTGCGGGGTCACCTACCGATTCACGACCCCCTATCACCCTCAAGGGAACGGACTAGTGGAGCGATTCAACCGCACCCTCAAGGGGATGATTGGGGGATTGGAAGAGCCCCTCCGTCGCCAGTGGGATGTACTACACCCGTGCCTCCTCTTCGCCTATTGAGAAGTTCCCCAGAAGTCCCTCGGCTTTAGCCCTTTCGAACTCCTGTACGGGCACCCCGTGGAAGGGCCCCTCAGCCTAGTCAAAGAAGGTTGGGAGATGGCCCCCCTAAAGACCCCTCCAGACGTCTTCAAGTACCTCCTGGCACTACGCAATCAGACCCGGCGCTTCAGGGAGATGGCAAAAGCGAACCTCGAGGCCAGTCAGGAGGACATGAAAAAATGGTACGATCAGAATGCCTCCTCCGTCGAATTCGAACCTGGTCAACAAGTGTGGGTGATGTCCCCCACCGAACCATGTGCCTTGCAAGATAAGTGGACGGGGCCCTTCAAGGTGGTCGAACGCAAGAGCCCCGTCACCTACCTCATCGACATGGAGTCCCCCCGGAACCCCCTCCGGGTCCTCCACACCAACAGACTCAAACCACACTTTGTGCGCTCGGAACTCAGCCTCCTGATGGCTACAGACAGTGGGGCGGAAGAAGACTCCGAGCCCCTCCCTGATCTCCTGAGGACCCAGGAGAACGACGGTTCCGTGGACGGGGTCCGGCTCTCCGATGCCCTCACCCCAGAGCAACGCCAGGGCTGCCGGGACCTCCTGCTGCGGTTCGCTACACTGTTTTCCCTCATCCCAGGGATCACCCCTTGGTGCTTGCACGACGTGGACACCGGGGACAGTCCCCCTATCCGACACCGGGCCTACCGCGTGCCAGATCGGGTACGGGCCTGCATCCAAGAGGAAGTATCCAAGATGCTCACGCTCGGGGTCATCGAGCCCTCGGACAGCCCCTGGCCAGCCCGGTCGTACTGGTCCCCAAAGCCGCTGCCCCCGGCACCACTCCTGAACTGCGATTCTGCGTCGACTATCGGGGCTTGAACGCTGTCACCCGGACCGACGCTCATCCTATCCCCCGAGCGGATGAGTTGATCGACCGCCTGGGGGCCGCCCGCTACCTCAGCATCTTCGACCTAACAGCGGGCTACTGGCAGATCGGTCTCACACCCCGGGCCCAGGAACGGTCCGCCTTCTCTACCCCCGATGGCCACTACCACTTCAAGGTCATGCCCTTCGGCATGAAGAATGCCCCCGCTACTTTTCAACGTCTAGTGAACCAGGTCTTGGCGGGGCTCGAAGAATTCAGCGCCGCCTACCTGGACGATATCGCTGTATACAGCCGCCACTGGTCCGACCACCTTCACCACCTCCAAGAGGTCCTCCAGGCCCTCCAGCGGGCCGGCCTCACGATTAAGGCCGGCAAGTGCCAAATTGGTCAAGGGTCCGTGACCTACCTCGGACACCAGGTGGGAAGCGGTCTGGTGGCCCCGCTGCAACTTAAAATTGCTGCCATCCAGTCCTGGCAGCCCCCGTCACGCAGACCGAGGTCCGAGCCTTCTTGGGACTCACCGGCTACTACCGGCGGTTCGTGAAGGACTATGGCAGCATTGTGGGGCCCCTCACGGGTCTCACGTCCAAAAACCACCCGAAGCGGATTAACTGGACCCCCGACTGTCAAGCGGCCTTCGAGAAGCTGAAGGCCGCCCTGTGCACCGCCCCTGTGCTCCAGGCCCCCGATTACAGTCGGGAATTCATTGTACAGACAGACGCCTCCGACCACGGCATCGGGGCGGTCCTTTCCCAGCTGAACCCCGAGGGTCGTGACCAGCCGGTGGCCTTCATCAGCAGACGCCTCCTGGCCCGAGAACAGCGCTGGAGCACAATCGAGAGGGAGGCCTTCGCAGTAGTGTGGGCCCTCAAAAAACTCCGGCCCTATCTCTTCGGTACCCACTTCCGGGTGCAAACCGACCATCGACCCCTGCAGTGGCTGATGCAGATGCGGGGAGAAAACCCAAAACTATTGCGCTGGTCCATCTCCCTGCAGGGGATGGACTTCACCGTAGAACATCGACCGGGCCAAGACCACGCCAACGCAAATGGCCTGTCACGCTTTTTCCGCCTCGACGAGAAGAGTCCCCAAGAGGATGGGTGACTCTCCCCGCCTTCAGCTGGGGGGGACGCATGTTGGACAGGCCACATGAAGGGCTTGCTCCCTCCCCGCATGACAGGGCCCAAGCCCCGGCCCGCCAGGTGTTATCCACAAGAATCACCCGCACCCCGTCGCCCAACGGAACTCCTGCCCCCGGACATCCATGTATCACGGGACCGAACCACTACCGGCTCCCCCGGCCGGCTCCGCCGCCATCTTGGGCCCTGCGCCACGAGTCCGCGTGGCCTCCACCCGACCCTAACCCTGGGCCTGGCCGGCCCCGACATCCCGGCACCACCATCCACCCAGGAGGTGAACGGACCACTTGGCAGGTCAATGGAAGAAAGAAGCGTCAAGGGCTCTCCCCCGCCAGGTGCCGATCCCCATCCAGCTCCCCCAGGCGCTGGCTCCACCCCCTGCTGGGTGTCTGGACACCCTCATCCCGGACCCCCCGACCTCCAAGTGCGAGGGTCCGGACATCAAAGGGCGCCAGACCTATAACTAGGGCAGCCCCAGAGCAGGAAGGCAGTTGTATCCTGGAGTCGAGAGACACCGAGAGAACTCAGCCTTGACGGACTACTGGCGCTGCCGTAGTCCTGCCTTGTGAACTATCGTCCTGCCTGCTGGCGCTGCCGCGGCCTTCTGCAACATCCATCCTCGTCGGGACCTGCTGGCGCTGCCGCGGACCGTTGTAACGACCACCTTCATCGGGACCTGCTGGCGCTGCCGCGGACCGTGTAACGACCATCTTCACCGGGACCTGCTGGCGCTGCCGCGGACCGTGTATCGACCATCTTCACCGGGACCTGCTGGCGCTGCCGCGGCCCGTCCAAGCTAGAACACCGAGCTCGAGGATTGTGAGCTATCCACCAGACCATCTCAGCTACCAGACTGGTAACCAGACTGTCCCGCTACCCCCTTTTCCCCAACCTGAGAGACTCGAATCGAGGGGACCCCTGAGTCCAGACCTCCTTGTACCATTTAATCGTACCTTAAGAAATTGCCTATAAAGAACGCTAAATCTTCTCCCTGTGTGGTGTCTGTCTGTGGGGGGGAAGTTATTTATCTGTACGATTGCTGGAGACGGCTCTCCCCGGAGACCTCTCCCCTTGTCCTCGGCCGACCCTCCCGGTCCGTCTAACAGTGTCTAGTCTCCAGAATTGTCTGGGTTTGGTATTTCTCCCTAGATGGCTGCTAAGCCCAGGATCAAAAATGCAGGTCATTTTGTGATAGATATGTGTACACCTGTGTTTCTGGTCCCGGGCTTGCAGACATCTAGGGAACCTAAATAACCCAGACATTTCTAAAAACTAGACACCCGTGGGAATCCAGGGAGGCATGGAATATCTGTGTGGAAACGTTGTGTGATCACTGCACAGCACAAATTGTGTACCATTCAGCGTTCTTCTCAGTCTCCCAATAAAAATGACATTTTACTTGTGTGGATGGGCCAAGGGCTTATGACATGAAAGGGCCAAAAACATGTGGAGATTAAGGGGGGCCCAAGGTGGGTCCAGAAGGGCAATTTGGTTATATGTTTTTAGGCTGATGCTACTTTGAGCACCTACACAGTGAGGTATAATTTTTCTCGCCAGGCAAGGGGAACGCTGGGTGGTAGGACATTTGTGCCTGAGCTGTTATCCTACAACCTACCCACACAGAAAGTGAGGAAAATGTGACTTTGTACGTAAATTGGAGGTTTCCAGGGGATTCAAGGTAAGAAAACGCTGCAGGATCCATGCAAGCCGCTCCGCCAGCCAAGTGTCAGTACACTTATACCACCATCCACACACTCCACCAGCCAAGCACCATCTATGCACACCACCAGCCAAGCGACATCAATGCACTCTGCCAGTCAAGTGCCATCCACGCACTCTGCCAGCTAAGCGCCATCCATGCATTCTGCCAGCCAAGCGCCATTGATACACACTGTCAGCCAAGAGCTGGTCCACGTACACTGCTAGCCAAGTGCCACTCCATAAACACCACCAGGCAAGCGCCAATCAATACACATCATCATCAAGCGCGAGTCCACACATGATATTATCCAAGAGTAAGCCCACACATACACCAGCAAAATGCCAGCCAAAGTTCAGTACACGCAGACTGTCAGCCAAACTTTAGTTCACACGCACACAAACTCTCCCTGGTTTCTAGTAGTTTCAGAGCCCCCACTTGGTGGTAGATGAGACTAAAAATAATACTGAAACAACCAAAACATCTGCCTAAAAAAAGGGGAGTGACCCGTGCCTATGGTGCTTCTACCTGTCATGCCCAGAAATATATCCTTGGATGTTAGTGGGATCTCTGCCCTACCTGGAGGGGCAGATAAGGGGCTATTGCCCTGATCTGCCTTTCTGATGGGGGAAGAAATTGTTTTTGGGTATGGGGGCATTAGCATGCCCATTCTGGGCAGCCCCCACCCCTATGTATAAATAAACAACATAATCCCTGGTGTCAAGAGGGCTTTCTGCCCCGATATGCCTCCTGAATGGGCAGAAAGGCTGTGAAATTCTGGGGGGGCAGATGGGGGCAATGTCAAGTCAATTATAGGCAGCCCCACCCATACAGGCGTAAAAAGTAAAAGATCCTTGGTGCTTAGTGTTCTTTCTGCCATCCCGGGGGAGCAGATTGGGGGCTGTTGCCCCATCTGCCTTCTAGGGTGGCAGAAAGACTGTGGAATATAAAGGGGGTGTTAGGGGCATTGGCATGCCCATTTTGGGTAGCCCCCACCCCTACAAGCATAAAAACAAAAGAAATGGTGCATAGTGTGTGTTCTGCCCCCCGGGGGGCAGATTGCGAGCTATTGCCCCTATCTGCCTCCCAGGCGATTTAAAGACTGTGGGATTTGGGGGGTGGGTGGGGGAATTGGCATGCCCATTTTGGGCAGCCCCCACCCCTACAGGCTTAAAAAATAAAAACATCCCTGGTGCCTAGTGTTTTTTTTGCCCCTCCCGGGGAGGGCAGATTAGGTGTTGTTGCTCCCATCTGCCTCCCAGGGGGGGCAGAAAGACTGTGGAATGGGGGTGGGGCATTGGCATGCCCATTTTGGACAACCCCACCCCTACAGGCGTAAAATCAAAAAAATCCCTGGTGCCTAGTGTGCTTTCTGCCCTCCCTGGAAGGGCATATTGGGGCGATTGTCACATCTGCCTCCCAGGGAGGGCAGAAAGACTGTGAAATTTGAGGGGCATTGGCATGCCCATTTTGAACAGCCCCCACCCTTAAAGAGCAGCTGGCTCTTCCATGTTTGCACCTGTTCTTAAATCCGCTCTGCTGTGTCCTACCTAACTCTGCGGGGACCCACACACAGAGAATCCATGGGGTCTAGTGTGCTTTCTGCCCCCGGGGGTAGATTGGGGGCTACTGCCCTCATCTGCCTCCCAGGGGGGCAGAAAGACTGGAATTTGGGGATGGGTTGGGGCAAAAACATGCCAATTTTGGGCAGCCCCCACCCCTACAAGAGCAAAAAAGAAATCCCTGGTGCCTAGTGTGCTTTCTTCCCTGCCAAGGAACAGATAGGGGTCTATTGCCCCATCTGTTCCCCAGGAGGGGCAAAAAGACTGTCTGTGCCCAAAGTAATGGGGAAGCAAAAGCCCTTGCCCAAGGGGCCACTCCCTCCTCAATGGTGACTAGTGGTTGGATCCCTGCTTAGGGATCGTCCTCCTGAGGCGATCCCAAAGCAGGGACCCTTTTCAATGATACCCATCCCATCTGCCTCAGTGCTCAGGGGGCTGAGATTGCCCCCTGAGCACTGAGGCAGTGAAACTGAAACTGAGTTTCAGTTTCTCTGAAATGACGTCAGTGCGACATGCCCGCTGACGGTCATTTCGGAGAAATAATCAAAACACCATCTGCAGCTGGAGTAGCTCTTCCCTAGCTTGTGAGGGTGTTAGGACAAAACGGATTTCCTGTGCCATGTGCGTGGACGGGCAAGAGCCATCCAACGTTCATGAGCACTGGTGCTTGAGGACACACCGAAAGGGTTAAAAGGAATTCAATTTTTGCATTATGCCCAGTCCTCTAATTCATATAGTAGGGTGTTTTCCTCAACATCTAGTAGTGCAATTAGTCAATAGTTCATTAGATCTGTATTGTCACCCCTTGTGTAGATCAGGATTAGGATGAATCCTCTACAAGACTGTGGCACCTATGTGGGTTGTAGACATTCCTGCTGGAGAGGTGTTAAATGGTCGATCAAAAAAGCTGTGTCAGTTCTAAGAAGAGAGCTTGGCAAGCCATTGGGGCCAGGCATGCCATTTTCTCTGATGGGTTTGAGGACTTTATGAATATTGGTTTAATTGATCGTGTTGATTTAATTTTTGTAGCTCTGAGTTGTCAAATTTGCTCTGTCCACTTTACTCTAGGGTCACAATCCCCTCTCTCACAGTTTTTATTGATTGTGCAAAATTCATTTTTTGGCTCTGAGTTATTGAATTCAGACCCATGTTTTTGTGGGGGCAAGTGACCTGTATGTTTGAGTCGGTGTAAATCCTATGGACATGCTGATTACACCTTACTATAGAGACACTATTCACTTTGTCACAGGATTTGATACTTCATGAATTGATGTATTGAAAAAAATGTAGCTACATATAATGACCGAACAAAGTGCAAACACATAGCCATTCTAGTTCCATGTTTTATCTTTGATGACAAAAGTAGCTTGGGTTAAGCTTTTTCTATACTCCCTAAATGCAGTTTATCAGCGACATTTGTATTGTCCTTATTGTAAATTCTGACGCTGATCTTAAGCTCAACGTAGAGACATTCTATTTCATTGAAGACCTTATATGACTGACGCGAAAGGTTGCTCAGAAAGGTGTAGCCCAAAGTATAAATTCTGCTAAAAATGCCTGGGGCTTTATAAGAGAACCCTTTAAACATTTGAAAAGCTTGTAGTGAAGTGAGGTTGTAATTGTGTAAATAATAGTTAATTTTACTTTGAAGGTAGTCTGTGGAATTGGCTGTGAAACAGTTAATTGATTACCCACGTTAGTCATTTTAATGGCTCCTGTTGGTATGATCTCCTGTGCTGCTAATCTACAAATGAGGTCAGCAAGTGTCTCACAGAAACTTTCTTTTGTTACTATCTGGTCAGTCCAATGGAGGTTTAGGTGGAAATTGATGAGTAAAGTTGTAATGATGCAGCTTCCAATACCCAAACCATTAATTGTGACTGCTTGAAGCGAGGAGCTGCTTATGCTGAGAACAGTTGTTTCTACCTTTATTCTTGTTGCAATGTAAATTGAGAGACATCCTGATGGCTCTCAAAGTTCTTGGTTTTGATGGTTCACTGAGGCATTTCATAGTACTCTGCTATCAGGAATGGTGTCTCTGTTCATGTTTCTTACAGGCAAACTACATCCATACTTTTACGAATACTTTGATCTTCCGGTTGACTGCTCATATTCTTTAGACTAGCGATGTTCCATGATATTACTGTGCAGACATGCATGTACCATGTCTTTCTTGCATTGTTGTGGGCTATGTTAGGATAGCCATAATTGCATTGTGACATTGACCATTTGTTAAAATTGTATAGTATATCATTTGCTTTGTTACAGTAACATCGATGCATGATCTGCATGAATTGTTTTTGCCAGCTAACATATAAACTACACGATTATGCTCAAACCTAAATGACACATTAGGAAGTTTTAAAAATGAAGCAGTCTACTAAGCTGTTGTGACTGCTCAGTCAACTCCTGGCTCACCGTTAACAAAGTGAGATGTTCTGGAGTTTGAAGTCTGTCAAGTAGTATAATTGAGACATAAGTAAAGTGACATAAGTAATGTGGTATGGGCGCTATAAAGTAAGGCATGCAAGTTATATGATGTGAGTGATGTAATATAAATTATGTGATTTAAGTGATGTGATACATCGTTATACATCGTTAATTGATGTGAGAAATGTGATGTGAATGATTTAATGTAATGTATTTAATGGGATTTGTTGTGTTGTTAGTGGTGTGATACAATGTTCTTCCATAGAAGTGATGTGTAAATGATTTAAGGATTAAACATGAGTAATTTGAATTGATCAATTTGAGATAAATGCTATTTATGTTGTCATGGGAATTGATAAGGTGTGAGTAATGTGATACAATGTTATGTGCATAAGTCATGGTGTGATTTAATGTGAATGAGCTGATGCGAGTAATAGTCTGTGTTCATTTGTGTGTGGTTCAGTTTTCACTTGAAACCGATATGCATTTGTAGGACTGCATTTGTAGGACAAAGTGCAGCCTTGCAAATCCAAAGTAACAAAGACATGTTCACATGTGAAACTGGGTCTCTAACATGCATGTGCATGGTTCAGTGTGTCATGTAGAACTATGCATAAATCTGAGATTTTAGTCCCATTATACTATCTGTTACACACATTTAAACATGCATTATCTGACCTGTGTAGGTATATTGTAGTCCATTGTGTACTAATAATATGTGTAGACACAACCCCAAAACTAAATCACAATGGTATCTGTCCATTCAAAACATATTTTTACATACCAGATAATATTAGCTCATTGCTGACATGCAAGACTTTTCTTGTGATGTTGCGTGCACAAGAACATACTCACACCATGTAATGTCTTGACTAGCATGTTAGGTAATGTTGACAATGGAGATGGAAATTGCACACTGACCAGAGACCATCTAATGCAAGGCACTGCATGAAATGCATAGACATATCTTGAGAAAATGAAGCCATGAGGACTGTAGCACAGACTGTCATCTGTGTCTCCAGCTATTCATACACTCAAATGTGAAAGTGCAGCCATAGATGGACATTGCATGCTGCTTTGCAAATATCATAGACAAGTAGTGACTGCCTGTTGGAAAAGTACATTTGTGTAGCAAAACCATCATACTTGCACAAACATCACAGCAATGTGTGATGTTAGAGGCTCATCTGTAGTGACACATACCACCAATGCCAACCCTAATATGTGACACTCTGGAATGGGTCTATGTACACACATATCCAGCCATGTACAGACACCAATGTGAGTAAATAGTGCCTCCAAATTTGCTCAGGATTACTAATACATGTACAGTATAGCTACACCACACAAAAGTACAAAACGCATATCACATCACAAATAAATATTGTGCTGTTAGCCCACATACATCTCATGAAATGGTACATATATTGATCATGTATCAATAAGCGATATTAAAGAATTACGCAAACCCACATTTGCAACAATATTTTCCATTTCTGGGAAGAAAAATACTTGCAAAATACACATATACACATGAAATCTTCCAGCTCAGCCCTAGGTGTGTGAAATGTTGTCACAAAACAAGAAAACGGGCTGCAAAATGACAGGCAATGAAGTCAGTCTGTATCCTGGCACATGGAGAAGTACAGTATACTTTCACTTTCTCTTTCAGCCACACTGTTACTGTATTTTGTGAGTTGTGGAAGTTTTGGAAGGTGTCTGCTGGTCTTGCTGTATTTGAGAGAGTTCTGTGTGTAGTGTACTGTTCATACTATCCTTGTAAAGTCCTGTGTTTCTGTCCCTATGTGTTAATTGTGACTGTTTGATTGTTTTGTTGGTTGTACGTCTCTTTAAGTCAAGTAGGTAATAGGGGTTGACTGTAGTTTTTTGGGAGGTTTGCCTGGGGGAAATATTGTATTTGGGGATTTTGGGTCAGGGTGGGGAGGGCAGGATGTTGGAGGGGGCCTTCCTCTGGTTTGTTAAATTTTACGCCTCCTACGGGGTACGATGTACAAGTCCAGAAAGTGAGCTGGGAGCACATCGGTGAAAAGATGCTCAACATGTTCGTTGTGAGCAGGACTGTCCAGCAGTGGAAGCAACAGTAGCAGGACTGTGTTGGCTGTGAGGGAGACCTAATCATCATTCCATCAACCTTGGAATCATCATTGGGTTGAACGTTGGTAAGTACATGACCAACATTGTGTCACATCAAAGGATAATTATGTTGAGCATAATATACCATTTTGCAATATAGCTTGCCAGTCATGACATACTTTGCCACCCCCACATCATTTTATTTGGGTACACCTCACATGATCAACTGGCTGACAATCTCTGTGAGATACACAATGTGGCTCACCAACATGTCAAAGCCTTTGACATACCTGTTCGTAGTGGAAAAACTGAGTTGACCCTCAAAAATAATGTCTATTGAGGTGTGATAGCAGATTTTAGATGCAGGAAGCAGTGGGACAGGTCATAGTATGTTATGTCACTTAGACCGTGGCATGAATGTCCATTGGGCCACCAGTGTTAAATTGACATATGTTGAGGGTAAGACAGGCTCAGCAGATTGCAAAATATATGTAACATGGCAACACACATGACTATTCCAATGACTGAAATTGTATCATGAATCCGCCAATGATGCATCTGAATTTTGCAAAATGTGATGTCAATGACATTAATGGTACTTTCCACAATTTTTCAACAGCAGTAAGACCCTTTATCATACAAGGAGATGTGGATGCATTTATGTGCGTAGTGGAAAAGCTGAGTTGACCCTCAAAAATAATATCTATTGAGGTGTGATAGCAGATTTTAGATGCAGGAAGCAGTGGGACAGGTCATAGTATATTATGTCACTTAGACCGTGGCATGAATGTCCATTGGGCCACCAGTGTTAAATTGACATATGTTGTGGGTAAGACAGGCTCAGCAGATTGCAAAATATATGTAATATGGCAACACACATGACTATTCCAATGACTGAAATTGTATCATGAATCCGCCAATGATGCATCTGAATTTTGCAAAATGTGATGTCAATGACATTAATGGTACTTTCCACAATTTTTCAACAGCAGTAAGACCCTTTATCATACAAGGAGATGTGGATGCATTTATGGACCCACAGGTGAGTGTATCACCCCTAACTTTGGATTGTATTTGCTGACATATGCAAGGAATGCCTCAGGCCCTGTATGTTGAAGTACACAGAGTGGATATGCATCACATGAAATTTACCTCTGGTGTGATGATACTGCATGAAGTCAAGGGTAATGCACATCAGCAATATGTGATGCTGGAGGACAGAAGTGCGATTTGTGACTAGAAGTTTCAACGCCTCATATGTTCCACAAACCATAACTATGTGCAAGCACAGAGCCCATGATGTGGGTGATGTCATAGCCATGTTATAGAGCCATTCACACATCATCACAAACATCTATATACCCTGACATGATTGTGCAAGTGTTCCAGATCTACAGCACCCAATTTTAATTGGAAACTGTTGTAAATGATGATTCGTTTGTTCCAGTGAACATGTCACATCTGTTGTTGATTATCATTATGCAAAAGTGATGTGGCATTCAGTCATAAACTATTGACAAAAACCCACATACAATCTTATTGTAAGCTAACTATAATGTACAACCATCACCATATGATATTTGTCCCCATGACATCAACTGTGTCACCTCAAAACAGTGGGACATATGTACAAGCCTCTATGGCCACCACAACATCACTTTTATTGACTTTGTGGTGGCAACGGGGGTGCGCCTTATTTACAAGGCAGCGTTAAGCCACTCAATGTGGATTAACACTGCCTTGTTTATAAGGCCCCCTTTCACGCTGTGGTTAGCGTGAATGGGGTGGGCTGTGGGTGTTGCGTTAGGACATGTGTTAATAATGTCTATAATGTGCTCTTTCCCGTGACATGCTCAACAGTTCTGATATTTCACATGTTATTAGTTGGTCATCTGAATGTGTCACGCATGAAATACACAATAGCTCACTGATGGATAAGGTGCATGATGGTGATCCTTGCTCAACATTGACTAACATGTGCTCAAATCAGACAACTTAGCACTTTTGGGTGAGGGTACTTTCCTTTGCCGTACCATAAATGTGTTCACACTGCCACTATTCTAAAAGCAGTGCAGGCAAATGTGTGGTTCACATGGAGAAGCTTTGCATTCCAATTGCATCATGGCACAGAAATGTGCCGAGCTGGTTGATACTTGTACAAAATGCTTCATGCCACATATGCCCTCTTTCCTTACATGCATGTCAACATTTAGGCATTATTCCACAGATTGGCAAGTACATGTGTACATGATCCAATCTGGTTGTGTAGCTGTGGTGACATCTCCAAGGATTCACTAATCTGATGATTTTTCATTTCCTCAATTGTACTACATGAAAATCACTGTTGTGATTAGTCATCTGACTTGATTGCAGACGGTGCAGCCTACTGTCTTTGTGTAGGTAGAATGGCAGGGTTTGCTATGGGCCTGTTATACTTCATACTTACTGTACTCTCCCTGTTGGCCTTGATTGTTTTTCTTTCGCACTGCCAAATTGCAAACTGGAATCCTACATCTGTTTTCACAGCACTCTGTGCCTGCCTTGTCCAAGCACAGGAATAACCATGTTGTCATGAACATCTTATTCTGATTCTGGCAATGATGTGTTCATGATTTCGCAGGTTAAGTGTCTAGTTGCATGTGGTCTTTGATGATGTTCACATAACCTATGGCTCATTATATTATAGGTGTGGCAAATATGCATTGTGCCATCATGTTTATGGACTCGGGAAACATGTCATGTATCATTTTTATTTTTCCGATAACATGTCCCCTGAGGAGCAGCATCTGTTCATCCAGTGGAAGGAACATTATCAGCAGATCAAGTGTGTGGCTAAGTGGTACAATGCAATGGCTAAGAGGTACCGGGAGGAAAGGACTTCTGGCAGGTGGAAGTCCATTACAGACAGTACAAAGAATGCTGGGAAAAAGAAAATGGTCAGCTGTTCCATGTCCATCAGGAGCTGCTTCACATGCAGCACCCATATCTTCCACTCTCAGTCTACCTCCCTCACGGAATGCACAACAGGGAACATCCGCCAGAGTGCAAGACACAGGGAAAGGTCTGTCCTCACAAAGAGGGAGAGGAGGCTGATGATCACTTTGAACATGTGTGTGGCTCGACTTGAATGGGACAATGATGAAATCAAGCGCCACCTCATGGACATAAAGCGGGCCCTGGGGATCCCCTATTTATGGACAATGGCTGTTTAATTTCCCACCCTGTCCAGCCCTGTGTTTCTCCTCTCTGATTTAACATCCTGGTAATAGATTTAGTAGCTAGTTAGTGTTAAGTGTAGATTTAGTGTAGGATTGATATAGTGTTAGGCGTAGCTTTTAACTGTTTTAATATTCTCATTTTCATGCTTTTGATTAAGTTTCCTTTTCCTTTGGGGTTGATGTGGTTTTGGACTTGTTAATAATTTTTTTTAATAGAAACCCCTAAAAATATATCATTGTTTAGTGTGTATGTATAGTTAGTTGATGTATAAGTTAAAGTGTCTTTGTGCTGTCCCGGATGTGCCAAATGGGGGGTGATGGGTTGATATATATGTTGTTGTGTATATATTCTTAGGTAAGCTAGTTAGCTTAATGTAGTTTAAAATTAGTACAAGTTAGGTTAGTGTAGTTTAGGATTAGTAAGTATAGTTAGTTAAGTTTCTTAAGAGTGTTTTAAAAAATAAATTGCCAATGGTTGATGCTTTGTGCTCCCATTCAGTTTTACTGTGTGGACATATCCTATTGGATTGGTAGTGGATTATGACAGATGCATCCCTCCACAATCAAATAGAATGTCTCCAAATGTGATTACAGCATCTTCAAGGAACAGGGTTTCAACAAACCTCATTTAAAATGTGTTTTAAACAAACTGATTGATGTTTAGGGTAACACAGTTCATCTGGGAAGAGTTATTGATTGGCCTGTGAAAAATGTATCCATATGTGATTATTTAGCTCGGACAGATTTAAACGGGATGCACTGTGGGCATTGTGCTCTGCACAGCATTGGTTGAATTTTATGTGCATGGTGTCAGGATACTTAGTGACATCTTTGATTACACCGGTCCTCACAAAGGCTTCACTTTCCACGTGGGGATGCAGGGGATGTATGCCTAGCATTCTTCACAAATCATGACACCTCTTTACATGTTTCTACAAAGCCTTGTACATTTTGGACAATACTGTGAACAAATTGGCAAGTGTTGGATGAGGGATGTAGTGATGTGCGTTACAGGAAACCTGTGCACATATTTGAACCATTATCAATTTTTGAGCTATGATTTCTGTTAGATTTGGGGGTCTCTAGTTGGCATCGGTAGGTACCTGTGACAAATAGGGACCCTTGCTTCTAGTCAGGGTAGGGGGTTAAAATAACCCCTGCTCACTTCCTTGGTAGGTTGGCACGAGCAGGAAGGCTTATCTCAGAGGCAGTGTGTAAAGCATTTGTGAACACATACAGTAATACAGTGACAACACTACAAATGGACAAGACACAGGTTGTATTATAAAAATAAGTATTTTTATATAGACTTAACACAAGACCAAATGACAAAAATCCACAATACTGTACTCAAAGATAGTCTCTCAAATGTAATCAAATAGCTCAGTTCTCTCAAGTTGTAAATGCAACACTTTACTCTCAATGTACCTTAGAGGCGTAGTGCAAAGAAAACAAAAGGGTTGCTGGGAAGGTGATGCGTCGGTTCCTTACATGCAGGGGAGTGGATGCGTCGGTTCCTTATTGTGTGGGGAGTTGATGCATCGGTTTCTTACTGCTCTCGCTGGCACCTCGAAGCGATACTCTTCTCTGGTGCGATGCGATAAAATGGTGTCTTGTTGCAATGCGACACCGTTGGTGTGATGCGTGCACCCCCGATGGCCGTGCGGCGACTCAATGATCTTTGGAGACGTGACAGGCCCTGCAACACGCTTCTCTGGTGATGCCATGATGACCTCTGTGGAAGCGTCCCGCTTCTCCGGCGATACATCGCGCTTCGGCGATGCGATGATGACAGTGGCGGCTCGCTTTCTCGGCGATGCGATGACAGAGGCTATGGCTGTGACACGCTTCTCTTTGTTGCATCGCGCTTCCAGCTCCCAGCGACACACAGTCTCTCAGAAGGCCCAGCACAACAGCAGGCACTTCAATTCCCAGAAAGGGAATTCAGGGGGGAGCTGGTTGGTGAGGCAAGCTCTAGTTCAAGCCCTTGGAGATTCTTCTTCAAGTTGATAGAAAGCACATGCATCAACTTATAATAGGGAGAGCATATGCACTTTAGCACTGATCAGAAGTGGTAAAGTGCCCAGAGTCATAAAACAGCCAACAACAGGTCAGAAAAAATATAGGAGGAAGGCAAAAAGTTCTGGGATGACCCTGCAAAAAGGGCCAACTCCAACAATTTCCTACACCATTCCTCCTATTTATGCTCCATGGAATAATGTTGAATATGTGTCATGTTGAGTGAACTGTCTTTACATGTGTTATACCACAACACACATCTTTTTTAAACATTTTCCACCACATTGACTATGGGTAGTTCTTCTGAATATATATTTATCACAAATTGCTTGTAGACACTTCATGTGGCTTTACAGTGACATGAGTATTGTTCCCAGTCATGATCAACATCATGGGCATGGAGTAATTTTGTGTTTCTGAGACAGTGTTGTCTTACAGATCAGAGCACTGTTTAAGTCACACGTGTCAGGCCCTCACAATGCTTATCATGGACACCGGGTAATCATATTCCCTTTGTCAAATGTTCCTTGATAAGTAATGATGGCTACCCTGAACATGCATTGTTGGCACATTTAAACATTATTGGGCACAGGCAACACACATCTTAGTGACTCAATTGGTTTTATTTACATGTGCAGTAACTGAGGTAGTAGACTGGCCCAGTTCTCTGTGTAACAACACCCCGTAGTGTGAATGTCCGGGCGGAAAATGTGAAGAGTCATGTTGAGGAAGAGGCAGAGTTCAGACAGCAAGCTGATTGCAGTGTCATTGGGAACGAAACTTGCCAATCCATAACAAAGTCCAAGGTGAGTGTAGCAGAATCATTCATGGGAAAGTGGAAGCTGATGTTCCGGGGCATGATGGTAGGCACAGTTCCAAGGAGTAACAGACAATTTGACAGAGATGAATGCTACCGCTGACTTCTTTGCAAGATTGTTGATTCATCCACATCTTCCTCCATTGATGTTTCATGTGCATTCCGTGTGCGTGATGGAGGGTTGGTTGTAGCACTGTGAAGCTGGGACACTTCAGGGGGGTGAGATATGGATGTTGATGGTGCAGCAGCATTCATCTGTGCCAAAGGTTGAGGCAGCACTACAGTGATGATTAGCTGCAGGGCTTGCAAGACTCCAGCAATGTCTCTATGGTATGCAGCCATGGATGCCAAGTGTGAGGCCTACATCTGCTCCATATTCTCCATGATCATTCTCAATTGACGCAACTCCTTGAGCTAATCGCTGGAGCCACATTAACTGGACAGTTGTTCTTGTCTGTGAATCAGTACTCCAGTGATGTCAGCCATAGAATGCTGGAGAGCATGGAGTGGACTGAGGGTGCCTGTGATGGACTCTTGGTGGTTCCTAATGGGACTGAGATACCCACAGACCCCATCCAGTTTGGCCACTAGGCTGTCAAACCCACCCGCTCCTGACCAGCCATCTCCCTCTGGACCTCACTGCGTTGAAATCTTGAAAGTGGGTCATCAAGGTCCTGGTAGACAGATGTGGTGGTAGGTGGTTGCTGCTGGGTGTTTTGTGCGGGGGGTAGAGCTACCACAATGCAGCTGAATGTCCCTGCTTCCAGAGATGTGCTGCCAATGGAGTTAAGCTGTCGAGCTGTCAAGCTAATTGGAAATTTGAAATACTGCAGTTGTCTATGAGAGGCCCCAAGTAACTAAATAAGCAATACAAAGACTGTAAATTACAGATTACTAGATGAACTTTAGACTACAAAATGCGTGAAAGATAGGAAAAAAACAAAGAATCACTCCACACACATTTTCACTAGTAATTGGTTATATCAATTATAAATTACATACTTAGAAATAAAAATCAATCCTGTCTGTTGCAGTTTTTAAAAAAAAGCATTGATTAACTACAAAGTATATATGAACTGGCAATTTATGATTATAGACAATAAATGGAGATGCAAAGGCTAATGTGTCTAAAGCAAAAAATTATTAGTGTGTAAGAAAACAAAGAAATAGAGAATGAATACATGAAAATGCGATTGCTGTTAAACCTAAGAATTGAAAATGTATTTGCTTTACTGACATGAATACATTCAAAGCTATTAAACAACAGTTGTGAGAAAGATAGACGCATAGTGACCAATTTAGCTTAAAAAATACAAAATATTCAGAGTGAATCGCTATCAGTAACAAAAAAACATTATTTTTTAAAAATCAATAATGCCACTCTTTTTCTGTGGCAGATTGACCGTGCATTAAGTTTAAAACAACATTTTTTGCAAACAGATAACTTCAGGGCGTGAGGAAAGCTCTATGCCGCTAAGCGTTTTATCCTGACTCAGAGATGCAGCCGCAGACTAACATTAGTTCAAGTTGGCATGCCGTCCAGGAATCCAAGAGAATGTTCGCTTTGTTGCGAGTCTCAAAAGAAAACAACAGATTTTAATTAACTAAAGCAATCAGGGCTGGAACCGAAACCAGCCCTGGCAAACTGCTCGGCCTGCCCCCCTGGGAGGGATGAGGGGGTGCGGCTGAGCTGTTTGCAGGGGCAGGTTTCAGCTAATTTTGTTACAGGGGGCCAATATTGGTCAAGATTTGGCTCTTCGAAAAAGGCTCACAGAAACCTGGAGAACCCCCAGGGTGACAAGCAGCGCTCTACAAAAACCCACTGATTGATTGATTTGAGTAGGGACTGAAATCGTTAAGGAGTTGTACATATTCTTGACTCGGAATCAGGAGGATGATGAAAGGACTCAGGGATTGACTACTTCAATAACTACAAGAAGTGAGTATGAAGTTCCTCAGTGGGTCAAAAAACACAGTAAGAATGTTTATGTGATGTCACGTGGATAGGTTGTCCTCCAAGGAGGAGGGGGATATCCTCCTTTTGGAACTAGGGCCCTCACACACCCAGCAAGCTAGGTGTCATGCTTCATCATATGGGCCTGCTCCTTGTCGGGTCGGCGCTGCAATACCAGACGGGCACCCTTAAAGGGGCTCTTTACCGGAGATCTTTAGTTCCTTGCTGTATAGGTGCTGTGGGTATAAGGGGCCTAGTAGGTGTTGATGTAATGGTTGATGTGCAAGATAAAACAGGGGATGGAATCCTCTAAATTAATTTTATTCTGTAAGGATCCCAGCCTGGTTAAAATAATTATAAGGGGTGGCGATTATCTGGCTGTTATGTGTCAAAAAATTGTTCTACTCCTAAATCGTCGACATGTTTCTCTCCTAGTAGTCAAGAATGATCTGTGGTGATTCCTCAGGCTCAAATGAAAAGAAAAACTATCTACACCTAATGGTGAGGTGAAGAACTACCTACCACGTAATGTACCTATAGGAACGGTACCCACAGGTATAGAGACCAACCTGAGAAAGAAACAAATATATTTGAAAACATAATAAATTAGTTATGTATTTGTGATCACACAACAGTTCAATCCAAAATTCTAGATCTATATGGTGATCAAAAGGTGACACAATCAATACATGGTGATACCAGTAGTTATCACTCATGAAAATTATAGATATGCAGTGCTATAAATGTGGTAATTATAGCACACCCGTGACTCTCAATTAAAAACAAAAATTAAAAACAACATCAGTGATGAATAGGCTGTGCCAACGGTGGGGATCAGAGTTATCTAAACCTCATCTAATGTTTGTAATATCGCGCCTCATCAGTTACAGCGGGATACTAGACACATGTAGTGTTGTTTCTAACAAATGAATAAGGATAAAATAAGGGCAGTGATTAGCTGGTATGTATGAAAACTGCTTGTCGAATAATCGACAAACCCAGTTAGTCAATGACAAGATAGTGACTCTCAGCAGGGCAAGGCAGTAAGTAAGATAGAATGCCCGTCCTCCTTGTATTATTAAAAAAACCCTGCTTCTCTTAGCCTAGAGTAATGGGAGGAAATCACATAGTACTACAGACTACCGGGGTGCCCAGCAAAGTCAAGCCCCGGAGCTGCAGAACAGGTGAAAATCCCCCAGGACCCAGGGGAGTAAGCAACGTGGTTGATCTCAATCACGGTAGGGACTGAGTAGTTCTTAACTCAACCTGAACAGCCCTTGAAACAGCTTACCTCTGCCATTTTTGAAGACTGGGGGAGATTGTCAAAGCGTCTTCAATACTCACCTTCCCAGTGGTAGACCTACCCCACACCGCCACAAGCGGGATGGTAATGTCCTTCAGTGTGGGCTCGCTCTTATACCAGCCACAGCTACTGGCGGGGCCGCGGAGGGAAGCCAAATGGTTTGAGCTCTGGAAGAGTGTGTCATGTGGCATTTCTGTCAGGACAGCCGAAAAGCTAGTAAATTATGTCAGCCATCTTGGAGTGTCTGGGATGCTCATTAAAGATATGTCGGAGCAAAGAAACGATATGGTGTGACGTATTTCATGGTCTCGAATGGGGCAAAAATGTCCCGAATTTATGAAAGCTATGATATATATAGTCATTCATCACAGAAGTCCGAGGTGACTGAGTTTGTGATTCTGTTATATTAATCTTTCAATAATTAAATCTGGTAGCCTAGGGTGCGTGTATATGTTTTGATTTAAGCTAACTCGATTTCTCTCAACCCATCGGTTTGAAAATAGCGTGTTGACGTGTGTACATGGAGGATGCAGTCATTATTTGGAATAGATGCTGCCTCATCAATGACAAAGTGGTCTGGCGGAAGTAGCATTAAAGTATGGAGCAGTTTTCTCAAATGCGTGATAATCTCCCATTTCCTTCAGTAGAAACATTTCTGTCATTGTGATGAACCCCGCTAGGGGACACTGTGTAAGGCTTGGCTTATTTCTCAGTTATTGACAAGTGAGCCCCAAGGGATTCATCATTCAGTCCCTGATGGTCTGAGTCCAAACGATGCACCCATCTTTGTTCCATCCTAAAGAGGGCGGAGTGTGTTATCTGAGGGTGACATTCTAGGGTCACCTACCGTAAGCTTTCTGGAAGATGTTTACAATCTTTTAAGTATATCATTTGTTTTTTTTAAATTCCCATGACTTTTCTTCTCCTGCACAAAAGAATAAAGCACTATAACATTCACGCTTATCTTACCGGACCGCTTCAGCCAGGTACTTAAGATGGACAGATAATCCAAGATGAATGCAGATGCACCTCTCAATTTGGCAATACAGTATCATTTTTCTTTTTAAAATAATTTTTTAGAACTGTGGCATAGTCATTCCTGCATTTCTTTTTCCTCCCACAACAGATTGATGACGGTTGGCTGCTCATCGCTCAGATGAATATTGTCTGTGTGCACTGTTTGTCTTTGTCACACCTTTCCATAAATCCCCTTTCCCATCCATTCATCAAACCCTTAACGCTCTTCCATTGGGCTGTGTTATTTACAAAAAAGCAATGCACAAAATATAGGGCCTGAGGAGGTTTAAAGACCCACCTGGGACCAGCTCCCCTTATCTGGAAAAGATAAGGTTATCCCACCAATGGCTTAACTCATGTAACACTTTCCTGAGAATTACTTGCAAATTTAGTCATGAACGGCTTTCTTTCTTGAATTTGATGAGCTACGTGTCAGCAGGCACACTCCAAATGGAACTTTAGAGAAAACCAATGGCCAAGAATGCATTGCTAACATATTCTAGCTTTTACCCCAAGTCTCTCAGAAATAACTTACCATTTGGACAATTTTTGAGAGTGCAGCGGAATTGCTCAGATGGCAAAAAATTCAGGAGCCATGCAGCAGAATTACAAAATAAATGTCTCGACCCCTAATTCCCAGAGGCCTCGATACAAAGATCAGCCAAGAGATGAGGAACAATAACTGTGACTCTCTGCTTGAGGCTCAACCAGTGAAAGAACCCATAGACAGACTGCTTTGTGTGAATGCTTTCAGCAATAAGTCAAGTCTCATCCAAAAAATGCATCAACAAATATTGGAAAATTCTAAGCAAAGGAGCACTAACCCTACCCAGACCCATGTCTGCTTTCAAACAAAGTACAAACCACCGTGATAATTTGTTACACACTAGACCACGGTCCCCAAACAAAAATAAACAGGAAACCCTCGGGGGTATCCCTCCAGTCAACGGTCATTTCTAATGTAGGTCATGTAACGCATGTCCACATGGACAGAGACAAACCATGGGAGTTAAGACAACATGCAAATTGCAACTCAGATCCTTTATTCTATCTGATCACTTGTCCATGCGGGTTGAAATATGTTGGCATGACAACAAAAATGATCATGGATCATGGAACACAAGAGTACTATCCATTTTAGAAAACAAGCCACAAAATTGACAATACACACTTCTTGGTAAAAAGGCACGATGCCGACTAATTAAAATGGAAAGTAATAGATAAAACCCACAATTCCACAAACAATAACTAATGTATCCCAATACCTCTTCAAGATGGAACAATGCTGGATCTTTCGGTTATAAAGTGCAAGTCAGGGCCTCAATGATAACATCCCTTGGTTTAGTCTTACACCATCAAAGTCCCTTCAGATCACACAACTCAATGATCATTTGACAAAGAATTTGCCCCATCATACTTCCTACAACTAAGACAGTCCACCTGAACACACCACCATTAATAACCCTCTTGCCATACTATATAGTCACACGTATGCATGCAAATATACTTGGTAGATTCATTGCAAGCCTTTTTCACCCTGCTGGACTGGGTAAGCATGTCACTCCATGGCTAACTATCAAGTCACAGGCCATTAGTCCATTGATAAAGTTATAATACCAATGGCATGGAATCTACCATGGTGCTATATTTCCCATGATATTTCCGATGATACCTAGTGCTCAGTGGAAGCATATAACAACTCTCCTTCCACGATGGCATTAAAACTACAAGTCTATTGACTTTTGTAGTTCATTTTGGCTCCCACACCGTCATTGGTCCAACCGAGATGGGCAGGGCAGGTCATTCTTCGCAAACCAGTAGTATAAATTACTGTACTCATGAGTTGCTGGTTGTCCTCCCCAGGCACGAACTAGCTCCCGTGGCATAGCCCCATTAGAGGTAAGCAATAACAGCACTTTCAATCTTGTTCTTCTTTGGTTTTATTCACTACCTTTGTGATACTAATAGTCGTGATGACAAATCACGCCCAACATTGCCCCCTGCACCACATTCTAAAGCACTTTAATTATCTTTGTTGTATCAAGATTTACCCACTAGCTGCAGGACAGTAGACAGTATCAGCTGTGTAAGGCTTGTTCCGGGCCCTCCTGTTGGGGTATCGAGTCATTGAGTGCCCGTGATTTGCTTACCAACATATGTTTAGTGAGACCAGGGTGACTCCGGTTTCTATGCTTAACATTTCAGGACAATAACACCCATAACCTTTTTGATCTGCTTATTATTCACAAAAGCTACCCATCACCTGATCACTGTTACTACATCAGTGATTAATTTCCTCACAAGGAGTTTTTCCCTCTTAACCTACCATATATAACTAGGTTTCTAGTTCCTTGAGTTACTTTTAATCACAAATTGGCTGCCTTTACATTGTGGATGTCACATTCATTATCAATGTACCACTAATCTCCGTCGTGTCCCGCCTTTTTCTAGGACACAGACGCACCCTCGAGTTTGCACCGAGGTAGAGGTGCTATTCATGACCTTACACAGTGGGTAAGTTATAATTGCATACTTTGTTTATCTTTATTTCGACATACACTTTTAATACATTTTTGGGTAACAGTTAGGTATTCTAAGATTTATGGCCATTACATGTTGTATGTGGACCCACAGACACACAGTGCTGGATGTGCATGGCACATGGGTCTTTCTTGATGCATTATCTCTTTACAGGTAACATCATTACCAGTGGGGACTTATATGAGTGGCGATTCACTCCAACCACTGGTTCAGTATATTTTTTTATGGCTGATTAATTGCTATAAAAAGTAAAAAGGGTCTCTACCTATGAATTTCAGAACATACAATGTATCGTCTTTTTAGTATGTCAACACTTGGACTAAGACAACAAAAAGAAAATACAGACAATTAAATTCAGAACATAATCGAGAAACAAATTTATAAGAGTTTTATTTTTAAATTAGATCGATTTCGAAAAGATGAATTCAGTGCATTGACTGATTTGTTATTGATTCAAAAAGACTTTCAAAATAACAATGAAAATGCTAAACGGGATCCCAGACGTACTCAAACACTCACTGACTTACACATTCATACCAGAATCATTCCACACCATAAACACTAAAATCACACATTCGCATATAAAAGGTGTAAATGACCCAAAGAATATTCAATTTATGAACAAAACTCAATATGTACACAAAATCATATGAATATTCAATATCGTGTTAAGTGACAGATGTTCAAATTTGAGGAATTAGGGCTTGGGTGGGCCACATGTAGACGCCGACGCGCGTTTCGGTGAATGCACCGAAATGTTGGTGCCACCTTCCTCAGGGCGAACAGAACCAAGAGTCTTAGTATGGGTTTGTGCTGGGACCTATCAAAAGTAATAACAGTATATTAAGATAACTTAATCAACATAAAGCCTTAGTGACATTGTTCATCTAAGTCAGCAGCATATATAATACAAAGTCATTAGTCACAAGTGTTAACAGAACAACAAAGCATAATTAGAAATATTTTTCTCTACATAGAGAATTAATTAAAATGCGGGTACACTAGATATTTCAGGACACATGATCAAAAGGAATTATTCTTATCCCAAGGAAGAACGGAAAGGGAAAAGGGGGGAGAGAACATAAGGGATCGTTTGCGCTCACCTGTGAGATCACATACAGGGCATGAGCAGGATAGCTCAGGTTAGAATCAATCGATGCGTTTGCTTGAAATAATTCTGCCAAGAAAAACAAGCATATAAAAAATGAACTAATCAAGAAGAAAGGCGTCCCGAAAGGACGCGCAGACCCTAGAATATTCAAGCTGCCACAACAGGTTTTAAATCATATCAGCAAAGAAAATCCATGTAAGTTCACTTTTCTAATGAAGTAAGAGGATAAAGCAAAAAAACACAGCACAAAATACGATATGTAGAGGATCGTTTGAAGCATGCATCCATGCCTCAGGGAGAGTGCCGAGACTAAGGTGTACAAGGGCACAGATGAACATGAGGCCTAGAAGCACTAGGAAAAATAAATATACATATGTAAGCGCATTCAAAGAGGCAGCGGTAACAAAAGTTCACCTGAAGGGAAAAAGGACGCTCTCGGAATCAGAAACGAATCCCTTATCAATAGAATTCCGGGTGCGAGAAAATTTGGCTGCCGATCCTACAAAATTAGATTAAAAGATAGGGTGAGAGTGACACGGGTACATTCAGGCAGACAAAGTGAAATAATAAGGGAAACAAAATAAGATAACAATCTCTACCTGAATGAACAGGGCTTTAAAGGGCCATGGAGAAATAATATAGATACATCTTCGTGAAAGCCACGGGAAGGTTCGTCGTGATAGGATTTAAACAGGGCTATAAGAATATAGGAGAAAATATAAAAATGAAAGCGTTTCTGGCGCTATGATAAAGAGAAAGAAGGATTGCGTCTGGTTAACGTACCTGATAAAGCGCGAGTTTAGAACGTGTACTGTCAATCCAGAGGGCTCCGAGCGGGAAGAAAAAGCCTCAGGTGAAACTGATCGGTTCGGAGAGCACACACGGTGTTCAAGCGCCGTTTAAATAGGCCAATGGGCTAACGCGTCACTGGTGGTACGCGAGAGGAAAAGGATACGTCATCAGAGATACGGAGGGGGAGGAGCAAGTCTTTCTAAAAGGAAACGTAGGGCAGAAAGATAAACAGGGACTGAAGGCCGTAAATAGGTAAAGTAGTATCAATTCAACAACTGCAGAAGCAGAAAAATAGAAAAATGTTGCATTACGAAGGCAGTGATATGAGGAAAAATGCTGCAAGCAAGCTGTGAGCAAGAGTCATATACGGAGGTAAATGAAATTATGCAAACAGATAAAAAGATATGTAAAGAAGGGTGCAAATAAAATGAAAAATATTAAGGCAACCGACTACATGTTCCAATAAGGGGCATATCAAATAAGTCTAATAGGATAAGCCAAATTATACCAGAGGTAACAATGGCAACATAGTAGAAGATAAGCCTACATATCGCCTAGCACCTATATATAGTTTCCTACATTAAGGTCATGATGCATACTGTGAGAAGTTGGCCTGGTATATGATGTTCACTAGTTAAAGTGACCACCTTGTACCATGCCAAGCAACCCTTATGGTGTGGTTGTAAGTCAACCTTTTCGGACTAGCTGCCCTAGTGGTAGCGTAGGCTAAGCAGTCTTTGAGGCTAAACTCTTGAAGCGTGTTAAGCAAGCTGTTTTACCAAAAGTAACCCCCTTTTATACCAATGAAAGGACACCACACAGATATATATTCAAAATATATATGTATTTATTTCTCAAAGTAACCCCTAGTCTCTTTATGAGCACAGGAGCACAAATCGTCAAACAAGATTACAGTAGAATACACAGAAGTTGCACTTTATATGGATAGGCCCTGGTGGCCACTCAAACCATATACTAAAATAGTGGTATAAGTACCACAAACAGAAAAGGGAAAAGGCCTAGGGCCTCTAGAATCGCTGGGCCTACAAGGAGCTAACTTCAGTTAGTGACCAGGAGGTCCACGGGTTGCGTGTGCAGAGCAAATAGTCACACGCGTGCTCCCTTAGGTTTCAATGGGTGCGTAAAAAGTACAAAGTTACTGCAAAGAGGATCTTCCGGATGACCTAGGAACTTAAGATTGGAAACACAGACACTAGAGATGATTCTCTACACTTGGGCACCGGAGTGCCAGCTTTACCTCACCCACAGGAAGCGGGTGCATAGGCGTCGAAGTGCGTCGGGTTTCTTCTATCTGTTCCGTGGAGCCTGTGGACAAAGATGCTGCAGGCGGTCGGTCTGGAAGAGATGCGGTGGATCCAAGAGTGGATCGGAGATGTTGAAGACCTGTAAGCAGAGGGGACAGTGTTCACAGTCACTAGCCAGTGACCAGCGTGGCACCAGGTGGGTACCAGGCGATGTCGGGTGCAAACAGGAAGAAAGGTGTAGCTTGTCTCTGCAGCCACGTGGTCCCTGAAGGTCGACGACGTCCAGGAGTTGGGTCACGAGCTGTCCCACGCAGGCTCTCGCTGTCGGCGGTGTCGGTGACTTGGTCGAAGCAACCAAGCCTTGGCAAAAGCTATTGTTGTAGGAAATGAAATAAGCTGATGGTTCTGACCAGCAAGGTCAGAGGGACTGCTCCTTTGGAGGGGAGCAAGGGCCAGTCTGGAGCAACCAGACCAGCGGTGTATTTTGTGAAGTTCGTCGCCAAGATGGCCACTAGCCAGCGGGCCAGCAACCGGTTAGGCGCGTCGAGTAGCAAAATGCAGAAGGGACCCACGCAGATCGTGGAGATGCTGGAGGGCTCACCTTTGGTGCAGATGCTGCTCGGATGTTGGGCTTCTCAGATCCCAAGGCACAACTTGGAGGGAGCCTCGGTTGTTGCACTTGTCAGCTTGTCGTAGTCGTTCCAAGATGGCTGGCTCCACGTGTCTCGGTGCCTCCACGGGTCTCCTCTTTTCAGGGACTGTGGATCGGGCGGTTAGAGGTCTGGAGGTCCAGGTCTTGTCAGTCTCTGGGCTCGGGCTCCGGCAGGAGGCGGCGGCAAAGCAGACGTTGATTCGCTGGATGGTGCTTGCGTTAGCAAGGTGGTCACTCCCTGACCACAGGGGAGATTGGCTTCAGTCCTCTGTGCAGCAGAGCGTCGAAGTTCCCGTCTTCTTCTTAGTTTCAAGTTGATTCCAGGATGTCTGAAGTCTTAGGACACAGCTCCTACCTTTAAGCGGATTCTAGGGGCCGGACTACCTGCTAGGTCCCTCCCTAAGGGTGGGACCAGGAAGGGGGGTGGTTACACCCCCAATCCATTGTCCAGCTCGCCCCAGGCCCGGGACTGGTGTGCCCCAGGACCGGTTTGAACTGGCATATGCACCGAGGCTCCTTGTGAGCCTCAGGCATGTCTGGTTTCTTTCAAGCCCTACCTGACCAATACACAAAATCCTGACTGGGGTGGTGCACGCACCTCCCCTGGCAGGAAACCCTTTGTCCACACCTCCCAAGCTGGAAGGACTCCCAGCAGCAGGAGGGCAGACTTGTGTCTGTGGTGGCAGCATCCATTTTGTGGAGCTGAGGCTATGTCTGATTTTACCCGGGTTTCAGGTACTGTACATGTCGTGCCCCTCTAGAAGGGTGGAATGCTAACCCCGTCGCCAGAATTGGCGAGGGGTTAGTATTCCAATTCGTATGACACCTTACTCGACATGTTTTGATAAATCCAAATCAAAGTTAGCATTTAACCGCGAGGTTCATAATGCACTTAAGAGTATATGGTATGACGATATCTGGAAACAGTAGAAGGAAGTTGTTCCGACCACTGCAGACAGGCTCAGCTCATGCCAGAGCACCATCTCACATGGAACCAAGCACTCTGCCTTCAGGATTGTTAAGGCCTGCCATAGGAGTGACTTATAGGTTACCAGGTGTCCCATTTAAGGTTAGGTATAGGTATACTACACCTAAGTAAGAGGTGGTTACACCAACTTACCCCAGCTGAGTGATCAGCCAGTTGTGTCACATTTGTTAGGCCAGGCCAGGGGCGGCATAATACATGCTTCAGCCCCTGGTAGGCCTTAGATACACCAATGCCCTGGGTACCTAGTGTACACTGGTGCAGGGGCTCATAGGGTGATCCAATTCCAATAGGTTATGCACCTATGGTGCACAGTTTCAATTTAGTAGAGAGAACAGCAGGCTGGGGGTCTGATTGGCAGGCCCACAGCCTCAATATGTCAAAAACCAGTGAAGCAAAAAGCAAAAATTTGGGGTGACCATAGGATAGCAGACCCTACTCTCCTACACAACCCCCCCCAAACGCTGGGACATTAAACTAGCCTTGACCAGTCTCGTCTTCATGTCCTAAGTGGAAGTACCTGGAGAGACCATCTGCATTCCCATGGTCAGTACCTGGCCGGTGCTCCACTGTAAAGTCCATCCCCTGTAGGGAAATGGACCACCTAAGCAGTTTGGGATTTTCACCCTTCATCTGATTTAGCCACAAGAGGGGCTTATGGTCGGTCTGAATCTTGAAGTGAGTGCCAAACAAGTATGGCCTCAGCTTCTTCAGGGCCCACACCACAGCAAAGGCCTCCCTCTCAATAGCTGACCAATTCTTCTCTCTGGGGGTCAACCTTCTGCTAATAAAAGCAATGGGTTGGTCTTGACCATCTACATTAAGTTGTGACAGCAACCACACCCAACTCAGAAGCATCTGTTTGGACAATAAACTCTTTGGAGTAGTCAGGACTTTTCAGGATAGGTGCAGAGCACATGGCCTCCTTCAGGTCATCAAATGCCTTTTGACAGCTTACTGTCCACTGAACCTTTTTGGGCATCTTCTTGGATGTCAGATCATTAAGAGGAGTCACAATGGACCCATAGTTCTTAACAAACTTCCTGTAGTACCCAGTCAAGCCCAAGAAAGCTCGAACTTGAGTCTGGGTGGTTGGAGGGGACCAATCCTTGATGGATTGTATCTTACTCTCCAGTGGTTGAACTTGGCCTCCACCTACAAGGTGGCCCAAATATACAACCTTACTCTGCCCTATCTGGCACTTAGTAGCCTTGATAGTGAGGCCTGCCCTTTGCAGGGCCTCAAGAGCCTTCTTCAGGTGGATCAGGTGATCCTCCCAGGTGGAACTAAAGACAGCAATGTCATCAAGATATGCTGCGCAAAAGTCATCCAACCCAGTAAGGACTTGGTTCACCAGCCTTTGGAAGGTGGCAGGTGCATTCTTCAGACCAAAGGGCATCACCACAAACTGATAATGCCCACCTGGGGTTGAGAATGCTGTTTTGGCCTTAGACTCCTCAGCTAATCTGATTTGCCAATAGCCAGCTGTTAAGTCAAATGTGCTCAAAAACTTTGCAGAAGCTAGTTTATCTATGAGCTCATCTGCCCTTGGAATAGGGTGTGCATCTGTCCTGGTGACAGCATTAAGTCCTCTGTAATCCACACAGAACCTCATCTCTCTCTTGCCATCTTTGGTGTGAGGTTTGGGGACCAGAACCACTGGGCTAGCCCAGGGGCTCTCTGAGGGTTCAATGACACCTAATTCCAGCATTTTATGTACCTCAGCCTTTATACAGTCCCTGACGTGGTCAGGTTGTCTGTAGAGCTTGTTCTTTACAGGCAGACTGTCACCAGTGTCCACCACATGGGTACACCAGTCAGTTTGGCTAGGTATTAGGGAAAACAGATGTTGAAATGATTGTAGGACTTGCCTACATTCAGTCTGCTGATGGGCAGTGAGGTTGCCTCCAAGGGTCACTCCTTCAACTGAGCCATCTTCAGGGTTCTGAGACAACAGGTCTGGGAGAGGGTCACTCTCTTCCTCCTGTCCCTCATCTGTAGCCATGAGCAAGCCCATGTCTGCCCTGTCAACATATGCTTTTAACCTGTTAACATGGAGTACCCTGTGGGGACTCCTGGGAGTTCCTAGGTCCACCAAGTAGGTGACCTCTCCCTTCTTTTCCAGGATTGTATGGGGTCCAGACCATTTGTCTTGGAGTGCTGCTGGGGCCACTGGCTCCAACACCCATACCTTCTGTCCTGGCTGAAACTCAACCAAGACAGCCTTTTGGTCATGCCAAGCTTTCTGTAAGGCCTGGCTTGCCTCAAGGTTTTTGGATGCCTTCTCCATATACTCAGCCATCCTGGAGCGGAGACCAAGTACATAGTCCACTATGTCTAGCTTAGGCTTTTTGAGAGGTAACTCCCATCCTTCCTTCACCAAACACAGTGGGCCTCTCACAGGGTGCCCAAACAACAATTCAAAGGGGCTGTAGCCAACCCCCTTTTGTGGGACCTCTCTGTAAGCAAACAGAAGGCAGGGTAGAAGGATGTCCCATCTTCGCCTGAGCTTTTCAGGTAATCCTTTGATCATACCCTTTAGGGTCTTGTTGAATCTCTCAACAAGCCCATTGCATTGTGGGTGATAAGGGGTGGTGAACTTGTAGTTGACACCACATTCCTTCCACATAGCTGTCAAGTATCCTGACATAAAGTTGGTACCTCTGTCAGATACTACCTCCTTAGGAAACCCCACTCTGGAGAATACTCCCAGCAGGGCCCTGGCCACAACAGGAGCTGTAGTGGTCCTAAGGGGAATTGCCTCTGGATACCTGGTGGCATGATCCACTACCACCAGTATAAATCTGTGCCCAGATGCAGTGGGAGGATCCATGGGACCCACTATGTCTATTCCCACTCTTTCAAAGGGGACCCCCACCACAGGTAGTGGTATTAGGGGGGCCTTTGTTGTGCCACCTGATTTGCCACTGGCTTGGCAGGTCACACAGGAGCGACAAAACTCCTTTGTATCTTCATTCATGTGAGGCCAGTGAAAGTGAGGGACAAGTCTGTCCCAGGTCTTGTTCTGGCCTAGGTGTCCTGCTAAAGGAATATCATGGGCCAAGGTAAGAAGGAAGCCCCTAAATTGCAGAGGTATGACCAACCTCCTGGTGGCACCATGCTTGGGGTCTCTAGCCTCTGAATAAAGGAGCCCTTCATCCCAATACACTTTATGGGTACCTTGAGCATTCCCAGCAGCCTCAGCAGCAGCCAGCTGTCTGAGGAGTTCAAGAGAGGGACAGGATAACTGAGCCTGCCTCAAGTCAGCCCTTGAAGGTCCCCCTGTCCCCAGAAACTCAACCTGATCAGGTTCAAGCTCTTCAGGGACAGTTCCTTCAGGGTCCTCTAGATCAGCTTCCTGGGAAGGTTGATCATCACTCTGAGGCAGGGGGGAAGGCACAGCCTTTACCCTCCTGTTCTTCTTCTTGGTAGGTGCTTGGTCCATTGTTCCAGGATCCAAGACCTGAGGTTCAGTGAGGCACTTTTTGGCCTGTGACCTGGTCACAGCAAGGACATGTGATGATATACCTAACATCTCTGCATGAGTCCTGTACTCCACTTCTGACCATAGAGAACTCTCTAGGTCATTGCCCAACAAACATTCTACTGGGAGGTCTGCACTAACCACAACCCTTTTGAGGCCAGTTACCCCTCCCCATGAGAAGTTAACAACTGCCACACTATGTGAAGTAGTGGCATTGCTGGCATTGGTCACCAGGTAGTTCTCACCTGGTATGTACTGTCCAGGATCCACAAAGCCTGGTGTCACGATAGTGACACTGGCACATGTGTCCCTGTAGGCTTGGGCCACTTTTTCGTTTATTAAAGGAGTCTGTCTGTACTTGCCCAGGTTACTGGGGCTCACAGTCAGGGACAAATCAATGTCCCCATCACAGATCAAGACTGCCTGTGTCAGGGTTCTGTCTAAGTCAGAATCTCCTTCAGTTCCCACAGTGATTCCCACTACACCCTTTGTCTGGGGACCAACACTGCTAACAGTAGTACTGGGAGCAGGTGCCTTAGGGGCAACAGTGTTGGGGGCTCCACCCTTTTTGCAATCACTAGTCCAGTGAGTTGTATTTTTACAATGATTGCACCAGGGTTTCTTTTGACCTTCTTTCTTCTTTTTGGACTGTTGGGACCCACCCTCCTTAGCAGTAGTTTGGGGCCCTGTTGAAGACTTCTGGTCTTTAGGTTTCTGATCTCCACCCTTTTGGTCTGTTTTCTTCTGATCACCCCCTTGGCCCTGGTTCTGGTTCTTTTGCTTAACCGTGGGTCTGACCCATTTGTCTGCCTTCTTTCCCAATTCTTGGGGAGTGGTCAGCTCAGAGTCAACCAAGTGTTGATGCAGTTGCTGGTTTTGACAGTTATTTAAAATCTGTTCTCTCATCATCAAATTGTACAATCCTGTATAATCAGATACCTTACTTCCCAGCAACCAACCCTCCAAAGCCTTAGTGGCACATTCAACATATTCAGACCAGTCCTGAGTCTGTGTCTTCTGGGTGTCTCTGAACATTAACCTGTACTGTTCAGTGGTTAAGCCTAACCCATCAACTAGGACACTCTTCAGGACTCTGTAATTTCTGACATCCTCTTCTCTAGTAGTGAGGAGTCTGTCTCTGCCTCTTCCTTCAAAGGAGAGCCAGAGGATTGCTGCCCACTGGTCTTCAGGAACCTGCTGCACTTTGCAGGCTCTCTCAAGAGCAGTCATCCATTTGTGGATGTCGTCCCCACTTTTGTAGGGGGGCACAAGCTTAGACAGGTTCCTATTGTCAAAGACCCTATCTTTGTCCTTAGGGACAATGCTGCCACCAGTGGGTATAGACCCACTCTCTTTAGGTTGCCTAGCCTTGTTCAGTTTTTCTTCGATCAGGGCTACTTCTAGCTCCTGCTTCCTGATCCTCAACTGGGCTTCCTGCATTCTGGCCTCATGTTCCCTCCTCTGAGGGGTGGTCAGTCTCCTTCTGGAGTGACCTTGAGAGCCTCTAGAGCCATGGGAAGCATTGGATTAACCTGAGCGATTCCTTTGCCTTCCAAGCCCTGTGTTAAGTCCACTGGGGAGATCCAATGGGGTGAACCCACTGTCAGTCCCCAATAGCCTTAGGTTAGCTGGGCCACGTATAATACTTGGCACTGGGCTAGTTCTCCCTTCATCCTCACTACTTTCAGTATCCTTCTCACTCTCATCCTCTGTGGTAGGCATCTAAGGGGTGACTATTGGGAAGGGGAACCTCTGTAGCATCTTCAGAAGGGGGGCCTCCTGTTCCTGTCCCTAAGGGGGCTAACTGGGAGGCTTTCCTGAGAGCTTTCTGATCTTCATCAGCCTGTAAAAGCTCCCTGAGTTCAGCAGAAGTAGGATTCTTGGGCTGTTTAAGGCCCCTGATATTTGCCAACTGCCTGAGCTCATTTTGAATAAGGGTAGCAAAGATGGATGGTGCCCTCTGGGGGTCACTCTCAACAGAGATGGGTACAGTGGACCCCTCTGCCCCAGCCATTGCTCTTAAGTGTGGGTGGATGTGTTGCAATCTACCTACACTTGGGTTTACCTACTAAACCTATCTAGTAGTTGTAGTCAGAGTGTGCTACTCCCTTTGCTCTACAACAACTAAGTTCAGTAGAACTTATGTATATCTAATCTTGTTTTATATGTACCTACAGGTACCTATGTGATCTTTCAATTGGTAACCAAGAGATTACAATGGTAAAACACAGCAAGCTCAAATCCAACCGCTGCTCACCAATGTGAGAAGTTGGCCTGGTATATGATGTTCACTAGTTAAAGTGACCACCTTGTACCATGCCAAGCAACCCTTATGGTGTGGTTGTAAGTCAACCTTTTCGGACTAGCTGCCCTAGTGGTAGCGTAGGCTAAGCAGTCTTTGAGGCTAAACTCGTGAAGCGTGTTAAGCAAGCTGTTTTACCAAAAGCAACCCCCTTTTATACCAATGAAAGGACACCACACAGATATATATTCAAAATATATATGTATTTATTTCTCAAAGTATCCCCTAGTCTCTTTATGAGCACAGGAGCACAAATCGTCAAACAAGATTACAGTAGAATACAGAGAAGTTGCACTTTATATGGATAGGCCCTGGTGGCCACTCAAACCATATACTAAAATAGTGGTATAAGTACCACGAACAGAAAAGGGAAAAGGCCTAGGGCCTCTAGAATCGCTGGGCCTACAAGGAGCTAACTTCAGTTAGTGACCAGGAGGTCCACGGGTTGCGTGTGCAGAGCAAATAGTCACACGCGTGCTCCCATAGGTTTCAATGGGTGCGTAAAAAGTTCAAAGTTACTGCAAAGAGGATCTTCCGGATGACCTAGGAACTTAAGATTGGAAACACAGACACTAGAGATGATTCTCTACACTTGGGCACCGGAGTGCCAGCTTTACCTCACCCACAGGAAGCGGGAGCATAGGCGTCGAAGTGCGTCGGGTTTCTTCTATCTGTTCCGTGGAGCCTGTGGGCAAAGATGCTGCAGGCGGCCGGTCTGGAAGAGATGCGGTGGATCCAAGAGTGGATCGGAGATGTTGAAGACCTGTAAGCAGAGGGGACAGTGTTCACAGTCACTAGCCAGTGACCAGCGTGGAACCAGGTGGGTACCAGGCGATGTCGGGTGCAAACAGGAAGAAAGGTGTAGCTTGTCTCTGCAGCCACGTGGTCCCTGAAGGTCGACGACGTCCAGGAGTCGGGTCACAAGCTGTCCCATGCAGGCTCTCGCTGTTGGCGGTGTCGGTGACTTGGTCGAAGCAACCAAGCCTTGGCAAAAGCAATTGTTGTAGGAAAGGAAATAAGCTGATGGTTCTGACCAGCAAGGTCAGAGGGACTGCTCCTTTGGAGGGGAGCAAGGGCCAGTCTGGAGCAACCAGACCAGCAGTGTATTTCGTGAAGTTCGTCGCCAAGATGGCCACTAGCCAGCGGGCCAGCAACCGGTTAGGCGCGTCGAGTAGCAAAATGCAGAAGGGCCCCACGCAGATCATGGAGATGCTGGAGGGCTCACCTTTGGTTCAGATGCCGCTCCGATGTTGGGCTTCTCAGATCCCAAAGCACAACTTGGAGGGAGCCTCGGTTGTTGCACTTGTCAGCTTGTCGTAGTCGTTCCAAGATGGCTGGCTCCACGTGTCTCGGTGCCTCCACGGGTCTCCTCTTTTCAGGGACTGTGGATTGGGCGGTGAGAGGTCTGGAGGTCTAGGTCTTGTCAGTCTCTGGGCTCGGGCTCTGGCGGGAGGCGGCGGCAAAGCAGATGTTGATTCGCTGGATGGTGCTTGCGTTAGCAAGGTGGTCACTCCCTGACCACAGGGGAGATTGGCTTCAGTCCTCTGTGTGGCAGAGCATCGAAGTTCCCGTCTTCTTCTTAGTTTCAAGTTGATTCCAGGATGTCTGAAGTCTTAGGACACAGCTCCTACCTTTAAGCGGATTCTAGGGGCCGGACTACCTGCTAGGTCCCTCCCTAAGGGTGGGACCAGGAAGGGGGGTGGTTACACCCCCAATCCTTTGTCCAGCTCGCCCCAGGCCCGGGACTGGTGTGCCCCAGGACCGGTTTGAACTGGCATATGCACCGAGGCTCCTTGTGAGCCTCAGGCATGTCTGGTTTCTTTCAAGCCCTACCTGACCAATACACAAAATCCTGTCTGGGGTGGTGCACGCACCTCCCCTGGCAGGAAACCCTTTGTCCACACCTCCCAAGCTGGAAGGACTCCCAGCAGCAGGAGGGCAGACTTGTGTCTGTGGTGGCAGCATCCATTTTGTGGAGCTGAGGCTATGTCTGATTTTACCCGGGTTTCAGGTACTGTACATGTCGTGTCCCTCTAGAAGGGTGGAATGCTAACCCCGTCGCCAGAATTGGCAAGGGGTTAGTATTCCAATTCGTATGACACCTTACTCGACATGTTTTGATAAAGCCAAACCAAAGTTAGCATTTAACCGCGAGGTTCATAATGCACTTAAGAGTATATGGTATGACGATATCTGGAAACAGTAGAAGGAAGTTGTTCCGACCACTGCAGACAGGCTCAGCTCATGCCAGAGCACCATCTCACATGGAACCAAGCACTCTGCCTTCAGGATTGTTAAGGCATGCCATAGGAGTGACTTATAGGTTACCAGGTGTCCCATTTAAGGTTAGGTATAGGTATACTACACCTAAGTAAGAGGTGGTTACACCAACTTACCCCAGCTGAGTGATCAGCCAGTTGTGTCAAATTTGTTAGGCCAGGCCAGGGGTGGCATAATACATGCTTCAGCCCCTGGTAGGCCTTAGATACACCCTACTCTCCTACACATACACATTAGGGCAGTCTGAAAAAGGTTTAACAAATGGCATTCTCCCAAGGGAGGGATTCGTTCAGACCCTTGTCCTTAGATTTGAGGACAAATATCCAAAATACTTCTCGTTTCCTACGTACATTGTTACTGTCGGTTCCTCTTTGTTCGCGGATCTTTTCCAGAATCGTCCAGCGAAGGTCAGTTTCAGAGTGGCTCTTTTGAACCCAATGATCTACTAATGGGGCTCCATGTTTGGATCTTCTGATGTTAGATTTGTGCTCACCTATTCGTATCCTTACCTCTCTAGCTGTTTCGCCTACATAGGTGAGAGAGCAAGGGCATTGGATGACATAGATGTAGTTGGAAGTCCTGCAGTTGGTCATGTCTTTCATGTTGACTTTGTAGTCATTTATGCAGATATTGTCGCCAACTATGGCATGAGCACATGCATGGCAAGTCCCACACTTGTGATTTCCTTTGATGGGGGCCGATCCCTCAATAGACTTTTGCGTCCAGCTCTTAGGTTCAGGCTGTTTAGCTTTGACTATCCAGTTTCGCAAGTTTTTATTTCTGCTAAATGCAAAAAGAGGTTTGGGGATGTGGGTGATTTCCGAGTCTAGGTTGAGCAAATGCCATTGTGAGTTTACAATGTGCCTGATTTTGTTATTCATCACAGAGTGTTTAGTGACACAAACTAACTTGTCTGGCTGGTTTTGCGATTTGGGTTGAAAAATAGAGTCACGATTGTAGTAACGGGCTCTCTTGAGGGCATTCTTAACCATTCTACGAGGGTATCCTCTTTGGATGAATTTCTCTTTCATAATTTCAGCATAAACGAGGTAGTCATTGATAGTAGTACAGTTTCTACGCAAGCGTAGGAACTGACTGAAAGGTATTCCATCTTTCTGGCTTGTCGGGTGGAAACTATCGAAATGGAGGAGTGTGTTCCTGGCAGTTGGTTTCGTGTAAAGAGAGAAGCAAATTTTGGATTCCCGATGTTCAACCCAGACGTCAAGGAATTCTAGTTTGGTGGTGCTCGTGTGTGCAGTGAATCTAAGGTTGACATCTGCTGCATTAATCCATTCGATGTACTCATCTAGGGACACTTGGTCACCGGTCAAAATGAAGAAATTATCGTCAATGTACCGGGGCCAAAGACGCACCTTCTCGAAAATGAGTTGCTATGACACAGGCACTCTAACCTATACTTCACTTTGGTCCTGTTGAAAGCTATCAAACCTCCACGGAGGGTATTAGGCTGAAACATGTCAACCGTCACTTCTCTATGATAGGTTTCATTTCCTCCTGTCTGAGAATTGTTTATAGCTCTAACCTACGAACTACCTAATAAAGTTTGCTTGCGTACCTTAGAGTTTGTTTTTTATCACACACACTGATCTTCCCCCACCATCTCTCTCACCACACCCTGCTTATTTATAGGTTTTAGGAGACCTCACTTAAACACTGAAAACATCCCTGAGCTCCTCCCTCTCAGTAAGGGGGTTGTAGCCCGCACTGCAGCTAGGTGTGCAGCACTAGGAGGTTACTCTATGATGAAGCATGCCATCTATGGGTGGGTGAAGGAAACCATCCTGTAAGAGGCATACTCCAGCACTCTCCCTCTCTATTCAGACCCAGGGCCCTTGTGTGCTTTTACTTAATAATTTACACCATTCATTGATCACACCCTTGGTGGGGAAGATATGGTGAAAGCAACACCAACTCAGTGCAGGATCTTCAGTTCTACTCCTAATAGCCTACACTGTCCCCATTTACTCACCCATGCATTAAAGGTGGTTGATATTTTAGATATAGAAGATCATTCATCAGCATCATCATTCAGGCATTGTGTGTTGAATTACATAAATGCTTAACCATGTCCACTCCAGACTTTGAGTTGTCTTCACAATTGTTTTCAGTTTAAAAGAAAGTTTATTTGATATAAATATAGAAGAATACAATAATACAATACAATAGAGAATAATAATAAGAAAAAATAGAAATATAATGCATACCATAAAGAGAGGAGAAAAGGAAGAGAAGGGAGGAAAGGAGGGAGGGGGAAAGAAGATTCATATGTCTTATAATAATATAGTTAAACCAACAGGGAAAAAATATAGCATATATATCATACTTATCTCACTACAAAAGACTTAATTATATAAAGTAGAAGAAAAACAGAGTAAAATAAAACAATTGGTTAATACAAATCTAAGGATGTTTAGAAACTTCTTCTATAATTGGAACATGTCTTGGGAATAATTGAGCAGACTTATCTAAAAAATTAGTAACAGGTAAACCATAATAAGTCACGTTTAATGGCAAGTGCAATCGGTTGAACATCTGCTCTATCCAATCTGTGGTTATAACAAACACCGTACCACCAGCCCTGAAAAGAAACCAGAGAGGCATTTTTCCGTGACTTAGTTATTTGCTGAAAAGCAACAGCAATAAGTAAATCAATGATGAGAGTATTAAGAGAAGTGGAAGAGGACCATATATCTGTAACGCTACCTACAAAAATATGGGAAAAAGAAAAAGGGACATTTGTGCAAAATATTTTGTTAATTTGTTGCCATACCTTAATCCACAATTGGTGAATAGGTGGACATGTAAACAACATATGTTTAAGATCCGCAACAGGAGCTGAACAGGACCAACAGGTAGAGGGATTAAGAGGATTAATCTGATGCAATCTAGCTGGAGTAATTAAAAGTCTATTATATATGAAAAATAGCGTTTGTGTGGTATTTGCTGCCCTAGAAGTTTTTCTTAGTTTAATCCAAATTTTATCCCATACAGAGGAGGAAAAGGAAACACTAAAATCAGATTCCCAACTAGATTCTACTTTAGATTTATCCCGAGTGCGACCACTGTCTCTCAATTTAGTGTAGATTTGAGAAGCCGAAGTGGTCAAGGACAGGGAAGAAAGTGATAGAGGAGAAGGGTTGATCTGTGTAGAAGGAGACGCGAAATTATCGTATGTACTTTGAGCAGCTAGGGTCAATAATGTATATTTAGGGAGATAGGAAGAAGGAAGAGAGTAGCGTTCTTGTAAGATAGGGAAAGGGATACAGGCAGCGTCTTGGTGAGTCCATCTAAGACCAAGATGGAACCAGTCTGTCCCAAAAAAGAGTTCTATTTTTGATCCGAATATGTTTGTTATACCAAATCGGAGACTGCTTGAAACGATCTTGATCATCCAAACCATCAAGCATAAGTGAGTAAAGAATTTTACGAGCATGTTTAAGGATGGGGAGTGAACATTTCTGAGGAGTGCTAGATAAGGATAAAAATTCATCAAAAGAGAGAGGAGAAATAAAATAAGACTCAATTTCAACCCACAAAGGTAAAGCTACCAAATCGGACGCTTTCTGTGTTAACAACGAAGAGGAATTTTTGAGAAAAAAAGAGGTATGATAAGATGCAAAATCAGGAAAGTTAACTCCACCTAAATGCTTAGGTTGTTTAAGCTTGGAGAAAGACATCCTAGGTTTGTTATTCTGCCATAGAAATTTTGATAGAATAGGAAGGAATATTAATTGGAAGATAAGAAAAATAAAATGACAGGGACCAACATCATTTTTATAGAATCAAGCCTACCCCACCAAGACAAAAATAAAGGGTGCCATCGCGAAGTAGAATTAGCTAAAGTGGAGTGGAGATTGTTAAGATTTAATAATACAGTATCTTTAATAGAAGGGGTAAACCATAAACCTAAGTATTTAATCTTTGTAGGGTTCCAATGAAAAGAAGAAGACACAAAATCAGCATGGAAACAATATTTATTTAACGGAAGAATTTCACATTTGTCTACATTGAGTTTATATCCAGAAACTGAGGAAAAGGTAGAGACTTCTGAGAGAAAGGTCGGCAAGGAGGTCTGAGGATTAGAGATAAATAAAAGAATATCATCAGCATATGCCGAGAGTTTTAGCTGTTTATTACCATAAGGAAAACCAGTAATAGCTTTGTTCATCCATATTTTAGATAAGAAGGGTTCAAGTGCCAAAATAAATAAAAGGGGAGAAAGAGGACAACCTTGCCTGATACCTCTGAGAAGAGGGAAAGAAGAGGAGACAAGCCCATTGGCTAAAAAAAAGGATCTTGGAAAAGAATAAAGCAGAGAGACATAAGAGAGAAATTTTGGACCAAAACCAAACCAGGTAAGAGTTGAAAAGATAAACTGCCAATTAACCCGATCAAAAGCTTTCTCAGCATCTAAACCCACAGCAGCTAATGAAGATTTATAGGAAGAAGATTTACTCAGGACATTGAAAAAGAGACGAGTATTATCAGAGAGATGGCGACCTTTAATGAAACCACATTGTTCTTTACCTATAAGATGTGGTAGAATATTTTCAAGGCGAAGCGCAAGAATCTTCGCAAAAATCTTATAATCTAAATTGATTAAAGTGATAGGTCTGTAATTTTTGCACAATGTATGGTCTTTACCTTCTTTAGGAAGGAGGCAAACCAAAGCCTCCTGGAAAACTCCATCAGATCTCTGGGAAGATATAAAAAACTAAAATACCTGTAATAATTTGGGAACAAGTAACTTAGAGAAGTGAGTATAAAATTCTATGGTAAAACCGTCGGGTCCCGGGGCTTTCCCTTTTTTCAGTGATTGAATAGCATTAAGGATGTCTTTAGCATAAATATCCGTTTCTAAAGAAGAGAAATCCACATCCAAAGAAGGGGGTGGAGGAATAGAGGCTAGATATTGATCAATGTCAGATAGAAGAGGAGGAGATTCAGGAGTATATAGTGATCTGTAAAAGTTGGAAAATTCTAAAAGAATGTCCTCACCTCTGTGGAGTACATTATTAGATGAAGATATGATAGATTCGATCTTCGTACGTTCCTTCTTGATTTTGAGATATTTAGCAAGAAGATTGCCAGATTTATTTTGTGCACTATAGAATTTAGCACTAGATTTAAGTAAATAAAGATTCGCAGATTCAGTAGAAAGTTTGTTAAAAGAAAGTTTGGCCTTAATAAGTTCCTCCAAAGTAGACTGGCTTTTTGTTAGATAGTAATGATGTTCTAGGTTTTTAATTTGTAGAGTAAGGGTCTGAGATGAAAAAGAAGTTGCACGTTGCTTATGAGCAACAAAGGAAATAATAAAATCCCGAGAAGCAGCTTTAAATGTGTCCCATACAATTTGAGGAGACATTTGAGGAGTTTCATTCTTCTCAAAAAATAAGGAGGCAAAATCAAGAAAGGCCGGTGTGAACTTAGGATCTAACAGAAGAGAATTATTAAATCTCCAACGTCTGGTACCTTTAACAGGGGGAAGTAAATCCAAACTTAAAGAAACTGGGGCATGATCAGAAATTAGAATAGACCCTATGTCTGAGTGAGAAATGTGTTGAAGTTAAGCTTTGGAAATGAAGAGATAATCAATTCGAGATTGCGTAAAATGAGCAGGAGAAAAGTAAGTATATTCTTGTAATGTGGGGTGACAAATTTGCCAAGAATCTACAAGAGATATTTGAGAAATAGTGGAGGTGAATTGAGAATGCATAGAGGAAGGGACAAATCTAGATTTGGAGTTCCTGTCAATAAAGGGGTCAACAATCATGTTACAATCCCCACCAAAAATCAAATAGTCATCAGTGCATTGCATTAAGAAGGAAAGGATTTGAGGCCAAAATTCTTTATCGTGAATAGTGGGAGCATAAATGTTAAAAATAGTGAGAGGAATTTTGTTAATCAGTAAAGAAATCACAACCCATCTGCCGGCAGAATCATTCTCCTGTTTTACAAGCTGAACATCTAGGCGTTTATGACAAAAAATAGCAACGCCATTGCGTTTTCCTGAACCCGGTGAGGCGAAAGTATGACCTACCCAATTCCTCCGTAGTTTAATTATTTCAGTGTCAGGTAAATGAATTTCTTGCAAAAGAGCAATATCTCCTTTCAAATTCGCAATATGTGACAAAACTCTGTGACGTTTGATAGGAGAACCCAAACCTTTAACATTCCAAGATATAATATTTAACGACATTAAAATTTCATATCAAATAAATTGAAACAAATTTTGACAAAGTATACCAAGTATATATACAAAGGCAATGTAAGGTATTCAATAGTTAGTATAAAAAGATAGCAGTGAGAGATATATAAACTTATGAAAAAGAAGAAAGAGTGAAAATAAGAGAGAAGACGCTGTATACAAAGAACATAGATGAAGAATTGAAAAGAGAGATAAAAATGAAGGAGTAAGGAAAGAAAGGTAACAGAAAACAAGAAAACACAACAAAATTAACAAGTAATAAATTAATACAATACGAGGAAAACATACCACACAAGAAACAAGAGTGTCGGGGTAGGTGGAGCCACATGGGGAGGGCCAAAACATCGGGCGAGAGGTCACGGGACGAGAAGCAGACAGAGAATATCATCCAGGTATACCAAGGAACACTGGAAGCAAGGGAGCAAAGAAACCACAACCTAGAAAGGGGAAAATAAGATATAGGTTAATATAAAAAACAATATACTAACACCAAGACTTACAAAAAATGACTGAAAGATAAGAATTCACATTTGCGGACAAATTTGAAACAAATGGTAAATGATAGAAACAAAAATTATTACAGCATGTTATGATTTAGAAGTGTCCATAGAGACTCCTTTACAAGAAGTACAGCAGGATCCTCATAGTTGGTTGTTCTGTTATTATAAGTCACTTTGAAAAGACATGGATGAAATAAACCATAACGAGCATTTAGACTGCGAAGGGCTGGTCGCATATCCAGAAATTTCTTCCGACGATCAGCAGTTATTTTAGCATAGTCCTGAGCAAAAAAGAGATTAGAACCATTCCAAGAAATCCTTCCTCTTTGTTTGGCCGCCTGCAGGACTCTAAGGAGATCTGTATATTCCAAGAAATACAAAATTACTCCTCTGGGTTTCACTGAGGAAGATGCAGAGTTGGAAAGGTGACCCAAACGGTGCGCACGCTGGATATTTAATGGCGGAGACTCTGGAAGACCAAGAAGAGTTGGAAGAAAGGACTGAAAGTAGGATATAGCATTAGAACCTTCAAGACCTTCAGCCAGACCATAAATGTGTAAATTATTACGCCTATTACGATTTTCCAACTGTTCAATCTGTTGTTTAAGGTGATCAACCTCTTTATGAAGAAGAGGAACTTGCATAGTGAAGTCTTGAACAGAGTCAACTCTCTTCTCCAAAGCATCAACTCGCTTCTCAGTGTGGGACCATTTATCCTCCAAACTCTGCAAACGGATGTTAGTCTCTTCCATATAGGGCTTGAGGGCGCGAATCTCTTCAAGAATAAGTTCCAACGAAAGGGGTGAAGAAGAATGCGGAGGAGAAGGAGGATTCGCTTTGCCTCTTTTCCTAGGTGTGAAAGGGACTGAGGATGGTATTTTAGATCCTTGTTTGACGCCCGCTCGAGACGTAGATGGAGAGGAACCTTTTGCACCCGCCGGATCATTGGAGATATCGTCCACATTCTCTTGTAAAATAGTAAACGGATTGAAGTCGTCAAAAGAGGCAGCATTGGCCTGTGGAACCTCTCTACGGTTATTCCGAGAAGTTGCCATGGTGCAGAATGAAAGCAGAGAATATCCAGCAAATTTTGGAAAGTAAAATATAGCTGTGTGAAGCCACCACGTACAGGACAAGACACTCCGCCACTTGTTTCATAAAGATCAATCCAAAGATTAGTGGCTTCAAAGAGTACTGTTAGACCTGCGAAGTGACCAAGTGACAGCACTGTTGTGTCAAATTAGACCCAAGATGATCAGCTTACTTTCAAAATAAAAAATCAGCCACACAGCATGAAAATTGGCAGGAGAAGCAATACATCAGTAGCTCACCAAAAAGGATGCGACCAGCCAAAACCCATAAATATAGTACGTTAAAAATAGTGGTGCAGGCAGTCTTTGTAAGAAAAAAGAAAGAAAATAGACATTTCCGCAAGAAATAGGAATTTTTCTGAGGTAATTGTGGCAGCAAACGTGGGAACAGCGTTTCAGAGAGAAAAAAAAACAAAATGGCGGCCGCAAGTGCATCGTCGCCGATTCTGAGGCGAAAAAGATGCTTTAAAGCTCACCAGACACTGCTACTGCAGCGCACATTGTGGAGCCACATCTCCGATGTTATCAGCAGTGATTAGCGTGCAGCCACGATGCGGCAAAGCAACCTGGAGACACCTCGCCGCTTCACGCCGTCACGGAGCCTACAGACCCGGCGTCCATCTCCATAGGCGCCTAAGCCACGCCCCCCTTCACAATTGTTTCAATTGAAATATTAGCTCACCATTGCCCTGAATAATTTGTATTGGGTTTTATATTTTCATTATAAGGAATTTTTTGTTGTGTGTTCTGATCTCAACTGTTTGTAAAGCTATGATATAATAATATATAGCCCACTCTAACCCAGTTAATATTTCAATTTAATTCCCTGTGAAGTATAATCCTTCTGATTCCTTCACTGCACTAGAATGCTACTACTACCACCACCATGGCAGCTTGGGAAACCTTGCAGCCCTCACTTCATGTATTCAGAAAGAGAACTATGGCGCATTGTTCTAATGAGTTTTAGGCAATATAGGCATTGGCAACCCCCCTTAGTGGTCAATATAGTTGAAGACTGCAGAGACTGGGGGAGTAGTAGGACATGGGTACCAAATACTTAATTGTTATCTACTATCAGTACACAGGTTGCGCTAAAAGGCAGCAGTGAAAAAAGATTTAAGGCATGAATACTGTAACATAAATCTTTATTACCCGAACAATAAAAACCCACCCCTTCAACCCACCTCAATTGGCCCACCCCTTTCAGCAAATAATTCTCCTGCCCGAACCATTTTCCCAAAAAAGTGACAATTTCCAAAAAAGAAAGTCCAAACTGACTTTGTCACAACACCCACATTCACACCCTCCACCCACAACAAGTCCAACCCACCAAAACAAAAGATAAAAAAGGGGCAGAAGGGCACGACACATGGCCGTCACAGCCCAGAACCTCTTTTAGATGCCTGTCCAACTGGCTCTGCCAGGCTTCTATCCACACCAGCCTCAACAGGATGCAGGTTTGGAAAGATTAGTCAGAGGGAGGCAACAGCGAAGAATTGGCAGCGGGCGGCTTCCATCAGACTGCAGTGCCAGCTTGGAGGGGATGGAGGCACTGGGGCCTGGCTGAGGCCCTGGGCAGCTGCCCCTCCTCCTCCAGGGCCAACAGCCACAGGTACTCGGCCCATATTACCTCACGCTTCTGCTGGTGCAGCTGGGCTGCTATATCCTGGTGAGATTGACGATTCTAGGAGTATCAAGAAAGAAAAAAGACAAATTGTAACCAATTCTCTGAGCAAAAAACATGTTTAAAATGATGTAGTGGGTGGCACAGTAGCAGTTCATTAATGGTCTCCTCGGACGATTTGATTTGATGTGATTAGAGTCACAGCCATTACCGGGAAACATCCATAACCGGAACATGATACAGAATGCGTCTGCAATGCTTCTCCTGGGGATCCCCAAATTTCAATCAGAGGGAAAGCACTTTGAAGTCTGCATTGGCTGTCAGCCATGAGTCGTATTAAGTTCAAGGCCTTGTGTATTACATATAAGGCATTACTGAGTACCGGTCCTCAGTTTCTGAGGCGGTAACTGTACTGGTACTCACCAAACAGATGCCTCAGGTCAAAGGGGTGAAACTTATTCTTTCTTAGAGATTTTTTAAGTCTAAGTTGGTCGGTAGAAGTTTCACAGTGGGTTCTATGAAGCTCTGGAACACAGTCCCCATTACCATCGGAAATCTTCCCTTCTTGACATCTTTCAGGAAAGCCATTATGACCTGGTTATTGAATGAATAGTGCTCCAGCTCGCTTCTTGACTGTTAGCGCCAAGATACCGTTTGGTATTCATGTTCTGTATAAATTTATAACATAACACATAACATTCCTTAGATGAAACTAAAGGCAAATAGCAAATGCACTAACTGTCTGAAAGGAATTAAGGCAGAATAAACACAGAAGCCCTCCAGTTAAAAAAATAACAGTTTATTTTTCTTTTGAAGGATTTCCTAGTAAAAAGTACCTACACAGACACATTGTGTGGAAAAATAAAAATAAATGAACTCTCATAAATGAGGAAGGCATTATGTACTATGGTGTACAAGTATTCAATTTCTCTCTATTCTTGTGCCAAATTAATGAAGGTATGCTAGTTTATCTGGTGCCCTAGTTGTACTAGTTACTTGTACTTTGATTGTCTCTGATGTCTGCAGCTGGTGCAGCTGTAACAGACAACTATCTTATTCCAATGACCCTGCTCTTCTCCAAAATGCCTTCCAATTATACCCTGAGTACAAGGCAGAATAATATTATGAGTGAAACATATCAAGTATAAAATTAATCAGTCATGCAGACATCCTGTCTGCCATGAGTACATGATGGAAAAAGAGATGTACTGCAGTACCAGGATAGTATTAAGGAACAGGAAATAGCTTTGGCATGTTTGTCACAGACTTTCCCATCAACAAACGTCAAGCAATTATTCATTCTTTATTGCAATGTTCTTCCAGTATTCTTAATATTCACCCTTGGCTTTGATACACAACATTCACACTTTACATTCTCTCATCCAGTATTCCACTATAGAAAACCACCCATCCATATATATCCAATCCATCCATCTAAGCATTTCTCCCAAGGAATCTTTCACCAACATCCATTTACCCACCCATGCATGCTTTCCCCCATTAATCCATTATAAATTTCACCCACCCAAGAATAGTCTTTCACCCATATACCCTTTCATCCATCCTTTACCCACCCATGCTTCTTCCTTTCACCCACCCATATGCATCCTTTCGCCAACACATCTTTTCATTCATATTCCATATTTTTCGCCTGTACTTTCTCTTTCCATCCTGTTTTCTGTTTCCCATCAAACCATCATTGTTAAAGTTAATTTATGAACCTTTGTCTGTTGAGTTGCAGATAGAAGATACCATATTTACTCAACTCCCGCTGTATCTGCTAAAGAGTGGCATTCACAAGTCAATGCTCTTGCAGTGAGTATATTACTAATTGTCAAAAAGCAAGCAGTGTGACTTACCACTGCCTGTCCCTGCCACATCTGGGACTGATGACTATGCAGCTAGGGAAAAATATTATCCATTTTAGATGCCAGAAGTGCCACCTCCTAATATTTAAAAAAGAAAATACAACCACAAAACACCACTACAGTTTGGTTACTGAATCTTCTATAAAAAATATCACATTTTGTTGGTTAGAAATGTTTCTAAAGCCAGGTAGTCAAGCCAACCATAAACACTTTGTAATGGAGGGACAGAGCTATCATGAGTCTGAGTAATTAAAGACCAAAGAAGGGGTGAAAAATGGTCAATGAAAAACATATGGTCTTGACTGGCAAATGCAATGGCGTCGTCCTCCCCATATTTGCAGCCATGCTGCACCGTCATCAACTGCTAGTATACTATGATAATGATACATACACAACATTGTGGAGTCCACCATGACCATTGCCACTCGCTCGTTTTACTGTTTAAACTAGAAAAATAAAGCCTTCTCAACAAACATGCATAGAAATACCTTACTTGTGCATGCAATCTTCATAGTGGAGTACCTGACCTAAAATGGGTTATATGAGTCTTCGAGTACCACCTGTCCACAAGATACATAAGGGGAGAAGTAAATCTCACTGAAAAAAGCAGAAGAAAGAAAGCTACAGACAGACAAGCAGAGACAGTTTGAAGTCAAGTACAACAAAATTAAAATGTATAAAATGAGTAGATAGGATAATGCAGAGATAAGGAGAATGTATGGAAACAGATAGACAAAGAGGATTTGGAAAAAAATAGGAGGCAGGAACAGTATAAAGGAAAAATAATTCTAAATATGGAGCAGTAAACGTTAGAGAAATAAAAATATTACCAACAGAGGGACTTACACGGGGAAGCAGAACCATCTGCATGGGCACTCATAGAGGCACCTCCAGCTCCCTCACCCGCCTCGGTGGTATTCCTCTTGCCCCTGTATGCTGATGTAAGAAATAAATACAATTAAAAAGATTAGTGGTCCAGTTAATAATCTCCCCCAAAAATATTTTGGCATGGAAATATAGACGCAGTAGCATTGAACTTTACTAAATCAGATCTGCCATTAGTATCTTGGACCTAATTTCCGAAACATAACTCTATTCAAAATGTCCTAAACTACATTTTGGAACTACTAATAAATTGGAATGAATGATCTCGTTTCTTCTCATTTCTCATTCTCAATCTTTCAGGGCCAGATGTATGACCTGCAAAATCGCGCATCGCAAATTGCGAGTCATTTGCGACTCACAATTTGCGAGGTGCTATTTTGCATGTACAACAGTGTGTTCAAAACTGTTTGCGATTCCCAATGTTGTTTTAAATTGTGAGGCTCATGAATATTAATGAGCCTCTCGCAATTTGCGAGCCCACTGGGAATAATAGGCCCTCCCAGGGAAGGTGGCCTGCTGGGCTCAGCAGACCACCATGTCTGGGACTGCTTTTTGAATAAAGCAATTTTTGAAGGAAAACGGTATGCATCTAAAATTGAAAAGTGAAACTTTTCAGTTTCATTTTTTTAAGGTCAGGCAGTGGTCTCTGGGACCACTGCCTGTTCATTAAAAAGTATTTTCTAACATACTCACAAAGGGGAAGAGGTCTTCTGGGGACCCTTCCCCTTTGCGAGTAGTGTACCACCTACTTGAAATAGGTGGTAAACTGCAGGTGTTTTGCAGCTACAAATTCAGTCGCACAAACTAGTACATAGGATGTTGACTCGCGATCAGGAAGGGACACCCCTTCCTAATAGCAAGAGTTGCAAATGCTCTTTTGGGAGTCAGTGGCTCGCAAAACTAGAACTTGTACATGCTATTACCCTTTTTTGCAGCCATAAACAGGAGGTTCTCCCATTTGCGGCCGCAAAGAAGGGTCGTACATCTGGCTGGACCTCAGTCTCAACCCCTGTTGATGCGCCAACTCATAAATGCATGCATAATTGCATACTACACATCACTGGGAAATTGACTCTGTTTGGTACTGTACAAGCTATGAAAAAGAAAGGCACAAAGAAGTGAGACAACGCTAAATCACTAACACCAATAACTACCATATCTTAGTGACAGGACAGAGGAGTCTCTGCATAACTTCTTAGAAAATCAGCCTAAGCGATAGAGACTGAGTAGGAACAGGTAGCAATGTCGAGCACCTGTCTAGATGATGTTCACATAATATTTGTAACATAAACTTCACTTACCTGAGCGTAAGATGGCAGCATGCTTGCTATTCAGGAAAATAATATTAGCATAGAACACAACTAATAAATAATTATTGCTCACCATGCCCCACAACCTCCAAGGCATGCAGATTGAGAAGGTCCTGGTCCCTATCCAGGATGTCAGCCAAGTGGTGCGGAAGATATTGTCGGTGCGCAGGGACCCTGAGCTGCGGCGCACACTCTCCAAGTGCTGCTGACACTCCTTGAGGCCGTATCTGCTCCTAGGCCTGCCACCTGCTACCAGGGTGGATTGGAGTTGGCCCTGAATATAAAAACTAGTGCAGCCTCCTTTCACTTCAGAAAAATGGTAGGGGGCTGCACCCCTTCACGGTGCTACTGACCGCAAGGTAGGTGACTGGTGATAACAGTGGTTCGGGGGACCTGACGCTGCCGCACCCCTGCTCTTCCATGTTGCTGGGTCAGAGGAAGAGAAGAAAGTGAAACAGGAAAGAAAGAAAGAAAAAAGTAAGTAAAGAAAAAAATAAAAAAGGACAAAAGTCTCTCAAAAACACACAAAAATTTGAAAAAATTTAAAATACACAAAAACAAAGACACATGGTAAGATAAGAAATCAAAATTAAGGGTAGATAAGATTCATAGGGGTAGGATTAATAAATTAAGAACGGATTCAAAAAGTAGGCCCCAGCACCATGGACAAAACAGACACAAGTTGGCCATGCCCATGCAAACCACGTACTGCCACTCGCGCATGATTTCTGCCGCAAGAACTCCCTTTGCATTACATATGATGTAAAACATCATGTAAGCGGGAGCAACAAGCAAGTCTGTCCACTCACGGAACTCTGATTAGCACTGCAGAGTTTTTTTCCCACTTCGCCGTACTCCGCGCAGCACGACTATACAAACTCCGCCCAGTACTACTCCAGACAGACTTACTTGACCCCCTTTCTGGGCCGCCATTGACCTGGTGGTCACAGGACCCACTCAGGCAACACCAACATTTCCAAGGGTGACCTGAGCTCCAGTTCCTTCCAGGCAGCATGCTTCAGATTATTCCCTATCAGACAGTCAACAGGCATGCCAGGGCTCACAGCAACTTCCAAAAGATCGGAGACTCCCCAACCTAAATGGAATCAGAGGCCCAGGATAGTGGCTCTTCAAGTTGTCTGCTACTACAATCTGTTGGTATGTATTCCATATCACATGTTCTGAGTAGTTATACTGGCTATTGTATCCCTTACAGCCTCCACCCTCTGCTCAATTATTGTGACCCACTGCCTATACTTTGAAGTATTTGAAGGCATGGGGGACATGTTTAAAGGGCTTCTCAACTGGGTGGCGCAACAAGTGCCACAGGCCCATGATTAGCATTTTTTACAAGCTCTGATTATATGGCATACCACTCTACAAATTAAATGTGCTCATCAGGGGTGAACCAATTTAACCATGTAGGCGGGAATGACCACAAGCACTTTAACGCTGATTAGCAGTGGTAAAGTGTGCCGAATCCTAAGGACAACAAAAAACAAATTCCAATCAAAAATGAGGGAAACAGGGCAATGTTTGTGGAGAACATAGCAGCAAGTTAAGCAGCAGGTTGCTGCTGCGTTCGCAGCCGGGATTCAGAATTAGCTCTTGAAATATACTGTTATTAAGTGTGGCTGTCCAGAGCTTTATTCTAACAAACAGGATTATGGGCTTGCCAATCTCCCCTCCAGAACCCTCGGGCAAATACGACATGTGAGGCTGTATCAGGCAAAGTTGATGTAGATCGGTGGCTGAGGGCCGCTCATGAATTGAGGAAGGCACATAGAGTGACTGCAAGGATCTCACTTCAGGAAAGGGCAGCAGTGGCAAAAGAAGCACACACATATTGGCTTTTCAGCAACCAGGTGCCGAAGAGGAAGGTTGGCATCTCCGATGTTGCATTGGGGCTGAGAATGGGCAGATAACGTGTCGGGTGCAGACACACAGAAAAACAAAGGGGGCCTAGCGCCAGAGGAGTTGTGCAATGTATACCACATGAAGTCCCAGAAAAAGGTAGGCTGAATGAGGGGTAAATTTATGGATAGACAGAGACATGCAGGCAGGATAAAAGAGACTGATAAGTTTTGAAGAGCACTGTAAGGGACATTCACAAAGATTGGCAGAGAGCGCCTGCAGGGAAAGTCAAAATCGTTGCACGCCCAGAGGCTGCAGACCAAAGACTCCATGCCACTGGAATCAAGCTATCCTGGCTGAAGAGGGGTGAAACCCCGAAACCGGTCCTAGGATGCTTGTTTCCAGTCCAGGCAGGACCTGGCTTGGCAATTCGGGCTGGACTGTTCCCATGAGGCACAGGGTCAAGACTGATTTGCATATGGCTGGGTTCAAACTGGAACGGCATGGTGAGCAAAAAAACAATGGATTTAGGCCCAGATCTCTGTACTGGGTCGAATGTATGACATTGTTCTGCATTCTGTCCATCAACTGTTGTTTTTGCATTTGTCACCCCGAGTGGGAAGGGTATGCCCAGACGTGGGTCCAGTGCTCTCCATGCCACTAGAGTCAAGCTATCCTCGCTGAAGAGGCGTGAAACCCCGAAACCGGTCCTAGGATGCTTGTTTCCAGTCCAGGCAGGACCTGGCTTGGCAATTCGGGCTGGACTGTTCCCGTGAGGCACAGGGTCAAGACTGATTTGCATATGGCTGGGTTCAAACTGGAACGGCATGGTGAGCAAAAAAACGATGGATTTAGGCCCAGATCTCTGTACTGGGTCGAATGTATGACATTGTTCTGTATTCTGTCCTTCAACTGTTGTTTTTGCATTTGTCACCCCGAGTGGGAAGGGTATGCCCAGACGTGGGTCGCGTGCTCTCCATGCCACTGGAATCAAGCTATCCTGGCTGAAGAGGGGTGAAACCCCGAAACCGGTCCTAGGATGCTTGTTTCCAGTCCAGGCAAGACCTGGCTTGGCAATTCGGGCTGGACTGTTCCCATGAGGCACAGGGTCAAGACTGATTTGCATATGGCTGGGTTCAAACTGGAACGGCATGGTGAGCAAAAAAACGATGGATTTAGGCCCAGATCTCTGTACTGGGTCGAATGTATGACATTGTTCTGCATTCTGTCCATCAAATGTTGTTTTCGCATTTGTCACCCCGAGTGGGAAGGGTATGCCCAGACGTGGGTCCCGTGCTCTCCATGCCACTGGAATGAAGCTATCCTGGCTGAAGAGGGGTGAAACCCCGAAACCGGTCCTAGGATGCTTGTTTCCAGTCCAGGCAGGACCTGGCTTGGCAATTCGGGCTGGACTGTTCCTGTGAGGCACAGGGTCAAGACTGATTTGCATATGGCTGGGTTCAAACTTGAACAGCATGGTGAGCAAAAAAACGATGGATTTAGGCCCAGATCTCTGTACTGGGTCGAATGTATGACATTGTTCTGCATTCTGTCCTTCAACTGTTGTTTTTGCATTTGTCACCCCGAGTGGGAAGGGTATGCCCAGACGTGGGTCCCGTGCTCTCCATGCCACTGGAATCAAGCTATCCTGGCTGAAGAGGGGTGAAACCCCGAAACCGGTCCTAGGATGCTTGTTTCCAGTCCAGGCAAGACCTGGCTTGGCAATTCGGGCTGGACTGTTCCCATGAGGCACAGGGTCAAGACTGATTTGCATATGGCTGGGTTCAAACTGGAACGGCATGGTGAGCAAAAAAACAATGGATTTAGGCCCAGATCTCTGTACTGGGTCGAATGTATGACATTGTTCTGCATTTTGTCCATCAAATGTTGTTTTCGCATTTGTCACCCCGAGTGGGAAGGGTATGCCCAGACGTGGGTCCCGTGCTCTCCATGCCACTGGAATCAAGCTATCCTGGCTGAAGAGGGGTGAAACCCCGAAACCGGTCCTAGGATGCTTGTTTCCAGTCCAGGCAGGACCTGGCTTGGCAATTCGGGCTGGACTGTTCCCATGAGGCACAGGGTCAAGACTGATTTGCAGATGGCTGGGTTCAAACTGGAACGGCATGGTGAGCAAAAAAACGATGGATTTAGGCCCAGATCTCTGTACTGGGTCGAATGTATGACATTGTTCTGCATTCTGTCCATCAAATTTTGTTTTCGCATTTGTCACCCTGAGTGGGAAGGGTATGCCCAGACGTGGGTCCCGTGCTCTCCATGCCACTGGAATCAAGCTATCCTGGCTGAAGAGGGGTGAAACCCCGAAACCGGTCCTAGGATGCTTGTTTCCAGTCCAGACAGGGCCTGGCTTGGCAATTCGGGCTGGACTGTTCCCATGAGGCACAGGGTCAAGACTGATTTGCATATGGCTGGGTTCAAACTGGAATGGCATGGTGAGCAAAAAAACGATGGATTTAGGCCCAGATCTCTGTACTGGGTCGAATGTATGACATTGTTCTGCATTCTGTCCATCAACTGTTGTTTTTGCATTTGTCACCCCAAGTGGTAAGGGTATGCCCAGACGTGGGTCCCGTGCTCTCCATGCCACTGGCATCAAGCTATCCTGGCTGAAGGGGGGTGAAACCCCAAAACCGGTCCTAGGATGCTTGTTTCCAGTCCAGGCAGTACCTGGCTTGGCAATTCAGGCTGGACTGTTCTCATGAGGCACAGGGTCAAGACTGATTTGCGAATGGCTGGGTTCGAATTGGACCGGCATGGTGAGCAAAAAAACGATGGATTTAGGCCCAGATCTCTGTACTGGGTCGAATGTATGACATTGTTCTGCATTCTGTCCATCAACTGTTGTTTTTGCATTGGTCATCCCGAGTGGGAAGGGTATGCCCAGACGTGGGTCCCGTGCTCTCCATGCCACTGGAATCAAGCTATCCTGGCTGAAGAGGGGTGAAACCCCAAAACCGGTCCTAGGATGCTTGTTTCCAGTCCAGGCAGGACCTGGCTTGGCAATTCGGGCTGGACTGTTCCCATGAGGCACAGGGTCAAGACTGATTTCCATATGGCTGGGTTCAAACTGGAACGGCATGGTGAGCAAAAAAACGATGGATTTAGGCCCAGATCTCTGTACTGGGTCGAATGTATGACATTGTTCTGCATTCTGTCCATCAACTGTTGTTTTTGCATTTGTCACCCCAAGTGGGAAGGGTATGCCCAGACGTGGGTCCCGTGCTCTCCATGCCACTGGAATCAAGATATCCTGGCTGAAGAGGGGTGAAACCCCAAAACCGGTCCTAGGATGCTTGTTTCCAGTCCAGGCAGGACCTGGCTTGGCAATTCGGGCTGGACTGTTCCCATGACGCACAGGGTCAAGACTGATTTGCATATGGCTGGGTTCAAACTGGAACGGCATGGTGAGCAAAAAAACGATGGATTTAGGCCCAGATCTGTGTACTGGGTCGAATGTATGACATTGTTCTGCATTCTGTCCATCAACTGTTGTTTTTGCATTTGTCACCCCGAGTGGGAAGGGTATGCCCAGACGTGTGTCCCGTGCTCTCCATGCCACTGGAATCAAGCTATCCTGGCTGAAGTGGAGTGAAACCCCGAAACCGGTCCTAGGATGCTTGTTTCCAGTCCAGGCAGGACCTGGCTTGGCAATTCGGGCTGGACTGTTCCCATGAGGCACAGGGTCAAGACTGATTTGCATATGGCTGGGTTCAAACTGGAACGGCATGGTGAGCAAAAAAACGATGGATTTAGGCCCAGATCTCTGTACTGGGTCGAATGTATGACATTGTTCTGCATTCTGTCCATCAACTGTTGTTTTTGCATTTGTCACCCCGAGTGGGAAGGGTATGCCCAGACGTGCGTCCCGTGCTCTCCATGCTACTGGAATCAAGCTATCCTGGCTAAAGATGGGTGAAACCCCGAAACCGGTCCTAGGATGCTTGTTTCCAGTCCAGGCAGGACCTGGCTTGGCAATTCGGGCTGGACTGTTCCCATGAGGCACAGGGTCAAGACTGATTTGCATATGGCTTGGTTGAAACTGGAACGGCATGGTGAGCAAAAAAAGATGGATTTAGGCCCAGATCTCTGTACTGGGTCGAATGTATGACATTGTTCTGCATTCTGTCCATCAACTGTTGTTTTTGCATTTGTCACCCCGAGTGGGAAGGGTATGCCCAGACGTGGGTCCCGTGCTCTCCATGAAACTGGAATCAAGCTATCCTGGCTGAAGAGGGGTGAAACCCCGAAACCGGTCCTAGGATGCTTGTTTCCAGTCCAGGCAGGATCTGGCTTGGCAATTCGGGCTGGACTGTTCCCTTGAGGCACAGGGTCAAGACTGATTTCCATATGGCTGGGTTCAAACTGGAACGGCATGGTGAGCAAAAAGACGATGGATATAGGCCCAGATCTCTGTACTGGGTCGAATGTATGACATTGTTCTGCATACTGTTCCTCAACTGTTGTTTTTGCATTTGTCACCCCGAGTGGGAAGGGTATGCCCAGACGTGGGTCCCGTGCTCTCCATGCCACTGGAATCAAGCTATCCTGGCTGAAGAGGGGTAAAACCCCGAAACATGTCCTAGGATGCTTGTTTCCAGTCCAGGCAGGATCTGGCTTGGCAATTCGGGCTGGACTGTTATCATGAGGCACAGGGTCAAGACTGATTTGCATATGGCTGGGTTCAAACTGGAACGGCATAGTGAGCAAAAAAACGATGGATTGAGGCCCAGATCTCTGTACTGGGTTGAATGTATGACATTGTTCTGCATTCTGTCCATCAACTGTTGTTTTTGCATTTGTCACCCCGAGTGGGAAGGGTATGCCCAGACGTGGGTCCCGTGCTCTCCATGCCACTGGAATCAAGCTATCCTGGCTGAAGAGGAGTGAAACCCCGAAACCGGTCCTAGGATGCTTGTTTCCAGTCCAGGCAGGACCTGGCTTGGCAATTCGGGCTGGACTGTTCCCATGAGGCACAGGGTCAAGACTGATTTGCAGATGGCTGGGTTCAAACTGGAACGGCATGGTGAGCAAAAAAACAATGGATTTAGGCCCAGATCTCTGTACTGGGTCGAATGTATGACATTGTTCTGCATTCTGTCCATCAACTGTTGTTTTTGCATTTGCGCAAAGACTTATGACACATATCAATGTGCACACTTTACGCCCCTTTTTGAGATAGAAGCATCTTTTCTCCCTGCGCACAGTGTATTGATAAACAAGAAGGACTGCAAAACTGAAGGGCACAGATTTGGCATCCTGCTCGAAATGTGGAATAATAGAAACTGATTACATCCATATGTTCATGGTCTGCCCTCTAATCCTACCATACTGGGATGATGTAGGTAAGATCTTGAGTGACAAACTTTGAGTAAATGTCAAGGTAAGTCTTGAGATGATTATTTCTGGGGGTGTCACAAATCCATGAAACTGTGTGAAGAGAGCCGTAAGTTTTTACTTAACACTGCTGGTGAGAAGAACATTTGCAGGAAATACCTATCTAAGTCATATTCCACCAAAGCAGAATGGTTGGATTCTGTTATGTATACTTTTAAAATGGTCACAAACACTAATGGAAAGTGGTTTATTAGTAGTGATAATTAGAGACCTACCTCTGTAATAAGGCCACAAACACAATAAATGGATCAGTCAAGGTCTCAATAAATTATTCCCTTTCTCAACCCCTGGTAGCTGGTAACAGGCAGCTGGCTTAACTTTTGAGTCAGGTGTATAAAGCATTTAAAAACACTAATACATTAAATAATTCAGACACAATACACAATAAAACCAACACCAATTTATTAAAAAACCTTATATTTTTGTGAACAAATGGACATCATAATGAAAAAAATCAAATGTAGGAAACCAGAGAATAAACTTTTTCTAGTGCTTAAGCAAAAGCGGCAACTTGGTACATCTAGGCACTCTTGACGGGGACAAAGTAAAAGCTTGAGACAGAAAGCAAATTAGCCCTGGAGGGACACACTAAGTGGGAGACTGTGGTCAAAATGTAACCTTCACTCTTAGAAACTTTATTGGAGCCTTTTCTCTTGACGTTGAGCGAGGCTTCTCTTCGGGCCAATTTCTGTCAACATCTTCGGATTGGCTCAGCACAAACCCTCAGTCGACTCTTGGAAGTCTTCAGCGGTAGACAGAGAGAGGGAGACAGAGGTAGGGAGACAGAGGGAGACATAGAGAGAAAGAGAGAGAGAGCGAGAGAGAGATATGTGTATGCCGGGTCTGATGGCTCTGTAATGTAATGCAATGTAATTGTAGTGCATTTATATAGCACTCTGCACACCCCCGAAAGGGTCTCTCAGGCGCTGTGCACATACCGCTGTGGAACCCTTCCTGGCCTTTCCCTGTGAAGTGCCCACTCCTGGGCACCCCCAAGGTGAAGCCAGGCATCCTAGCGCTTTTGGGGCCGTTGTGGAGATTAAGCAAGCTATTGCCCAGAGTTGCAGAGTGGGACCCATGATTAGAATAGGCACCGAGGCGAGAATTATCGGGTCCGGGGAAATTGAGCCCAAGACCCGCCGAGGCGGGAATTGAACCCTGGTCCGGGCCAGACCTCTGCATCAGGGTCTGCCGCTCTAACCATTGAGCCACACTTCTCCACTATGATGGCTCAGTGAATGAAGGCATCTGCTGCAGGGGCCTGTGTTCAACCTCATGGTCTCAAATTTGCTTGAAAATGCACAATTTGTCCACTTTTATTCAAAATGTTCTTCCCGGGGGAGAACCCCCTTAAGTAGTACAGACTTGCTTGCTACGCTCGCTCGTTACACTGCCTTACTGTGTCCCAAAATGATGCATCTCCAAAAAGTGTGTCACCAACATGAAACGTTTGGAAAGCTGTTTATTAGGGGATCAAATATGGAGGAACAAGGATGTAGCAAAGAGCGACAACTTCCTTCATTATTGTCCTATAGTGACATTCGCCATGAATCTTGGATTCATGGCGTGGCAAGAACTAGGCCCATAAGAGTCATAATATTCTTCCTCAGATTGGTAGCATCAGGACTCCCCAAAAAGACAAAAAGGCCATAAGAGAAAGTGTTTAATGAGGGAGGCCTAGCAAAAACAGTTGTTGGAAACAGGCAAAATGTTTGGGGGATGGCCACCTTAAGGCTGACAGGTTTAACAGCACTTTTGCTTGAATTCAGTATTAGTTCTGCATGTTGGTGCTACTGCAATTATTTGTATCAACTATAGTTCTCCTTAAAGCTTCCTAACTAGATAATAATACTGTTGAGATGCTATACAGTTATTTTTCTAGTTTTGTAACAGTCAAAATTAAAATGTTATTCTCCTTTGTGTAAATGTGTCCTTTCTTTTTTGCACTGCTCTTGCACAACCTTGTTTTCTTGATGGCTACCAGCCTGGTTGGCAGCATTTAACCAGCTTTCTATGATGCTAAAACTGAAATATAGGATGAGAATTATGTAATTTTTAAAACTGAAAAGTGACAAAAATATATTTTGTGTATTGTAAAATTGTCTCCAGGCACCCAAGTGGGATTTGCATCACAGAAGGACAAGTTGCATTACGGTACATTGCACTATAACTCACAGCTTTGCATCGTAGTACACTGCATAGTAAATATGGCACTGCCCTTGTCATGAAAAGTGTTGTCAAGTAGCGCAATGTTTTCTTATGCAACACAGCACTCCATCACTTTTTGTAAAGCTGTACCATCATCTTTGTCAATAGTAAGCACATTACATGTATTTTATTATGTGTTTTGTTATTTGTTTTACATGTACTCTTTAGATGATTTGTGGGTGACAAATGTGGCAAATATATTGTCTGTAGTAAAGTCATGCATCATGCCAAACCAAGTAGCTCCTTGTAATAAGTTTTGAAAAGTCATGAAATTTCAAGTAATTGATTTTCCCTTCTCATTTTTTCTAAGGCCGTATTGTTCTGCCAATAGTTGTGTCATTGATAAGTCATTGGTGAAAATGTTGGACTGTTTCAATGATCATTTTCAGAGAGAGCTGCATTGCAAGGTGCATGCCCACAGGTAGAATGATGATACATTCTCCTGTGTTTGCAGTAGGCTTCATATAAGTCACAGAGTGATTCCTATGTACATGGACACCAACAAAGGGTGTGAAAATGTGGTGTGTTTCAAAAAAACTGTGAACTCAGAAGTGATATTCTCAGCTCTACACTATCAATGGAAAATTTGAATATTTTCTGTATTCATTTTAAACATGAGAGCAGCCAAAATTATTATGAGGACTTTCCTTTGGGCTCCTATACTATTTGTATTGTCAAATAGAAACATGCAAAAGAATTTCATATATTACTATTTCTCTACCTGAGCTTTCTAATGTTGTATCTTTTTTGCAAGTTCTGTATTTGCATGACGGTCTGTGCACACTGATGACATATCCTTTTTTCTTGTTGATGTATGGGATGTCTAGTACATTTAAATTTGTTTTAAGACCGCAAACATTTGCTGTTCATTTAGAAGTAAATATTAGTTTGAGGATTACTCTTTGTGGTACTGAAATCTGTATTGTTTGTTTTCACAGATTGATTATAAATGGTATAAACTGAAACGCCACTTCTTTATGGATTGTAAAAAAATAAATTTTAGGTAACACATGCACATTATTACCATAAACATATTCATGTAGTATTGGCAACTTTGACTTTGGATGAGAAACTTCAGGTTTTTTAACAGTTGCTTAGAGCACCGTTGCCGACAAATTGTCCATGAGTGAATGGCTTATGCATTATCATCGGATGTATAAAATAGGGAGAATTTTTTGGAGTAGTACAGCTGGATATACATGTTTGGCTTTCTTGGTGGTAGGTTTCTTGTTTGTTCCCTCAGTTGCGGAGGATGAATAAACCCTCTTAAGGACCACTGGAGTGCCTGAGTGGGAATAGGGAGTTTGGTGTTGGCTGTGCCTTCATAAGTAGCAGTTTCATGCTTTCCTTGGTGTGGCAAGTTAGAGACGTTTTAGTGTCCCAATTTGTAGTAGATAGTGTTTGTCCACAGAACGTGGATGTTAATTCTGAATCTGAAGCAGTCAGAGTTTTGAAGGCATCTTTCGCTACACCAGAATGTAGAGTTTTCATGTACAGGTGAAGCCAGAGAAAATCCTCTGGGCTTTCTGCATATCATTCTGGGATCTCAGCAGATTGTTCTGGGCTCTTGGGAGGCCAGTAATCTTGGACAACTAATCCTCTTGCCGCATAGCTGCCCCATCATGTTGTCTGTCATGTAGACCAAATTGGTATTAAAACCCAGCAGGTCGTGTACCATCGCTTCCCAACTGTGTGACTATGACTAGTTGGTCCCAGGTATTGCCTGTCCTGGCTATAGAGGAGATATTGAGTATGTGGTTGTTGTTGTATGAGCCAGGAAAAAGTAGCCACATCAGTTGTGGAGTTGTGCCACAGAGAGTTTGTGTGGGCACTGATATTTGCAATGGAGGCACAACTCTGATACATGTCCATGATCCACTGTCCTCAGAGAGAGGGAGAGATCTAGGCACGCGCCAGCCAAACCTCATGGATTTGGCTGGTCACCAATGTCTTGCTCCTTGGTTGGAGTGCTGCTGCTCCCAATGAATGCTTGGGATATTGTTTCCACAGACATAGTGGACCATTTTGTAGAATGAGATGGCTGGGATCTTTCAGTGTCACCTGAAAATGCAGGAAACAAATAGATAATTTTGCAATGTATGCTGTGGTAGTTTTTAATTTATAAGTTTCTGTGGTATGCTATTAGACATTGTTTTTTATTGATGTTTGTAGGGTCAGAAACTTCAATAATTATTTAAGCAGCCCACAGATGGAATGGAGGGGTCTTAATCTGAAAACTTTGTAAAGTGAGACAAGTAAGATATCTTAAGACAACTACTGTTGCAGCGGAGCTATTGAGACTAAATATCCACTCTTTCACTATCCCTTTATTGTTTGTAGAAGGCCAAATAGCCTGCCTGGTATGGTCGTCCTAAATATAACTGTTGGCTTTGATTTCTTGCTAAATGTTCCGACAACTTTGGAATGGGCATTTTTTGAGTGAGTTATCTAGAGTATGATGGTAACTGTTTTGATGGGTTTATTTCTGATAATGTGTTTTTTCTTCTATCATATGTAGCATTTGAGGAGATTCATGTAAAGTGTATTGCCAGGAAACATTAGATTAATTTGTACTTGACGAGAATGATAGTAGCACTGTGACTGTGGCGTATTGTGCTCCTAGCCTTTGGTGAGGTAAATGTGTATTTTGTTATGTTAAGTTGGTGGGGGCTTATCCTTTAGGTACCTTCCATGTATGAGCTTGTCAAGCCAATGTCTTTGTCGAATATATTCTGACATGTCCTACATTTGTATTTCTTGTAGGCAGCTTATCTGTTCTTTGTATTAACATTTGATATACCTCATAAATTGTTGTTTTAACCATTGTCAGATCCTATTTGGGTGTCCAGAGAGCAGGCCTCTGTTACTGAACTTCGGCTGTATGGGCTATGATTGTTTGCCTCCTCTGCCTCCTCTGTTCCTGGGTCCATCCTACTCCAAACAGGGCCAAGTAAAACCCCACCAGAACTTGACTGTCAGCAGTAACAATGGTGAGCAGTCAGAGAATTTTCAAGAAGGGTGTAGGGATATATCAGACTCAGATTTCAAAACACATTCATAAGTCCAATAAAATGTATTTTCATTTTATTGCTTGCCATCCTGTAAGGAGACATACTTTATGCCAGTGTAAAATGCATCCCTACACACACGTCATAAAGTAGCAGCTATGCAGTATGCAGGTGTAAGGCTAAAGACATCTAGGTTCAAGCTACCTGCCACTCAACCTATCCTTTTTTGTAATATAGGGTATAGTTGGCAAGATGCACCATAGTGTAGTTTCAGCACTATCCCTCAATTATTAAATAGTCTGTATCTGTATTTTCTACATACTGTCATTCATTCTCTGGGTAGCGGAAGACCACTGTGTACCTTATAATTACAGTACTCTGCTCTCCAGTGTCATGCAGTCTTCAGTGGAGTCACAAAGCTGTATCACTGTGGCCGGCAAATGCCAGCCACTTGGCAGTGTCCTGGAGGGACTTGTATCTACTTCCCATTATTCCCACTACAAAGTAAATGGATTGTTAGATGTGCAGTTTTACTGGAATGCTCCAGACACTTTGCAGTTTCCCTCCCCCTACTGATACATTATTATAGGTGAGTAGCATGTGTAACCCAGTAGTTTGTTACTGGCCATATTTAATGTGGCACAGTAGTACCTCTTTTCAGTTAGTATGTGCTATTTGAAATACGATAGCACATCTGTAATTACTTACAAATGAGAGTTGTGTTGAGGAGACTTGTGTCACAGAGTAAGGAAATGGTAGATTGTGATAACGTAGGGAATGGTGTGAGTTGTGACACATATCAGGTAGCATATGTGTGTGAATAAGACTGATTTCCATATGGCTGGGTCCAAACTGGGGTGGCATGGTGAGCAAAAGAACAATGGATTAAACCCATATCCTGGTGACTGGGGGTGAATGGTTGCATTTTTCAGCATTCTGTCCATCAATAGTTTCTTTCACTCATATTTTCATATGAGACACCATATATTTTAATACGGATGCAATTCATAGTGTACTGATCTTCTTGCTTCTGCTCATTCCCCCTCCCAATAAGTGTGCTGCTGCTAATCATCTCTCGTCTCATTTCTGCAAAGCACCAAGTGAATGACGTCAAAGATGAACAACTGTGTTAGGAAGTGTGTATTGTGAATGAAGTTTTCTTTGTGTACCCAAAGTATCATATTTAAGGACTTCAGCTGGAAGTTCCATTAAAGGCATGCTATGAGCCATTGTTTAATAAATGTTTTATTTTGTGTTAAATAACTCGGAAGTGTAGTTGCTGAGTGAATAGGTGGAAGATTTCTCCTTAAATATGTTAGTACTAGAAATGTTAAATATTATGTTGCTTTTTCTTATGTGCCTATGTAACCCTAACCATGATCATACTATGCTGAGTTTGCAGAATCTATTAATAGATTGTGTAAATTGTGAATAACAACTCTTGTTTTTGGATTGATGGAGTTCATTTTTGAGTTGTTTCATGGACTGCACTTGCATCAGCTGCTTCTCGGGTGACATTCCCTTTACCTCCAAAGACTCTGTCTATTTTTCTTTCTTATTAGATCAATTGGAGATTTTGGAATCAAATTGATCAAATAAAAATTTTGAGTATTCAAAATGTTGGGGTTCAGGTGATTGTGGACTTTTGGCACTTACACTAATATGATGGAAGTTTATCCTTCGACTGTATGTGGAAACCAACGAGAGAGAACTGAATGATGGACCCTCCTTAACCTTGGTGTATGTAGCTCCATCAGCCAAAACCCTAAATAAGGCAACTGCTTGACTGTCGCCTTGATGGATGGATATGCCCTGCCATTGGCGGAGGAATTACAGCCCATCCACCAAAATTTAACCTAGGTCCTATGTCCTCTTGTTCAGTCTGCACCTAAAGCTGAAATGTAGCATTTATTTATCAATTTATTCATTTATTATTTAATAAAGATATTTGTATTGTCAGTAAAAGGTGCAACAGAGTTCGTAACATAAAACAAGGAAAAAAATACTGCATTCTGATTGAAACGCTGAATTGATAGGGTAGAGTCTAAGACTTACCATTGAGTTGTGAATGGTGGCGGGTACTTATGTCATAAAGTGGCTGTAGTTGAAGGTTTTTCTGAGCTTTAGATTAGAGAGTAAAACAGTGGAGATTGAGAATGCAGTAAAGGGTCTAATTCTTCAATATCATTTGGAATAGATGATGCTTACTAATCCAACGGATCAGTATCACTTTTGTATTTTCAAACCATTTGCGTTGACTGATGATTTGAGAAGAAGGTAAGAAGCTGATGTATATAATATGCTTATTCTAATTATGGTGAGAAATCTGGTATATGGTTAGACTATTCCACTATTCAGCTGTTTGTATAGTTTTGTTATACATCAATTTAGTGTATGCAGCATTAGGATGACACTACTATCATTACTGCAATCCTAGACTAACGAAAGCCCACACTTCTTGAAAGCATTCACATGAAATTATGATGATATAAAATAACACAAACCTCCAACATGCAAGCAGAATGCAAACTCTAGACTATCTTTGAAACGGATAGCACTTTTCTTTAAACATATAGCTTTTTCTGAAGATCGGTAGCTCTTTGTAAAGACTCTAAAGACATTTAGCTTCTTCAAAGGATGGAGAAATTGAGATGCCATGTTCTAGCAGTAGGTCTACTCCCAGGTAATTGCATATAGCTTGGATCCTCAGTGAACACTGCAAAACCATTTTATATTTCAAAATGCCCAATATTTTTTTTAAGGATAGCTCTTGTATGGAAATGTTTGCAGATGAACAGCTATTTACTCTAACCTGGTGACTGGGTAATAAATTGTGTTGGTTAAGTAAATGTTTTAATCAATGATTTTGAACAAAAATGACAAACTCACTGAAATGGCAAGTATAATAATATTTGTGCAATTTAGAAAGTCAATTACAATTGTGAATGCTAAAAAAAAGAAACATCAGTTTATATTAAATTTGTGTAGATTTTTTTTAGGGGGGTCTTTTAGATGGTGAGTTATAAATTTACATTTTACCAAAAAAATTTGGGGATACCTTTTTTGAAGATGAAGTGTCTAAATCAAAATGTGGTTTATTACTTCCGTTGTCTATTAAGGTGTGAGTGTGCTGTAACTCTAAAATATTACACTTTAATAACATAGTCTTTGTAAAGACTATAAAGACATTTAGCTTCTTCAAAGGATAGAGAAATTGAGATGCCAAGTTCTAGCAGTAGGTCTACTCCCAGGTAATTGCATATAGCTTGGAGCCTCAGTAAACACTGCAAACCCAATTTATATTTCAAAATGCCAAATATTTTTTTTATGGATAGCTCTTGTATGGAAATGTTTGCAGATGAACAGCTATTTACTCTAACCTGGCGACTGGGACATACATTGTGTTGGTTAAGTAATTGTTTTAATCAATGATTTTGAACAAAAACGACAAACTCACTGAAATGGCAAAAAAGTATAATAACATTCGTGCAATTTAGAAAGTCAATTACAATTGTGAATGCTAAAAATAAGAAACAGCAGTTCATATTAGATATGTGTAGAATTCTTTTTAGGGGTCTTTTAGATGGTGATTTATACATTAAAATTTTACCAAAAATGTAGGGATGCCTTTTTTGAAGATGACGTTTCTAAATCAAAATATTGTTTATTAACCGAGAGCAATTATCCTACACCCAAAATCACATATAAATATTGATATGAAACTATTGCAGTTGAAACAAATTTGCTACAGCATGTTAGAGTGTGATTTCTTGGCTTGAGCTAAGTAGCCCTCCTGGCTCAGGCTTACTAGCCCGCACTTAGACCTTCTTGATGCCATCTTGTTTAAAATGGCTCCTGCATCATACTGTTTATTATGTTGTGATTGGTTTATCTCTGAATGCCTTTGTTCTCGAAAAGGCCCAGAGATTTGTTAATATTTTCAAGGACCATATGGTTGTATGCAATATTGAATTAATTCACAATTGTTCACTGTTTATGTCACTAGTTTGTTCTGACACCTCTGGTGTCATACAGCTTGTACTTTCTAAGGTAAAATTGTGATTTGTTGGATAATATGAATGATGGATTGGTGTGAGACTGATCCTTAGCACCCCTCAGGATATGTTGGTCTATAGTCATGCTAGCTTACAGTACATTTGCACCCCTAACTCTACAGGGCAACACATGTTTGTGCAACCTGAGAACATAACATCTCTGATCCCACAAGGCAATCATGGCAACAGATCTAGAACCCATTTGCACAGTTACTAATGCATACCTGAAGAGGTTCATAAGAAATACACAACATGCAGTTTCAATATTTATTGAGGCATTGTGATTCATATGTGAAATACGTGCACTGCAATATTCAATAGAAGGAAGCAAAATAATGGTGTTAGCATTACAAGAATAATGAAAAAGATGAACGATTCAATCTTTTTGCAACATACTGAAAATGATATGCTTACATACAAGTACTGTAAAATTGTGTACTCCTACCTAGCACATTGTAGCCTACTGTGCCTAAAGTGAATGGATCTGCCAAATCTCTATCTGGGTTTTTTGACTCTCCATTATCTGTGGGTAAGTGTCAGCAAGCTTCCCATCTCTTGCATGAGGTGCCAGGAATCAGCTGAGTTCCAGACTGGACCAACCTCTTAGCACCAGTAAAATGTTCCTCAGAATAATATCATCACATTTTTGATTTCATATATGAATTAACATCCTCCATGTTACCATATCAAAATCCCAGTCAGACCGCTGTTCATTATTCTATTATGATAGTTGTCCTTTAGAGTGAAGCGACCAAAAAACAAATAACAACATCTTGTGTCCTGAACGTATCACTTGTACAGAATGTTCAAGGTGTCTTGAGAAAGTGCAGATGAAATGATGTTGTAAGCAAACTGAGTTTAAAGAATATTATCCAATATGTGTGCACAAGTGAATATGTGTCAAATGTCACTGTGCTAAGGGAGAGAAGGTAACTCAAGAATATGTGCATGTAAAATGGGGATTTCTTAAAGGGGCCTAATACCTCCACATGACACCGGAGGACATTATGTCAGAAGGGTCAATTCAATATTCATGTAGTGCGTTAGTGCTAAGGTGTTTGGTGTTATATATCAATTTATAATTTGGGTTGTGATTTGTTGAAAATATAAATCTTTGCTCACACTATAATGATTTTCAAGTTTTAATACTTTCTTATGAAGAAAGTGGCTAAATAAGCCCTTGTATTTGGGGGTGAGTGAGAAGACGTTCCTAACTCCTAGGGATGCTTCCTATTTCTTCCTGATTTTGCTGCACATTTGATACTTAGGGCCTTATTTAATTCTTGGCAGTATATTTATTCCGTCATAACAGCAACTGAGTATACATACCACCAAGACTGTTTGCCACCACCAACTTTAAAATTAGGCTGAGCGTAGGTTTTATCATAGCACAGATCACCGTGATTAAAACCCTCTGACGGAGCTATAGAGTAAAAACCATTGGAGGCAGACCTCTCATTCCACCCTCCTGATTTAGATGGGCAGAGTAAGGTCACTTTTCACTGCCCATCACCACCAGGAATACCCTGGCAGTAAGGGGCAGTGAAAACTCCTAAATGCTTCTGTCGCCATAGGAGAGATTCCCATGATGAGGGGAGCATTTTCTTTTTAATTTTCATCCTCCTTTTGGATTTTTTTTTTAAAAGAAAAAAGAAAACAGTTGGGTGCATAGCTCCATCATGTTGATGGAGCCTCACACAACTTCAAAAAGCATTGACTGGAACTGCTGCGACTATCGTTTTTCTCATTCTTTAAGTAATGTCTGCCTGCTTTGTGATCATTCCTCAATTTGGTGGGGGCACCTCTGTCAAGTTGACAGAGTAATTGACTCTGTCTCCCTGATGGAGAAATGGTCTGCCCATCTACAAATAAATCAGGCCCTATGCCTATTTCTAATTTTATCTTTTATACTAAATTGTTCTTTTTACTGGGAACCTTCATGGCAAAGACTTTTTTCTTTTAAATGAGAATATTGCTGCATCTGCATTTTAAATGTCTGTTTTATATCCTTTTTAATATATGTAATAAACCTTCATGGTTTTTCTAAACTCCACTCTGCTTCAATGTCAGAGGTGAACTTTGCCCCCAATCCACCAAAGTTATTAAAGTGTAATATTTTAGAGTTACAGTATGCTCACACCTTAATAGACAACCGAAGTACTAGAGAAAAAAAAGGTATCTATATTCCAGAGAAAGATGCACTAAATGTTCACAAGAATGGTACATAAAAAGCCACATGATTATAAAAGTTTTGAAAGCGTCCTTCTGGGAGCAACATTATCTTAACTTAAGAGACGCCCTTCTGTTAAGTACCTTGATCCATCAACTATAGATTAAATCTAAATATTTTAAGGATCTTTAGCATTTAAAAATGTAATGCGTATTAACCTATATTTTGCATCAAACTTTTCTAATCAAACTCTGTGCTCTCTGATTGTATCCAATTCCATCAAGAGGTTTTTTTGGCTCTTCTTAGAGTGATCACAATTAGTGATGGCTCGAGAAGAGAAAGCTGCTTAAGTCCACTATCAATACATATAAGTGCACAACAAGTTAATATTTGTTATCCAGTGGTAATTACACACTTTCCCAAATCTCCTTCATGAACGTGGTGGTGCAAATTATAAAACAGTTGCATGAAAATTGCGATTCTCCTATTACCATGACTAGAGAATCTGGATTTCATTAAAGACACGGAGGCTAAAATTATGCATATTTCTTTTAATGCAGAACTCCAAGCCGCATACATCATAAAGCAAAAGTTCCAGAACGTGAACAACAATAAAAGGCATGAGCCCATAGCAATCTGCCTCTTTTAAATGAAGTGTAGAGCAGGATAAGTTCCAGGGAAGGAATAGATAACTTCGATAATCAACAGTGAAAAGACTTGAACAGTAGTGAAGAACATCCGAGCATCAGCAACATCCGAGCATCAGCAACTTGAAGATTAAGAAAGATTATCTGTAAAAAGAGAGATATGCAAGTAAATCTTGAATAAAGAAGGATGAAGAAAGGAAGCAAAACAAAATTGGTTAGGCATAGGTAAAACAAAAGACATTCAACAAAGAATAAAATGACATTCATCAATAGAATTCTCAATATGTACTGAATGAACAACATCATAAAAAGTATGAACTTAAAAATATAATTAATGCTAAAAGAGTCAAAGGGAAGCGGAGGGGGGGATAATGTTAGCCTCCGTGTCTTTATTGAAATCCAGATTTTCTAGTCATGGTAATAGGAGAATCGCAATTTCATTACAAGACCGGAGGCTACCATTATGCATGTTGGTAGCCTTGTAAGACTCCATCAGACATATGAGAAATTGGTTTGCAATAATGGAGAGCAAAGGTACTAGCATTGGACCAATCGGCAGCTTTGAGAATATCGTCCAACTTACCTCCGGACCAGAAGGACTTACTGGCCATGGCACCCCGGATGGAATGGGGTTTGAATAAATTAAGATCTATACCTGCCAAGCTCATGGCAGTTTTAACCCATCTAGCGATAGAAGCAGAGGAGATAGCTTTGTGAGGTCTAATGAAGGAGATAAGAAGTTGATTAACGCCAGGGGGGCGAAGAGGATTCATTCTGCGGTCGTACTCTTTCAGACAATCAACGACACAAAGTTTTGGACACGAGTCAAAGCCCGTATAAAAAATAGAGTCAGACATCGTCTTGGTTCTTCTAAATATATCAAAATTGACCCCAAACATGTTGTAGTATCTATTGGAGATGTCGAGGGCCTTAACATCCGAGACCCTACGGCAAGAGACTAGGCAAAGAAGGGTTGCGAGTTTAATAGAAAGCTTCTTATTATTCAAGAGTGTATTATCAGGCCAATTTGAAAAGAGATTGAGGATCAAATTCACATCCCATAGAGATTGATATCTAGGCTTAGGAGGTCTCCTAAGTCTAATACTTTTGAGAACTCTACAAATGATGTTATTTTTACCAACGGTCTTACCATTAACAAGAGCGTGACCAGCAGAGATAGCAGATCTATAACAATTGATAGATCTATAACTAAGTCCTCTTTCGAATTGTTCCACGAGGAAGTTAACTATGTCAACAATAGGTGCCTCCACGGAATCCAGGTTCCTCTCCAGGCACCAACGAACCCATAATTTCCAGATGTTAATATACCGGTAGTGAGTACCGGGAGCCCAGGATTCTCCGAGGAGAGTAGAAGCTGTTGACGAAAGTCCTGAGAGATGGTTGGATCGCTTGACACTCTCCAGGCAAGAAGGTTCAAACTCCCGGAATGAACCAGGGGATGAATTCGGCCGTCTACGTCTGTAAGGAGGTCCCTGAGGGGAGGAATCAGGAAGGGAAGGTCGTAGGCAAGCTCCAGCGTTGTTGGAAACCAGGCTTGGGAGGGCCAGAAGGGAGTGATTAGGACGATGGAACAGCGTTCGTGTCTGATTTTCTGGAGAACCCTCTGAATCATGGAGAAATGAGGGAAAGCATAACCCTTGGTTCCAATCCAGGGTTGGAGAAAGGCATTTACTGCTAGAGCACCCGGGTCTGGCATCCAGCTGAAGTAGTTCTTTACTTGGAAAGTTAGTCTGCTCGCAAAGAGATCTAATTCCAGAGTACCCCAAGAAATGTTGAGAGAGTCGAAGACAGAGGGATTGAGTTTCCAATCCGTGTGGTCCAGGAGGAACCTTGAGTTCCAATCCGCTGAGATGTTTGTCTTGCCTGGGAGGTATTCGGCTCTTAGAGATATCTTGTGTTCTAGACAAAACATCCAAAGTTTCTTGGCTAGATTTCAAAGATCTACAGATTTTGTTCCGCCCAGGCGATTTATATAAGCAACTGCGGACATATTGTCCATCTTTAGAATGACAGATCTCCCCTGAAGGGAATGCTTGAAGCTCATTAAGGCATAGAGTCCCGCAGTCATTTCTAGGAAATTTATATGATGGGAAGATTCTTCCAGAGACCAGACTCCACCCGTGTTCTGATCTAAGAAACAGGCTCCCCAGCCATGGAGACTCGCATCGGATTCTAAGACAAATTCCGGAGTTGAGCCAAAAATTGCTTTCCCATTCCAAGCATCCAGGTTTTCTAACCACCAATTCAGTTCTAGAATTGCTTCTTGATCTAGGGAGACGCGATCTCTGTACCAGAGACCTGAATGAAGGGCTTTCAATTTTATTCTCTGAAGGGCACGATAGTTTAGAGGACCCGGAAAGATAGCTTGAATAGAAGAAGAGAGGAGACCGAGTAACCTGGCTAATTCCCTTAGGGATAAGAACTGTTGAGTCAGAACATGTCTTATCTCTTTCTTTATTTTTGATATCTTCTTTTGAGGAAGAAGAAGGAGACTTTTTGTGGTATCTACCGTGAAACCCAGAAACTCCAAAGATTTCGAGGGGAAGAGAATAGACTTCTCCTTGTTTATAATGAAACCCAGGTTTTCTAATAGGTCTATTACAGTATTCAGGTCCTGAATGATTTGAGACTGGTCCTGAGAAAGAATAAGGATATCGTCGAGGTAAATGATCATCTGAATACCCTTCTCCCTTAGTGAAGATGCGACTGATCTCATCACCTTGGTGAAGCACCATGGTGCTGAAGAGAGACCGAAGGGGAGAGCTTGGAATTGAAAAAGATGCTTTTTCCACATACATTGAAGGAAGGGTTGATGACACCTGGCCATAGGGATGGTAAAGTAAGCGTCTTTTAGATCTAATTTGACTAACCAATCTCCCTCTAGAAGTAGGTCTCTGAGAAGGTGAATACCTTCCATCTTGAAATGTCTGTAGACAAGTTATTTGTTGAGTTCCCTTAAGTTTATAACGGGTCTCCAACCCTTGTCTTTTTTCTTGACGAGAAAGAGTGTGCTTATGAATGTTAACATTTCTAAGGGTACTTCTCTGATGGCACCTTTCTGAAGCATTGAGGAAATCTCCTCTTCTATTATTTTTTCCTGTTCTATGGAGAGAGGGATATATTTTGGGAAATGAGATTGACTCGGGATCTGAGTAAAGTCTAACATAAATCCCTTCACAGTATTTAATTAAGACCCATGGGTCTTGGGTAATTAATTTCCAATTCTGGAAAAAGAATTTGAGTCTCCCTCCCACTTTGGTTGGAAGAGGAGCGAAAGGGAAAGAATGAGAAATTATACTTACTTTGAGGGGTGCCTTCGTTAGAGGGACCGCGTGATCTGAAGCCTCTGGATCGAAATCCTCTTCCTCTTTGTGGAAAGAACTGAGGGATGTTGGAGGGTTGGTACCCCCTTCCTACATATCCTCTGGATCTAGGGTAGGGCCTTCGGTTGAACCGGTCGGAAGAGAGGCCCCTTCTTCCGGCCCTTCCAAAAAGGTTGCTGGTATTAAAGACCTTTTTCATGTTTTGATGGGCCTTGTCTAAGGCAGTGAAAGTAGAAACGTATTTGCCTAGAGTCTTGATAAGTTCTTCCCCAAAAAGAAGCCCTCTAGGATTTAGAGAGGGTTCCTTATCAGCAAGGTCGTTAAGTTTAGGAGAGATCTTATTAAGGACCACTTTCCTTCTTTCAGCGTTGAGGCTGGCGTTGGCATTACCCAACAGAATCAAGGCTCTCTGGCTTAAGCCTCTAACCAAGTCAGTATTAAGGCGGGTCTCATTAATGTGACTATCTTGTGCCATATCGATAATCCTTGCTAGAGGGCCAAGGATATCGAGGACCCGGTCTTGACATCCCTTTAGGGATCTCTCCATTCCTTTTCTTGGGTCCCTTCCGAGTTTAAATAAATATTTGATAAGCTCAGGGTCCAAATTTGGGGTTTGGCACGTTTTGTCATCTATTTCAGGTCTTGAGCATTCAGCTCTCAATAAATTACGGGTATTTCTTTCTAGGGGAAATCTTAACCATTTTTTAATGAATTTACTGACATGATCCTGGGGAAACCATTCGGAACTCCTAGGTTGTTTTAAATTGAGAGGAGAAAACATATCTTCGCCAAGAGGATCTTTAATATTATCATTAGAAGTAGAAGGTGTTTCCTCATCAAGAGGCTGTGAATTAAACTCTTGGTCATCTTCGTCGAGGTCCAGGATATATTCATCTGGGGGGTCAGAGGAATCGTTATCGGTATCCTGGAATTCCTCATCTCCAAATTGGATATCATACTTATGAGCACTCCGATAATTTGTGCCGCGAGGGACACCCTGATAGTTTGTGCCGCTGAGGACACCTTTAAGATTTGTGCCGCTAAGGACACCCATAGAGTCTGAGGTGCGGTGACCTCCCGTAAGGGAAGAGGTGCTGAGACCTTCCATAGTGCTCTTGGGGGTTGCATGATCAATATTCTTATTCTTCTTAATTCTTTTCCCCCTTATCTCACTGAGATCTTCGTTAGGTAGGGATAGATAACTCTCAGTGGTATCGAATTCATGAGACCTTTTAGAGGTTATGGCTTTAGAAAGTGTTTGAAACATACAAGATCTCATTTCCTTGTGGATCATGCTTTTGATTCTGTCATTATCCATCATAGATATAGAGTTACCTTCGTCAGAATCAACTTCAGACATAATGAGATGACCAGGAGTATTAAAAAAAGTTAAAATCTTAAAATCTCTAAATTTCCCCTCCTTTTTTTTATATTTATTCTTATTATTTTAATTAGATTTGGGTAATTTAAATTAAATGTTGGTATATTTAATTAAATTTGGGAATATCTGAGGGTTTTAGTCATGTCAACAGACTAAAAATATTTTAAATGATAAATTTAATTAATTCCGTATGGTAAACAAGTGGTTATATAATGACTGACATCCGTTGAAACGAGCTAAGCAAGCGGCAGTTGAGGGGCTCAAGCGATCAACACGACAGAAGCTGGCCGGGTGATTGAAGAGGAGGAATGCACCTTAGCGGAGAGGCCACGCAACGTGTGCGTTGCTAAGGTGCATTCCTCTAAAGGCAGTCTCCGTGAGGGTGCCAACGGACGACGTCTATGGAGGAGTTTCCCGATACATGAAGCGGGTAAGAAACGAGGGGAGAGCCATAGTTGAGACGAGGCTCTACCCCCGTAAGAGGATATGAGTATCGCTTGCAATATAAATTTAAAAAAGGGGTGAAATATAGTCGATCTCCGTAAATTGGAGGTCGTATGAAAAAAGGGAAAAGAAAAGTAGGGGAATTATTCCCGAAAGAAGAGAGAGACTGGAAATAAACAGTGCAAGGCAATAAGAAACAAGCGTTATAAAACGTAATAAAACGTAATTACATTAAGAAAAAGTAGATCAATAGGCAGTATTAATAAACAGAATTAAACATAATATAGTATCGATAAAATAGAAATAAACATTATAAGATCAAAAGGCAGTAGCGTAGCGAAGAAAATGAAATGACTTATCTTGCTTGGAGCCGCATTTAAAAGAGGCAGATTGCTATGGGCTCATGCCTTTTATTGTTGTTTATGTTCTGGAACTTTTGCTTTATGATGTATGCGGCTTGGAGTTCTGCATTAATAGAAATATGCATAATGGTAGCCTCCGGTCTTGTAATGAAATCAATCAGTAAACCACCATGTTTATTAATGTTTAGTCCTATAGATTGTGTGTACAGACTAAACAAATTGGGTGGAGTCCATATTGATATCTTACATGCATGTTGCTTAAAAATAAGTTGCTAATCAGCAGTGATTAAGGAAAATAAGCTGGTCTGAACATTTTTATGTAAAATGTCCAACGCACTAATCAATTTTCTTGACATCAGTGCACATTCTTTCATTTTTTAAAACACCTTGATCAGTTAGCTATGTTGTAACATGCTGACATAGTGAATGAAGCATACAGGTTCAGGTGTATGGACTCATATTGTGAGCATCACTGGGTATTTCTGATGTATTCCAATTCACTTTTTACATTGTAAAATAACAGGATGGTTTCCAGTTCTTAGGATATTGGACAAAGGACCTATGGTAGGTCACAATATTTGCTATAAACCAAAGATGAACTCACAAACAATATTTCCAAATACAGATTGCATTGTTGATACAGGAATTATTTGCATATTTATTTCAAAACTGCAAACATGCTATCAAACTGTTTAAAATCTTCTTTAATAATTCTATTCTTCATTCTCCTCCATGATACAAAGCTTGTCTGTTTCCTTGAACATTTTGGATATGTTGTATATCTCTGCTTTAGTTGCCTTTACATTACTTTCTTTTAATTGAACCAAATATTTCAGAGCCTAACTGAGGAACGTGTTAGCCAAGTTTCCAAAGTCAATTGTGCTAGGGTTACAATTCCTTACTAAGTCAAGTATGTATTTGCGCATTGCATCTGAAAGTACCTCCTGCATATCTGCAGTACAAATACAAAGACAGCTTTACATTTTGTGCAAAATTTTGTTTAAATAATGAGGACCCTATAATATTTAGCAAAGAAGTTGAACATCTATACTTTTCTGATGCAGCTTATGTGGTGAATTTGCACTCCTTTTCTATTGATAAAGCCTTACGCACCACCACCACCAGTGGAAACCCTTGACCTGGAAATGAGACCTGCAAGTGAAAATGTTGACATATTCATCACAAGCAGGTGTGAAAATGCCTACACGTTGGGGATATTTTTATTTTTTATTTTTACATTTATGTGAAAATGCTTTTGGAGCCCGAAATTATTCTGAAAACTTAAAGATGCTGGCCAGCCATGTCTGGATATCTATATATGACAGGCAATCCTTGGCCAGGGAAGGCCACAAATCAGCATTTTAATGACACTGAATATCATTGGATCATACAAAATAATCAATGCCGGATATGAAACAAGTGGGAGAAAAACAGCTGTGATGCACTCAAGAAAGTCCTCTAGTTCAACCATATATCGATGTTTTACATTTTCAAATTAACTTTTAAGGTTATGTGTGCACCAGGATGAGTGGCTCTGCGGACCACTAAATACAAACGTACTATAGATAACCAGAGGTGTGTCTGGGGGTACCTAGTGCACTACTAAAATACACTATCCAGTGTACGTATTTCAAAAATTATTCAATCACATATAACACGTATATCTCACTGTTATCAATGAACCAAAACATTTATCAGTGAATCAAATGAAATCCAAAACAGTCGTTTGTTGATTGTGAAACAGTTCTTTCTTTACTGTCACAAAAGGTCGAGATTCATAGCTTTGTTACAGCAAAATCCCACTGTAATGATCACATATTCAAATAAATGGTCGCAATTTCACAATCTCCCAATGCATTTCGGGCTGAAAACGCAAAGCCCTTCGTCAGGGGAATCTACAAAACATAAATAACAGCAGTGTACACAATTGTTAAACCTGTCTAAATACACAACTTATATAAGCATTATGGAGTTAACAATTAAGGCTCATAAATTCGGCAGGACTAGTGCCTTGTTTTAAGAATGTGGCAGTGAAAGTGTCAGAATGTCAAGAATGAAAAACAAAGAAAATTATAGAAATAGAACTGTCAAGTAGATTAAAGATTCCTATCACCACGAGTGCTGTGCGACTGAGCGTCAAATATCAAAATAAAGTGTCAAAAAATAAATAAAAAATTGCCCTCTCCCAGCTTCATGCACGACGATAAAATGAACACCAACAATAGCTGATATCGTACCAGGACATAGAAATAACCACGCTATTAAATGCGTGCCAGTTCTTCATGTACACAACTTCAATACACAACTTATATAAGCATTATGGAGTTAACAATTAAGGCTCATAAATTCGGCAGGACTAGTGCCTTGTTTTAAACACGTAGAGGTCACCGATTCCACAAATTGGTTATCTATAGTACGTTTGTATTTAGTGGTCCGCAGAGCCACTCATCCTGGTGCACACATAACCTTAAAAGTTAATTTGAAAATGTAAAACATCGATATATGGTTGAACTAGAGGACTTTCTTGAGTGCATCACAGCTGTTTTTCTCCCAGTTATTCAATTTTTCTGCACACAGCTACAGTTGCACCATAAATTTAAGTGTTTTACCATTAAGCAATCATGTCGTTTGACGACATTGCACATTTGACCGAGAATAGAGCACAAACTAAAGCATATTCTGCTGCTGAAGCAGCTGACATTTATGGTCTCATCAAGGAGGTTAGGACTTTTGACTTGAATTCTGGTCCTATACAGCAACAAGTTCGACAGTTAGAGTACCTGATGCGCAGAGAGATTAACCAGCGCCTGCATGCCACCACTTTAATCCAATACCATAAAGCAAGTCGCATACCCAGGGGACTGCGTTTAGCAATTAAGCCTATGTTATTTAAAATGAATAAAAAGTTTATGGAGAAGTGGTACACCATTTTGAATAAATGCTCCCTTGATTTGATTTTGCTTATTGTAGAAGAACTTTCACTAGTCCTTAGCGGTTTAGAAACTGAAATCAAGGAACTTCAGGCTAATCTTGTGTTACGTATGGAGAATGAAGCATGGTCCACTACCCTCACAGATATCAACACGAAACTAGATGCATACGCTAAAGAAATACATGAGCGAAAAGTGAGGAAATTCCGCCGTGACACAATTGATTATAAGCTGGATGAAGTTTATTCTTGGGCGGAAGTCTATTCTCAGAGACGAAATTGGCAAAAACCAACTACTACATCTTCCGAAGAGAGTATAGCCTCCACTAGTGACACTCAATTATCTCGACCACCTGTTACTGTAAGTGGTCCACCTCCACCCCCTTCGGGTGAGCGTCAATCTCCGGTCCCTAGCACATCTAAGGTGTCTTTTTTGGCTACCAGTCCGGCCTCAAATCAACCACCTACGCAGCCACCCACAGAACAACTCAAACACGTAGAGGTCACCGATTCCACAAAAACAGGGACAAGTCGCCGCACAAAGAAACACTAGTGGTCAACATTTCTTCTAAGTCATTGACTGACAAACAAATTGCAGTACTTAACAAAGGCTGTTCATTTGTACCTACTTTCCAGTCCAGAAACTTAGATTCTTTGATTGCTCTCTACAAATTCACCAGGAAGTTACGTCTAAGACTCTTCTTCTCAACAATTGTCACGGAATCGCAGTCAGATACAGAGGTTGAATATCTTGAGTTCAAGCCACGTAGCACCTTTGTGTCCCCCGTTACACACAAGGCTATAGATTTGTTTGAGACTCTTGTCAAACAGGATATATCCAAGTTCACTTCTCGTCCCCAGGGCAATTCCAATCTATCTAAGAGCGAGATTTTTGCTTTGAAATCATTGCAATCTCAGAATACGTTACACTTCACTAAAGCGGATAAAGGTGGTGCTCTAGTGGTCATGGATCTCAGCAAATACGAGTTGAAGGTAGACCAGATGTTACAAGATCGGTCCACATATTTGCCATTAGAGGCAGATCCTACAGATGAATTTTTGAAGACATTGGATTCTATTTTGTCTCATGCACTAGAAATGCAATGGATTACCACTAAAACTAGAGACTATTTATTCACTCAATTTCCAAGAAGGCCGAGCCTGTATATGCTCCCAAAAATTCATAAAAACTTGGACGATCCTCCCTTGAGACCCATTGTCTCGGGATGTGACTCCATTCATGACCCTCTTGGTCGTTATTTGGATACTTTCTTTCAACCAATTGTTCAAAGTCGTCCATCTTACGTTCAAGACACAACTCACTTATTGACAATACTCCAAGAAATTCACATTCCCGAAGGTGAACAATTGTGGTTATGTACAGTAGATGTTGTTTCTTTGTACACATCTATTCCTCACATGGACGGCATTGATGCCATTGAATGGGCTTTATTGCGTCAAAATGATGTTAGAGCAAGTAAAGTTTTCTTAGTGGAAATTTTGAATTTTTGCTTGTTCCATAGTTACTTTCAGTGGAAGGGCCAATTTTTTCTACAATCCAATGGCACATCGATGGGTTTTTCCGGGGCTCCCAGCTACGCGAACATTTTTATGTTTAAATTTGAAACGGAGCACATTCTTACAGACATTGCATGGACCTCAAATCTCCTTTTATACCGTCGATATATCGACGATATATTGATTGTCTGGAAAGGGTCACAGAGTAGCCTGGAAACTAAGATTTTGGCACTCAACCAGATTAATCCTCGAATTTAATTCACACACTTGATTGATCGTTTCAGTATAGCATTCTTGGATGTGCAATTGACTCTATCGGATTCTTCTATCCAGACCACTGTCTTTACAAAATCGACAGACCGAAATAATGCTTTGCTGTTCCAAAGCTTTCATCCATGGCCATTAAAACGCCACCTTCCGTATTCACAGTTCCTCAGGATCAAGCGCATCACGTCTGATCTGGAGGTTGGCAAGCAGGCGATTGAAGCCTCTAAGAGTAAATTTCTTGACAGAGGATACCCTTCACAAATTGTTGAACAGGCGGCCACAAGGGCCATAGTGTCCAATCGTGAAGATTTGATTAAGAAGAGAATGCCACTCATTGAGAAAAAGAGAGAGGTTTTCGTTTCCACCTACTCGACGGACTCTCACTTGTTAAAAAAAAGCATATTGCAAAGATGGGATTTATTAAAATGTGAGCCAGACCTTCAAGGTTTGTTCGCTGAAGTTCCACTGTTCGCATACAAGAGATCACGGAATTTAAAAGAACTTTTGACCAAACGTAAAATCGAACCCAAGAAGGTCTACAAAGGCATGTCTAAATGCATGAATTGCTCACATTGTAATAATGTAATGGTAGGCAGTAGCCTACCCCACCCACGAACAGGCAAAAAGATTGATTTACATTTTAATGCTAACTGCAATAGTCATCACGTAGTTTACATTATTAAATGCCCATGCGATTTATGCTATGTAGGCAAAACAGAACGTGCTCTCCGCACACGGATAACAGAGCATAAAAGCCGGATTCGTACTAAAACTATTAGTTCCCCGCTTGCACAACATTGGACTAACTCCAAACATTCACTAGCTCAGTTCAAATTTGGGGTTCTTGAAGTTATTGAAGACATTCCAGGGAGAAACTTGTCTAAAATCCTTGCACAAAGGGAGTCACATTGGATTTGGCTTTTACAAACACTTGCCCCATTGGGGCTAAATGACAAATTCGAATTAGCATGTTTCCTCTGATTGTTTTTGCACACTGTCATCTTTGTGTATAACTGTCATCTCTCTGCTTGGTACTCTATTGTTTATATTGTTTACTGTGTTAAATATTTATTGATTGCTGTATGTATGTTGTTACAATTTTTTCCAGCTATTCAGGGACAGTGTTTAAAGAGTCGTATAATGTCAAGATACATTGTTTTGTTATTTCTTGAATTTGTCAACTTTATTGCACAGCATGAGCTTTTTCTCTATTCGATGATATTTTCTTAGTGAAATATGTTATTGTTGTACCGCTCATTTCATTACAAATGGTAGCGATAGTTTAACAAGTGATCTTTTAGCCATACTCGTATGTTTATTTGCATTATTCGTGTCACTTATCTTCCAACATGGCTGCGGTGGTTCTCTGACGTAGTCCTCTCTCGATTGCTTTGAATTTTATTTATAACGCGCATTCTCCGCACTACGAAGCACCTCTTATTTCGGTGAAGTCGACACTTTTGGTGACGGACTGTTAGTTTCAAAACTAAGGGTAAGCTACTGACGTTTCTCTTTCATGCACCAGCATGGTGCACGAAGTAAATCTTCCCGAGTCACGTACTTATTTGCATGTTCTTTTCGTATTTCAGTTATCTGGTTTCCGTTGAGTAACTGCCGCACTCGGCACAGACTCGTGTTGGTAAGACTATCTTTAACATACTTGGTTTTCTTAGTCGTGCACTTCACAAGGTTCTCACTAACGTTGTTCAATTTCATCTTGCCTTACGTTCAGGCTCCCCATAATCTGTACATGAAGAACTGGCACGCATTTAATAGCGTGGTTATTTCTATGTCCTGGTACGATATCAGCTATTGTTGGTGTTCATTTTATCGTCGTGCATGAAGCTGGGAGAGGGCAATTTTTTATTTATTTTTTGACACTTTATTTTGATATTTGACGCTCAGTCGCACAGCACTCGTGGTGATAGGAATCTTTAATCTACTTGACAGTTCTATTTCTATAATTTTCTTTGTTTTTCATTCTTGACATTCTGACACTTTCACTGCCACATTCTTAAAACAAGGCACTAGTCCTGCCGAATTTATGAGCCTTAATTGTTAACTCCATAATGCTTATATAAGTTGTGTATTTAGACAGGTTTAACAATTGTGTACACTGCTGTTATTTATGTTTTGTAGATTCCCCTGACGAAGGGCTTTGCGTTTTCAGCCCGAAATGCATTGGGAAATTGTGAAATTGCGACCATTTATTTGAAAATGTGATCATTACAGTGGGATTTTGCTGTAACAAAGCTATGAATCTCGACCTTTTGTGACAGTAAAGAAAGAACTGTTTCACAATCAACAAACGACTGTTTTGGATTTCATTTGATTCACTGATAAATGTTTTGGTTCATTGATAACAGTGAGATATACGTGTTATATGTGATTGAATAATTTTTGAAATACGTACACTGGATAGTGTATTTTAGTAGTGCACTAGGTACCCCCAGACACACCTCTGGTTATCTATAGTATGGATATGAAACAAGGGCATGAACCTTATATCCTGATGATATTAACCTAGTAAACTATTATAAACCCATAATAAAATGATATAGGTGGTAAAAACTTTCCTTTGTCATTCAATGAGCTGAAAATGTGCACACTCTAAAAAGATTAAGTCAATAGTCGGATAAAGTACTGAGACACAACAAGAGGGCAGCTTAAGTATTTCATTATTAAATCCCCACTTAAGAATCCTAGATAATATTTCTTAAAAGCATTTTGTTGGAGCCGGCCTCGTGGTGTGGTCCTGTTCCCCCTCGCTCAGCTGCACGAGGTCCCATGCACCTCGGGGCTCCTCCATCTTGGATTACACGTCACTCCACGTGACCACCTCCGTGACCCTGCTCTACCCGGCCTCGGTCCCAGCGAGGCCCGACATCGAGGCGCCCACTCCTGGCCCGGGGGATACCACGTGAGCCCTTCCCACTCCCGGCGGAGGGCAGTATCGATAGGACCCCCAACCGTCCTTCCACACCTAGGTGCGACCGCCCCATAGCTCTCTGGGGCCTGGCGCCTCTCCTGCTGGGCATCTGGCCGCGCCCTACCCGGCCTCTCCGCCCTCCTGGGCGCAAGGGTCCGGACATCAAAGGGCTCAAGACCTATATCTGGGGTGACCCGACAACAAGATGACAGTTGTATCCTGGAGTCAAGAGCCCTGCTGATCGGATCGCGGCTGACCCTACGGAGAAAGACTCTTCCTGAAACTACCTGCTGAGCTCTGCTGACGACGTCATGGCTCCATTGTGCTTACAAGACCTTCACGAACCTTTGTGGCCCTGCTGACGCCGTCGCGGCCCGACCTTGTTGCAACAGACCATCAGAGCCCAGCTGACCTCGTCGCGGCTTGACCGAAGCGGACCTACCACCGGGGCCCTGCTGACTGTGTTGCGGCTCGACCCAAGCGGAACTACCACCCGAGCCCTGCTGACGGCGTCGCGGCTCTCCACGTCCGAGCCGCACTGAGACAGCATCCAAGGTCTGGCGCAGAGCCTCCCGTACCTGGTTGGTACTAAGACTGTCCCGCTACCCTATTCCTTCCAAGATATTGAGACTCTTACTGGATCTCTCGATCCCACTGTACATACTGAACGTGCTCCTTTGTTTTATATAAAAGAACCAAGATAAGCAGCTGATACGGAGTCCTGTGTGGTGGTGTTGCTGGGCCTAGTACGATTATAGGAGAAGGACCTCTCCTAGGAGGCTTCTCAGCGACGTTCGGCTATAGCTTGGTGGTAGGAAGGTGCCCGGAGTAGTCCCTCCGACTCCCCGGTGGTCCTCCCTCCAACATTTGGTGGCCAGCGACGGGATCCGAGCCAGACGCAATCGTACAAGCAAGTAACGCACCCACTACCTAACCAGACGGAAAAAGAAAAAGGGAACCATGGACGGACAAGAAGCAACCGTGGCCGCAACCTTCCAGCTGGAAAAACTGGAAGAATACACCCACAAAGAACTAAAACAATTCTGCAAAGACAAAGGGATCCCAACCACAGGATTGGGCACCAAGGAAGAAATGCAGAAAGCCCTGAAAGCCTGGGCCGAAGCCGAGGCCACTCCACTCCGCACCGAAAGGACCTCGGCCCGGGACGAAAACCTGCCGACCACAACCCCGACAGATGGGGGGCAAGGCATCCCCGAAGCCCGCCTATCCCACGAAGAAATACGAGAACGGGAGAGGGTCCGGGCACACAAAATGGACCTCGCACGACTCCGGCTGGACGGCGAGCTCCAGCTAGCGGAGAAGAAAATAGCCCTGGAGCAACTACGGCTGCAAGAGGAAATCGAGGAGAAGAAACGGCATCGGGAGCTCGAAGAGAGACGGCTAACCCTCGAGCACGAGAGGAGCCTCAAAGAACTCGAACTGAAATCCAAAACGGGGGAGACCAGCACCCCCGGGGCCCGGGACGCCCTGCCACTGACCGAGCCAAAGGTTCATATCCCCAAGGATGTCGTCAAAGAGTACTACAAGAACGACGACATCCAGCAGTGGTTCCGAGCCTACGAGGTAGCCATGACCTCCCATCGGGTACCCCGGAAGGATTGGGGTGCCGGCCTATGGGGGAGGTTCCTCAGCGAGGGCCGTGATACCCTGCTGCAACTCCCCGACGCAGTGATGACCTCCTACGATCACATGAAGGAAGCCCTACTCACCCGCTACGGACTATCAGCCGAGATGTACCGGCAGCGCTTCCGGGACTGCAAGAAGCTCCCCGGTACCACCTGGGTCGAGTACGTGGACTTCTTCAGCCGGGCTTTTGAAGGGTGGATAAAAGGGAGCAAGGTCACCTCGTACAATGAACTGTTCGACCTCATTGTCTGGGAGCACCTCGCCAACAACTGCTTTGTAGAACTAAGGCAACACCTCCTGGACAGTAAGTTGACCGAGCCCCGGAAGCTCGCCGCCGAAGCAGACCGATGGGTCAACACAAGGGTCCCCCGGAACCCCGTGGGGGACTACCAACGGAGTACCACGGGACCCCCTCGCCAGCGGGGCGGAGGAGGGGGGTCCCACCGCAGCCGAGACTTCCCGGCCGGACCGCCCAGAAGCCCGCCACGAGGCCAAGCCGCCAACCACACGTCCCCGACCCTGGGCCGAAGGGGGACCCCCATCGCCCGACCAGGACCCCGACCACCAGTGACCTGCTTCGGCTGCCAACAGACCGGCCACTATGCGAGCGACCCGGCCTGCCCCGTGAACTGACGAAATGGGGCCGCTGTGCCCACTCCCCGACAAATAGCCGCCGCTGCCCTGGGGGAAGGAGAAGAAGAGGAGGAAAACCGCGAGGACGGGTCCCCCGAGTGGGAACCAGCTGCCATGTCGCTCATCTGCCTGGGCTCCCGAGAAATGGTGCCCCGAGCGGCCATCCCGAGCAACACCCAGAAGTACCAGCAGTGGGTCACCATCAACGGACGACGGGCCGAAGCCCTCCGGGACACTGGGGCTAGCGTGACCGCTGTCCGCTGCCACCTAGTGACCCCCGAACAAATCCTGCCACATGTCCTATGCCCGGTCCAGACCGCGGACAACACCGAAAGCATGTGCCGGATGGCCAGGATCCCCTTCGAGTGGGGAGGAGTGTCCGGCACCCTAAAAGTGACTGTCCGCGACGACGCCCCCGTGGACTGCCTCCTGGGAAATGACCTAGAGAGCTCCCCCTGGGCCCAGGTGGAGCGCCGAGAGCTTCTGGGGATGCTAGGGCTGCCTGAGTGGGCCTGCGCCACCACCCGGTCCATGACCGCCCAACCCGCCGCTGCCGCGGCCACCGACCAGCCTACGGGCCCAGAACTATCACCCTCCTCCGGCACGGAGGAACCCAACGATGAGGCCGGGCCGTCCGAACTGTCTCCCGACGAGGCCGCCTCCCTCAGCGAGATCCCGAGCTGACTCAGTGGCGCCACGATGGGGGCCCCACCCGCGAACAGTTCCAGCAGGAACAGAAGGCCTGCCCGTCCCTCGAGGGGGCCCGACAGCAAGCGGCCACCCAGGCCTCGGGGGACCCCACGGGAACCCACTGGGTCTATTGGGACAATGACCTACTATACAGCGAGCAGAAAGTCGCCGAGCTGGGAGCCGGCCGGGTATTGGTGGTTCACCTCCGGTTCCGGGAGTTACTCCTGAACCTGGCGCATGACGTGCCCCTCGCCGGACACCTCGGGCGGGACAAGACTTACAGCCGTCTAGTGACCCATTTCTATTGGCCCCGAATGAGGAGAGACGTGAAACTGGGGGTCGAGTTAAAGCCCCCCTCCAACCATTTCCAGCTGTCCACACCCCGTTCGAACGAGTGGGGATCGACATCGTGGGGCCCCTCGACCCCCGAACCGCCCTAGGACACCGCTTCATCCTTGTACTGGTCGACCACACCACCCGATACCCAGAGGCCATCCCACTCCGCACTGTGACAGCTCCAGTGGTTGGCCGGGCCCTGATGGGCATCTTCTCCAGGGTGGGGTTCCCCTGAGAAGTGGTGAGCGACAGGGGTACGAACTTTATTTCAAAGTACATGAAATCCCTCTGGCAACAATGTGGGGTCACCTACAGATTCACTACCCCATACCACCCCCAGGGGAACGGACTGGTCAAGCGGTTCAACAGGACCCTAAAAGGGATGATCCAGGGTCTGGAAGAGCCCCTGCGGAGGAGGTGGGATGTCCTGCTGCCCTGCCTCCTGCTCGCCTATCGAGAGGTACCGCAGAAATCCCTGGGCTTCAGCCCCTTCGAACTATTGTATGGGCACCCCGTCCGAGGGCCCCTCAGCCTGGTCAAGGAGGGCTGGGAGGCGAACGTCCCCGACTCCCCGGTGGTCCTCCCTCCAACACATTTACAGCTATTTTACCTATCAGATTAACTGTGAGTTGTTGAATCATGAGTCATTGATACAGATATCATTACCTGCACCTGAAATAACATTTCTGATGTACAAAAGGGGAAAGAATAGCATTTAAATATCCAATTGCATATACCAAAACTGATTTCCCACTGGCCCTCACAAAAGTGCCAATTATGGCTAAAGCTAGGACATATTTTTTTACATTAACAGATTAAATGGTCATGACTATATGTTAAATTGAATTATTGGAGACAAAGGTGTAGAAACATTTCAAAATAAGTGTTTGTATAGTTGCATATTTGCAAATTAATTATCCAAATCTCAATCAAAAGTATTCAACAAATATATTAAAATCCACAAGTGTCTATTTAGCCCATCTGAGTTTCACTTAAGAACATCAGGTAAACATTGAAAGTATAGCATGCTAAGGCGCACCAAGAAGCTAATATGACTGCTGCTGCTAGCCAATATTCTATCATCTTTTGGAAGCTATGTTTTGCTTTCATTGGTACATGAAGGATACACTTCTACATATCCCTTACCAAATAAAGATTATATGATGCTTTCGGAATCAATTTACAGGGAGTCATCATCATAATCATCAACCAACTTTATTTTGCACTACAATTAAAATGCATAAAAGAACACATACAATGTCATTTCATTACATGTAAAAGCCAAGCATTGATTTTAAGTAAATACAGTAAAAAAGACAAATGGAATTTTTCCATTTCAAGGTAAAATAAAGCCATATAGCAACAATCATAAAAAGAACAAATACTTCGATTAAAACAATGATCTTAAGGTGTGATAGCTGTTGTGCTAAAACCTTATGGGTTCTCAGGGCAGCCAGTAAGAAAGAAGCCAGTGCATTACAAATAAATGCAATTTCTAGTTGGTGAAATAGAGAAAGGACTGGAGCTAAAGAGCGCAAGGAGAATTTATTTCAAAGTGGGACAACAAACGTCTTCCTCACTGCTCTATAAAGTGGACAGAAAAATAGGAAGTGTGAGGTCGATTGAATTGCCTTGTTGTCACATGAGCAAGATAGTAAACTGTTCATAGAGAATAGGCTTTTTGGGTACCCCAAGCATAACGGGATGACATTTTGTCAAAATCTAATCAGAATAAAACAATGCAGTTTATTCTTGACTAATCCAATATAGGAGTGGGAATCATTGGGTATCTGCTGTAGACATTCATAAAACTTTACAGATTGTTTCTCTCCATGACTGTCCTGCGTGTTGCAAATGTCTTTTATTAGGAAAATGTCTTTCAATCTGGATTTAGGGAAATGTTCACAAAGGGTTGTGGTGTCATATAGGTGTGCAAGCCCCAGCGATATTAAAGATTGTCTAACATATGATAGCCAGGGTATTTTATGAGCTTGATCCAGGTTCAGGATATATTTCAAAACCTTATGGTTCAAATCCACAATGCCCTTTTTCCATATTGATAGCCAAAGGGAGAGTGGAGCTAGTTTAATGTCATCAGTATTAAAAGGCAGGCTAACTTCATTATGTACAACAAAGATTGTAACATGCTATTGGGGCTGACAACAATCTTTTAATACATGTATCTTCTATGACTTGAAGAACCATCACGTCTGTTATCCCCCATATTGCTGCCCCATATATGGTCATTGATAAAGTTTTGGCCAAATACATTTTTGACATTTCTATGATTGGCTTACACCCCAATTCTTTAGAGAATCTAATTATAGCATTAATACTTTTGACCATTAAATTAGATTGATTCAAGAACATCTCCTTCCAATTTTGTTTGTGATTAAAGACGACTCCTAAATAATTAAAATATTGTACTTGCTCTGTTTTTTCCCCATCTAGGTGATATCTCATCGGCTTCTTTCTATCGCCACTCACTGCCATAATATAAGTTTTGGCTTTGTTTACGTGTAGGTTCAAATCAGACATAAAAGCTGTGTAATGTGCAATTAAGTTTTGAAATGACAGAGGATTCCTCACCAATGAAACTGCATATTCTGCATAAAGCAGGATAGGGAGGGGAGACTTCAATACTTGTGGAGTATCTTTCGAGGTATTGATCAGGGCATTGTTTATATTATTGGTATAAAGGGCAAACAAGAAAGGGTCCAAAACGCATCCTTGTCTGATGTCACTTTCAATTTTAAATAAGTTTGTACATTCGTCATACCTCCGGTAGTGTACCATGGTGGCGGAGTCCAAATAAAGCTCCCTTATAAAATGTATTGGGTCATCCTCTTCCATGCCCTTCAAGATATACCAGAGCTTGCTATGTACCACGCAATCAAAAGCCTTAGACAGGTCCATAAACGCCATGTATATTTGGGCATTTTTTTACCATTCTGTACTTTCCTAATATCAATGTCAGATTAAGACACTGATCTAGGGTATGCCTACCCTGTTTAAATGCATACTGAACTTCAATATGGATTTTCGTTTCTTCTGTCTAGACTTCCAGTTTATTTAGCAATACCCTACCCATACGTTTGGCAGTACTATCGAGCAATGAGATAGGGCGAATTTTGGCAGTGATAGAAGCACCTCCTTTTTTATATTGGAATTATAACATATTTTTTCCAAGAGAGGGGGACAGTCTTAGCCATTGCAATAAAAACCACAGTTAATAGTGGGGACAAAAAAGGATTTCTGTAAGAAAGATATCAATAGGGACCCCATCAGGCCCTGGTTCTTTCAGAGATGGGTCAAAGCAAGTTTGATTTCCTTAAGATCTAAAGAAAGGTGAGTGAAGGCCTTTGTGTCGGGACATGTATCTAAGTTATGGGTTTCCCTGGTTTTTGGAAGATTTCCTGAAAATACCTTATTCACGCATCTTCTTTGATGTGTGCATGTAGGGAAGGACCGCCATTATCTTTCAAAAGATGCGAATAGGTCACCTTCCAGAAAGCAGTGATGTCAATCAATCAATTAATCAATCAATCAGGTGTTTGTAAGTGCGCTACTCACCTGTGAGGGTCTCAAGGCGCTAGGGGGGAGTAGCTCCACTTCAGTCGAAGAGCCAGGTCTTTAGGCTCTTCCTGAAGGTGTGCAGGGTTGGGTAGCACCTGATTTTGAGTGGGAGCTTGTTCCAGGTCTTGGCTGTGATGAGGAAGAAGGATCTCCCTCCTGCTCTTGTTCTGAGGATGTGTGGGGTCTCTGCCAGGGCAAGATCGGCAGAGCTGAGGTTTCTTTAGGGTATGTGGAAGGAGAATCTATCGTTGAGCTACTTGGGGCAAATGTTGTGGAGGAATTTGTAGGAACGTTTGAAGGTCACTCTCTTCTCAACGGGGAGCCAGTGGAGGTCTCATAGGTGTTGTGTCATGTGTTCTTGCAGTGGTGTCCCGAGGATGAGTCTGGCCAGGGTGTTCTGGATGGTTTGGAGCTTGTGTAGAAGGGTTCTGTTGATTCCGGCACAGAGGGCATTTCCGTAGTCCAGTCTGCTGGCTATGAGTGCGTGGGTGAGGGTCTTTTTGCATTGGGGGTATCATTTGAAGGTCTTTCAGAGGATGCAAATGCAGTTGAAACGTGTGGAGGCGACGGCGTTAATCTGGTGGGTCATGGTGAGGGAGGACTCAAAGATGATGCCGAGGTTCTGTGTGTGGTCTGTGGGGGTGGGTTGGCTCCCAAGGACCAAGGGCCACCAGGTGTTGGCCAAGGCAGAGGTGGAAGGTTCAAGGATGAGGACCTTAGTTTTCTCCAAGTTGAGCTTCAGGCAGCTGTCTTTCATTCAGGCAGCAACATCCTTCATTCCTTCTTGGAAGCTGAGTCTGGTGTCTTTGGGGTTCTTTGTGAGGGATAGTATGAGTTGAGTGTCGTCGGCGTATAATACTATGCTGAGCCCATGCTGTCTGACAATGGCGGTGAGGGGGGCAATGTAGATGTTAAGAGCGTGGTGCTGAGTGATGATCCTTGGGGTACCCCGCAGTTGATATTTGTGGATTCGAAGATGAAGGGAGGAAGTCTGATCCTTTGGGTGCTGCTGGAGAGAAAAGAGCGGGTCCAGGTTGAGGGTGGTTTCTCGTATCCCGGCGTCATAAAGTCTGGCTGCGATTGTGTGCGGTGTGAGACGGTGTCGAAGGCTGTGGAGAGGTCGAGGAGGATGAGGGCCACAGTGTGTCCCTGGTCGAGTAGCATGCGGATGTCATCGTTGGCGGCGAGGAGTGCGGTCTCCGTGCTGTGGTTGCTGTGGAATCTGGACTGGGCGGAGTCGAGGATGGAGTTCTCTTCGATGAAGGTGGTCAGTTGTGTGTTTACGAGTCTCTCAGTGACTTTGGCAGCAAAGGGGAGCAGAGAGATGGGCCGCTAGTTTTTAAGGTCCGTCGGGTTGGCCGTGGGATTCTTGAGGAGGGGCATGACTTCTGTCTGCTTCCAGTCGTCTGGGAAAATGCCAGAATTGAAGGAGACATTGATGGTTCATCCTAGTTTGGGTGCGATGGCTGCGGCGGCCCTGTGGTAGATGTGCGGTGGGCAGGGTTCCATGGGGGCTCCTGAGTGGGTGTTTCTCATGATCATGGTGATGTGTTCAACGGTGGGGAGATTCCAGGTATTGTTATTCGGTTTGTTGTCGGCGGTGAGGAGGGGGGTAGTGTCCAGTGTCTGTTCTCTGAAATTGTAGGGGGCCTTGATTTTCTGATGGGAGTAGGAGCTGAGCTTGTTGCAGAGTTCCTGGTATGGTGTGATGTCCGTGGCTTCACTGGGGGGTTTTGTGAATTGCTGTATGACTTTGAAAAGTTCTTTGGCATTGGTTGCGTCGGTGTGGATTTTGTTCTTGATGAAAGTCCGCTTGGTGTCTCTTATGTGCCGCTGGTATTCCATAAGGGTGTCCTTGTGGTTGTTCAGATTTTCTGTGGTTTTCCGGGTTCGCCAGGTTTTCTTGAGGCGTCGGCAGGAGCACCTGGCTTCCTGGAGTTCGGTGGTGAACCAGGCAGCCATCAGGGGGCGTTGTTTGGCGGGGTGGCGGAGGGTTGCAAACTTGTTGGTGAAGCTGGAGATCCAGCTGTGAAGTTCATTGGCTGCGGAGTTGGCATCGTCGTGGTGATCGGGGGGTTGTGGAGGAGGGTGGGGTTGAGGTGTTCCTCTGTAATCTTGCTCCAGTTCCTTCTTGGCGTGCGCGGGGTGGGTTTGGGTGGGGTGGTGGTGTTGAAGGTAAAGTGTATGCAGTGGTGGTCTGTCCAGAGGGGCTGTGTGATGTGGCTGAAGTGGGTGTTTGTCCCTCCTGCGAAGATGGGGTCAAGGGTGTTTCCTGCTCTGTGAGTGGGGGTGGTGACGAGTTGCCTCATTCCGAGGTTGGAGAGGTTGTCGAGGAGGGTGATGGAGTCGGGGTCGCTGTAGTTGTCGAGGTGGAAATTCATGTCTCTGAGTAGGACGTAGTCCATGGAGGTGATGGCATGGGGTGTGATGAGGTCAGTGTTGTAGTTTGGGAGGTCCTGGGGGTCTATAGGCGAAGGTGCCGTGTAGCGTGATCTTGGGGCTAGTCTGGATCTGGAAGTGGAGGTGTTCAGTGTTGGGTTGGGGTGGGGGTCGTTGGTGCTGGAGGTGGAGAGTCGTAGAGAGGTCTTGTGTCGGATGGCGAGTCCTCATCCTGGGCGGTGGGGGTGGTCCTTTCTCTGGATCTTGTATCCGTCAGGGATGGCTGTGGCGATGTCGGGGCTGGAGGTGGCGTTGGTCCAGGTTTCTGTGATGGGAGTTGTAGTCCTCTCCCCAGCAGTGCATGGTGGTGCACTGCTCTCCCCTCAGCTGGAAGTGGCAGACAGGTACAAGTGAGTACAGGACCATGTCACGCTTTTATGCGTGAGTCCAGAAAATATGGCAGGAGGGGATGGGGGTTGTAATCTTCTCCCCTGCGGTGCTTGGTGGTGCATAGCTGTCCCCTCAGCTGGAACTTTGTAGTGATTTTTAAAGAAAAAAGCGAATGTGTAAAGGACCACATGCATGTCTGCACTGTGTTATCAGCATACAGCCCATTACACAGTCCATCTACTGGTAGGGTTACCCCTACTGGCTTACAAAACATCTGTCACACATGCTTCATAGTTAGAGAATACCACTGTAGATAGGTTGTTGAAGAGGATAACTGCTGCAGGGGTGGCAATGACTGGAAGAATTCTTCTCTGCTCCTTCAAGTTAAGTAAGTTAGGATACTAACAAGAGTAAATGGCACTAGAGTGCCTATCATTGAACTACACAAAAACTACTCCTCACAGGGAGTCATAAGTGCAACTAGCTCTCGTTGCATGATCAACAATTGAAATTATATAATAAATGACACTAAGGGGCTGATTTCGCACCTCCTTAGGATGTGACCGAACACTGTTCAGTCGCATTCCTATATTTCACTATGGGAGCATGCATTATGGCCGCAAACCGGCCATAATGCATGTTCCCATAGTGAAATGGGAGGTGCTGTTCATCCCTGCACCCCGTGGTAAGTACCAACCTCAATGTGCCTGCCACAAGGTGCAGGGATCAAGAGCAAGGCACCATTGGTGCACCCTCGGCCTCCAACGAGAGGCCGTGCACCAACGGGGGCCCTGCTGGGGGCCATCAAACATGCTTTCCAACATGGTTTCCATGTCAGACAGGCCAGCATGAAAACCATGTCAGAAATGTGCACCATAATTTCCACAGTGGAAAAGCCTGCCCTTGAGATTACTGGCTGGCTTCCAACTGGAATCCAGCCAGAATGACTAGACGATTTCCTTTCCAACCACCTCCATCATAATGAGGTGGTCGGAAAGGAAACCGCACTGCCCATTACGATGCGGCTCCGTAGGAGCCTTTACGGGCCTCATCGTAATCAGCCCCTCTGTATTCAATCACAATCTTACTAATAAAATAGATTGATTTCCTCTTATGGTCGTTCACTAAACTCAAAATGTAATAGTATTTTGAATTTAATGAATTCAGTACTCATACCTTAGGTATTTGATATTTAAGAGCAAGTATGTTTTCGGTTCACTAGGAACAGGATTGATGGTTTTCATTAATAAACTGAAAAAACCAAAAAGATTGATACTTGTTAATAACCCACCACAATAAAGGAATCACTCTATGTAGAGACGAATTAAGATCACCACCATTGCTTAGCTCTATCAGTAAACTAATGTCCTACATGCAGGGTACTTGTTGTATCCTACCTAGATCGTACCCTTGATAAAATAGGTGTAATTTCCCTTTTCTATAACAAAATCCGTCATATGTATTTTTTTGCAAGCAAGTTTTAGGTGTGTGTGCTTCTCAGAGTTTCCTTTTCTTCCTAATTTGTCTCCAACTTTTACTTTATACGAAATGGAGCAAAGAAGTGGCATGTGAGGCCACAGTAGAGGGTTTCTGGCTGTTGACTTGTCTCTATCATCAGTCTCATGAGGAGTGTAATATTTCTCTATTTATTAGTCATTATTCAGAGTTATTGTATTATAATATCTTAATAATGTACCTTTTGAGAAGAATCTATCTTAGTTTTCAACATCTTATGAATTGTATTTTATGGACTGATTACCCCACCATTAATAACACTTTTCAACTGTCTCACAGGCCTGATGGGCTTCTTCATACATTTCTGTAATTCTAATATGTCACAATTTGATATTGTAGGCGGTATCCAGGAAGGATGCAATATGGGTTTTCTCACTTTTGAAGCTTCTGTTGTGGTGACCTCAATCATAATGGTTAAGAGGTACTTTTCCATTCCTTAAATGTGTTGAAAATGTGGTTTACATCATAATAACCTAACTAATATTTTGATATTCTCAAAATTGTTGATACTGGCTGCAAATGAAGGGTAGCGAATATCTTGTACAATTGTTGGTCTAATATTTCTTTTTTTCCTGTGAAAAAAACTGCAAGAAGAGAAATTTGGGATGGCTCACTCTTCAGCTTTTTGTCAATTGCTTTACAGTTGAAATAATTGTAAGTCACCACATCACTCTTAACGTCTGCACGGTCACAGGGCAAACACCATCCCTCTTTCTTTCAACGTGCCGAAGATGAAACCTTTGCTGCAACAGAACGTTTCAACTAGGAAAATAATATGAAACCAATCCAAACATGTTTTTAAAGTAGTCAAACGATGATGTAACCTTCTCATTTGATCATAAGTAACTAGAACAAAAGTGTGGAAATTAGAATGACCTCTCTATGATGAATATGATGCAGCTGTATTCTCTGAGCTGTCACAAACGTTACTGCTATTATTCAAGCAAGATCCTCACATTCAATGGGCACATTCTTTACCTTGCTCTCTTGTACATGAACAAAATGAGAGTACTCCTTGGACCTGGGTCTACAGCCTCAATGCAAAAAACATGGCCTATGCCTATGTGCTTGGCCCAGCCAGGGTGCCACTCAAACCAGCATTGGCATGACCTGTGTCCATGCAGAATGTTTTCTAGGTCTAGGTTCAATGTTCTTGACTCTGGGGATGCACCAGCTACCTTCCAATCAGATCAAGCTGTGCAAGGCCTTCAGTTATCTTCAATATTACTTTTTTATTCAGTCATGTGTATTATGCCCAAAGTATGTTTGACATTGCATCCAATTCAAGTGCCCACAAAACTCATGATTTTGCAGGCCACAGACTTTTTCACTCACACACTTTTCATGACAGTACACTCTCCTTTGTGGAGCAGTGATATATAAGTACTCCTCAGCATGTGAGGCTCTGTGTCAAATGAGATTAAGTTATTATGGAATGTTTCAAAACGTCATTGAATTATGGAATTAACAAGCACTTTCCAAAGTCATCTGATATTTACTTGACCAAAGGTAAGTCAAAACAAGTGCTAATAATACAAATAAATGATCTTTTAGTACATAATCCAAAATTGTAAAGGCAGAGAGTATTGATGCTCAACTTCGTATTTTTTGATGCAACAAATTGCCTTACAGAGAAAATGCTGGGAATGGTTGCTGTTGGTGAAAGCGTAATCCAGCATTGTGGTCATCGTGAGAGTAGGGTCCAGTGGTTTTGACAGATTTGCAGTGACAAGTATCATATATGTCAGAAATCCTTGATAAAAATGGAAGTCTCATTGCAATTTAATTTGAGCTTAAGAATAGTTCTCTGTCAGTGCAATCTGGAAATATTTTGGTAATTGATGTCAGGCATGCTTGAAATGTTTAAATTGTATTTGAGGAAACAGACCTTACCTTTGCTTAGCAAATGATTTTATGTTTTATATTGTTTGGATGCTGCCCGTTACAGTTTGGATAATGGTGTCTTGGACCCATTTGTTTAAAAGGCTTGAGGTTTAGTGTCCTACTAGGAAGGTTTTGCATTTTACATTACTGTTCATCTGGAGTATATTTCTGTTGATGGCTCTGGATACATTTAGGCATTTAGAGTAATGGAGCTGGAGCCATGCCTTAAATCTCTGGTGTACTTGAAAACCAAACTCACGGTTCTCTGACACCCATTTGGAGATGGCAGGAGTGCCAAATTTACACTGGTGTCGGCTCAGCTGTGTCCAGTGGCCAAATGTCTGACTTGACAGACTGTCAGGCATTAAGCAGAACAAACTTAACACCCAATAAGCAATATTTTGCATCTTCTGTGGAGTTGCCACACTGGTGGCTCCACTAAAGACTCAAATATCTAACAATGGTTGGCTTGGATCTCTACATTTGAAGTGCAGCCTTCTGCCTAGGGAGAGAAAGCCATCACCTGCCTAAGTCCAAATGGCACCCTTAGTCCTTATCTGGTTCTACTGTAATTACAGATGGGAGAAAGGGTGTTCAGTGTAAATGTAATGGGGATAATTTGTATTTGCTTTATCCTTGCATACAATTTTGAAAAGTGGAACCATGGTGTGAAATTATTGGGGGGATAAATTGTAAATGAGTGGAATGATATGGTGTTATTGTTAGCTATGTTCAACGGACAGCATTTTGTGACATTTATGAATTTGCCACCAAATGTATTTGTAAGGATAAGAACATAAGATAGGGAAAGCAGACTTGCTGTGTTTTGTTGTGGTCAGGGTTTTGGCTTTTGCACAAATAATTGAATTTCTCCTGAGATTAGAGGTCCTTCTTTAGTCTTGTATTGTGTGCCCTCCAAGCACCTGGGCTAGTAAAATCATTGCTACTGTGACCCCGTATTGACTGGCCCTGAGAGTAGTTTTGTCATTAACTAATGTCAGTTGTCTCTCCATGTTGACAAATATGCAATAGGGGGTTTAAAAATGTAAAATATATTTACAGGACTGTGAGGAAATGCCTCTTATTGCATGCTCACCCACACATTTTTGGACTGATGCTGCTAGTTTTTTGTCTCTGCTAATGCACTGAGGTCTGCTCACCAGACCTCAGTGCCAGTGTTCTAACCCCTTACGAGCATGTGAAATTGGTTATCCCCAATTGGGAAATACTGACTTACTTATAAGTCCCTAGTATATGACATCCAGGGTACATAGGGCAAGAAAGGCATTGTGTCCACCTAGGGCTGCAGCACTGATTGCGCCACTCTGGTTGTACCAGAGAACAAAATGGCTCCTAGTCTTCCACTGCAGACTGGAATAGCAGTTTTACACCTCCAGTTCGACTTTGCCATTAAAACAAATGGTAAAGCCACCACTTCATTTAACAGTATTTGTAAGTCTCCCCCGAGGAAGGCCTAGAGAGTCCCATGGCAGGGAGCTGTATATTATCAAGTACATACCTATATTACCCCCGGCGGGTAACTCCACTCCGCCAGCGGATTTTACAGAGGTTTGCGTACTCCGTGCTCCATTGCTAATGAGGACTTTAGGGAAAACTCCTACTCTGTGGCAGAGCGGGGTTAGCCGGCCCCTCTACCCTCCCTAATTAATTAAAATGTATGAAACAGTCACTTACCTACTGTGGCTGCCTCTTCCTCAGCATGGTCGCTCTCCTTTCTTGACTTCCCAGTCCATTTCTATTGGAAACCCATACGTTGTACATGTTGCGCGTGCGCATGCGCACACTCAAGACGTACAACATAGGGATTTCCAACAGACAAGGAACGCGAGGACGAGGAAGGAGAGCAGCAATTGTGAGAAGGAGGCAGCCACAGCAGGTAACAGACTTGTTTGTTTAATTATAATTAATTAGGGAGGGGGAAGAAGCAGAGTTCCACAGAGTTTTTTTCCCAACTCCATGGAATTCTGCGTAGAGGCACTGCGCCAGCTCCGCCCAGGCTTAACTTATGCATGTCTTAGCATGAAAAACTCCAAATTGTCATTTTGCTGTGAAAAAGATAGTAGCCACATTGGCTAATTCAGGGTTACCTGCTAGCACCCCAGCCTCATTAACTTTTGAATTGGACTACCTAACTAGGTACTGTAAAATAACAAATTAATCATGGCATTAAATCTGACCTGATGCCCAGGTTGAACTTAATGTCACTATTAAAATAATACATCTTTTAAAAAGTTGCCACTCTGTGACCCAACTAGTCCAGTAGTCTCACAGTGACACTGGCACACAGACAGCTTTATGCCCACCTGGGGATTAGTGTGAACAACTCCCAGACTTTGAAACAATAGGTGCCACTTAAAGATATGCTTCAAAGGGAAAGCCGCCTTGGTGGGCAAATGGTATTCACACACCCGAGGGGGTGCATTTGGTTCAGGGAGACAAGCAGGAGACAGGGACAAGGTACGGCTAGTAGCCCACATGTAGCCACACCTCTAGGTTGATCTATCAAGCTCCAAACAGCCAAGAAAGGGTGCTGATATCTTGGGAGTGATTGGTGCTGCATATTGCTGGAAAGTCATCACCAGAACTGGGAGGCCATTGACTAGTGACTGCGTGGTTCCCCTTGGGACTTTTTCTGGGATAAATATGGCTCCCCTGGTACCTTAAACCTTCGATCACATTGGAACTGGAATGAGGACCGAAGAAGGACTGCCTTGCTGCCCATGGACTATGCAGAGGCTTGCACCATCCTCTGGACTGCACTTGCTGAACTTTTGGGATATCAAATTTAGGACAGTGTCTGTGGCTCTTGACATTGTGAAAAGACATGCCGTAGCCACAGACCAAAGCAGTGACTCTAAGGATCAGTTGGATGTTCTCTAAGACCAGCTCCAAGGACTAAAAAACTCAAAAATCCCAAATCGGCAAGTTGGTTGTCACTTCTGCAACCTCATCGCTGACTGCCACTGGATACCCCAAGAGACTGATCTTCGATGGCCAAAAGTTATACCCCTAGTACACTGGACGCGGGAGTGTCATCTAAGTCCAGATTTGTCATCCAAGTGGGACACTATCCCACAATAAATGTTACTCCAACCACTGTACCCAGAGACCACAAGCTGCCACTGCAGCAAAAAGAGGGATTCATGGGACCTGGACCTCAGTAGTTAAAGTTTCCTCACATTACCGGTGGACCAAGGAACCACCACAAAGGCACCCCCATTGACCACACAATAACCAGAGCATCTTTAAGCAACTTTTCATCCTGCATCCCCAGCATCAGGACCACTATATTAAAGTATATGGCAGTTGTGCTTTAAAGTCTTGAAGTGGACTGGAAAATGATCTACTGGTCAGGTAACTGTTCAACTCTACCACATTGGGCCCTCAGACCTTCATTTTGCCAGATTAGGTCACCAAACCCAGGCTGGATTATCCAAACCCATTTTTACAAACTTTTGAAAAGTTTCCAAGCTTTTTGTTGACCAATGCTTATTTGCATTTGAAATTAAAGGTGATAACATCTTAGAAAATTCACATTTCTGGAACCTTCCAGTAGATGTTGCTCATCTTGGACTCAAACAATTTGTAAAAGTATACTCTGTTTTTATAAATTGATCTTGTGTTTCTTTTGTGTCGTGTGGCTTATATATTCCATTATTTGGTGCTGTTTAATGCTTCACACTAAGTTCCTTTGTTCAAGCCCTGCTGAGTGAAAGCCATAGCTACCCAAGGTTAAGCTTAACTTTGTTCAAAGGAGACAGACTGGATCCAAGACCCAAATCTGAACAAGGACGTACTGAAAGAATTCTCTATGGGATATCCATTCTCTGCATGGTGGTGCTAATAGGAAACACATAATGAAAATGCATCAACTGTATAGTGAAGTACTTCTCATGAGTTTCCTGCACTATGTGGTGAAAACAATTGTTGGATGCTCTGTTATTTGCAGATTTGATATCTCACACTTCACTTGAGACAGGATATAGAAGGTGTTGTCATGAAGCCCATTACCACCAATATGAATATTAAATCTGAGATGTTTCTATTTAAGAATCTGTTGATCTCAATTTGTCACTGATATTGGTCCTTCAACTGCTGAGAAAGAGGTGAACTATCCTTTTTTATTTTGTAAAGCACTGTGATTAAGAAGAAAAGTATGTATGCCACTCTGCTCCCTCTTTTCTGTTTACAGTAAATGCGGAGATTGTAATTGACTTGTAGGATGGTGTTACCTGAATGCTTACTGGCTGAAATGCAGATAGAGAGTGGGTGAATTATGGAATGGGTGGGCAGGATGCAGCCATAGTGTCAGAATTTCAGCAAAGAAGCAAGTGAGGATGGGGTCCCAGTTTCATTTCCAAAGCTTAAAATCTGCACTCATGATGAAACCATGCCGGGTAATAATGCGTAGTTTTACTGGCTCTCTGTCCAGGGTTAGTTTAACCACCTGACATTTCATCCCAGCTCTTTTTTGTTTTCTGCCTTCCTAGTTCTCCGTTTTAGGCCAAACTCTGTTCTTTTATGTCTAGACGTTGATCTTGTTGTTCCCATGTTGTTTGACTACCATCTGTGTACCTTTTTTTGAAGTATTCCCCACTCCTTGGCATTCTGTGGATCGGTATTGCTATTGTGGTTGACGTTTGGATTCATGGCGGTTTAATCTGCCCTGGTTCAGGTAATGGTTTTAGGTTGTACAATGGTATGTTTTGTATTCCAAATGTGTTAACTCTCTGATACTTCTCATCTGTATCCAGAAAGCACTCAACCTCCAACCTGAAAGTCAGCCTAAAGACGAGTCCAGTAACCAAAGCCAATGCAGACTTAGTCATCTCCATCTCACATCACCATATCAAGCGTTCCAATGTTTTATATTCTCTTTCCAGGGTTCCCCTTCTTTCTGTTAATGTATTTCAGCTCTTGATTCCTCTGGAGCAAAATGGAGATTGCAAGGATCCTCAGTACATTCACGGTTGGGATCACTTAGTGTAGAGGCAAGATCTGTTTTAGGAGTATATTTTCTAAATCAGTGTGCACTAGTAGTTGATATGTGCATGTATTTGTTTATTTATTTACTTATTTGTTATTGAATAAATGTGTAGCTTCAATAACAGATGCAACATAGAACTTCACATGAAACCAGGAATAAAAATACAGCATTCTGAGTGAAAACATAGGGTAGGGCATAAGACTGATTATTGGGTTGCGAATGGTGGTGGATATGGGGTATATGTGGCTATGGTGATTTGTTTTTCTGAACTGTAGTTTGAAAAGTAGAGAAAGACAAATCAGTAATGAGGTAAACTCTTCGATATGGTCAGTTGGTCTGGCAGTTACTGACCATGTGAGATGTTAGTATTCATGACATTTACATCGAATGCCGGTTTGGGCTGAAGGTAAGAGGAGGATGTCTGGAACATTCTCATTTTGATTACGTTAAGGATTCTGTTCTGTGCTTATATCATCCCAGTATTTAGCTGTGTGTGTCAATATTTGACATGGACCACACTTTCCTCTAAATTAAAGGGCGGAGAAATAGTGACGCCAAGCTCTCTTAATAAGTCTGCTCTCAGATAATTGCATATATCTTTGTGCCAAAGTGCGTCTGCAAAAGTATTTGCGATTTTGAAATGCCAAATGTTTTTTATAATTGTTCCCGGATGGAAGCATTTGACGATTTTCAATTCTTTATCATAATCTTGCTACAGGAACATAAAATGCGTTGGTTACCTGAAAATTTTAAACAATGTTTTTGGCAGGAAAAATATATAATTCTCACTTAAATATAAAAAATATGCAATACCTCAGGAACAATAACAAAAGCAATTACAATCTAATTTATAAAGATTCAATTTACATAGAATTTGGATATGAAATGATGTTTTTAGAATTATGTAGAAGCTCATCCATAAAATTACACTTGACATACAAATTTAATTTGCTGATTCCTTCATGAAGATAGGATGTGCTTGAGAAAAAATTATGACTCCATATTTTAGAGAAAGATTTATTACAGGTAAAAAATAGTGGTACAGAAAAACACACATAGGTATAGAAAAGTGTAAAGTTTCTACTGCTACACTCCAAAAACTGTATTGTCTTGAGTCAAGAGATCTCATTCACAAAGACCCTTCATCTATCAATAATAAATATAACACATTATTTTTAAAGATATTCAGCAGAAAAAAACTCATATAGGAGCCATTTTTTTCACAGCAAATTTGTCAAATCAAATTCTGTGGTCTCTGAATCCGATTCACTAAGAGTTCTTCTTGGAGCATCCTAGAATGAAGACCACTAGTAAGGGCTCTATTACACACCATTGCTTAAGGCCACTACCAACGTATATCGGTATAAATCAGGACAATAATTACTATCTGTCAGAAATTTCCAGATCTACCAATTTGTTTACATGGAGAGCAAGAGCCCAAAAAAAACACTTTGTGGAAGATGAGGAGCACCAGGAAGGCTTATATGCCACCTCATAGTCCATCACCTGCTTTTCAAGATAAAACCCAGGGGAAAAAAATAACAACAAAAAAATATTAATTTAGTATGCCTTGACTGTCACTGGTTAGGGCATACCTCCCATCTCCAGGGTGCCAACGCACACTACATGACTTTTGGGGCACTACACCACTTGAAGGACACTAAAAATGTGGAGATTGCAGTGTTGAACCTACACTATTTAATCTAAGAAATTTGTATATAAATATGTAAGAACAGTTTACACACATTTCTCCAACTGCAATGGTCAAAATGTAATCTATGCAATCACCTGGTCTTGTAACGTGATTTACATTTGTTAAACCACACAAAAAATCATGATAAGGATATGCCAATAGAAAAGCCGCCTCAGGTTGATGGGCGTGGCTTGGGAGCCGTGAATGGCAGAGGAGGGAGCCTACAGCTCCTTGCCAGCCCAACACTTATCCTGCTGAAACTCAGCTCCTACCCGCGCTGCCCGAGATCGATACTGCAGCTCGGATGGGGGAAAGATTGCTGCACCGGCAGAGATGCTCAGCAGTGGGGATAGAGGTAGTGAGACAGAGTTACGTCACCCTGTCTGCCCAGGCACCTGTGTTAACAAAATGACTGCCACATTCGGCAGACGCTGAGCAATGGGCCCCCAGCTTTGCTGATGTCGAGAATCAGTGTATTGCACAGATCAGGAGAGGCTGCAGGACCGGTTGTTTGTGGCCAGCGACCTGCGAGCTCCACCACAGACTGGCTCGAGAGCGCTGAAAGCTTGGCTAGCCCACTGCCTGTGTCACAGATGAAGATCAAATGGCTGAGGCCTGTAGATAAGGCGTGAGGGTGCAATGGATCGAATTGAGAGTGCAGGGGGTCCAAACAAGACACAGGCTGTGTTGTGGATGAGGCGAAAAGGGTGTGGGCCTGCAGCTGGAGTGCACCCCTAGATTCAAGATGAGGGAGACAGTGAGACAGTGAGACTGGCCTTCCCGACTAGTCCCTGCAACATCAACTGTGGTGGTTCACTGGGACACGGTGGCTTAATTTTACTTAACTTATATAGCAAAGCTTCCACCACCATTGCAGAAGCTATACGCAAAATCTCAGAAATGTGGATGCCTGCCCGAGACCATTAAAGATGCTCTGGTCATCCCCCTCTCCTAGAAGCCAACACAGGAGGCAAAAGTTACAGACTTCTGACCACTCTCCATGTTAAACATGGATTTTAAGATCCTTAGTAAAATCTTAGGGCTCCGCCTGCTACCCTACATGCCAACCCTGGTCCATGCTGAAGAGAATGGATTTATCCCAGCCCAAAACACCTCATACAACCTGCGAAGGATGTACTCAGTGCTATACCATGCTGATGTCTACCATTTATTTCATGAAGCCCTCTTGTCAATAGACCTCGAGAAGGCCTTTGATACCGTGAGATGGGATTACCTGCTTGAAACTATGAGACACATGGGCCTAAGAGAAAGCTGGGTAAACTGGGTGAGGCTGCTATATGAACAACCCACGGCTGGGGTATGGACCGGGAAAACAGTATCTCCATGACATTGTCGCCCCTGTTGTTTGCTCTGGCAATGGAACCATTGGCAGCCTTATTCTGACAGAGCGGTGAGGAACTGGGTATCACGTTAGGGGGAAACACTCATATCTTTACATTATACGCTGATGATCTACTATCTCAATTATGTAACGGTGGGTACCAAGACTGCTTTGCGACTGATGAAACAGTTTGAGTTGTTGTCTGGTCTCAAAGTAAATCACAGTAAAACTTACCTCTTTCTGGTCCCAGCCAATGAGACTCCCCCTTTAGACTTGATGGTGGAAATTAACTGGCCCCCCACAACCTTGGTAAACCTGGGGATCCAGGACTCCCACTCGCTGGAGGATCTTCTTGAAGTCAACTTGGGCAGGGATCTCCAGTCCTTGAAATCAAATGTCTTATTCTGGTGCATGCTGCAGTTGCTGATAATGGCCCGGGTCTCTCTTTCTAAAATGGTCATGCTGCCACGCCTGCTTTATTTTTTTTCTAATCTCCCCATAACTGTCCCCGCCTCATGGGTACGACAATTAGATGGTCTGCTTTAAGATCTGATATGGGAAATTGGGAGGTGATGAGTGACCCTGTCGTCTCTAGAGCGCCCTTCCTTGGAGGGAGGACTCAATGTACCTAACTTTGAGCTCTATTTCTTAGCCTCTCAGCTGCAATGGTTGGCACAATGGTTGGTGGATAAAGGCCCAGTGGGTACTGACCTAACTGACCAAGTGGTCCATACAGACTGGCTACTGACAAAGATGCTAGATGTGGACATTGCTTTCGCTCACTTATCCCTTTTACAAACCACAGATCTACGCAGTTGGAGGTGCTGTCACTCTAAAATTGGAAATTCTATATACCCCAGATCTGCCACTAGTGGGCCTCCCACATGGGAAACCCAAGACTATACAAACCTTGACACTGTTGAAACTCTGGACCGAGGCCGGGCTGGAAAAAGTGGGAGACTGCTACCAACAGGAGACTCTGGCTCCATTTGAGGACCTGCTTGAGATCTATGACTTGCAACCAGGCCACTTCCTAACCTACGAGATAATACTATGTACCTTCAGAGTGCTGTGGAGGGAGCTAAGAAGAACCTAAGCCACATGTGATATTACATTCACTCTTCACACTAGACACTGAAAGGCATCAGGTAAAATGGTTTCATATATCGCAACTGGAGATGACCCGTACACTCCGAATGAAACTGCGTACTTGTTGGGAAACTGCTCTGGGTAGAACTGTCACAGTCATGGAATGGTCTAAAGTCCTGGCATACCCTAGAAAAGTCTCACACAATACTAGATTGAACTATTCATAGTTCAATTCACTGAAAAAACCATAGGTTTCAGGGCTGTTATAGTTAGCTGGACATTTCACTCATACAAAACCATTGAAATTCCTCTGTTATAGTTAGTTGTACTCACTATAACTCGAGCGCCCGCAATCCACTGCTGATGATGTCACATATTACATCATTCATGACATGGTCAGTGACATCACTGGTGACATCACTGATGACATCTCAAATGACATCACTGATGACATCACTGATGACACCATCCAGTGAATGTGGTTTGGTTTGTTAGTTAAATATGTATTATATATATAGCAATCTGCATTGAAGAATGAGTGGATATATAAATATAAATATCTGGATGGAGGATTTAGTAGCCGTGTGATTGACTGTTTACTTGACTAATTTATAGTGTTTCACTAAATATATTGCATAGTTACTAAACTGTGTGAATATATGTATCACTTTATCAGTTGTTGTGTAAACTGCTGTACCAGTTGGTTACTAGCTATGTGAAAGTCTATATTAGTTATTAATTAGTTAACTGAGTATTTGTATGGGAGAGTGAATGTGTGTGTGGTTCGGTGGGGGTGTGTGACTGCCAAAAGATGTGTGAATAGTTGATTCAGTAGGTATATGAGGTATACATAAAACTCAGTGATTGTATGAGTGACTGTATGGATAACTGTATACTTGTAATAGTGATTTTATAACACACTAAGTATGAGTTACTATCTATATGAATAAATGAAGTGGTGTTTGTATAACTGTGTAGCTGAGTAAATGTAAGTATGATTCATTGTTTGCATAAATGAGTAGGATGACTGCATAAGTGAATAGGATGTGTGCTGGTGTGTATTGTCGATATAGGTGTATAACTATATTTGATAGTGTTCTATTGATCATTGACAGCATACATGAGTGAACCTATAGGTAAGTGATTAGATGTGTGTGTAGATCTAGAAATCACTGAGCGGGTTCTTAGAAACCTGTATTGGTGTGTCAATGGATTCAAATATGGTACTCTGTATTTTACAGTGAGTGATGAAAGGTTATACTAGTGTATGATGAGGTGTATCTGATTGTCACGTGGATGATGTCATCAGTGATGTCATCAGTGATGTCATTTGAGATGTCATCAGTGATGTCATCATTAATTTCACTGACCATGTCATGAATGATGTATTATGTGACATCATCAGCAGTGGATTGTGGGCGCGCGAGTTATAGTGAGTACAACTAACTATAACGGAGGAATTTCAATGGTTTTGTACGAGTGAAATGTCCAGCTAACTATAACAGCCCTGAAACCTATGGTTTTTTCCAGTGAATTTCTAAGGAATTTTAAATGCTAATTCCTAAATATAACATGTCCGAAACCTATGGTTTTTTCAGTGAATTTATACAGAGTTTCTACAGTTTTTTAACTGTTTCTTTTTACATATTTTATTTTTTAAATTACAATATAGATTTTTAATATAAATGGAAATAAAAATGTTTTTTAAAATATTGAAACTGAAATATTGTTTTTTTGTTGTTGAATGTATAAGTGCAGAACTATAAGTGTGTTGGTTAGTTAGGATACTGCATGCATAGTGGATAGGGATGTGAGGCAGTCCATGTGCTAATGCCTGGCTTGCTGCATGAGTACTTGGATACTGACTGAATGATTAGAGTACAACTAGGAGAGTGCCTGGCTGAATTTATAAGTGTTAGATTTACTTTTCAGGATCAGTACTGGGCTCAAAGATGGAGCACTGAGGTCTCTCCATGTTCACAACAGTACTATTAAGCAGGAACAGGGGTGGGAGCACACCGCTTCACCTCACAGCAAGGTTCGCCCCTGGCATTGTGGTAAATGCAGTTTCAGTTGCTTGCTTCAAGAGTGTTTGAGTGTTTCGCCACAGTTGGCGCAGATAGTGCTGATCTCTAGACACATGTTTCTGGTTCTTTAACCTTCATCAGTAGAGATTACAGTCTTTGAAATTTGGGGTTTGCTGAGTAGGCTGCCACCATCTTTCTCCAGTCAGGTACATCTCACAGGCATGTGGGTGTTTCATCCACGAGCTCAATGACTCACGGGAGAACTATTAAACAGGAACAGGGGTGGGAGCACACCACTTCACCTCCAAGCAAGGTTCGCCCCTAGCATTGTGGTAAATGCAGTTTCGGTTACCTGCTTGCATCAAGAGTGTTTTGCCACAGTTGGCGCAGATAGTGCTGATCTCTAGACACGGTTTTCTGGTTCTTTACCCGTCATCAATAGAGATTACAGTCTTTCAAATTTGGAGTTTGCTGAGTAGGCTGGCAACATATTTCTCAGATCAGGTACCTCTCACAGGCATGCGGGTGCTTCATCCACGAGCTCGTCAGCTCAATGACTCACGGGAGTACTATTAAGCAGGAACAGGGGTAGGAGCACACCGCTTCACCTCCCAGCAAGGTTCACCCCTGGCATTGTGGTAAATGCAGTTTCAGTTACTTGCTTGCTTCAAGAGTGTTCAAGTGTTTCGCCACAGTTGGCGCAGATAGTGCTGATCTCTAGACACGTGTTTCTGGTTCTTTAACCATCATCAGTAGAGATTACAGTCTTTGAAATTTGGGGTTTGCTGAGTAGACAGCCAACATCTTTCACAAGTCAGGTACCTCTCACAGGCATGCAGGTGCTTCATCCACGAGCTTGTCAGCTCAATGACTCACGGGAGTACTTTTAAACAGGAACAGGGGTGGGTGCACACCGCTTCACCTACCAGCAAGGTTCGCCCCTGGCATTTTGGTAAATGTAGATTCAGTTACTTGCTTGCTTCAAGAGTGTTCGAGAGTTTCACCACAGTTGGCGCAGATTGTGCTGATCTCTAGACAAGGGTTTCCGGTTCTTTAACCGTCATCAGTAGAGATTACAGTCTTTCAAATTTGGGGTTTGATGAGTAGGCTGCCAACATCTTTCTCAGGTCTGGTACCTCTTACAGGTATGCAGGTGCTTCATCCACGAGCTCGTCAGCTCAATGACTCATGAGAGTACTATTAAATAGGAACAGGAGTGGGAGCACACCGCTTCACCTCCCAGCAAGGTTCGCCCCTGGCATTGTGGTAAATGCAGTTTCGGTTACCTGCTTGCTTCAAGAGTGTTTGAGTGTTTCGCCACAGTTGGCGCAGATCGTGCTGATCTCTAGACACATCTTTCTGGTTCGTTAATCTTCATCAGTAGAGATTCCAGTCTTTGAAATTCGGGGTTTGCTGAGTAGGCTGCCAACATCTTTCTCAGGTCAGGTGCCTCTGACAGGCATGCGGGTGCTTCATCCACGAGCTCGTAAGCTGAATGACTCACAAGAGTACTATTAAACAGGAACAGGGGTGGGAGCACACCGCTTCACCTCCCAGCAAGGTTCGCTCCTGGCATTGTGATAAATGCAGTTTCAGTTACTTGCTTGCTTCAAGAGTGTTCGAGTGTTTTGCCACAGTGGGCACAGATAGTGCTGATCTCTAGACAAGTGTTTCTGGTTCTTTAACCGCAATCAGTAGAGATTACAGTCTTTCAAATGTGGGGTTTGATGAGTAGGCTGCCAACATCTTTCTCAGGTCTGGTACCTCTTACAGGCATGCAGGTGCTTCACCCACGAGCTCGTCACCTCAATGACTCATGAGAGTACTATTAAATAGGAACAGGAGTGGGAGCACATCGCTTCACCTCCCAGCAAGGTTCGCCCCTGGCATTGTGGTAAATGCAGTTTCGGTTACTTGCTTGCTTCAAGAGTGTTCGAGTGTTCGAGTGTTTCGCCACAGTTGGCGCAGATCGTGCTGATCTCTAGACACGTATTTCTGGTTCTTTAACCGTCATCAGTAGAGATTACAGTCTTTCAAATTTGGGGTTTGCTGAGTAGGCTGCCAACATCTTTCTCAGGTCAGGTGCCTCTCACAGGCATGCGGGTGCTTCATCCACGAGCTCGTCAGCTCTATGACTCACAGGAGTTCTATTAAACGGGAACAGGGGTGAGAGCACACAGCTTCACCTCCCAGCAAGGTTCGCCCCTGGCATTGTGGTAAATGCAGTTTCAGTTACTTGCTTGCTTCAAGAGTGTTCGAGTGTTTCGCCACAGTTGGCGCAGATAGTGCTGATCTGTAGACACTTGTTTCTGCTTCTTTAACCGTCATCAGTAGAGATTACAGTCTTTCAAATGTGGGGTTTGCTGAGTATGCTTCCAACATCTTTCTCAGGTCAGGTACCTCTCACAGGCATGCGGGTGCTTCATCCACGAGCTCGTCAGCTCAATGACTCATGGAAGTACTATTAAACGGGAACAGGGGTGGGAGCACACCGCTTCACCTCCAAGCTAGGTTCGCCCCTGGCATTGTGGTAAATGCAGTTTCAGTTGCTTGCTTCAAGAGTGTTCGAGTGTTTCGCCACAGTTGGCGCAGATAGTGCTCATCTCTAGAAGCGTGTTTCTGGTTCTTTAACCGTCATCAGTAGAGATAACAGTCTTTCAAATGTGAGGTTTGCTGAGTAGGCTGAGAACATCTTTCTCAGGTCAGGTACCTCTCACAGGAATGCGGGTGCTCCATCCTTGAGCTCGTCAGCTCAATGACTCATGGGAGTGCTATTAAATAGGAACAGGGGTGGGAGGACACCGCTTCACCTCCCAGCAAGGTTTACCCCTGGCATTGTGGTAAATGCAGTTTCAGTTACTTGCTTGCTTCAAGAGTGTTCGAGTGTTTCGCCACAGTTGGTCCAATTTGTGCTGATCTCTAGACACATGTTTCTGGTTCTTTAACTGTCATCAATAGAGGTTACAGTCTTTCAAATGTGGGGTTTGCTGGGTAGGCTGCCAACATCTTTCTCCGGTCAGGTACTTCTCACAGGAATGTGGGTGCTTCATCCACAAGCTCGTCAGCTCAATGACTCATGGGAGTACTATTAAACAGGAACAGGGTTGGGAGCACACCGCTTCACCTCCCAGCAAGGTTTACCCCTCACATTGTGGTAAATGCAGTTGCAGTTACTTGCTTGCTTCAAGTTTGTTAGAGTGTTTCGCCACAGTTGGTGCAATTAGTGCTGATCTCTAGACACATGTTTCTGGTTCTTTAACTGTCATCAATAGAGGTTACAGTCTTTCAAATGTGGGGTTTGCTGAGTAGGCTGCCAACATCTTTCTCAGGTCTGGTACCTCACACAGGCATGCGTGTGCTTCATTCACGAGCTCGTCAGCTCAATGACTCACAGGAGTACTTTTAAACAGGAACAGGGGTGGGAGCACACCGCTTCACCTCCCAGCTAGGTTTGCCCCTGGCATTGTGGTAAATGCAGTTTTAGTTACTTGCTTGCTTCAAGAGAGTTTGAGTGTTTCACCACAGTTGGCGCAGATAGTGTTGATCTCTAGACACGGGTTTCTGGTTCTTTAACCGTCATCAGTAGAGATAACAGTCTTTCAAATATGGGGTTTGATGAGTAGGCTGCCAACATCTTTTTCAGGTCTGGGACCTCTCACAGGCATGCGGGTGCTTCATCCACGAGCTCATCAGCTCAATGACTCATGAGAGTACTCTTAAATAGGAACAGGAGTGGGAGCACACCGCTTCACCTCCCAGCAAGGTTCGACCCTGGCATTGTGGTAAATGCAGTTTCAGTTACTTGCTTGCTTCAAGAGTGTTCGAGTGTTTCACCACAGTTGGCGCAGATAGAGCTGATCTCTAGACACGTGTCTCTGGTTCTTTAACCGTCATCAGTAGAGATTACAGTCTTTGAAATTTGGGGTTTGCTGAGTAGGTTGCCAACATCTTTCTCAGGTCAGGTACCTCTCTCTCAGGCATGCAGGTGCTTCATCCACAAGCTCTTCAGCTCAATGACTCACGGGAGTAGTTTTAAACAGGAACAGGGGTGGGAGCACACCGCTTCACCTCCCAGTAAGGTTCGCCCCTAGCATTGTGGTAAATGCAGTTTTAGTTACTTTCTTGCTTCAAGAGAGTTTGAGTGTTTCACCACAGTTGGCGCAGATAGTGTTGATCTCTAGACACGGGTTTCTGGTTCTTTAACCGTCATCAGTAGAGATAACAGTCTTTCAAATATGGGGTTTGATGAGTAGGCTGCCAACATCTTTTTCAGGTCTGGGACCTCTCACAGGCATGCGGGTGCTTCATCCACGAGCTCGTCAGCTCAATGACTCATGAGCGTACTATTAAATAGGAACAGGAGTGGGAGCACACCGCTTCACCTCCCAGCAAGGTTCGCCCCTGGCATTGTGGTAAATGCAGTTTCGGTTACTTGCTTGCTTCAAGAGTGTTCGAGTGTTTCGCCACAGTTGGCGTAATTAGTGCTGATCTCTAGACACATGTTTCTGGTTCTTTAACTGTCATCAATAGAGGTTACAGTCTTTCAAATGTGGGGTTTGCTGAGTAGGCTGCCAACATCTTTCTCAGGTCAGGTACCTCTCACATGAATGCGGGTGCTTCATCCACGAGCTCGTCAGCTCAATGACTCATGGGAGTACTATTAAACAGGAACAGGGTTGGGACCACACGGCTTCTCCTCCCACCAATGTTTACCCCTGGCATTGTGGTAAATGCAGTTTCAGTTACTTACTTGCTTCAAGAGTGTTCGAGTGTTTCGCCACAGTTGGTGCAATTAGTGCTGATCTCTAGACACATGTTTCTGGTTCTTTAACTGTCATCAATAGAGGTTACAGTCTTTCAAATGTGGTGTTTGCTGAGTAGGCTGCCAACATCTTTCTCAGGTCTGGTACCTCTCACAGGCATGCGTGTGCTTCATCCACGAGCTCGTCAGCTCAATGACTCACGGGAGTACTTTTAAACAGGAACAGGGGTGGGAGCACACCGCTTCACCTCCCAGCTAGGTTTGCCCCTGGCATTGTGGTAAATGCAGTTTTAGTTACTTGCTTGCTTCAAGAGAGTTTGAGTGTTTCACCACAGTTGGCGTACATAGTGTTGATCTCTAGACACGTGTTTCTGGTTCTTTAACCGTCATCAGTAGAGATAACAGTCTTTCAAATATGGGGTTTGATGAGTAGGCTGCCAACATCTTTTTCAGGTCTGGGACCTCTCACAGGCATGCGGGTGCTTCATCCCCGAGCTCATCAGCTCAATGACTCATGAGAGATCTATTAAATAGGAACAGGAGTGGGAGCACACCGTTTCACCTCCCAGCAAGGTTCGCCCCAGGCATTGTGGTAAATGCAGTTTCAGTTACTTGCTTGCTTCAAGAGTGTTCGAGTGTTTCACCACAGTTGGCGCAGATAGAGCTGATCTCTAGACACGTGTTTCTGGTTCTTTAACCGTCATCAGTAGAGATTACAGTCTTTGAAATTTGGGGTTTGCTGAGTAGGCTGCCAACATCTTTCTCAGGTCAGGTACCTCTCTCAGGCATGCAGGTGCTTCATCCACAAGCTCTTCAGCTCAATGACTCACGGGAGTAGTTTTAAACAGGAACAGGGGTGGGAGCACACCGCTTCACCTCCCAGTAAGGTTCGCCCCTGGCATTGCGGTAAATGCAGTTTCAGTTACTTGCTTGCTTCAAGAGTGTTGGAGAGTTTCGCCATAGTTGGCGCAGATCGTGCTGATCTCTAGACAAGTGTTTCTGGTTCTTTAACCGCAATCAGTAGAGATTACAGTCTTTCAAATGTGGGGTTTGATGAGTAGGCTGCCAACATCTTTCTCAGGTCTGGTACCTCTTACAGGCATGCAGGTGCTTCACCCACGAGCTCGTCACCTCAATGACTCATGAGAGTACTATTAAATAGGAACAGGAGTGGGAGCACATCGCTTCACCTCCCAGCAAGGTTCGCCCCTGGCATTGTGGTAAATGCAGTTTCGGTTACTTGCTTGCTTCAAGAGTGTTCGAGTGTTCGAGTGTTTCGCCACAGTTGGCGCAGATCGTGCTGATCTCTAGACACGTATTTCTGGTTCTTTAACCGTCATCAGTAGAGATTACAGTCTTTCAAATTTGGGGTTTGCTGAGTAGGCTGCCAACATCCTTCTCAGGTCAGGTACCTCTCAAAGGCACGCGGGTGCTTCATTCACGCGCTCGTCAGCTCTATGACTCACAAGAGTACTATTAAACAGGAACAGGGGTGGGAGCACACCACTTAACCTCCCAGCTAGGTTTGCCCCTGGCATTGTGGTAAATGCAGTTTCAGTTGCTTGCTTCAAAAGTGTTCGAGTGTTTTGCCACAGTTGGCGCAGATAGTGCTGATCTGTAGACACGTGTTTCTGCTTCTTTAACCGTCATCAGCAGAGATTACAGTCTTTCAAATGTGGGGTTTGCCGAGTATGCTTACAACATCTTTCTCAGGTCAGGTACCTCTCACAGGCATGCGGGTGCTTCATCCACGAGCTCGTCAGCTCATTGTTTCATGGGAGTACTATTAAACAGGAACAGGGGTGGGAGCACACAGCTTCACCTCCCAGCAAGGTTCGCCCCTGGCATTGTGGTAAATGTAGTTTCAGTTGCTTGCTTCAAGAGTGTTTGAGTGTTTCGCCACAGTTGGCGCAGATAGTACTGATCTCTAGAAGCTTGTTTTTGGTTCTTTAACCGTCATCAGTAGAGATAACAGTCTTTCAAATGTGACGTTTGCTGAGTATGCTGAGAACATCTTTCTCAGGTCAGGTACCTCTCACAGGAATGCGGGTGCTTCATCCACGTGCTCGTCAGCTCAATGACTCATGGAAGTACTATTAAACAGGAACAGGGGGGGGAGCACACCGCTTCACCTCCCAGCAAGGTTCGCCCCTGGCATTGTTTTAAATGCAGTTTCAGTTACTTGCTTGCTTCAAGAGTATTCGAGTGTTTCGCCACAGTTGGCGCAGATAGTGTTGGTCTCTAGACAGCTTGTCAGTGATGTTTGTTGATGGGTCTTGTTTGAGGACAGATGAAGGAGTACTGAGTGCAGCATATGCTGTTTGCACAGTCGCAGCAGTGTTGGAAGCATCCTATCTGAAAGGAGTAAAATCAGCCCTAGTAGCAGAGCTAGTGGCCCTAACTAGAGCATGTAAGATTGGGAAAAGTGTGAGAGTGACTGTGATAACTGACAGTCAATACGGCTTTGGAGTTGTCCACAACTTTGGCCAAATATGGCTACAAAGAGGTTTCCTAACCTCGAGTGGAACTCCTATTAAGAATGCTGAAGTGGTTGGAAAGTTGCTTAAGGCGATACAGCTGCCTAGGCAATTGGCTGTTGTGAAATGTGCTGCTCATAGTCATGGTGGTGATTATATCACCACAGGAAACAGGTATGCAAATGACATGGCACAATATTGCGCACGAAATCAGAAATCTATCAATCGGGCTAAGGAAAGGGAAATGTTTTCTTGCTCCTTGATGTTTACTAACATTGTGGGAATATGGGAAGAAGTAAGACAGTTACAAGAAGAGGCAGGAGATGAGGAAATGAAACAGTGGATAAAAGCAGGATGTGCACCAAGAGAGAAAGATCATGTGTGGGATTATCGAGATGGAAGACCAGTTATGCCTGATAGCATGATGTCTACCATGGCACGGATGTATCATGGCCAAGGACACATAGGGAGAGACGCTATGATCAGGTCATTTAAACAGACCTGGTACAATGCAAAGTTTACACTTGTAGCAGAAAGTTTGTGTTAAAGATTCCTAATATGTCAGCAATACATTTCTGGGAGAAAGACAGTAGTGAGTCTAGGAACAATAGGCTGAGAAGGAGGGCCTTTTACCAGAATGCAAGTGGATTTCATTGAAATGCCTCCCTGTAGCAGATTGAGGTATGTTTTGGTTATGGTCTGTCTATTCTCCAGGTGGGTGAAAGCATTTCCAACGAGAAGAAATGATGGGATGACAGTGGCAAAGCTACTTTTGAGAGAATTCATCCCTAGGTTTGGGTTCCCAGTGACAATTGAATCAGACCGAGAAGGATACTTCCATAATGAGATCATAAAATTGATTTGTGAAGCATTGAATGTACAACAGAAACTACATTGTGCCTACTGACCAGAGGCTTCTGGTGCGGTTGAACAAATGAATGGTACTATCAAAAATAGAATAGGGAAAATGTGTTTAGCCACAGGTATGAAATGGCCTGATGTCTTGCCTCTGGTACTCATGACTATTAGATCAATTCCAGACAGAACTACAGGGTTAAGCCCTCATGAAATAATCATGGGACGCGCCATGCGACACGTGATTATACCAGTCAACAAGCTGATGACTATAACTGATGACATGGTGTTGGAATACTGTTAAAGCCTGGCTGACGCAGTTCATTCTGTGTTTCATCAGGTTGGAGTGGATGCCACCACCCTTGAAAAGAAGCCAGCCCATGATCTGACCCCAGGGGACTGGGTAAGGATAAAGTTCCAAAGAAGAAGAAACTGTTTGGTTCCAAGGTGGGGAAAACCAAGGCAAGTCATACTGACCACGACAACAGCTGTAAAGTGTGCTGGACTGAAAAATTGGGACCATGCGAGTCATACCTTGAGAATTCCAAATCCAATGGACAGCACAGAAAAAGAATATTTTGATGAATCAGAATCAAGTACTGAGTCAGATGACGGAGAGTCAAAAACAGGAGAAAAATCTGAAAGGGAGGAAACAGAACCAAGTTTAACATTAGTCCCCAGAAGTAACTCTCTGATAAGGAGACTGCAGATTTCTGATACCAGTTCAGACTCTGAAAACGAACAAGGAAAACAATGTCCCAGAAAAGAACATAGAAAGATCTGAGAAAAGGACCATGAAGAGAGCATAAAAGGAATAAGTGAAAAGGAAGTACCAGATGAAAGACTGAGAGAAATTCCACCTGAAATAAGATAGTGTTGATCTCTAGACACGTGTTTCTAGTTCTTTACCCGTCATCAATAGAGATTACAGTCTTTCAAATGTGGGGTTTGCTGAGCAGGCTGCCAACATCTTTCTCAGGTCTCATACCTCTCACAGGCATGCGGGTGCTTCATCCACGAGCTCGTCAGCTCAATGACTCACTGGAGTACTATTAAGCAGCAACAGGGGTGGGATCACACCGCTTCACCTCCCAGCATGGTTCGCCCCTGGCATTGTGGTAAATGCAGTTTCAGTTACTTGCTTGCTTCAAGAGTGTTCAAGTGTTTCACCACAGTTGGCGCAGATAGTGCTTATCTCTAGACACGTGGTTCTGGTTCTTTAACCGTCATCAGTAGAGAGTACAGTCTTTGAAATTTGGGGTTTTCTGAGCAGGCTGCCTACATCTTTCTTAGGTCAGGTACCTCTCACAGGCATGCGGGTGCTTCATCCATGAGCTCGTCAGTTCAATGACTCACAGGAGTACTTTTAAATAGGAACAGGGGTGGGAGCACACCGCTTCACCCCCCAGCAAGGTTCACCCCTGGCATTGTGGTAAATGCAGTTTTAGTTACTTGCTTGCTTCAAGAGTGTTTCAGTGTTTCGCCACTGTTGGCGCAGATAGTGCTGATCTCTAGACACGTGTTTCTGGTTCTTTAACCGTCATCAGTAGAGATTACAGTCTTTCAAATTTGGGGTTTGCTGATTAGGCTGCCAACATCTTTCTGAGGTCAGGTACCTCTCAGAGGCATGCAGGTGCTTCATCCATGAGCTCGTCAGCTCATTTACTCACGGTTGTACTATTAAACTATTAAACAGGAACAGGGGTGGGAGGCAATGATATCCTATGGAAGGAAATTCAAGTTACTGGTAAGTACGCTTAGAATTACTTTTAAGGGTCAGTGCTGGTCTAAAAGATGCAGCACTGGGTTCTCTCCTGATAACAGGTGAGTAAATCGGAATTCTTAGTTCGGCTGATTTTAGAGGAATATTTGTACGTTTAAAAAATCGACACTTCAACTTTTCTGCTGAAAACCACACAATGGATTCCTATGGAAGAAAATACAAGTTACTAGTAAGTACGCTTAGAATTACTTTCCAGGGTCGGTGCTGGGCTAAAAGATGCAGCATTGGGTTCTCTCCAGATAACAGGTGAGTAAATCGGAATTCGTAGTTCGACTGATTTTAGAGGAATATTTGAACGTTTCAAAAATCGACACTTAGAAACTTTTCTGGTAAAACCCACACAATGGATTCCTATGGAAGGAAATACAAGTTACTGGTAAGTATGCTTAGAATTAATTTCAGGGTCAGTACTGGGCTAAAAGTTGCAGCACTGGGTTCTCTCCTGATATCAGGTGAGTAAGTCGGAATTCGTAGTTCGGCTGATTTTAGAGGAATATTTGTACAATAGTGAAGGAAGGGGGCGGAGCCTGAGGTGACGTGTGCAAACACGCCCTGTGGCACATTTTAAGTTGGGGAATTAATTCCTCTTCAATCCTGCGGTCCCCTGGGGGCCAACTAGCCCACCAGGTACCTCCAGTATGCGTCAGGGAGATGTGTTGCAGAGAGGTGTTCAGATTCCACGCCCCTTTTTACAACACTATGCAACGCAGCTCCGTGGTGCTTACTGGAGGTACCTTGTGGGCTAGTTGGCCCCTAGAGGACCTCTGGATTGAAAAGGAATTAATTCCCCAACTTAAAACACACCACAGGGCGTGTTTGCACACATATCACCTCAGGCCCCGACCCCTACCTTCACCACTGTGCAAACGAGCCCCGTGGCGCGTTTTAAGTTGGGGGATTACGTCCCCTTGAATCCTGAGGTCCCCTGGTGGAGAACTAGCCCACCAGGTACCTTCAGTAAGCGCCACAGAGCTGCGTTGCAGTGAGTTGTAAAAAGGGGCATGGCCTCATTACACCTCTCTGCAATGCAGCCTACTGGCACATACTGGAGTTTCCTGGTGGGCTAGTTGGCCCCCAGGGACCTCCAGTATTCAAGGGGAATTAGTCCCCCTCTGCAAACGCGCCAGGGGGGCGTTTGCTGAGTGGTGCATGAAGGGGGTGTGGCCTCTGGCCCAATCCAGTCTTTTAATTTTTTTAGAAGGGGGGCTGTGTAGCCCCCCTTCATTTTCTAATTTATTGGCCCCGGGATCCCCATCCCCCAGGGCCTGCCCCAATTAGATTTTTAAATAAAAGAAATCGGGAACGGGGCCGCTTGGCCCCCCTCTCGAGGCCATAATTTGCCCCGGGGACCCCATCCCCCAGAGCATGGCCCTTTAAAAAAAAAAAATGTTGGGGATGGGGGCTGCCTTGCCCCCCTCCTGTGGCCACTTATGGCCCTGGGGACCCCATCCCCTGGGCCGTTTTAAAAAGTATCTGGGCTACTACTAGCCCTGGAGACCCCATCCCCCGGGGCTGGCCCTCTTCGTTGGAGGCTGTGGGGGGGTCCCCAATCACCCCACAGTCCCAGTCAGCTACCCGCCTCCTGCGGGAGCCGGCATTGCTTTTCCATATGGGGAGCAGGTAACATGCTCTCACTTCAATGAAGCAAAGCAGTTCGCAATGACAGGGTGGGAGCTGCAAGGCTCCCGCCCTGTCATTGCAAACAGCAGTGTCCCGGGAGTGGGCACCCTGGGACACTGCCCTGAGGGGTGGTGGTCCCCAGGGCCATCAAGGGCTCCAGGAGGGGAGCCGCGCGGCCCCCTCCCACTTAATTTAAAGCATCGAGGGTGGTGGTCCCTGGGGCTTGGGGGTCCGTAACGGACCCCCTATGTTAAATAATTAGTGCCCCGGGGAGGTGGTGGTCCCCGGGGTGTGCGGAGGGTCTCAAGCCCCCCCACACAGGTTAATTGTTTGAAAAAAAAGCCCCGTGTGGTGGCAGTCCCCGGGGCTGCGGGGGGCAGGGAGCCTCCCCACATATATTATCACAAAGCCCCGGGGTGGTGGTTCCAGGGGCTGGGGGGCCCCTCTTGGCCCCCATTATAATATACATATTGCCCCTTGGCCCCCTCGGGGGCTCAATAAAAATGAAGCGTGGGAGCTCGCGCTTTGGTTTTTTTTCGGCAGCGGGATGCGCAGATCCTAAGCGCATCCCTTGATTTTTTTCCCCAAAATTTTTTTGGGGGGGCCTTTGGGGTCCTTGTGGGACCCCCTGAGCAGTCCTAGGGGCTCAGGGTGTGTCTACCCTGCCCCCTTTGTGTGTTTTGCACGTTTGTTTTCTGCTTTCTTGTGCCTCGGTTCTACCGAGGCACAAGATGGCTGCCAACACTTCCTGGTTTGAAGTGTTGACAGCCAATTAGCATAAAGCTCGTGGACAGGAGAATCCGCAGCCCTAGATATATATATGTACTTTTAATTGTGGTTTTCTCAGCAACTACTGAACGGATTTACACCATTTAAGCAAAAGGCATGAGTCTGAAATAAGGACTGCCCCTTTGCAAAATTTGGTTTGTCAATCGGCGCAAAAGTTATTGTGAATAGAATGTTGCGGATTTCCTATGGATACTAGGTCCTGACTATAACTACCTACTGGCGACCGCCAGTAGGTAATTACATACACATGACATATATGACACTTCATATATTAAAGCTCGCCCTTGGAGGCATCGGATTGAAATGCCAGAGATGCGACCAAGTAGATGCATGCTTCAAACATATAACTTAGGATTGGGTCCCTTTGCGTTGGTTCTGGGAGGAGACATCAACTCATAAGTGCAGCAGTGGGGCACACATTAGAAACAAAAATGAAGATATGCCTACTGGGGCTCTTCCCTCGCCCTCCTAAAAGGAAAGCAGATCATAGATTCCTAGATTTAGCTCTGGCTCCAGCCAAGAGAAGAATAGTGTTGGCCTGGAAGTCCCTTTCTGGACCAGCAGTACAAGCCTGGAAGAGGTATGTCCCTCACTGGGCCGGGGCAGAGGGTAGGCTCCTGATGAGGGAGAAGGTGCGAGGTCTGAGTATATGCCCTATTGCTGACCTCTGGAAAGAGATACTGGAGTCATGGGAAAACCCAACAGAGACAAGAGTTATGAGGGGGGGAGTGAGGACAGGGCACAAATGAGCGGCGAGGATGATCAAAGGGGGAATGTTAGAATAACAACACTGGGCGGACCTGCACAAACCTGCTGCTATAAACACACTGCTTATCTCTGGCTAATTAGGGGGACTGTATATATATGGCTTTTATATCCACACTGGGGGCACTACAGGCCCACCGACTAGCAGGTGGAAGACGGCCTACTGACAGGGTGGCTCACAGTGAGCCCTACATAATCTCTCGTTTTTTATAGGCATCATCAACAATATGGGGCCCTAGGAAAAGATTGTCACCACAGTTTCTTTGTCAACTCCAGTAGTTATGGGCTAGCACACAAGCCAGGATCCAGTCCAAGATGGACACCAAAGCCTCTCCCTACCCAGTTCTATTTCAATTTCTTCAATCTCCCATGGTACATGCTCTTCCGGTCCCATGGTACATTCCGAACACTATCATGCAGCCAACTCAACATGCAGCTATCTACCAGCAATTAGCAAAGTAAGTTCTCCCCATTCAGTTAAACGGGTTGCTAGTGGCCAGAGGGGGCAAGTCTAGTTGCACACTTGGTAGGCAGAGGTTATTCCTTAATGTGTACGCTCATCAACACAGTTATTTACAGTCCTCCAGATTGATATTTTGACCCTATCTCTCCGTACAGAACTTGATACATTTTTGACTCACAAAATTCCCTGCACCTTTTGGCCAATTGTGGCCGCTGCTATAGCAGAGAGTTACCACTCTGCCGCTTCAATAGCGACTAGGATAATCATATACTAGCTGAACCTGCGGTTTGCAGAGGTTATTCCTCACTGTTTATCCCTACTGTATAAACATACTCTTATTACAGCCTTCCAACAATGGGTAATGATTGGTGTCTGTACCCTTCATCTCTGTTGATAAGTTGAGTACTTTTTGGCTTACAGATGTCCACGCCAATTGTGGAATTTTCAGACAACTGTCCCAGCCGAGATTCGCCACTCTGCGGTTATCAACTATACGCCTATGTTATTATACACTATCCCCACTTAGTTTCAGTTACCGACTGGGATCTGCATTTTGACTTATATTGTATTCCCTCCGTTCTCTTAGACATTCACTTTGGTATCTTCATGGTAGGACTATTGGACACATATTCAGCACATGTTGGTTGAAAAGATACCTATCCATTGGCATTGAACGGGTCATTTTAAAGCATTGGGCTACTTCCAGATCGGCAATTCAGTTCCCGGTCCAAAAAGTGACCAGCCCTCTTGGTTGGCACAGGTACCCTCTACTCCTCCATTCACCTTCTACTCATCACACCTGCAACTGTCAGGCTCATACAGTTTCCCCTTTTGATCATAGGTTATACAATTCTACAGTATTGCTGTCCTCCCCCTCCTCCTGAGGGAGACCTCAAAAGGTTAGCAGGTCTATGTTTTTCAGTATTTTGATAAGCATTAATTTCCCTACACTAACATGCATGAGTGATGTTCTTGTACTGCATCACTGTCACCGTGAAAGCATGCCTGGATAGAGACCACTTCCATAGGCACAATATACATGTCCCCTTTTGATTAGTGATTCAAAGTCTAGTTTCACATGCTCCTCTAAATCTGAAAGATTTGAAGATTGAATGAACTTCAGGAATAGAAATGAACAAAAAAAATGTTTTACAAACAATTCTCCTTTCTTTTTCTTTTTCCTTACCTTCACAGGTGTTAATAGTCTTATGATACCATTGAGTTATGTCTTAAGCAAATAACATGTTGTCCTGATGATTATCCCAGATTATTAAGAAATTGAAACACAATTTACTCACACTCTGACCTGCTATATTGTACATAAACGTCATGATAGGGTGCAGAAGTGTTTTTCTGTTTAAATAAGTGACCTTGTACCTTTACAGGTCACAATTTGTTTTTCTTGCCTATATATCTATGGTTTTGTCTGTTTAACACCTGTTTTAGAACTACCCCAGTGGGGGTATACTCCGTACTTTATTTATTTTTACCTTTCTAATAAAAATTATTTATTGTCATTGGAACACATATTGGGGACTATTATGTTTCTCTAAATATTTTATGTACATTAATTAACTAGGGACCATTGCTCACCGTATTTAATGTTGAAACCTCTCAGGACATGGCAATCCACACAGCTCAACGCAGCATACGGGAAGACATAAGAGGATGAAGGACCATCAACATTAATTGCTCCAGACCACACTAGCTGGTATAAAGATAGTGCTTATCATTAGGGGTGGGCGGAATTTGCGAAAGCGACTTTCGCAAATTATCGCGAAAATGTTTAAAAGCTCCGCAAACACGCAGAAATATCGCGAAGATGCGGAAGTTTTTTTCCCGCCCGTTCGCGGTATTTTCTGCGTGTTGGCGGCTCGCCAACTTACCCATGCGGTTGCTTGCGGGCGCTGCCATCTTGTTATCACTCTTCTCGCGGTGCATGATTGCGAGAAGAAAGACGTGATCGCGCGACGCATGACGTTACTGCGGGCGCGAACTGTCGCGAGACAGAGCAAGTGGCTACCAACAATCCAACATCTCGTGGAGAACGCGACCGGATTGGGAAAACTTGTCGGCGAACGCGGGGATTTAGGTAAGGCGATCGCCCGCGCGCGAGAATGTATTATTTTACAGCGCGAGCAAGAACCAAATTATCGCTAAGCTGCGGAATGCAAAAACATTTTCGCGCTCTCCGCGGAACGCAAAAATGTCAAATTATCGCAATTTCCGCGAGCGGAACGGAAATGTAGCCCAGGCCTACTTATCATCAAGAGGCAGACTCCTTTTAGCAAGACTGACATCACCTCCATGAGTGTATTGCACTCTTCTGCATGAATTGCAGTATATTTGTTTTGGTAGGACAGCAAAGTACCCTAGCCAGAGACTAGTTCTTGACTACATAAGAACAAGTGTGCAAAAGGAAGTAGTATTTTTTTTTTTCTTAATGGATCTATGTTTTGATGCCCTTTTTTATGTTTTTAGTCCAATTCTCAACAATTTTTAAAAAGAGTTAAAAAACAGTGTAAGGAAAACAACGTTTTTGTTAGAACCACCTTTCTTAATTAAATGATAGTGAGAGACATTTTGTTGTTTGTCATGTCTGTCTATTCATTTTTTATACATACTTATAGTGCACCACAGCAAGCTACACTGACCATTTAAGCCCTACTCTACTAATACTGGTCCAAGCTGAAGGCAAACACTTATAACATGAGATTTTGGACTCTAATAGCTAGAGAAGCCTGCTACTGCAGACTAAAGAGGTACAATAGTATCCTACTTTTTGATAATAAAAGGTCCGTCTGTATCTTTGTAGCCTGTGTAGTAGCTTCTACCAGCCATGAAAGGCCCACTCCAGAGTAAAGGCCCAATCCTAATGTGAGTACTTATAACAAAAGAGTGGGCCTTTAATAACCACTATAGGCCTTTGGTCATGACAGTGTGGTGTTGGACACAGGGTCTGGCATGAAGTTAGGTCCTATACCTAATTCTGATAGGTAGCAAACACCCCCTATGCCACATGACCAAAGGCTCTACATGGCAGAGGGTTTCACGCAGGGTTTGCCTCGGGCCAGTGCTTGCACTCAACTCCGTATGGTCATGTGTAGCTTGGTGTTGGGCACAGCAGGCCAGATCCTATGTCCAATCCTTGTTTGTGACCAACCCGCACTGCTTATGGCTAAAGCCAACACCTGATGGGTAAACAACCCCCTGCAACTCACAGCCTCTGAACGTGCCCTGAGCCCAACTACTCACTGGCAGCCTAAATGCCTCATACCTTCACCCCGCATCTTTCATCCTTATTCGTTAAAATGTATTTTGCTGTACCCTGGTACTTCCACAATACCAATGCTCAAAAGTCACCCCACACTTGTGCAAGATCGTGCAAGCTTTAGATTGTAAAGCTTGCATGGTCTTGCTGTACCAAGGCTTCCACATGTTAATCTTGCGGGGGTCCCTCTATGCCCGCCCAGAATCACTAGGTGTCAGAGTACCTCTACTCTGCACTATATGTTTTTACTAATTTAGTTGCAGGACACTGTCTGGGGTCCCCTTGGCCTGTAATGGAGGTCTCAACATTTTTTTTCATGTTGTGGCCAGCAAATCTGGGGGCTTGGTCCAGCATGACAGGCAACAGTCTGGAGGGATCAAAAGGAGCAACAGGAAAACAAGGTCTCTCAACCAATTAGTTTGCTTTATTTGTTTGAATGTACAGTACTGTTAAAGTACCCTAGTGCTTCCGCAGGACCAACTGCCAAGATATAGTTATTTTTGTAATCCCTTCATGACCACCCATAGCATATCTTTAAATGTTCCTTTTTTGAAACAGTAGGACTCGATGGAACTCACAGAGTTTCACTCTGCAGAATTCCACAGAGTTACAAAAAAACTCCTTGAGATTCTGCAGAATTTTGTGAATGGGCATATATTGGCATTTCTCATTGTGATTGAAAGCTGGTAGCTCATTCTGTGTTGAAAAAAACAGCGCAGACAGCACTGCATGGAGCACCAGAGGCCAAGCTGATTTTGCTGCTGCTCAAGTGGATTTTCTACTTGAGAGGCAGCTTTCTAAACTCTCATGACCTCCTGCATTGGAGAAATCCTGCGGGGTGCCCTCCTAGTAACCGAAAATTATGCTAGAGGATTCCAAATCTCACTCAGGCTTGACAATTTACTGTTTTCGAGACATATGTGGGAAAAAAAACTCTGCCAAGGTTGTGGGAATTTGCCCAGAACTCTGCATTACAAGAGGAATGCAAAGTGCCAAAATTCTACCACAAATTCCGCCAATTACACCACCTTAACAGCTGAACTGATTTACATTTACACAAAATCACAAAAATCAGTAAAGATCTAAATTTCTGGCAAATTTTTTGTTTTTCTGTATCACTGCTATGATTAATGCAATAATACCCTTTCCCCCTAGTGTGTGTGTTTTGGATCATATTATTTTGTACTTCATAGAGCCCTATGATGGGTGAGTTTTTCTTTAACTTAATTTGTATGTTTCCAATCCAGTTGTCTGTTGTCTCTGCTGCCCATTTCAATTTATAATTTAATGACTGTTTTGTCAGTGGGTGGATCTGTCATCAAAGTCATCATTGTTAAGTGACCATTAAGATATGCCTAAGAGTTTTGCTACTTTTAATCCATACTATTACCCCATTTCCCCCTTAGACATGTTAAAACATCTTTCTTTTCACAAGCTAGCTAGTTTTTACTATAGTAGATGTTTATAAAATCGTTTCCTCTTTGTTTGCACACTTTCTTGTTTTTTCATTGAAGTAGATGCACAAAAAGATTAGTCCTGGTTTAATCCCTTTCAATGTGACCAATGTTGTCTCTCTGTTTCCTCCTCTTTTATTTTTTTTACTATGTTAATTGCACAAAAAAACCTTAGTTGTAGCCAATCACTTTCATGTTTTACTTTAAATGCATTACCACTAGATTGTTTCTAGCATTATTTCTGATGGCTGTAGTAGTTCACACGTAGTGCTTCTCACATAATTCAAGTTGTATGGGCATGTCAACATATATAATAAAAATTTAATTTTACATGTCACTTTCTTGTCTATAGTTACTATATGTAGCTTAACATACTTTACAATTATTTCAAATCCCAATTTATTTCTGACTGTTTAACCATCCTGAGGTGTGCTCTTCTTTAAAATGGTTCTCTACTAATTTATCTTGAATATTTTTTCGTCTCCGGAAGGTTACTGCAAGTGTAGTATCTAGAGATTTATATACCATTGAATCACTCTTTAAGATATACCAATTACTTCTTAAAATTATTTCAATTTGCTTAGCTTCTTTTGAGAAGTTCAGTATCATTCTTACTTTATTCTTGCCTACTGTTGTATCCTTTGCAGTTCTTTACTTTTTCACTAACACGTCTTGTTGATTATGTTCTGATGTTCATCAAGACCATTTGTCAAATGTTTTAATTGAGTATCCTCTTTGCAAAAACATTCTTTTGTCTGTGTGTTCAATTTCTCTAATTATCTACAAAGTGAACAACATTTTTTTCTCCTTGCAAACTTACCATACAGGATACTGTTTTTTAGATTCTCCTGATGGAAGCAATTCACATACAAGAAATGCTAAAAACATTGTTTGACATTTCAAAGTTGTAGATTCTTCAATAAAAATGTCAGTGACCCAGAAAGATTATTCGGTTGTTTGTAATTTCAGAGGTAAAAATGAAGTTGTGATCTTTTTGATTTAGTATTAAGTGGTAATTCCTTTCTTGTCGCAACTCATATTGTTAGCGCTTCATCAATATATCATAACCTAATTATATTGTTTCTAAGATTTCTTTGCTTTCTACCCATGCTATGACTTTTTCTAGTCATCCAATAGTGAGATTTGAAGAGCTTGGACACAAAGATACCCCCATTGCATTCCCAAAGTTCTGTCTGTAGATCTCTTGATGAACACAACAGGTTTAACCTCTGGCTGAAAGCTAGTCCCCACATCCGCTGTCCACTAAGAAGTGGGTGCAGTGCCTGGCCAAAGGTATCTCTTGGCCCTGTTGTGAAGGCCAGACAATAAGGGCACCCCAGTGCACATGGCCATGGACAGCTGGGCGTTGTGCCTACAGAGTGCTGAGTGTAGGACTGGACATAAGATAGAGCATGCAACCAACTGTTGCTGCATAAAGGCTGGAGGCCATACAGTAAACACATTGGCTGCCCATGGTAGGTTAGCTGCAAGGAATGGCCGGAGACCATGCCATATAGATCTGGGAGGATTAGGACCAGGGTCTGACCTGACCAATATCTTGGCTCAATGCTGAAGGCCATGCTCTTTAGATGTTATCCACCCTCTATAAGTTGGATGAAGGGGATGGCCAGAGGCCAGGCTCTGAAGTCAGTTCCTGTAGAGAAGTGAAGACATTTGCATTGGTGAATGGCTGACTGCAGAGGGTGGGGTACAGGAACTTGTGGCTATGGCCTGTGGTCAATTTCTCTGTGAACTCCTTTTAACTATACAAAGCAAGTATTTCCACCCATGGAGTGATGGGTATAGAGCCTGGTTGGAGGCCATGTCACCTGGTAAACCCATGCTATGCAATGCCAAAATTTGTGTGCTATAATCATAGTCGGCTAAGGAGGGTTGGACACCAGACCTGGTTATAGGGCAGGCCCTGCCTCCAACCCCTGCTGTACACGGGTGAAGGCCATATGCAGCTGGAAATGAGTGCCAGTGGAGGTCTGGGCACAATACAAAGCTTCCAATATTCACTGAAAAAAAACACAAAGGTTAAAGTGAAGTTAAGGTTTGCATTAACATATTATTAGAAAAAATTGAGATATTCACCTAGAAAACACACAGTTAAAGTGAAATTGTGGTTAAAAATTGAAACTGAAACAAGACTGAAAGTTGTAAGTTATGCTTGGGAGCAAAATCCATAACTCAAACAACAGCTATGCAAACCAAAATGTACATGCAGAATGCAAAGCTTCTGACTTCACAATATTTATATCAATTTGTAAAAATACCTAAACATGAAATGTAATTAAACAGCAACACTTATTCAAACCAAATGATAATTCATTAATATTCTTTCCTGGAAAAGTGTAAGAGCAATGTAATGTGTAGTCTTATGTGTATGATGATCTACAACATTTGTAACTGTGCCTTTTTCATTAATGTTGGTGTCACAAGTACCATATTTGTTGTGCAAGTTAACCAAAATAAGAAGGGTGATTTATTTACAGGCTGTTGACCCTCCTTGTGAGCATAATATGTCTCCTCCTTATATTTTTCCAATTCCTTGTCCTTACAGAAGGGTGGTGACTACACTTGTGCACATTACTCAACATGATAAAGTTAGGCAGTTTCTGTTTCAACGTCTGTGTAGTACGCTAGTGCCTTCTAACACATCACTCAGGGCTTGCTTCTTCATGTATCAACTGTTTTGACCAATCAGCCACCACTACTGTTTCCCTGGCCACACCAGCCTTTTATTGCAGATCAGTTTATTTTGCATGATTTCAGCTAGAGTTCTGTGTCCTTCTGTCCCCGTTGACAAATGAAGCTATATCTGTCCAATCCCTACTCTGCCTCCACCAGTTATTGACATGCTATGTCTTTACTTTTAATATGTCTCACAGCTGAATGGTGAAGATCACCATGTATTGTGTTTCTCTTCCCTAAGAATCCTCTTCAGAAGATCAAAGCTCTTCCTATATGTTTGTATTGGAACATTCAAAAACTGCCTGTTTGTGAAATTATCTTATTACAGTCAAATTTATCTTCTGCCCATCTTTAGGATTGGGTCACAGTTGCAGTACTGGAAAACATGTGTGATGAAGGCTTCTGGTGGTGTGGAACAACCAGGGCCCTGTGTGCCTCCTGTACCAAGGAGTGTGATAAGCCATTGGATTGAAGGACTTTCAACCCTTGGATTTGAAGGACTTTCAATTTCCACTCTTCAGGGAACAGTTTGACACTTGGCCCTTCAACCATCTCTGGCAGCCCAATCATTCATATATCATTCCTCCTCTATGTGCCCTTTGCATCCTCAATCTAGCTTGGTTTGACCAACTGTCAATGTGCAATGGTCTCATAGTTGCTTTCAATGTCTTCATATCAGTAGTCAGTCCCCCATCCGAGAGTCAATTCGCTTTGTTCTGCACTGCTATTGAGTATCTTAAAATCAGCCCTCAGTAGGTTAACCTCAAATTTACCATATCTATTTTCTACTCCAGCACTAATTTTCAGTCATGGATTACAAGAAGGGCTTCTATTAGCTAAGACGACATTATCTTCACTGCACCCCTAATTTCATTAGGTTCTTCTCACAAATTATTTATATTCTCACACATATTGTGGCTGAGAAATATATATTTGTCTGGGCTGTGCTGCTGAACCATTATAGTTCTTCTTTTCCAACACATATGCGGTCCTTTGGTTGCTCTATGTAAGGTCTTAAAGGCAAATTCACTTCTCTGTTACAGGCAACCATCTACTGTACTCCTCCCAATGTAGGTATTCAATGTGGTAATCGCTGCACCAAGCCTACAGTGATCAGTCGTTCTGGCCTTTTCCATTATTTCTGCCTGCCCTCTACAATGGCCTTTCAGAGTATCATTCAGTATAATGGTATATTGCCATTGAATCAACCCAATTCTTTGCACGAGCTCTGTAACCCAAGAAGATTCCTTGGACACCCTATGCATATGTGCAACAATGTGAGTGTCTGCTGGGATGGTCCATCAGGGCCCAAGTCAATGCCAAGTATATTCAATGGTGTTTAATGACAGTCACATTAGATCCTCAATGGGTCCTCCATGAATGAATTTCATTTTCCTCTACCAGCTGGTATCTCTCAGTGCACTTTTGGAAAGTGGTCATAATTACTTCAGCCAGCCAGTAGTTTGGCCACTGCCCTTTGTCAGTTTCCCGGCCATGCCCACAATAGAGATGATGCAAGTGATATCTGCTGCTCTCAGTCTGATGGTATTGAACAGGCTATACTCCACTTGTTCAAGGCAAAAAAAGGATTATGGGGAGGCGGTGCTCATCATATTTGGTAATTTTACCTAAAGGGCTCCACAATGAGGTGGGGTCCTCAGTCAGTAAATGATCACTTGCATCAGCACAGGCCATACAGTTAATGGTTTATGGCATTGTATTAAAACAGAATTTCTGGGGGTTATAAATGGGCACCGAGGAGCTGTGTGAAATTGAGTTATTCGCAACGGGGGTAATTACCCATCCCTAGTACTATTTACACTCCCTGTCATGGTGAGTCCCTAAAGTTACTAAATTACCGTGAGCTCAACCCCCTCATAGCCTTTGTACAGAGCAGATATGCATAACTTAGAGAAATGTG